>NC_134284.1:18976349-19613134 GCF_949628215.1 Phalacrocorax aristotelis | reverse complement strand
AGGATAGGAGTTAATTACCATAGGAAGCACTTGGTATCAACTCTATTTTAACTTTAATATAGGTGGCACTGCAGCTCATAAGAATTTTATCCCAGTTTAGCTCTTTTTTATGCAGAAATTGATGTACAAAACGTTTTAATAATATATTACCATATGTGCTTTATGGTTAGGTGCTAGTGGCTTAAAATCTAAGAGCACACTTTCTACATTAAATTACTTTTGCCCTGGCTAGCAGCCAGAGTCCTTGCGTTAAATAATAGAAAATATAGGCCTTTATTAATACTAAATTGAATACTTGCTTTTTAGAAGGAAGGGATCAGATGATATCCTTTGTTCAGTGAACTGCACATTTTCTTTACAAATTCTTTTGAAGAGATGAGGAGACTCTTTCACTATTAGTCCATAGAAGGCTAACAAGTGACAGGCTGCAGTGACATGCATTTACAGAAATGGCTGTGACACAAGAAAAGGATTGCTGGTGACTAGTGCTTATTTATGGGACCTTTGTGGTATGTTTCTTGACCTACACTCCACATGCTTATTGCTTAAACTTCCCTTTTTATATTTCTGCAGAAGTTAAGCTGTAAAGACACACAAAAACTTTAGTGAGTGTTCAATTCTGCAGGCTGGAGTTTGAGTTGTTTCATCCGCCAGTAAAGGAAAGCGAACTCCATGGTCAGATACTGTTTCAGATCTTCAGCGCAATTGCTTGTTCATATGATATAGCAAGTGCTAATTATGTCCTGTGCTGCTTTTCCCTTGTTTTTGTTAGTTAAGGGAAACATGATGCACACTTTCAGGCAGAATTCTTCCCAATGATCTGTGTACTAGGAATTTCTTCTGCTTTTCTGGTTTGCTGATTTATCTTGTCACACTTAAGAATGTATGGTTTATATGGCAAATCCCTTCTTTTTAAAATTCTTAGAAAACCTGAGATATTGAGAGCAAAGGATTCATTTATTTCTTAACTGCTTGTGATGGGGTTGAGCTTGCGGAGTGCTGTTCAACCTGTACAGGATACAATACTTTCTTTTGGGGTACTTGCCCTTGCTGACCATTACAGATATGCTGACGGGCATTTTTGCCACAAGGCATTTTAACTCAGCCTTCTTGATTAGCCAGGGGTTTACATTCAGTGCAGTTTAATTGTCTATTTGTGATGTGGTATGTTTTGATCATCTTGTATATTAGTTATCTTTTTTGTACTGTTATTAGTCTTAAAATAGTCCTCTAATTGCACTCTGTAAAGACACAGCAATTACTAACACCAAAGTGCATGCAGCAACCTGAAGATTATGGTGTATGATACTGTCACAAACCTTTTTTTGGATTGTACATTGCAAGAAAAGAGTTGTCAAGTTTAATAGAGAGTATTCCTAGTAGCAGCTCAAAAATGTGTCAGGTATAGTTACCAATGTTCAGTGTGTTATATAGTCTTTCAGACCGGCATAAAAGCTTTCAGAACAAGGAAGATTAGCCTGACATTTCAAAAAACTTCTCCCAAACAATACATGTAAATTAAATCTTGAGCAGTTTGGGATAACACCTTGTATGATGAAAAGGGTTACAATGAAATGTTTCATGCAACGTATCTGGCCTTCATTCTTTCTCTGATGGTAATATTTTTTATTACTTCTACAGGTTCAGTCCATGCCACATCAATAGCGGCTTCTAGAGTGGAGCAAGCACTGTCTGAAGTTGCTTCATCTCTGCAAAGTAGCGCCCCTAAACAAGGTCCCCTGCACCCTTGGATGACTCTGGCTCAAATATGGCTTCATGCAGGTACTGTGAAAGTAAATGTCTGTCTTGTTCTTTCCCCTCCCCTTTCTTGCTCACCTAAAGACTTGCAAAAATCTGGTTTCATTCAAAATCTGTTATTTCTTATCGGATCAAACTTTTTTCCAGGTGCGTGTGTGTGGCACTGAAGCAAGTCAAGAAATAAAAAGCACATTCGAGTTGCTCATGTGTAAGATCATTTATGTAAGATAAGGCGGTAGTTTTATAATGCAGTTGTTATCAGTGGAGTCATATCTTTTGTAGAACAAAGGCAACACTCCCTTAACCATGAAGAATTTAGTTTCTGAAGTACCTTGAGTATCTTAGTACTTGGCCATTTAGATACCCTAATTCCATTGGTTGGAATAAGATGTTTGTATAATTATTGAATAGAGTTCCTGCAACTAGAAAAGCTTTATCATTGAAAATAAATAATTCTGCGTATGTGGGGAAAAAAGGGTAATAGTACCATTGAGCAAACTGTCCCTTGCAGCTGTGATAATGAGCTCTCATTCAGTTCTCTCCCTTCTGGCTTCATTAATGTAAAAGATCCAGGATTGTTTTTCTAAATGTGGAGTCATTGTGTGTGGATTTAGTATTGTCATGCTGCCTCAAGCCAAATGCAGTATCACAAGTGGCTGTTACATAAAATTTAAACCACAAAATTATGATCCCCTGTATTTTTACACAGTTAAAAATGTACGCTGTGCAATTGCTTTTATTGATACTTGCATCAGAAAGGTGTAATTTAGAAATCAGTCAGAAATTGTTCTACTTTGGTCGGCTCTCAGGCTTGAGCATTTTTCAGTGACATAATTATTTTTTTTTGAGTTTACATTCAACAAAACAGTGCTCTATTTCTTAGCATTTTAATTTACCTATTTTGCATTAACAGTTTTATTGTGTAAAAGTCATTACAGGGCAATGGCTCCCAGTTATTTAGTGTTTTAGAGAAAAAGCCGAGAAGATTGGAAAGAAAGAGCATGATAATGGGTAATAATAGTGATCTCATTTTGGGGTGGAAGGGCTCCTCAAAAGTAGTGCTTATTAGAACAAGGCAAGTTCTGCCAGGGTACAGTGTAATTAACTGCCCTGCATCATGGCATCATTGATTCTAAATATTTACAAACCATCACAGATGGCCATCTACAGTAACTCTTAGCATCTATAATGCTGATATTTTCTCAACCTTCTGTGACAGCTTGTTCAACTGCTTATTTTCTGGTTTTTTCATTTTTGCTGGTCATGTCTTGTTGCTGCTTATCCGGTCCATGCAAGTGACTGCTACTGTTTTGTCCACAAAGGAGGGGTCTGCACACTCTGTGCGGATTCCTTTTTAGTTCACAACTTAGGCAGGTTTGCATACATGTTGGTGGTCTGCTGCTGCAATCTGCTGCACAGTCCACTTTCCACTCTTAAAAATATCTGTCTCAGCAAGTGTGATCTCTAGGTCGTATTCTTGATTCCCAGCAGAGGAAGCATGGGTGAGAAGTAGGAGAGAGTTGGGTTGGAGAATGAACTAAAGCGTTAAAGGTTCAGGGGAAGGACACAACAAAGTATGAGGAGTGCTCTGACTCTTTGTGCATGGGGAGCAATGAAAGAAAAAACCTAAGAGATGAAAAAGAGCTCTGTCTGCCTTCAGAGAAGGTACTGCAACCTGAAGTCTACTTCCTCTCCACTTCAGAATGATCCTGTTCTTGATACTTCAGGCTGGTGATTTGTGCTGTGTTTCAGAGCATTTAGGTATCATAGAATCAAAGAATGTCCTGAGCTGGAAGGGACCTGCAAGGATCATCGAGTCCAACTCCTGTCCCTGCATAGGATGACCCCAAAGCTCACACTAAATAGCATCCTGCTATTCAGCTACTTGTCCTGCTACAGTAAATGCCCTGAGCCTTGAGAAAGGTTCTTTACTGTAGGAACATTCAGAACACTGTTTTTCCCAGAAGCACAATACAAAGCAGATATTCTAGAAGGTATCTTCATCAGCTTATATGGGTTACTTGCATAGAAAAGAGTGATAAAATTACTTAACGCCTTACTTACAGCACATGTTCTTTAAATAAAAGTGAAGACTTACCATTGGGGAATTGCTTCCTTTTTGAGTCTCATGCCACACTTAACTGTTTGACTCCCTGTACGGTTGTGCAGTGTTTTGCTTCTTAGTAAGGAGGAAAAAAAAAAATCTTTGACAAGCTTTAAATCTTAAAATACAAAAATTGAGAATTATTCTTCCTGTTAGGTTATAGAGACATTGTGAAAAGTTATTTACATAAGTTCTAATACATGCAAAACTTAGTGGAACATATTTACCGAAACGAATATATGATGTGAAAAAGAGAGAAAAATGCATGTTCTTATGGATATACAGTGTCATTCCAGCGGTCGTTAGTGTAAATGAGCAGGCATTCAGTCCAAAGAAGCTGATTTTGCACACATTAACTGGCTTGTAATTTTTCATCTTGTGTTTATTAATGGACTGGTTCAGCCTTTCATTTCTGGTCATACAGTGTAAAGGTGGAAAATCAGGCTTATTTTAAATGTGAAACAAAATAACTTTTGCAATTAGTGCATTCTCCAGTAACTCATTAAAAACCAGACCTGTCTCTAAATGACCAATGGCTGCAGTGGTCCTTTGAGAAATGCATCAAGACTGAACTCAATATTGTTATGATGCTTGGTTGGAAAATAGGTTGATTTATTAATAAGATGTAGGTGTTGGCATTGGAATGCCAGAAAGCATTCCTGGTGTTCTCTAGGTGGAGACATTAAGAAGAGCACATCAGACTTGGCACCTGGTTTCTCTTCAAACTGCTGATCCTCTTAGAGGTTTTCCTGCAAAGTCTGCTGGCACTTGTCAGTTTTCCACAGCTGATTTATTTGAATTTGCCATGTTGGTTTTTAACATTTTTATTCAGTTTGAAGTCATTAATCTTAGAATGAACAGCTATCCTTCAGTTTCATGAAGTTTCATGAATGAACTTTCATGCTTAATACCTATGCATCAGTTCAACTTTTTGTTCATTCTTTCACAGTTTTCCAAAAAGCCTGCTGTATATTCTTTTGGAGTGGCATAACTTCTGTTAGAGGAAAGGGGAAGTTATTTTTTAAATAACTATAATAATTTAAAATAATTCCTTTATTTTTAAAATTTAATACTTTTATGAAGGTCCATTAATAACTGTCAAGTTTCTCTGCTGCAGTTAGTAAGCAGGACAGCAAGATTTAGTATCTCTTACAGGAACATAATACTAATTTATAAGCAGTATTGCAGCCTCTATGGTCTAGTGTTGAAAGCCATTGCTACCATACTTGTTTCCCCTCAAGGAATACAGAATTTCAACTGCAGTCTGTTAAATTAGCCAATCTCTGCTTTCAGTCTAGAATTATCGTTGTAGCAGATAATCACCTATTATGTAATTTTTAGTTTCTGCGTATTATTTGCTAACAGTTACAGCTTAGTGCATTTTACAGTCTGTTTAAATTGTATTTTTCCTAACTGCTTTTTCATCGAGCAGCTTGGGAGTGTGTATTTAAAACTGTTTAAAGTCTGATGATGCTGGAGAAGAGACAATAAATCCAGGAGAGCTCAAATGGTTAGCATTTAAATAATGCAGTGTATTTTATACTGACTAAAATCTTGTTTCTTATGTAGTAATATTGACCACGTAGCTTTTAGAAGAGCACTCAAGAATGGAGTATCCAAAGCTTTTCCAAAATATTTTAGGGTTTTTTAAAAAAACCCTCTCAGTACAATTTGCCTTTTATGCTATATATCCAGCTCTGAAATTATGGCTACAACTTGCTCTTTGGATTCTACCAACAGTTTGTATAATGTAAAATCCTAGAAAAACTTAACCTGTCCCATATTTAGATTTTGATTTCAAAATTTTACCCCTTCATTATCTTCCAGGTTTGCTATTCTTTAGTTATACAGTATAATCTCTGACTAGATGAGGTGGTTCTTTCAGGGTTATGGGGGAAAAAAAGTGTTGCTGGATCTGCGATTTCATATGTTAGTTTTCATGTGGATGAGACATTTTTCCATCAAAAAGCATTTCATTAGTTTCTAAAAATATACTGCATTAATCCATACATCCACATGGACATACTATTTATGTTAGGTAGAATGTGTTCTGTGAAATCACTGAGTCAACTGAGGAGCAAAACAATGCTCTTCTGTGAAAAAGAAGTCTGCTCTCCCATCAACAGGGTCAGGTCTTAGAGGAAGAAAATAATTTACTCCAGCAACCCTGCAAAAATTGGTTAAAAAAGTAGAAAACAATTAGGACCTTTACACTGTGCTTACTCACCAACTCCTACTGGAAGTCCAGTTTTTGTAAGTTGTTATAAATTTATTTTGGTGGAAATAATTATGAATCTTCATAGCAAGTATCACCTATAAGTTAGGGTTTATACACTCTGCTGTACTGAAGTTTACTACTTAGGGATACTGTTCAGTCTCTTTGCAATTATCTCAGAAGAAAGCTCCTGTAAAGGCACTCAGACATCAGTCCCGGTCAGAGTTTTAAGCATAATCCCAAACCCACTACTATAGTGTGAGATCCTGATCTCTGATAGCCTTTAAGCCAAGATGGGTGGCCTGTACTGTACTGAGAGAAGCACTTCTTGAACTTTGTGGTTTTGATGGAGCATTTTGATTTAACCCTTAATTTATGAGACTCTTGCACAGTGTGATACAATAGAATGCAGTCATACAATTGCTTTGAGGGTCAATTTTTCTAGGGTCCCCACCAATGTAAAAGAAATAGATAGCCCAACCCAGAACCTTTAATACCTATTTCTTGCATTTAGTATCTCCTCTTCTCTTCTCCCACTCTTTCAGCGAGAGATTAGGATAATCCAGGAGGATAGTGAAATAGAAGTGTTGAAGAGTGTCATAAGAGCTATTGAAGGCAAATACTTCTTCTGTTTTTAGTTGTTAATCACTTACTGAATGAACCTTTTTCCCCCCTATAGTCAGTCTGATTTACACAAGCGTGTGTCAGGCTACTCAGCTGCTTTCATCAGGAGTGATTTATGTTAAATTAAACATAGTTTTTTATTTTTTTCCTTCTTTTTGTCTAAGCTACAGAGTTGAGTATTCTTAGCTCCTGAAGGATATCTTAGATAAAATGCTTGGAAATACGAACAGATTTTGTCAGATCAGAGTGATTAAACATTTCACATGTTCTGCTAACATAACTAGGAAACTTTTCATATCAAATAACAATATATTTCTTTTAAAATGCTCTGAAGTAGGAAACTTAGAACGAGGCTTGCCATTTAGTGATTGGTAGCTGGAGCAATTACTACTGCGTCCTTAACGGCTGACATGTAAAATTCAGAAAACCCTGTAATTAGTTATGTTGTCTTACCTACTGTAAGGACCTCTGTGTGCTGTTTTGTGTTGGGTTTTCTGTTCTTAAATACTACTAGAATACTGGCATGCTCACATCTTACAAGTAAAACTAAAATGAAATATTCCCAGGCTTCAGTTAAAAATAACAAAATGTAAAGAGTTTTCTGATGTTTTCAGCCATGTAGAGGTTCAGACTCCTATTACATTTTGAAAAGCAACTTTCCTAAATTTGCTTAAAACAATTTATGTAATAATTTCTCTTTAGCTACAAAATTTTTTGAGGAAAATAGCCTCTGCTTAGAATGAAACTATTTAAAAATGTAGTACATGTGACAACATCTAGTCGTGGTATGATGAAGCAAGAGTCATTCATTGGTCCTCATGTTCCTTCCACAGCTGAAGTCTACATAGGAATTGGGAAGCCTGCTGAGGCCACAGCGTGTACCCAGGAAGCAGCTAATCTTTTTCCAATGTCACATTATGTTCTCTACATGAGAGGTCAGGTGGCAGAACTTCGTGGAAATATCGATGAAGCCAAACGCTGGTATGAAGAGGCCTTATCTATTAGTCCTACCCATGTGAAAAGCATGCAGAGGCTGGTAAGTCTCCAGTCTGCATTCATAAGTACTTTTGTCTCAACTTACGGTATTGTATTGTGAAATCTTCACTTTGTGTGGGTAACCCATAGCTTTTGAGTTTTAGATCTATATTCTTATTAGCAAAATAGCTTTGGAAACAGTATTTTCTGGCTTTTTATTCTCTCTTCTCTGTGTGTTGGGATGTAAAAAGGATCTGCAGGCAATAGACTATTTCAGTCCTAACAGACACTGCAAAAAAGAATTAATTTGCATCTGCCTAATATTCGGTGCTGTTGGGAAATAAAGGTGGCTTATGGTAAGAGAAGAGTTGGATACTGTAATCTAGAGGAAAGACCAGTCATTCTGCTAATTCCAAACTAAAAGTTGAATTCTACATGTTGATTGATCACCTCCATGCCATGTGGTTTCTTCAATTTTTGAAAGGTAGAGAATCAGTCTTGCCCTTAAAGGAATGCGTAGTTTTAACTATAAAGTGCCTTCCCCAGCATAAATGCATAAGTTTTTTAATATACTTGATATATACGCACATGTTTGTATTCTGTGCTTACTATGTTAGGAAAATGGCTTTCTTTTTTTAATCCAGTTTTATTCCAGATCAAGCAGAGTAGAACAGCTGCAATCAGCTTCTTAACCAATTTTTTTCTTCAGAAGTAGAAGCTGGTTCCTACCTAGGTGCTTATGAATTATTCAGATAAATTTCTCATGCATCCCTGAGGGGAATGTATGAGACAAAAGATCAGATAGGAAGGCAGTACAGGGAAAGTTTTTTGTTTCACCTTTTCAGCATTTCAAGATATTTGCGCCTACTGGCAAATGCCAAAAGTTTCCTTTTTCTGAAGAAGCAGGTGGTTGACCTAAAGCAGCACAGCTCAGTGAAAATGAATGCTTATATTTTTCTGGGCATCTTTTCGCCCCTCCTCTGAGTCCATCTTTGAATAAATAGTCTGTAAACACACAATGCTCTTCAGAATGACTGAGAAATTAGATGCCTTAAGGGGCATGTGAGATGAAAAATACTGTGTTTCCAGTCTGGGTTCCCTTTTCGGTTTGAGTGCAAGCTGGAGGATAACTATTCATTTCATTGGACTGGCCAGTCCTTTTTAAGCATTCTTATAATTTAAAATCTTGTTTTTAAAAGCTTTCTCTATTACTCTAGACCTTTTCTGTACTAAGATGGTTTGAATAGGTGCTGAAAGATTTATGCTGCTTAAATAGAAATATTAAAGACATGCTTTAAAAATACTTGTGTATGTAATTCCATGTGGGGACAGAGGACAAGATTCTGTATCCTTCTTGATCTTTTCAGTATTGCAAGAAGTATTTTGAGGAGGAAGTTTGCACTGTTTACTTTTGCCTGTGTGTATAGATGAGTATCTGTACATCTCAACACTTTGCTTGTGTATATTTCCTATTTATTATAAAGACACATGATCTCAGTGGCAGGGGAGCTATAACAATAGCACTGTGGAGGTACCAGCCTCTAGAACAACAGCTGAAACATCAACTTGTAATATTGTATTCACAGTTCTAAGCTAACAATCAGTTTATGAACCGAAGTGTTGTGAAAAAATACTTTCTTTTCTATGATTAACTTGGTATTTTAAAATTATTTGATATGGCTTTCTAGCAATGCTTAGAAAGCAACATAAAATTACTGTTTCAAGATAAGTTACCTGAGAGTTTAGATTTATTTAATAAGCTTTGAAATTTTTTTTGTGAGCAAATACCAGGTATAGATAATAATAGCTTTGTGTTTAAAATGCAACAAAAGAATTTAAAGAATGGCATGAGTTCTACCATGTAACATATGTATCCAGCCCTGCCTCTCCAAGTAAAATTACTTGAAATAGTTGGAAATCAGTTTGGAAGGATTTTTTTCTATTAATTAAAATTTTAGCATGAGTAAAATTTCCTGATGCTTGTGGTTTAGAAATCTGGATCTTTGATTTGAGATATTATTTGTAGTTGTCCAGAGAACAGCAAAGATTGAATAAAATGTTTGTTTACATTTTTATAAACAAGAATGGCTTATTGGGAATAGGCAAGATTTATCCTTTTCCAATCCATCCTTTTAATGATGATACATCATTCTGGTAGGAAGGATGAAAATTTAAACTTCGAAGCTTTACTATTTTTCCATACAACTATTTGGCCATAGCTCTCTTTAAGTACTTATTCCTGAATACTATCTACTGTTTCTACACAGAAACAACCTTATTAATCTAAATTACTGAAGAAATCTGTGAAGAAAGACTAGTAAGTTTAATCTTGTGGCTTGAGAACTGATGTGCTTCCTCCTGTGCATTGTGGCATGTCTTGTGCTTTGGAGTTTCTGCATAAAGACTCTTCCATTTGTCTCAAGTGCAGACTCCATATTCTGTTAATGTGACCATGAAGTCGTGCTTTTTGCATAATTCTAATGTATTATCTGAACGCAGTTACCTTTTATTGGCTGGTATGATCCGTTAAAAGACTATTTGTCTAAAATTATAATTTTCTAAAGAAACAAGTTATTGTTAGTTATGCTGCTGTCTCTAAGGTCTTCACTGATTTACTCCTGTTTTAAAGATATACTAAAATGAAAACCAGGAGGACTTGGTGTGAAAATTGGAGCAGTTAAGAGTGGTGGAAGATATCTGTTCACCAACAAAATTATAATGATAAATGGGAGGGTTTGGAAGGAGAGGTTAACTTTCGCTGTATTTGCCTTAGTAATGAAATGCCTAAAACAACGTGACGCTATATGGTGGGGGCTTGATCCACAAATAAATTACAACTTGTTTAGTCATATTGTGCTTCATTAAACTTCTCGGGAAATGGAACTAATTGGGTTATACGGAACCACAGAATGGTGAGGGTTGGAAGGGACCTCTGGAGATCATCATGTCCAACCCCCCTGCTTGAGCAGGCACACCTAGAGCAGGGGGCGCAGGAATGCATCCAGGCGAGTTTTGAATGTCTCCAGGGAAGGGACTCCACAGCCTCTCTGGGCAGCCTGTGCCCCTGCTCTGGCACCCTCACAGGAAAGTTGTTTTAATTTATACTCAGGTGGAACTTCCTGTGCTCCAGATTGTGCCCACTGCCCCTTGTTACATTACTGTTACCCAAGATGTGAGATACTCCTACAGAGACCTGGCTCCAGGGGGCAGTGTGTTTGTGTTCATGCTCATTGCTATTTCAGTTCTTTCTGAAATGTTGAGGATTTATTAATTAAATCAGCTGAACAACAAAACTATTTCTTTCAAAGAGAAATGCTGTTAAAATTCTCCTTAGTTGCTTGTGCAACTAAATTATTCCTCATACAGTTAACATATAAATACATACATTCGTTCACTGTATTCTGTTAAGTCTCATTTCAAGATCTGCCTTGTTCTCAGGTGCTATTTTTTATTTTTTACCTTTTGTCACTAACTGAAATCTTCTCCAAGCCAGGGGTTATACCAGCTTGCTATTTGTCTAGCTCTGACTGCTCACAAGGTGTCAAAAGGGAAGCAGTAACATGTCGGTATCAATTCAGTGTACTTCACAAAGTGTGGCAGCAATGCTTTTGAACAAACGCAGTGTCCTTTCTTGTTTCTAAGGTTAGTATAGTGTACTTGGGGAAAAGCATGCAAAATTGTGCTCTAAAGGTTTGAAATACTTCAGTGTCTGTGTTTTTGTATTTCAAATTGCTTTTTATCATACCCAATGAAATTTAAAATTTTCCTTAATTACTAAATTGAAAAATGATGATTCGCACTTCAATTGCATGTCATATATACTTGGTTGTCACCTGTCTGATTTTGGCCAGAATGGATTTATTTGAACAACTTTCTCCATTCTCCTTACCCTTTATCATTACCTCCAGATTCTGCATTACTGCTGCCTTCCTGCTTTTGTCATTGTTTTCCTCTCCTGTGAAAAGAAGAATAAACAGTCTTTTATCTCCTGCAGTCAGAATGCTGTTATGGAAAGTAGCCCTTACTACTGACGTCTGAAAAGTCCTGAGATGGGCCATCATTCAGTAATGCCTGAAATGGCAATGAATATTTCAACCCATTGTCCAGGAAACAAATCTATGTATTCTCTTTCAGGCTGAACTTTTCTTAGCTAAATGTAGCTTTGACATGAAATAGTTTTTCCAGCATCTGTATATTGTTATAATCCGAGAAGACTCTAGTATTTTTTGAATATTAACTAATTAATCATCGCACTTGCCAGTTAATCCTATTAGTAGCTTAGCTTCTAGGGATAGAAAAGTAAAACAGAAAAATCAAAAATTACTCATGTAGAAATTAGTTTTCAAAAAGCATTATCTTAAAGAATTACATTTCCCACTCCACACTATTAGATATCTGTTAAAGTTTCCCATAATTGTGCAGAACTGAGTCAGATCTCTTAAGGCTTAGTTTAACTATGTGCACTTTACTTCTCAGTTATAAATATAGTATTTATTTCTAACTACACTGACTTTTTTTTTTCAACCCAAAGACACTTTGCCAGAAAGAAGCCTGGAGGTACGTATAGGTAGTGTATGCTTATAAGACTGTCAAGGCTGTTGAGCTGACTGAAAGAAAGGAAGAGTAGAGAAGAATTTAGAAGCGTGAGTTCAGACCCTATTTGAAGGGGTAAGGGGAGTTAAAAAAGAGAATAAACACAGTCACTCAAACTAACTTCTTTCCTTCAGTGAGGCAGCATTCTCTAGAATTTATTCTTCCTTTCATAACTCATTTCACTAACTCATTTGATTTTCATTGTCAGGTTGCTATACTGTAAAAAATTGTTGGTTTAGGCTACGTAGGCTTGACCTAAGCACTTTATGCTGGTTCTTGTGCGTTGTTTGTGTTCTAACTGATTACCATAGAGCTAAATGCTAATGCCAAATCATAGTGTTTGTTTGACTCACTCTAAGTGCATTCTTATGCACACAGTGGTTGAAGAACAGAGAAATAACAGTAATTGGTTTTGTTAGATTTGTTATTAAAATATTTTGGGTTTGCCCTTCAGAAACTTCAAGGTTATTCATAGAAAGTAAAAAAAGCAAAACATATGTTCAGCCAAAACCTCACTGCTCCTTACAGAAAGCATTTTACACTCACATATAAATATTTCAGTAGTCGTATTCTGAACTCTAAGAAAACAGTGGCAGTTCTACTTGTATTTTAATCTGGAACACGCCCATGGAGTTCAAGTGACTTGAGGACCATTTCAATACACTTTAAATTCTTCACCTGCCATGTGGCACTCTCAGCCTATATTCTTTTCTGCCTTGAAAATATTATTTCCCATTTTAGCCTTACAAGAGAAAACCATCGGTGCTTAGTGCAATAGAAAGTACATAACACCAACTTGCATAGTCATTAGCTTTTGAAATATAACAAACTGTGAATCAAAGAGAATAATCAAGAAAGTTTGCTTTTTCCTTGTTTGTTTCAAAGTTAACTCCTTTTATTTTTAGTGTTACTGAACTCCAGTAGAGCAGTTAACCATTTCATACTGATTCATATCTTAGATTACTATTGAAGGAAGACCAGTAGAATTTCTTAATTCTGGATGCTTTATCTGGGTTTTACAGTGCTCTTTACAAGCAGACCTATTTTTGTTCATTATTTGACAACAATAATTACTACAAATTTGAGTTCAAACTAGAATTTAGTTGCTCTTTTGGTAACAGAAAGTGACTATGGGAATTTACTACCCTAATTCTGTCTATAACTTGAAGCAGTGAGCTCCCATTTACTTAGGCAGGATTGTCTGTGCTGATCCCTTGAGAACTGTTGTCCATAAAGTGGTATTTTGGGGCTGATGAAACATAGGTCTTGCTTCTTAAGACTTTTACTCCAAATGACTTAAAGTAGCTCTAGCAGGAGCAGATCTTTCAACAAGAAAATACCTCCACTCTTGGATGCTTTTCACCACCTGAGAGTGAGCTCTATAGGACTCTTCAACAGGTTTCAACTTGTCTGTGCTGTCCTCAGCTGACAGCCATTACAAAAGGAATACTGCAACTGGACTTAAATTAGTTGTTTGGTTTAGATGATCTGTGAATACCTGAAGATGCAAAGGTAATCTCATTTTGTGCAGCACACACAGTTGTTGCATTGAGTGAAACTGGAATGAGATGGGCAATCTAAGCCATTGGGCTGTAGTATTTATTGGGAATCTAGCAGCAATGATTAAGGCACCTTTCTGTAAGATTTTAAGTTTTTTTAGATCTATTTTTTTAGTTAATTTTCCTGAGATTTCTATTTGAAAAAGAGTTTCTCTCTGAATTGAAAAGTAGGGCTCCCCTCTCGCTCCCCTCTCGAATTTTTGCCTGGTATGCTCAGCTTTAACTTTCTGGTTTCGTCTGCTTTCATGTTATCTGTGTGATAGATTTTTCCGCAGTTTATCAGTTTACGCTCAGCTTGCCAGAAACCATTTTATCACTTCTATTTGTTCCCATTTTAAAAAATGGAAAATTAAGGAGTGGTAGATGCTGGCAGAAAGGGATGCTTTGGCTAGAGTTACTCTTCTTTATTTAGCAGATCAGGAATCATTCCAGTGTTTTTATTGTATTGTGTGGAACTGATAAAATTCTACCCATCAGGTAATTCATCACAGTTTGTTGTTGCAGCAGGTCAGTCTACAGTTTGCACTATTACTCCAAAGTTGCTTATCTTTGGAATATTTTAAGAATCTTTGTTTTCAATTTTCAAAATATGAGTAGTGTTCATCTCAAGCTTTGATTCGTGTTTTGTAGCATAAAGTCTTTGAATTGGGTTGTATTATCAAAACTGAGCTATTATCAATTTGTTTCACATACAGCAAGTCTGGATTAAATACAATAATTTGGTAGACAGCAACGAAGTATTGTTTAAAGTTCTAGGAATAAAACCCAAAAATCACAATGGCCCAGTCTGGATCAGGGCTTTGCTTTTGCTAGATATCATAACAAAGCATCTGACGAGGGATTCCCTGCCCTACATTGTCTTTTCCAAGTAACTGACAGGCAAAGAACTGGGGAACAAGAGTATGATCACATACCATTTGCGTAATGGTAACAGTATTTCAGATACATGTGTAAGATATATCCACTTGCCCAGAGAGGTTGTGGATTCTCGCATGCTTGGAGATATTCAAAATCTTGTAGGACGCAGCCCTTGGCAACCCACTGTACATGATTCTACTTTGAGTTTGGACATAGAAAATCTCCAGAGACCCCTTGCTGCCTCAGTCATCCTGTGATTCTAGGAATGTAAGCAAGACAAGCTTTGTAGGTAGAGGTAATGATTTCTGTTAGACAGCATGATGAGAGCACTTGTTTGTGGGCAAAATCTTGTTACAGTCTTCCTACTATGCAAGACTTTCCTTATTTTCCAGTGGTAACAATCTACAAAGTACAGATTTTGTTCGTTCTTCTCTCATATCCATAGTACATTACCCAGAGCAATCATGGAAGGAAGGTGCAAAAGATTAGTATTTCTCAACTGTATTCACTTGTCTTACGTACATGCATGTATAATATACACATGTATGTATGATACATCCCTGCTACAAACCTGCCTTAATATTTTGGATACATCTTATTGTCTCTGCACTGTAAAAGTGAGGTGCTGCCAAACCACGTGCCATGTAACCTAGTTATTATCTTGCAGGCATTGCAGTACCCCGCAGTTCCATAAAATGGCCCGTTCTGTGACAGCTAGTTAATAATGATACTTCTTTTTTTATTGTTGCCAGTCTGATATTTTTAAATGCTTGATTTGGCTGGTTTTTTAATACTTGAGCTTTTAAATGATTTTCTTTTAAAGCATGCAGACACAATGCAATTGCATCTGCAAGAATGGCCAGTTGATTCCAAAATATTTCCAGTCATGTTCCTCATGCAGCCTGCTTATGCAACATGGTTGGGGAAAGTCCATACAGAAGTGTCAGTGGCAAAACAATGCAACTGAAAAGCCTCAGTTCACAAATATAAATCAAAAAATATAAAACTTAGTTCACAAATTAAGTGTTTGGGCTTCTCTCTCTCTTGATTTTTTTCTCATGGGAGGTTCAAGTATACCTTACTGATCTGTATTGAGGCTTCTATAGACAAAGAGGTGTCTAATATTATTTGAAGAACACAAAATATTTATGCCTATTTACAGGTCTTTACATGGAAAGTATCTCCTTGTTTCATGGTATTAGGTAGAGATGATGAACAGACCAGCAAGCTAGTAAAAGCATCTGATCACAGCGTAATGAAAAATTTACTTTTTCAGGCTTTTTTTGTAGGTGTTAGAAAGGGTAATACTCATTAAATGTCTTTCCAGATTCTTTCCATCTCCTTATGCGCTTTACCCTCTAAAGGGCTGACTATGTTAAAGTTGTTGTCACCTGGTTTTTGTTAATATCCAAAATAATCTCTGCTTTTCCCTCCATGCCTTTTCCTGGATAACTGGCCACCTAAAAGAGGATGGAGGGAAGAAAACATACAGATTTTTACTAGTGGAAAAATACTACCAAGCAAGACTAATGTAACAACGAAAATGTCAGTAGTCTTATTTGCAGTAATTCAGGATATGTCCAGGAGGCCTCATGTCATTAAAGTGCTAATAGTTGCTCTTGATATTTAAGTTCTCCTTGTTTAAAAAAAAGAATAAAATGGAAACAAGAGAAGGCCTGGAAGAAACTGAAAATGTGTGCTATTCCCTACTATGCTCTGTAGTCTCTTACATCCCTTTTCGTGGATACTCTACTGGTGGTTTTTTGCATGAATCTCAAAAATGCAATTACACAGAGTAAAATAAAAATTGTCTTTCAATATGAGAATTGCTTTGCAAAACACTTTTTAAATTAGGTCATTCTGCTGAAGTATGCACTGGGCTAATTATGATTATTTTGCTTCCCTGGGCATTTTTGTGCTCATCAAATTTATTCAAGTATTTTATAGCTGGAGCTGAGAACTTACACAGCAATCAAAGCTATGTGGCACCTGGTATGCGTGGCTGTCTTTCCTATAGTCTCTAAAGGCTTTTCCTTGTAGGCAACATCTGGCATCTAATAATTTGTAATCGGGTTTCATATAATTAATAAAGAAGTATTTTTAAGGATTTATTTTGGGGTAAATATAAAGAATGTGAAAAAGGCAGCCATCCTCAACTTTAAATTAATGAAAGGGATTTTATTTTCCTTTTCCTGAGACAGGTTCTGTTGTAGAATTCTGTAGGCGAGAACTCATTAACCACAGAAAAACATTTGAGATGTGAAGTAATCTAGATGTGTTGTCTTTTTTTTTTCTTTTCTTATGCTGCATAACTTTGCAAACTGGTGAAATATATCTAAATGCTACTATCAACAGCAATCTGAATGAGACAAACTATTCTCTGTGGTTTAGTTGTGGTTGTTTGTAAATGTGTGTGAGAAAGTTGCATCACTGTAGCCAAGTGTCTGAGACCAAGCTCTTTAGCAGACAATCATAATAACATATTATTATTATTGTGCAGGCGTTATCAGTGCATATATTTTGCTCTAAATCTCTTGCAGTTCTCGGGTGTGTTTCTGGCGTGCTGATGAAGTTACCTTTTGCTTTACATCTAGCACGGGGGGCTTGACTTGTTTTGGCGTAAGCTGTTTCCTGAGAGAGCAGACTGCTCTTGAGAGGACCAGAAGTTACCTAATCAGTTATGATTCCTTTTTTCTGACTAGAAACTATAAACAACTTGTTCTTAAAAACTGTGCTTTATCTTACACTCATCAAACAAAAAGTGGCGTACCTTAATGCAAAACTAAAGGTCTGGAAGCAACTGTCCCTCAGGAAATGATTTTTGACATAACCCTGGCAAAAACAAGGATTAAACAGCTGCATTCCCCAGATAAGTTGTCTACTCTGGTACAGTTTTTTCTGCAAATCCCCAGACTGGAAAAGTCTTTTTATGTCTCTCTCTCTCCAGCTCATCTCATTTTAAATTTTATTTGAAGACCTCCTTTCCATTTACTGAAGCTTTACTTCCCTGCTAGCCAGTATCATACTTAGCAGTCCTTCCCCTTCTCATGCATCTACCATTTAAAGATGAGTTGAATCTTACACTTTGGAAGGATTCAACCAACTGACTATGTATGAAGAGCACAATATAATTTCTCCAACATTAGTTTTTAAACATAGACTGTTTTCTGGTAGCTAACTGGTTTTAGAGGGAGTTAAAGAATTGGCCTATAAGGTTAGTGCCGCACTGTTTTTTTATGTCAGGATAGTTTTTTTAACCTAGATGATCAAACTAACAGAGAAAGCAGTTATTTCAGTGAGATTTAACTCATGGGAAAATCTGAACTGTGTTTTGTCAGACTCTGAAAACTGTTCCTTTGTAAGGTTTGATGGTTATTTTTCCATTATTCTTCATATTAGAGTGTATTTTTTCAACGAGTAGCAACAAATGGTATGAAGAAAGTTATACGCAGCTACTATTCTTCAGAAAGCTGACATGTCTTGATTTCACAGTAGGGGAGAGGAAGCATGCTGTTTGGCCACCTTGTGTACTGGATCTCACTAAAAAAGTACACTGTTTTCTCTGAATAAAGCTGACTGCTGTCTTCTGTAACTAAAGTAAGCGAATAGGAGATGAGAATGGTCTTAAAAGTAAAACCATTGTGACCAAAACTGTGGACTGCAGGAGCTCTTTACTAAAAGCGTTTGGAACTACAACTACCTGAAAGGAGTTTGTAGCGAGGTGGGTGTTGGTCTCTTCTCCCAAGTAACAAGTGATAGAATGAAATAAAATGGCTTCAAGCTGTGTCAGGGGAGGTTTAGATTGGATATTAGGAAACATGTCTTTACTGCAGGAGTGGTCAGGCATTGGAACAGGCTGCCCAGAGAGGTGGTGGAGTCACCATCCCTGGAGGTATTTAAAAGACGTGTAGACGTGGCACTTTAGGGCATGGTTTAGGAGGCATGGTGGTGTTGTGTTGATGATTGGACTTGATGATCCTGGAAGTCTTTTCCAACCTTAATGATTCTATGATTCTATACTGTAACTTCATTGCAATCAAATTTTATCGGCACTCTTGATACTTATGTGCTAAGGCAATAAGTTAAACTAAGATATGGCCTGAGACCAAACCTCGAAGTCTGCTCACTATCATCCATCCCTATTGGATGGATGGACTAGTGGAAAATAGTTCTTAACTCACTTTTATATTCTTGTGCTGCTCTATGCTATCTCCATTTTATTTATTTTCCTATATCCAGCTATATCGAAACTTTACCAAAATCCAGACAAAGTAGTTCTACAACTCTCCCCTGCCCCCAGCACCCCAAATTAGTGTAGCTAATCAAATACTGTACAGGCTACCTTAGTGTCTCACCAGTGATAAACACAGTGTTTTATTCCACATTTCCCTATTACCGTACTGCTAACCATTCCTTTCTTCAACATTTCTTCTAAGGCCTTGCTTGTAATTTAAGAAAACTGAAATACAAACAATATACTACTTTTTGGTAATAAAAATGTTTCCACTATCAACTTAATAGCTAGTCTTTGATTTCTTTTATTTTTCTTTTCTGTCCTTTTTAAGGATAGAGATAATGCAGGTCTCACAACCTGATTATCTGATCTCTCTGGTTTTGGTTTTACGTCAGCTTGGAAAAGAAAATTCCTTTACTTTTACTTTGAAAGTCTGGATACCTTTTTAATCTGATTTTCTGCCGACCATAAAGGATCTTTTCATGCTGTTGCTATGATGTGATGTACTATTAATATCAACACTACAGTTATGAACCAGTGTCTTGGTAAACTGGTATTGATGCTGTACATTTGGCATTGTGAAATCTAAGTTTCAGTTTGTGTTGACTTAATTGGGTAATGGTTGAAGAGTCTGGTCAACACTGCAGGCTCACTGAAGCTGTAGTAAGGTGACCATGTTTAACCTGGGTACTGGCTACACCTATATGGGAGGCTGTGTCATATAGTTCATTTGCTCGAGCCAGTTATCTGTGTGTAAAAGCACAAGGATCAATGTTTGCTAAAACTAGACTTTTCCCAGTACTCTGCTGTCTGCAAGTAAACATGCCCACTGTGTGTTTAATCCAAGCTCACTCTACATGAAACCCAGGGAATGCAGATTTAGAGTTGTTAACACTTTTAATGTCATTTCTGTCATGGTAAGGTACTTGGCTAAACTGATAAGAGCAGAAAAATGCATCATGAGCAAGACTTAATGGTAAACTTGAAAACAGAGAGCTGGTTTGGGCTTTCATTTTTTCAATCAGCAGTGCAGCGTTGATCAGTTCCTTTTTAATTCTGATATTAATATGCATGGACTTTATAGAGAACAAAAAGATAGGAGCTTTTTAATTTCAACAGCTAATCATGTATGTACAAATCTAGTCTGTGTTTTGTTAAGACACTGAATCTGCAAGCAACTCTTGGAATTTAAAAAAAAAAAACTCCGTTATAGCCTTCTTTTTACCTATGCACTATAATTTTTTACATTGCTGAACCAATAGCTGATTTAAATCTTGAATGCAATATTTGATATTTGGTCGCATAACTACATTTTTAGCTTCAGCTCTTTATATTTTTAAGCATGAATATTTAAGCATCTGAGAAAGTTTAGAGGAATAAAAACGTAACTGGCTAAGTTGAGTGGCTGCAGATAGTATGGCAACTAAGTTGGTATGGCAGATAATATGACAATGACTGAAATCTCTACTCTTTTTCTAAATCGAAAGTCTAGATATTTTAAAAAAGGTTATAGTATTTGCTTTCATAACAACTTTGAGTGGTCAACACATTATGTTTCAAACCCATTTTGCCCTAAAGTATGTATTATTTATTCCCAGTCAAGAAATGGGGAAACTGCAGCATGGATGCTACCTAGCTTTAAATACAGTACAAGCCTCCTGATTTCTCATTCTGAGCATCACATTCATGGGACTTACATTTAATTCCTGTGCTTGTTCTTTCCAGTGCATTTGCACTCTGAAGAAAATAATTTTCCCCACAGGGTTCTCCAGTGTATCAGTCCCTCTTGGTAGGGCAGTAGCATCAACACTCCTGCTGCCTACTGAAAGGAGCCTGCAGGGTGTCTTTTGTGGGTTTTGACTTGCAAATGATTGGCAGGCTTTAGGAGGGTTTTCCCTTATGATATTTAAATTTAGTCCTGTCACTGATGGACCTCCTATTAAAATGTAGATGATTAAAACAGCTCTATCATTTTTCAGTGAAAATTGTCATCTTGATAGTTATTGCCTTTGCATGCAGTTTAAGTGAAGGGATATATGACAGCTCCTTGATAGCCGTTTCAGCTCAGCCAAGTAAAGTGAGGTCCTTGTCTCAAATTCACTGCAGAACTTCTAATACTTTTAAATAATAAATCAGTTCATTTACCTACATCTCCTTTTTTCCCCCAACTATCTCCCTTTCTGGAAGATTTTGTCAATGTTGTCTTGGATTTGCTCAATGAATATAGTATTTCACCTGTCATTGCAGCAGAGATGGTTGGTGAACGAGATGGCTGTTTGGATAGCAGGCTCTTTCAGAAGCATCTGTGGCATCAATACTTCCTTTTTGATCTGGTTTTGAGAGCTCAGTTAAACTTAGCGCTGTTTTGTAGTAATGTACTTGTATAGGCAATAAAAGTAAACTACTTCCATAGATCTTTGTTTCTTATCATATGTTATTACTCAGTAGAAAATACAGAATTCAAGAAAAGCTAACTTCAAACCAGCACTAAATATGAAGTCTGTGGATATAGGGATCTGAAGGAAAAAGGATTGCTGCTTACATTATAGTGGGTTGTTAGTTTTTCTCAGATGTTCTGTTCAGGTCTATGCTTTGATGTGTCCTCCTGTCCTACAAATCAGACTCCTACCTGGGTTTGAACTAAGAAGAGCTAAGTCTTGTTTTGTGTCCTTGGAGAAAGTTGGAGGATATTACAGCCCCTAACATGAACTGGTGAGCACATATATCTCTTGCATATTTACTCATGTGAAGCATGAGTCAGATTCGGAGAACTAATGTCATAAATTTCCTTTTGCTGTTATGTTGTTCGTATGCTCATGTAATTACCATTATATGCAATAAATACAGTTTTGAGTAAGACTTCTCAGGCCAGCTTTTTTCCTGAAGAGGGGTAATATCCTCTGGGGAAGGAGATCAGTTTGGTAAGGTGTGGCAAACCATAACTGTGTGTCCTACTCTGATTAGTGGGAGGTAAGCAGGAGAGAGCGGTTTAATATCATGAAGCCTGTCAGAATGGTGGTAAATATTTATTATCATCCAGATGTTGTGGTTGAATGTGGTTTTGTACTGAGATGCACTTATCAGAGTCTTGGGAAACAAACAAAAAAAAGGCTCTGTACATAACAACACATTACAGCTTCCTTCTGCTAATCTCTGACCTGAAACGTGTAGTTTATATGTGTGTGGCTTTTTCATACAAATCTGAGAAATCTTGCATTATAATAGATGCTGTTGTGGTGCTTCAAGGAAGCTGGCTTTCAAGAAATAGCCCTTATGTTGAATTTAAAGTTGCTTTTAGAAACAGCTTATCTTTCTTAACAACTGGCATAAAACTGAAGGAAGAAGAAGTATTAGCAAAACATTGAGATGTTAAAATGGAGTGCTTATACTCAGCAGCCACATATCTTCACATAAAGCATTTGACCTGGAAGAAATCTTCAGTCTTTTAGTACTGCTCAGATGAACCAAGCAAAGCAATTCATTAGCAAAACACTTACTTGGCAGAAATATGAAAACATGGGCATTGTTCACACCAATGTAAGAAGCTAAGCACTGCGAGGAAAGACACTACCCAAAACACTTGAGCAATACAGCATGTTTTAATAGGCTCATTAGGATGCAGACATTTGATTCTTTCAATTTTTTTTCTGAATACTTTTGAGGAAAAATCCCCAAGTTTTTAAATGCTTCCCTCTTATCCCAGGAACTAAACTTCTTAAGTGAAGTTATGAATGTTTCATTTATGGCTGTATCTGAAATTGACATCTGAGTTCAATTTTTTTCTGGGTTGTAATTCATTGCTTAGTCTTTTTAATCAGTGATACTGGTGAAATGATTTTTTGCAGCTCAGCATGTTCAATCTTCAGCCACTACTGACTAATACACTGTTTGTCACATACATTGACCTTGCTGTTCAAGACTGACATCCTTAGGAAATCAAGCTTACTAAATCATTATTGTTTGTGTTGTTTGTCCTCTTTGCCTTCATAACTTTTAAATTCTTTACCGAGTTTTGTCTGGACAGAATAGGGATGATGGTAAAAAAAAATAATTAGGCTAGTGCAAGTATTACAAAAATAGAGGCAGGAGGAAGGGCTACCGAGACTGTTCCATGATTTCAAATTTTTATTAGATATTAGCAAGTACACATGAGAGTCAGCCTTTGTAAATTCTCTGCTGCAAGGATATAAGATACAGTCATTAGAAAACCAAACCAGCCTACAGTCAGTGCTCATGGAGATAGCTGTTAAAATTTAACTTTTAAAAATTATTCCAGAATATAACATAACGTATTCTGCTGCATTAGGTTACTTAGTTATACAAACTGATGGCATAACATAGTTACACAAAAGTGATTTGTGAGTGTTATGAAGACCTTATCAGTAAAGGGTTATGGAAATAAATTTAAAATTTTTTTAAAATCATGCAGATTCAAAATTTTTCCTGTACAATACACAGTGTGAAAATGGTTTCGGAGCTCTAAATCTATATGGACCAAGGTTGTGTTTTTGGAAAAATACTAGCCTCCTATCAGAGGTGATCTGACCTACTGAAAGAGAGGACTGCCTTGGTTACTGAATTAAAATGTCTCTGCTGGTGAGTGGTTTTTGCTACCTTAAAATAAGTAATTTAAAATAAAGATACAGTTTTAAAAATATATTCTCTCATTTAAAAATAAACCCCTTTGTTTTCTAAATGGGAGCAAGTAATAAATTAAGGCAGATGTTGTCAAGTGGTTACAAATATTCAAAAGACGACCAAGCAAACCTCTGTCAGCTGCAGAGCCATTTCAGTTTCCAGTTTATTCATGGTCCTTGTTACAGTTTGTCCTGACAGCTGACAATAGCTTCTTTGGGATTCTGTCTGGTTTTTAATTTATGACCATTTGAAAAAGCTATAGCCACAATGGCATCGGAACAGATGGTGTTATGAGGGTCATGGACCCAAAGACTTACCAGAGGGCTATGAAACACTATGACACAAATGCAGTCTGTGATGGTGCTTTGTCATGTTAATTGAATGCCTAGCCAGAAGTTTGTAGGTTACAGTTGCCAGAAATAACTGTTCTTGATCTAAAGTCTAAAACAGAATGAAATGTTGTCAGATCTATTAAAGTAATTGACACGTCAAACTTAATTTCCTTTAAAATTGTGATACGATAGCGTGAGTAGCCGGTGATCTCTGTTAAAAATAAATGATGTAGCTTTACCCTGGGCATCCAAAGCCATCTTATTTGCTGCAGAATCAAGCCCTAAGCTTCCTAAAATTGGAGGAAGTTTTATCAGTAGGTGCAGTCTTTCTGCCATGTGCATTACATTTAATGTAACATATATATCTGAATACTTTTGCTAAAGATAAAATCCATGGATGTTTATACACAATAGCTGGTAGGAAATGTTTGTATCTCACCCTACACTCAGGGGCTGCCTTAAGTTCCAGAATTCCCATCAAACCCACACTGTTGCTGTGGTTCTTATCCTTGGAAGTGGAAGCTGCCACTCTCCATTTCAGCTCTTTGCTCAGTGAGCATTAGCTTCCCAGTTTGCCTATTCTGATAAAACCCTAGCTTTGTGTGGGAGTGCCTTTTTTGCCATTCTTATATTCTTACTGCCAGCTGTGCCCTAGTGAACTAGAAAAGTGACTCAAATGGACAAGATTCTGACACTTGGGAAGCAGGATTCAAATCTGTTTCAGCTTCCTATTAGCTGACAATAGTTAACCAAAGGAAAGATCTGAGGGGGAAATGGCATTTGGAATTAGACTTTTCCTCCAGATTCCAACCTTGTGCACTGACTTCGGAAAATGGATTTCAAGAGCCATAAACCAGCGATAGCATATGATTTAACATGCTGTGCCAATTAGTGCAGTGATGGATAACTAATTATTAAAAGTCCACAATCATATTAAACTTGTGGCTTGCCTCAGTCATTATGTGTCATGATGAATGTGATATTCATCATGGATGGCAAAGCTAAAATTAGCAGTGGAAATGAAAGTACAAAAATTGTTTCACGTGCTTGCTGGTGGAAGAGTATGGAAGAGTTGGCCAGAATTCTGGAATAATTAGTAGATGAAATAACAAATCATTAGTCCAGTAATATTTAGTGAAACCTAAGTTAACAAAAGGTTGTAGGATAGTTAATATACTGCCTGTTCTTGGAAAGAGTGCTTGCAAGAGAAAGGTGTCAGTTTGATTAAAAGTGAGGCTTGGAGACCCTTCAAAAAAAGAAATACGAAGACTCACAAATATAAAATGCAAGAGCAAGACTGAGTATGGAAATGACTGGAGAGGACAAAGAGCTGGAGTACTAGTTGGTCTGAGATACATCTCAGTTATTCTAAAAGAGCTACGTCTTCATTGTTCATGAGTTGGCCAAGCCCAACACAAGACATCACGTCCCAGTTATCGATGTCATCATCTTGTCAACAGTGTAGTCTCACCATTAATTTCGTAAGCCTATAGATTTCTCCCTCCTTTACGGAAGATGGTGGTATTCATCCTCCACTAGTTTCCTCATGTCCCCAAAATATGGAGACTGCCATGCCCAGTAAAACCAGTTAAGGCTGGCCAACAGGGTAGAACTCAGCATGAACTAAAAGAGTAGGTTTCGCTTGGGCTTTCCTCCCAGGCTGGCCCTGTGATTCTCTTGTAATCCCAAGTAACATGTCTGGATAACAAAATTGGCCTCTAGCTTTGCATCAGTGTTGTTCTTATACACAGTGAGCACTGAGGTGACTGAACTGTAGCACTGGAAAGTCTCTGGAGTGTTTCCTGGGAGGAGTAGGAAACTTTGATAATAATATAAGCTCCATGTAAACATGAGATGAATAAGCGTAGTCAAAATAAGGCTAGGTGACATTGGCACTGGAACAAATGAAAAAAAAAAACAGCTAGGGAAAACTTTGTGAAGATGATTTGGAGAAGATTCCTACCACTTACAGTCTAAACATCATGTGGAACAAGAAATGCTGTGCTGAGGATGTCGGTAGCAACCCAGGAGCGAAATGAATGACCTAAGAGGGTTCCTCTGATTTGATGTTAATTAAACTGAAAACACGTTATTTTTGGCAAGTTTAAGTGAAAAACTAACAATGATCCACAGAAAGATAGTTGTGAGAAAACCTGATATGCTTATACGGAGTTGAATTGTGAAACATAGGTGATACTTCAGTCATATTTATGTTTGCTTCCTGATCAGTATTAGCAAAAGCTGATTTGGTGAGGTACATTAATGTTATTTTTAGCTTTTTTTGTTATTATTATTTTTACTGGGTTTTTTCTCCAAAATACTGCTGTTTGGGTTTCTCTCTTCAACTGTCCAAAACTTTTTTCCTTAGTTTTCAGTATATTCAACTGCTTCGGGTTTTGTGAAAGGTAAGTCAGGGTATAAAGAAGTGTTTTGTTTAATTTTCTGAAAGTGTTAAAAGCCCTTTCTTAGCCAATAGTCAGGGTTGGGCTCTTCTGATCTCTGCCTGATGGTGCATAGGTGGGAGGGTGTATGCCTCCCCTTCACACTGAAAATAGCCTTCCCTGAAAGATGGATCTGCTGGCAGTTGACCTGTCAGGGTGACAGGTTAGCAGTGTGTGTACCTACAACTTCTGCCTTTCATTTAAGTATCTGGGAGAGAGAAAGGGGATACATTCCTTCTTATGCTAGGAAGTTTTTGCAAAATGCCATGAAGCTGTCTCTTCCCATTGTAGTGCATTGGGCCTGAGGAGCAGATGGCAGTTCACATCAGCTTTGGGGGCGAGAGGGAAAAAGTCTGTTTCCTGGGGATGCTATAAAAAAATTATTTATTAATGCTTTATTAAAAATAACCTCTTTTTCTTGGAGATTATTGCAGTGTCATGTATAGCATGTACTGCTGTTGGTGTCATAACACTTTTGCAACAGTGACATTAGCTATAGTTATAACTTATGTATGTACATTCTTCTATATGCAAAAGTTTCTGGCTAAGGGCAAAAGGAAGAAAAATGTGAATAACGTGCTTTAATCTTTCCATTTCTGTTTTATTTTAGTAATGAAAGGACTGGTCATCTTTTATCTTACGCTGCAGTTCTGACTGAATATTTAATAAAGCATTTGTCGGAATATTTGTGAGAAATGCACATGCATAAATTCAAAAAAGGAACTTCAGAAGAGTATCATTCACTTCTGATGCCTTTTCCATATTCTCAGAAGTTCAGACGAGTGCGTGCTAGTTTCTGTAGTTTTGAGTGTGTAGAATTGTGGACTACAAGGGCTAGCCTTCAGTGTAGTGACAACCTAGCTAAAGATCTCCAAAGTACTCAGTTTGAACTCTGATAGTTCTATTAATTATAAATTTTAACGACAGAACCTAGTACTGCATCTGCAACTCTGAGTTTTCTTCAATACAGAAGCTAATCCCCTGACTTCAGATAGATTTCATTAGAACATTTGATCAATTTTTCTAATTACTATTTCCAGAAGCCACATACCACCAAGTATGTTCACTGTGATTTTATAGAAAAACTGTCATTAATGAAAAACAGCTTCTTAAAAAGCCATTGATTGCTATTTCTTATTATTTAGTCTTTAATTCTATCAGTGGTTGACTGGTGGACAGAAGAACATTAATTTCTTGACATTAGTGATAATTTTGCATGGAGCACAAGCTTTCAACACCAGGAACCTTCAGATGTACTAAACTGAAATCCAGTCTTTAGTCAGTGGAGTAAGGACACTGAATTCTCAGTATTCTCACTTCGTGTGAAAAATCCAGCTTTTGCTCAAATGGTTGAATATTGACTCAGTGGGCTGACTTTGAGGCTCCTCATTTCAAGAATGTTGCTCTGAGGCTTTCTGTTTGTCTAGCCTGTTCTGCACTGGTACCATTTTTTGGAGGATTTGGGGTTTTCCTCTTTTGACTATTGAAAGCACTTATGTGTTAGTCCTAGGTCCTGAGTAACAGAAATGCAATTTTCTCCACTTCTGACCCTTTGACTCAAAACTTGGAAAATAATGGTATCAGTATCAAATAGTACCTATGAGTGTCTGTAGGTAGCATGATGATGCAGTAGTAAACCTAGCCTTGCTTTTGAAACCAGGCAATGTCGAAACATAGCCACAGATTAGACTGATAAAATGGTAGGATTTCAGTAGTGAATATACTGTAATTAGGTCAGGCACTTATATCTATAAAATGTCTACATAGGGGACAAGGGATGGGTGTATGAATAACAATATACAAGAATATACTGAATTAAGGAAATTAATATAGGCCCGTTTCATACACAGCGCTGTCTGTAGCTGTCATCTCCAGCATCTGTTTTCATGGTGAGTGTACGTACCTGAAGGATGCTGTAGATCTGGGAAATCCTCTTCTCTTGTTTCTGGGAAAGGTGATGTGTGCTGGGAGGGAGGGGAGGGAAGCTACAGTGCTGCTGAGCTTCTGGATGGAGGAAGGTGATTGAGAAGCAAATCGCCTACACCTCAGTGTCACGGTATCGCAGCTGGGAGGAAACATAAAACGTTTGCACTGGATGACAAGTACTCCAAATTCAGGACTGGCCATTGTCTGAGGACCAAGGTTGTATTTAATTATTTGCTCATACCAGTGTGGATGCAGTACTGCCAGAGCTGTAGCCATCTGACTTCTGAAGAGAGAATCATTGCATTTTTACTGTGTTTGTGAATACAGCGTATGAAATATGAAACTCAGTATAATTTTCAGATGAAGATAAAAAGCTAGATAATCTCTGAAGTCACTAGCTGTTTCACTCTGTCAGTAAGATGTTTTGTTTCCTATGTGCTTGCTATAGTCAAATTAGTTCTCACAATACAGCATGGTAGTCATGCTGTTTTTATAAGCTGTTACGATGTTCACATAAAGTGTAAATCAGAATTACAGCAGACTATTGCAAGATCATAGTGTCCTAACAGCAAAAGTTGTTCCCCAAGAGCTTCCATCCTGGTGGAAGGCTACGAACACCAATTTTAAAAAACAAACTTCAATTTTGAAGCTTTCTGCATTATCTACTGTGAACAGTAACGAACTAAAAGGCAAGCATATCCCTGTTGGAAGGGGTCAGTCATTTTCAAGAGGGTTATAAATACACAGATGCGCTAACAACCACGCATGTTCGTTATTTCACGCTGGCAATGTGAAGTTCAGTGAGTAACAAAGCCAAAGTTGTTGTTTTAAAAATCTGTTGCCAAGCAGTAGGTTTTCTCCTAGCAACAAGTGTTTTGCAGCAGGGGAAGCGATTGGATACCTTAGGGGGTATGTTATGTTAGCATTGGGGGAAGGGTAAAGAAATAACAAACTGGGGCTGGGAGCTTGCTTCAGCGGTGACACCAGAGCACGCAGCTCAGTTTCTGGCTGTGCTGGGGACTGAGGAAGGCAAGTGAGGGGGACAAGGCAGGAAGGGACATGTAGAACAGGCAATGTTTTGGGATAAGCAATGAACAAAAATGTTGGCTGCAGGTGCAGGTTCATATTTGTTCATCAATTGCTTTGGTTTGTTTTAGTGAGTGATCATCTGTAGCTGGTTGTCCTCATATAAAAAAAATATTGATACTGAGCTGCTAGGAAGTTTTATTTTGAGCATATTTGAAGAAACACACTTTTTATTATTCAAAAGAATTGCATTATTAGAGATAATGAGAGTAGTAGTTCTATATTCTGAATTTTGGAAACAAATTACTTATACATTTCATCTTTATTTTATGGAAAATTATCTTTACTTGTAAGTGTTGATGGTCAATCCAGTTGTCTTTAAACCTTGTAATATGGACACGCTTCAAAATCCCTACATCAAAATGCATCTGTGTCTGCCACTGCAGCCATAGAACTATGCTTGTTTATTTTTCCAATGGAATGGCTTATTTTGAGCTGACGAACCATGTCACATTTTTTATGTGCTTGCAGAAAATAGTTACTTACAATGACTAAACATGCAGCTCTTCTTGCATGTGCCTTCAAAAGAAGGAGTTAATAAATGATTTCTTGTGCAGAGTCATACTGCCATTAGATGGGCATGTTTCAGCACAAATTCATCCGCTAAAACGAAAATGGGAAAGCACAGTGTATAAATAATGTGCTATTTCACTCCACGTAAGTGTAAAATATTGATTATAGAATACATTTAAATGTATATTTTTACCACAGAGGATGGGAAATAGCTGCAGAATTTTACTTATTTTTCCATATATCATGACAAATTTGCATCATTTTGCCTCTCTTCTGTTTCATTATTATAGCATAACACCGTCAAGTTTCTGGTAAACCTTCAAGTTTGATAGATTTGTTTGAAAATAGCAGCCACCTTAACACATGCAAAATAAGCTGAAAAAGCAGCATGTAACAAGGGGCAGCTTTGTGATGCTAAGATTACAGTGCATATGGATTTGCAATGCATACATTGCATATTAAGTTTTGTAACTGTTTATGGTCATAATCCTTTATTTCCAATTTTTTAGGTAAAGTGGGATGTTTCTATCGTGTCTTTCTGCATACCACAACTGAAAGTTGATTCTCTCTTAGGCAGGCTGGGACTTGTTTCAAAAAAAACAAAAAAGCGAACTGGGAAAACTACTGGGGAGTTGGATGTAGTGAGTTCTCCTTCAGCCTTGTAACTTCTTGTAACTTTTTAAATATTGTTATTTTTCCATGTCTGTGTTGCTCTATATCTGATTATACATTTGCAGCTGCTAGCTTACTGGGCTTCAGCAGGTCATCAGTGAACCAGGCAAGTAGTATTTCCACTGTACTTCTGTCTCCCTGCTCTTATCATTAAAGGCAAAATCAGTCAATATTTGATTTTCATGTGCTTAAATGTTTTCTTATAGCTGTTCTTTTTGCAATGGAAACTTTTACGTCTGAGGGGTATTTTTTTTTTTAGCTAATTATGGTAGTCTGCATCACATATATTTAGAAGCTCTTTAGCAAACAAGTCATGAAATAGACCTGCTAGGAAAAAATTAATATCCTATCTGGTAGATGTCAAATCTCCATAGTTGAGTCTTTTGCAGGTCAGCAGGCCATGATTCTTAAACATGGTGAGCATCTCTGGCTCTTTTTTGCGTGTTAAGTCAGCCACATTTCTTCTTCTCATACTTGCTATTTCTCCCACTTAAGAGTTTCCTCCTCTGCAGAGTTATGAGGTAGTTCAGTGCTGAGAGAGCAGCCTTCTCTGTGAAGAAGGCTAAAGTTCAAACGGACTTATGGTCAAAGTTTCCCATTTTGAAATAAATTGCATTGCTTTTGAGAACATCTATATTTTTCTTAGAGAAAATGAAATTGTTCCTCTTGATATCAAATGAATAAAGGTAAAAATCTCAAGTGGTGCTTCTGTTGAGATTGAGAACTGTTTATTTTCCAGGAGGGTGGAGAAGTAGTCAGGCGGTTAAACCTTAAGAAAACCTCTAGCTCTCTTGAGTAGAAATTTTCAGTCACATGGAAGAAACCACAGTGATCTTTGTAGTGTTACCTTTTCACCTTTTTTTTTTTTTGCGGTTATTGCAGATCTTGCTTAGCACTTTATGCTGAAGCTCTGCTTAGGTGAGACATACAAAGGGTGATAATTATGGCTTTAATTTTTAAAAAGTTAGTTCCGTGGAAGAAAATTGAATGTTAGTTTCTCATTTGCCTAAAAGCAAATTTATAAAGTAACCTTACCAGACTCCTCTAAGTGGCTAGTTTTCAAAATCATGTTTCAAAGTCAGATGAGTTACTTAAGCAGTTTTCCATTTCTATCCCATGTTCATTTTTTTAGATGTTTGCTTTCCATTGCCTGTTTGGTTAATCATTATGACAGGTTAATCTGCAAAGAGAGAAATCCTGTTTGCAGAAAAAAAGATACCTTTGCAGTGAAGAGTACACTACATGCTTATTTAAGCAATTACGGCTTTATACAATTGCTTTATTGTATCATGTTGTTCAGATTCTGAGGGATGATATTTTATTAATAAATAATGATGCATTTGCTAACTCAAGGTTTTACTTGGAGACTGCATAAAAGCTGCATTTGGAAATCAGAATTCATTTGAACTGTTTTCCTTTTTAAAAATGCTTACATTTAGCTAATGAAAAATAACCTTAATATGTTGAATTGCAAGGGGAAAAATAACTATGCCAAAATATAATTTTGACATGTCCAATATATATCAAAATATAATTCTGGCTTATTGAAGAAGGTGTTAATTGTAATTATTGGTTTTACTGTGCCATCACCATAGACCAAATTTTAAAGGTGTGTTGCTTATCCAGCTTACGGGTAGATAATGTAAAGACATACTGAAAGTTATCTAGGTGGAGTAAGGATTCAGGTCCTGTTGAAGTGAATGCTGATTAAACATCTTGTCTTACATGCATTACAGGCATCTTTCTGTGCCCAAAAGACTGTGAATATGGTATGGGGTTTGTTGTTTCTTTGTCTTTTTTGTTTGTTTTTGTTTTGTTTTTTTTTTTTTAAAGGCTTCATGGATTTGAAGAATTCAGAATCCATTGACTTTGTCATACTAGTTTTGTTCTTTTGGAAGTAAGCTGGATGCCTACCATAATTTTTCTTTTTAATCTTTGTATTCTTTAGACATTTTTCTGCACCTGCTTCAGTGTAACCCAAGGAACCAAGAGAATGTTGTTCTTACAACAGAAGCCTCAAGTAGTAATATTACAGAGGCATCAAAATGTTATCACTCTCTTTCCTCTCAGTGCAGCTGGGGGAGAACCTAATATTGGAGCAGGAGCAATGGAAGCTCCCTGGGCCCTCTAGGCAAATCCTCTCAACATAGCCATCAGAGCATGCAAGCTCTTCCTGTAGGACTCGGTCTTAATGCTGTTTTGCACCCTGCAGTAGAAGGCTGTTCCAAAATCTCTCTGCTCCAATTGCCAGGAATGTTTTCACCTTTTTTTGGTAAACTTACAGCCAATTTATACAAAGTATTTTTGTGCCAACATTATTCTCTAAAACAGTTTTTTCTCTATTCTGTTCTCTCTGCTGTTTTTATAGCAACTAACTTCATCTCCTTTCAGCTTTTGATTTGCTAGATTAAACAAACCAAGTCTGTTAGTCTCCTCTTGTAAATTAAGATTTTTGTTGGTCATCTCAATAGTAATTTTCTGTGCCTATTCCAGTTTGACCTTTCTTGAATAGAGGAATCTACCCAAGGTGCCAGAGGAGGCCCCACTGTAGCTGTGTACAGCACAGCTGCTAAAGTCTCGTCCTTCTCTCTACTGAAAACGTCTCCTGATGTCACTTGAGTCTTCCTTTCACACTGGCACCTTTTCACACTGTCATCCTGTGGTCGCCTGATATATCCATGTCCTCCTCCCAAGCTGCTTGGTTGACAGGCTTCCACCATGTCGCAGAACTTCTGTGTTACTATTGTCAGTAAAATAAAGTGGGAAATAACACTTTTGCCATATTTCTGTTATCCTAGTTCTCATCATCAGCCTGTTGCTTTCTATATCATATCCTCATAACTTTTTCTTACCTACTTGTGTCATTGTTCTCATAATTCCTGTGATATGTCATTAATTAAAACACTAAACATGATTAGTCCCAAGACAGTTTCCAAAATATGGAAGATATAATCCCCATTCCTTAACACATGCAAGATAAGCATAAATGAAGGTTATTCAGCCAAATGTTTTGGATGCTACATGAAGATATTTCTGTCTATTCAGACTTAATAGCTGTTTTTCTGGGCTGTATTTGTGCAGGTAGCTAGGAGATACTGAGTAATAAATAACAATTACTTCTGTTTTGACAGCATTGCCAAAGACGTTCAGTCAGGGGTTGGGTCCTGTTTGGTTGATCATTATAAAAACAATCCCCGGACAGATGCTTTGGCAAAATAAGAATAGCAGTTTTGTATGTGGGACAATGTAAAATGAACTCTAAGGGTGATGATCAAGGGAGGAAACACATGTAAAATCATTGATCACCTAGAGGGAGACTTTGTGACTCCAGACTGGATGAGGAAAAAATCGACAAGATCTTGAAAATAACCTGCGGCAGAGAAGAAAGTTGGAAGTGCTTTTTCCCCTTTTTCATTAGTTCCTAGAGGTTTTGTTCTGTTGTGATGTGAAGCTTGTGTAAAACCTTGTTTGTAGTGACTACAGTACCCCCCTGTCGCTGGCAGTACACAGTAATACTCTTTTTTAGGAAGCCATCCCCTCTAGGCTCTTGAAATTGAGACGACCATGTTACTCCCAGCTCTGAGCTACAATGATGGCCTGTGCACTCTAAAGGGCTGTTGACCTTTCCTTGAGCAGAGAGCATCTGAACTCCACAAAGCTATGAGTACTCTTGATTATTCAGAGAGACTGGTATAAATATCAGCAAATTGGAGACGTGAAGCACTGTTTTCACTTCTTGTGATGATGGCACAGTGAAATCTGTTTCTTCAGAACATTCGTTTCTTCCTTCACTTTCTGCCTGTGCCATTTCTGATTAGAATTTTCTCTTGGAGTTTTTTGAGTTACAAAATCAACGTCTACAATGTAGAGCCCACTAAAAGAAAAATAAGATTTGCTTAGAGAGTTCACAGTATAAAGGCATCCTGACCAGACAGAAGCCTGAAGCCTTAACACACTTAGGGGAGTTCAGTGGTTTGCCAAAAAACAGAAACAAAGCCAAAACCAAAACAAACAAAAAAACCCCCAACAAAAACAACCACAAAAGAACCCCAAAATTCTCAGCAAACCAAACATGAGGAAAAGTAATAAACAAAATTTGTACCGAGCTGTGAAATGAAGAAGCCTACACACATTAGGGGCTTTTATAATTGTGTTAGAAGCAAATGTCATAAATGTATCAGTCTTTCATGGGAGAAAGCTAGTGACAGAGATGTAATAGCAGGAAAGGTCCTGCTTTCTCTGAGCAGGATGCCATCAGTTATATTAAACACCTCTGTCAAGTACTGCAGCATTTTAAAATGTACAAAGAACAAATAGATTCCTTTAGATTTGTGTAATTCCTTACGTACTTACTGTTTTCATTGTCTCCTGTAGAATGGGTGTTTTCCTACTAATATTTCTTATTATTTACTCAAATTATTATATAGGAGATTTTCTAACTGACCCAGGTGCCAAAATCACTATCTTTTAAAAAAAAAAAAAAAAGTTCATGGGCTTGTTTATAAACAGGATATAGGGAGAAGGCATTCTGTTTAGGTTTTAAACCAACATGCCAAGTCTGAAGGTGTGAGCCATATGTCACTTAGGTACCCCTCTGTTTTTCTACAGAGATGATGTGTTGTTCAATCCCATCTCCAGCCATAAAGCAAGAGACCTAACATTATTCTGCAGAAAAATGTTGTCTGTACGGCTGCTGCTAAATAGGAAAAGGCCAGAACTGGTAGCTTTGAGGTTTTGTTTCCTGTTAGGAAGTGAAGGAAAATACGCAGTGAAAGACTAGGATAATCTGTACTGATTTCTGGGAAATCTTGGAGGAGTTTTGTTTTGGGATTTTTTTGGTTTTAGTGCTTTGGGTTTGGTTTTTTTTCCTGAAGGGTTTAGTACAGAGAGCAAGCATATAATGACAGCTGGTAAACCGGAGGTCAGTTTTCTTGGATGGGTGATGGTGCGAGGTCACTGAAGGATGTTGCTGTGTGGTAGGCATGCCTGCTCCTTCTCTCTGTGGTCTGTAGTGTAATGCTTAATAGGGAAAAGTCAGGTGAGGACAGCAAACTATTTGAAATGTTCTGTGCTTCAGAAGTCATCTGGGAAGGAGATTTACAAACTGGACATTCACAACATATGACATCTGACCATCATTCTGAGAAAGTTAATGAATCAGAGGGTATTATGTCTTCTTTCTATGCAGTGCTCTTTATATTGTTCTTCAGAGCATGGTCTCCTCTGTTGCTCTGTAGGATGGAGCTAGCAGTCTGCCCATGCTGAAAGTCAGCCTGGTGGGTAAAACTCCAGAAATGTATGGGGGATAATTCAGGGTCTGCATAGAATTTCAATGCTTTCTAATCATTGGCGCTTGAGCTGATAAGGATTTGAGGGACAGATGTACAGAGAAGAATAAAAGAAATCGTGGTCCAAGGAGTGGGGGCTGGGAGGGGAGAAGTCACAAGGAAGCTGCAAGCATGTACTCAGGACACCTCTCTGGGAAACAAGGATTTGTGGTCCGTATGCATTTTACGATACAGTTTGACAAGGTAAAAATGTAGAACATCTTTAGGATTATTATAATCCCAGAATAAAGCACTCTTACTGGGTCATTCCATGACTTTTCCAGCACAGTAACATAGCTGAATGTAATGGATGGAGATTTCCACTGGCTCATTCATCCCATATCCTAGCGGGTTTGGACATCCTCTTGGGTCATGTGATGTTGAGTTGGATCTCATCCCGCAGAGGAGGACAAAGAATCTGTGTCTAGGAAGCTCCTGAGGAAGTTATCTGCCTGGTGGACCTTTATACACTACTGGTGCAATATTAGTCCCAGCATGCTTCCCGTTCCACAGGTATTCCATGGCTGTTATCCACTGGGCAGAACTCAGTTCTGTCACTGCCATCCCTGAGAGCCGATGGTACAGTGTGTAGGATCTCAGATGTCATAACACATGAGCTGTGTGCTGAGATTCACAGGCAGGATACGAATACTTTGGAGCACATAGCTTGAGCCTGCATGCCTTACTAGGACTTTAGACAAAGGAGCTTGCCGCAAAAGCTCAGGTACTTACTGATTTTTGGTGGTTGGGAGGAGTTTTTGTTGTTCAACTCAGTTTTTGCATTTCAGGGTCTTTGTGTCATGTCGAAACCCACTTGACTCCTTGTTAGTATGGAGTAGCCTGTTCAGTCCTGCTTCAGGTTGTTTCTTTCCTTTTTTTTTAAAAAAAGAAAAGTATTATATAGCCTATAACACTTTGAACCCAAGAGCTACCTACGCTTATTTTGCCATCGTGACATATCATTTTTGCTTCAGGAAAGTCCTACTAGCCCATCTCAACCATTTTTCCTTTGTTTTCTTGCAGGCTTTGATACTTCACCAGCTTGGGCGCTACAGCTTGGCAGAGAAGATTCTCAGAGATGCTGTCCAGGTGAACTCCACGGCCCATGAGGTCTGGAACAGCCTGGGAGAGGTGCTGCAGGCTCAAGGCAATGATGATGCTGCAACCGAATGCTTCCTGACGGCGCTGGAGCTTGAAGCTAGCAGTCCCGTGGTCCCTTTTACCATCATTCCCAGAGTCCTTTGAGAGGGCATCTTGATCAACTGATATTGGTCTGACTTCTGGGTGAGGAAACCCAGTGTATCAAGGCTGCCTGCTAACTGGTTAGTTTGAAAAACTTTAGAGCTACAGGTAACAAACTCCAGTCTTTTGTGGGAAAGTGGCCAAAACAGTGCTATGATGCAATATATGAGTTAGACTGAGAGGACAAAATGGCTAGCCAGAACCAAATCACTCATATCGCCTGCATTTTTGCCCTGGTAGTTTTAAAACATCATTATATTGTTCATGGATGATGTGCCATATTTTGTTAGTGATACTTGAGTGTTACATAAAATTATAATGGAATCAACTACCAAATGTAGAATAAGTTAAAATTCAGTGGCAGAGCAGACTATTTTTAACAAGGCTGTTAATAAAACTGTTACCTTCCTGCCTCTCAACCTCTTTTGGCCGAAAGTCAAAATGTGAATTTTCTGTTTCCATCTCTATTTCAGTCCAGGCCAGAAAATCAGTTGAGTTCTTGTTTTTAGTTGTTAATAACTGTGATGTGTGGCTAACTGTTATCTCTATTTAGAGCAAAGGCTGAGTACAAGAATATTTATATTTTACCAACGTATGCCTGTTACAAAAAAAATATATTAGTTATTTAAGTTTAACTTTTTTATGTGAATTCAGAGTTTATTTATCAATGGAAATATGTAAAAAGAAGCCTCAAATGGAATATTTACCGACATTCCTTATACATGACCCATACTTGGCTAAATGGGAAGATTATGTTAATAATAAAATGATTTTTAAATGGAACCATTCCTGTGTCCTGGTTAAGAACCCAGGGGGAAACAGATGGCTTGTAAACACATTTTTATGATGTGGGGCCTATGGCTGGCTGGCCTTGAACATGAACGACACCAAAATTAAATACCCTGAGGCCAGTCTAGAGAAAAGAAGCTGCTGTACTCTTTGCCAGTGGAATTGTTATCTTATATTTCAGGTTTCCTTAAATCATCACTTCTCCTTTTTCATTCCTTCCGCAAAGCTCCCAGCGAAGCCAGATTACTGTGCCTCTACATAAAACATAGACATTTATGTGTAACTTGGAGGTGCTTGGGAAAAGCATGTTAAATATTTACACGCTGTTCGTCGCTGCTTCTTTACCTGTCTTCATAGTTCTTTCTGAACACCTCCTGCGCTTTGTGTCGCTTGAAGGAAAAGTTGGCTGATAACGTATTGCTACCGTGTCAGTAGTAATACGGCCAAATGTTTAGGAGACAAATACTTGCCAGAGTTTTCTAGGATGGGCGGAGGAGTCATTCGTTGCAATGAATATTCAAGGTGTGTGAGATGGGGTAGTCTAGTGTCTGCTCATTTACAACGCTGGGCTCTTATGGAGCCTGGGAAGAATTCCAGGTTCTCCATTAGACCGGGTGCTCCTTGGCTTTTGCCTGATTGGCCGCAAGAAGCAGTTTTAAAGTGCTTAGCACAAGATAACAGATGATTGAGAAAAATAACAGCAAATGTTTTTCTTTGTTGCTTACCAGGGAGCTTACTCACCTCAAATGCATGGAGGATCCTCACTGCAACACAGGCTCTGTACAGTCCAGTGGGAATCTCCAAATGGCAAAAGACTTGAACTTGGGGGAGCTCTTCATTTTTGCCTCTTTTTTTTTCTCCCTGGCATTACGTGTGGCTTTTGGACTGAGGCTGCTTTCAAACTGTATCTGCTTAGCGCTTAGACCATATGTTCTATGTAAAATGGAGACCAAAAGGCTCCAATAGGTAGTGTTTTCAAATGTTTTTATCTATTTATCTATTTGAAATCTTGCTTACTGCGAAAACATCAAAGTTTTCCTTCCCCTTTTAAAGTGCCAGTTTTGGATGTTTTCTTCCTACTGCCCTTGGCTTCCCCCCCATCGCCTTTTCTAGTTGCCAGCTGTTCTCCCTTTTCTAGTCCCAGCTCATCATACATGCTCTGGCCCTGCTGTCTTTTAACCCACACTATATGGGACCTAGTATACCAAAAGATAATGCAAAACCTTTATTTGTTTAATTCAATTCTTCCTAAGCCTTTCTGCTGTCGCAGTTCTGTTACTTAAATTTGTAATACCTTTCACAGACATGCTCCTTCACAATATTTATTCACCTTTTATCGTAATATCAAAGCTTTTCTAATAAGGCAGTTTGCACCTGGATCTGAAACTAGTGGTCTTTCTCAAGAGAGCTTCACATGAAAGTGGAGAATAGGGAATTCTGTAATAGCAGAATTTATCTTTGATTCTTCTCATTTAATTTAAATTCCTGGCCTCTTTTGATAAACTCCCAAAGTGGAAAGGTTAGCAGTCTAATTGTGTCATACCTTTTATGAGTGGAGTTGTTGTTACTGCTGTTGTATATATCAGCTGAACCTGAATATCTCTTTCATTTTTCTTACACTGGAATCAGTTTCACTGCAAATCCACAAGCTTCTACCTCTTGGGTAGCTCAGCTGACTAGTTTTTAAAAATGGATTATCACTGTAAGACACTACATTCAGGAATTTTCAGACAGAAGTGGAAATCCTTGCAGCATATGAATTAAACAGCAACATAGTTTTCAACATAAAAACAGTTACTAGGTTTTGCAGCTGTGGTTTTTTTTTTTTAATTGAGTAAGAAGGCCAAGAATATTTTTTATCTATTTTAGTTGCTATACAGAAAGATCTGCCTTTTGCAGTCAGACCACTCCAGTATCTCAGTCAGAGGAGTGAAGCAAGCAAGTGCCAGTGTGAAGAGCCAGTCCCAGGAAGTATTCTCCTTGGTGCCAGTGGGTCAGTGTCATATACATGAGGGTTGCTCTGGACTTTGTGACTGACCAAATCTCTATGCGGATACACAGATCTATGTGTGCTCTTGCTCCCCCAGCTTGTGTCAGAAATAATAGCTGTTCAGATGAATGGTGAGATAAATCAGGGGCTGATCCAGCTGAAAACTAAGCCAACCCCTTGTGCCCTTGCCCCAGGGTCTTACTAAACTTTGGGTAGGAGCCTATTAAAGGCTTCAGGTAGTTCTTTCATCTGATTTACTGCACAAGTAGTAACACCTAACATGCAGAAGAGAAGACAGGACTTCCCCTCCACACAGCAGCCGTTACTTGCACCAGTTCAAAATGGTTATTAAATTGCATTTTCAAGTACTTGTAACTGTATCATTATAATGACAAGTTGCATAAGCTTGAGATCTCCAGCCTTTCGACAGGGATCAAATACACTCCTCTCATCCGTAAGACTGGAATAGCAGGTGTCAGAGGAGGCTTCCCTTACTCTGCAGTGTGCTTGTGCTACTCAAAACGATTAACATTTGGTGTATTAAGCACATGCTAGAGCGTAACAGCAGTCTCTGTTGCACATGATAAAAGGTCTGACTCTGCAGTGCTTACAATAAAAAAAACTTATAATTCAAGTAACTGGTTGAAGTTCATCTCTAATTTTGGTGCAGATAACCATTTCTAGTCCACAGATTCTTCAGTTTCTCTCTTTGCTTTCATGACTGATAGAGAATCACAGGAACAAGACAACCAGTCCAAGCAGAACTAATCCAACTGTATCTTTGAAAACTTTTGTCGTTAATTATATGCATTTTAAACATCAAAGGCTATTTTTAAAAAATGCTATAATTTTCTTTGAAAATCTGTTTTTTCCTGAGTAGACTGTTCTACTCTGGAATGATACTATAAGCCTGGGTGTATTGGAGTTCCAGATTTACCTGGCTAATTCTTTGTTTGTTCAGTTGTCAGTTAAAATGACATTTTTCTTAACCATCAATCTGGCGATCATCCTCTCTCCTCTAGCATCAAGTTAAAAACCTTGTATGCTAAAATATGCTTTCAGCATGTAGAGTTCTCCAGCATTTCATCTATTCAACCTCATCACCTCCAAACTACCTTCTCTGATCCCACCGGTGGGCTATGCTGGAATGTGTTACACTTCCACATGCATCTGTATTATCACAAAAAAACTAGCTGGTAACAGTCCTACTCATGGACAATAAGGAAGATCATGAATATTTAGCTTTTGGCCTACGTGGTTGTTGTGGCTGATTATGTGAAACTTGATGGGAGTCTCTCAGTCTTGCAAAGCCAGCAAGTGGGCTTGAAGAGATGGGGCAGTGAAGTTAAACCCAAAGAGAATCAGAAAGAAATGCAACCCCAAACTTTTCTGGGAAGAAGAGTGCCTGTGGAGTGGGTGTTGGTCAGATTTCGTTCTTCCCCGTTTCAGGGGTGCGTGATCCTGATATGCTGGTTTGCCACCACCTTGGTCACCTGGCCTTTCCAGTTCCCCTTTTAAAGCACCTCTGTAGCCCATGTGCCTAGTCTCCCCAGTTGTTATTTCAAAGAGAAAAAACTGTGCCTTTTAGTTTCTAAATCCTTTGAAAAGCTGTAACCACTTCTGTCCCATCTCTGTTACGTACCTAGTCATGGGACGGACAAGCACTGGACACCACTGTGCTGTCATTGTTGCCCGGACGTTTTCAGAGTACAACAGCTGACAGATGTGATCTTTTGGGTGCAGGCCGTAAGGCATGACAGGACGCAGGAAAGCTCCTGAAGGTAGGAGGGAGAGTGCTTTTGCCTTTCTAAATATGCCTTCACTTAGAAAACTTACTTGGAGAAATTGAGTATAAAAACCTATTTTGGACATTAAAGGGTCAGTGAAACATGTCATTGTTGTGCTGAATTCTTTTCTTTGTGTCCTTGCATGAGGCAGGCATCCCTGTAGGAGAGATTACCCTTGTCCACTTCATCCAGCTATAAATCTCTACAGCCTGCTCCTCTGTCCACACTGGAGTAGCATGACTAGCTCTTGGCTCCCCCTCTGCCTCTAAAATTGCCGCCCCAAGAAAGTGACACTCATGAGTATGAAATTACTGAAGGCGCCCTGTCCATGTGGCTTGAAAAAAATAATCAGTAGACATAAGACAAAATAAGGCAAAGATAATATTTGTTGGCTATTACCGCAGTGACGTGGTTTTAAAAAGGTGTGGAGCCAGTGCTTTTCTGTTTGTTTCTGTAGCTGAGCCCCCCTCCTCTGCGAGGACGGCGAAGCTGGGGCTCCCTCTGGTTGGTACAGCCAAGGAACAAACACCTGATCAGCATGCATGCCCTCGGGCTTGCCACCAAAGTGAAATATGGGCTTGCTTACAATTTTTTAAGTGTAATCTTTTTTCTACACACATGTATGTGCTGCCAGGTTACAGGTGCATTTTACACTTATGGCAGAAAGTTTTGAGAGAACTCAAAGTTCCTCTGCGAGTTCACTTCAGCTCCTATAAAGCTGTCTCCTCTAGAAACAGGCTTTGCTTTTCCGATAGAAAGTTGATTGTGCCAGAAAAGGAAATCCTGACCCCTATTTTCACTTCCAACGCATGTTGGATGTATATCAAATAATGAGCTTGAGACATTATTATTAGTGCAGGTTTTCCCAGGATTGTTGTTTTCCAAACAGCACCGACTACTAATGTAGGACTGGAGGGGGCAACAGAGGCCATAAAACATAAGTTGCTTCCCTGTTGACTGCCTTGCAAAAATAGCACTTCGTCTGGAGTAAACCAGCAATCTTCTGAATGAACAATTATTTTTAAGGGTCTCTTCCAGAAGGTTTGGGGTTTTTTTTCTTCTTTTTAATCTTTCAAGCAAGCATTTAGCATAACAAACTCCTAGGTGCTGGAATTGGAACCCTGCAACCTGCAGTGTAGGTCCTGACTGAAGCACCCAGAAACTGCTTTCACTGACGCAGGACATACGTGCTCTTAGGCTAAAACCACTTCTTCCTACATGTGCTTTAGGAATAAGCCCTGCTTGCTTGAGGATCCCATTGCTCTGCTTCTGTGGTACTTCCCCACACTGCCAGCCTGCAGGAAGCCAGGTTTCTAGAGCAGGTGCTCCTGCCCACCACCCCTGCCTCCCCAGACAGGAGCTGCATGGGGTGGCAGCACTGCATGAAGCAATGAATCACAGCACACCTGTTTTCGAACAATTGCTTCATGATGTGTGCTGAGTCAGCCAGCATTGGCGTCTGAGAGGTTAAAAATAAAAAAGGGAGTAGGCACAAGCTCCTCTGGCTTACAAAAAGGCCCAGAGAGGGCCCACCAGCAGATGGAAACGAATCTTTTTACAGCTTCCGTCTTCTACTGTCAGAGAACTCTGTCATGTTCTTCATCATCTGTTTTGGGTTAGAGGCTTCACCTGAAGGTACAGGATGTACTGCGAGGCTGAGCTTCAGCAACAGAAGGGGTTAACCAAAACATGTCCTGGCTGCCAGGTTATGGTGCAACTTCATCTTATGCCTGACCCTGGCAGCTGCTGGTGAATGGGAGACCTTGTCCCTGCATTTGCTTTGTTCCTATTGTGTTACATCTGGTGCATGTGAGGGTGAGGCTACAGAGTGAGTCAGACCAGCTCACCATACTCATGGCCTTTTCTTTTGGGGTTGTTTGTTTACTGCAGAAGAGAGAGTGGCTGTGGGGATGCGATGTGAGCCCCTTTCAGAAGTAGCCAGTAATTAGGTAGGTTGGATTATGCCTATTAAGTACGTGCGCTGTCGTTTCCCTCTCTGTTTTCATCAAAACAAAGGCTGAAGTAGAGTGGCAAAACACAAGTTAGTTGGTCTGGCAGTTCCCAGATGGGTCTCACCCACATGTGCTCACAAGGTAGTTTCCTGTCCTGGCTGCAGAGCACCACGCTTGCCCTAAGAAAAGCAATAGGAAAAAGCATGGTGGGTTTCTGTTCCCAGCTGAGATGCCTTTGCTGTGAATAGTAGTCTGAGGTATTATGCTACTGATGTCTCTTGTTACATTACAGTTTGAAAAATAGAGACTGGGTGATAATAGCGATGCTCAGGAAAGATAAAATGCATTCATTACAACTGTGATGCTGATAATCTCTAAGATAAAAATATACTACATGCTTATGTGGATGTTCTTGTTCAGATATAATGTGGACTTTGCTCACTGTAGCTTACAAATGCACCATGAGAATTCTTAAGTTGGTGTCTAACAGTAGCCTAGACAGAGATCTCAGCCTTTTTAGAAGTGCCAGAGGAAAGGAGGCACAGGTCATATAGGTGACAACCAAGAAGACTCAAAGCAGCTGTCGTGGCCAACATACCTCAGCACATAACAGCCTCGCTCTGTGATTCTTATCTCCGACCTTGATTCCCCGTCTGTTGAAAATTTGAATAGGAAGTGATGCTATTGCGCAACTATTTCCTTTCCTGGCCCCAGAATGGACTCTAATTTATGATTCTTGGCCATTATCACCACCAAACAGTGCTGCATATCATGTGTTGCAGACGTTTAATCACTCTCTCACTCTAGGCTCAAATTAGGCCAATAGTAACATAGGGCTCTGGCACATGATGGACTTACTGTCCCAGCAGTCTGGCTGTGCTCGTGAGATAGCTCTGTCAGCATCCAGCCTTCGCAGACATTTCTAATAGGATTTTCACTAGGTGTGATATACTGCAGTATTCGGGATGCAGTCTTAGCTATGTTTAGGGAGCAAGGCCACCTGTGGATCTTACTCTTGTTTGAAAGAGAAGGGACCTGTGCCAAGCTTTGCCTACACCAGAGGTGTTCTCCAGGTGATAGTCCTGGTGCACAAGCAGCCCACACTGTTGTAACACCCAGAGGTGTAACAGCAATGAGATGCCCTTATGGTGTGGCAATATGAACACACAGCAAGCGAGGGCTTTTCCCCAACAGCCTCACCCTATCTGGGCAATGAGGCACTGAATGTACTTGCCCACCCAGCAGCTAAATATCTAAAAGGCTCTAGCCAAAGGTGAGAAAATAATATATTTTCAGAAGTATTCGGTGTCATCTCAAGTCCATTCCCACTAATTTAGTGGGGGCAGTCATAAGACACCTACTGAGTGCTCTTGAGGGCTGGCACATGCTCCAAGAAAGCTGGACTTTCCACTGTCTTGGAGGAAGTGCGCATTAGCTTTTTTGTAAGCAGTTCAAAAGCAGACGTAGATTCTGCCTCCTTTTTATTCTACTCCCCACTATGTCTTTATCAATGCTCTCCTCGTGTTCTGAAGCTTCAGCCTCCTTTCTGTGCAAAGGGCAACGTGGATCAGTGACAAGCACTGCCTCCATCCTGCTCTCTGTCCTTGATTTCCTGTTTCGCTGGGAGATGCCAAACAATACGCTCCAATGGCTTTTGCATCCTGATTCCTAGAAGAAAGCATCCTCCAGAGACCAGCTCACTCGGCCTGAGACGCTCAAGCACAGTGGCAGCTGCAGCCTACATGAAGTGGGGGAGGTATAAATAGCTTGCGAGAAGAGAGTCAGGAAAAATTACGTGATATGTCGCTATGGCCAGAGCTGCAGCATTCAGGTTCAGCTAGGTTCTGCAGTAGGCTTTGTTTTCGCCACCATCAGAGTTATATCGTGTGGTCCTAAAATTGCCAGTTTTCTTCATTTGGTAAAATTCAGGTTTTCTGAATCTTTTGCAGAAATTTTACAGTGATATCAGTGACTGTGAGCTTTAGAGCTTGTGTTAGTCACTGACTTACAAAAAAGAAAAAAAGCATATGTATTCTACAAGTCAGGGACTCTGCACTTGCCAAGCTTCATTTTCTAGGCTGCTGGCAAGGGCCTTACTCTGTACACTATCCTGTGTGAACCCTGTCTTCCTCCTTGTGGGACAGCTTGCTTCAAAAGGGGGGTGCTTTCTCCTGAATCTCCCTCCTTACCCTGCTGATTGACTGCCTTCCCCCGTGCTGTGGAAGTTGCAGGTCCAAATGCCCCCAGTCCAGGTTAGACATGACCTGAACTACCCTATTGACTGGCCAGAGACTGTAACTTCTGGGCTCCTGCAGCCTGGCTAGAGGCTCCAGCAGGGCTGGCAAAGGGCGCTGCAGCCGTGCCTGTGTGCTGTTGCTGCTGCACTGCTGCCCCGTGTTACGCATGGTCTTGGCACGTTTGCACACCAAGGCAGAGGGGACCGCAGCAAAGCAGTGGAAGCTTTAGGGGTAAGAAGCAGATGTTTAATGGGCCTGACCTGAGCACCTCTGGCTGTATGCAGTGCTTGATTTATATGACAAACAAACTTCCCAGGTGAGCAGGAGATGCTCAAGGGTTTTTAGTGCTTTGAGCCTGCCGACACCTGGAAGTACAGGTTGCTCTCCTGAATGGTCACCATTGTTCCTGGTACATTCAGCTGGGTGGCACTGCTGGTGCCTGTGTTAACTCCAGATTACCATCTGGGGAGGTAGATGAGGATTTGTTAACTAAACACTAACCCAGGGGTGGGGGGGGGAGTGGAAACGGCACTGAGCTTCACAGTCTGCCTGGAGCAAATGCACAGGCTGACAAACTCAAGAGGTTTCACAAGTTAGTGCCAGGTGTGACCAATGGTAACCCTCATCCATCACCCCCGCATGGAAACGGCAGCAAATCCTTGGCTGAGGCCTCACTTGTGCTCCCAAAGGGAGGTACCTGCTGCTGAGCTGAGCCACCTCACTCAGCACAGCCAGTTCCCTGCTCCAGAGCCAGAGGCAGACAAGCTGCTGGAGCGTTGCAACCCACTGGTAGCCTCAGCTGGTGTTGACTTGTGACTGTCACTGCTCTGTACACATCACTGTGTCAAATAGACGCACAGCATTCATAATGAAAACTCATGGTGAGGCCATCCATTAGCAACAAAGCTCTTACAGTCCTTTTCTTGGTGAAATGGCTGAAGATGGGACACCTCCTCTACCACCAGAGCTGCAAAGTGGTATGTAGCAAAGTTGTCCCGCATAGTGGACATGCGGTGAGGCGCCACACCAGGAATACCAATTAATGTGAGCTGACCCTGCTGTTGTGAAAGACTTCGCTGGGTGTCACTCTATACGTACACTTATCACAGAGTCACAGAATCCCAGATTGGAAGGGACCTCAGGGATCATCTAGTCCAACCTTTCTGGGAAGAGCACAGTCTAGATAAGATGGCCCAGCACCCTGTCCAGACGACTCTTGAAGGTGTCCAACGTGGCCGAGTCAACCACTTCCCTGGGGAGATTATTCCAATGGGTGACTGTCCTCACTGTGAAAAATTTCCCTCTGGTGTCCAATCGGAATCTCCCCAAGAGCAACTTGTGTCCATTCCCCCTTGTCCTCTCCATGTGACTCCGTGTAAAAAGGGAGTCTCCATCTTCTTTGTAGCTGCCCCTTAAGTACTGGTTCATGGTGATGAGATCCCCTCTGAGCCTCCTTTTCTCAAGGCTCAACAAACCCAGTTCTCCCAGCCTATCCTCATATGCCAGGCTTCCCAGTCCTTGGATCATCCTGGTGGCCCTTCTCTGGACCCCTTCCAGCCTGTCCACATCCCTTTTGTATAGCGGGGACCAGAACTGTACACAGTCCTCCAGGTGTACAGTTATCCTTAAATGATGCTCTACAAGACACATCTATGTCCTTTTTGGTTGGTACAGCTTGGCTGCTGGCTGACCCCTGCCTTAGAAAAGCAAGCCTTGTAATCTTGAGAAGCTGTTAACGGAGCACTCAGGCCCTTACATTCTAGGTATTTACTGTTTTCTCAGCTCTAACAAGAATCTTTATAGGATAAGATGGAAGACACTAACAACCACCTTTGCTCACCTTTAACCGCCTTTGCACGTCCATGGCCAACTACCTGAAGGAGCTAATGCACAGTTACCAGGCTAAGGTCCCCGTGCGCTCGCTGCAGCTTGCTGGCCGCAGGAAGAGGCGTATTGGCAATCACTGAGCAAGGAACTTGCAAGAAATGCATTAAGCCACCTTCTAGAAGAAAAGCTTACATTTCATTAGCCCCTCAGGGTACAGTGTACCACACTTGGTGGACTGTAATTTCACTGTCTAGCTTGCTGGCGAAAGTCTCCCAGAGCAGAGTAATCAGCCCTTCTAATAAATGGAGTGAGATTGAAGAGGCCTGCAAGGGAGCTGCCCCACTTGCACTGACTGTGCCAAGGTGTATTACTGATAGCCACCCAGCATTTCAAGCAGTTACTGCTGAGTGGCAGATGCTTTCTGCAATGGCTGACATTGAAGGAGGCTCTGAATATGCATGTTGCCCTCTCTGCTGACAGCTGAGTCTCTGATGTAGTGAAATGCAGAACATCTGCCAAAGAAGCAAGCCTTTCTGAATAAATGAGCATCCACATGGGATATGAGCTTGCCCCCCTTGACCGGCTGAGACCAGCTAAGAGACCAGAAAGGGGGCACAGGGCCATCCACGCCTCACTTCCCAAGTCTACAGGAGGCTGGTGAAAGCCAAAACCATATTGCATGCAGAAAGCGTGCAGGGGAGCCCCATGGGCCTTGCTCATGTTCAGGTCTTTTGTGGCAGCCTGGGACTTGTTCGTGGCAATTCCCAGGTGACCACAGGAAGCAAAAGACCTCCCCATGCTGAAGGAAGGAAGGAAGGAAGGTTAGGAAGGAACAAAGAATGGGAAGGAGGGAGGGAAGAAGGAAGGGAGGAAAAGCTGTGTAGCGGTTTCCAACAACCTAAGCTGGAAAATATAATTCCTCCTGCACATCGTCGAAAGCCCACAGGTATTAGCAGGCACACTGCTGGGAGCACAGCCCAGCCCCTCCAAATGCTGTCACTTGCTGATGCCACACTCCTCTGCATCACTGAAGGATGGCAATAACCGAGAAACAAACTCCCCCATATCCAAGGCCTGCACAAAGGAGCTGAGCAATTCCTCCTTGGCCCCACAGGTGACCAACAGAAGCCGTGATGCACAGACTTAAGGCATTTCAAGAGGGTGCAGGAAGGATCAGCAGAGACGTGTTTGCCTCTTTTTCAGCCTGTCCTCCCTTGAAGTCAGAAATCTGATGCTGAAAGAGACCTCGGGATATTGCATCTCTTTTGTCCATTGTGGGGCAGCACTGCCTTTTCCTTCCTGAAGCAATGCAGCGGGGTGCTCTGAGCAACAGGCTCCGCGCACCTTCCAAGGAAACAAGCCGCTCCCAGAGGTTTGCATCTTCCTTCGCAGAATTTATTGTCCAGGCTACAGCTCGGGTCACAGCCCTGGCCAGGCAGCTGCCTTCGTTGGCTTGGTGGGAACACTGACTACCAGGGAAAGGAGGAAACTCACTGAATTTTAATCACATTTTGGCTGCCAGTGACAAGGCCAGGAACAACATATTTGCTTACATGATTAGAAACAAGATGTTTTACATACACACAGTCTTGTCAGCAATTAATACCTGAGCATAGCAGACAATAACCTCCTGGCTGAATACAACACAAATCCCTTGGCTATGACCTTCTGGCGTGACTTTACCTCCAGGACCCTGATGTTCCCAGAGCTTGCACAAGAGAATGGCACCTCAGCCAGATTCTTGGTTTGACCAGGAAAAAGAAAATGTACTGGGGAGCTAACATGGCCTTAGCAGTAAATGCAGGTAGAAGAGGGAGCCTGTGTGCACCAGGCATAGCTGCGTTTGGTGAGGGACAGTTTTAGCTCTCCATCAGGAACAACTCAGTGGGAGCCAGTGAGCCACAGTGGTTCAGAGAAAAACAAAATTGAGTTCTTTGTGTCTGCACAATAAGGCACAGAGGAGAGACCTGAGGCAGCAACACACTGGGATTAAAGCACTGTTCCCCTTCCGGGGGGAGCTGGACCTCAAGCAGAGGTGGGATCTCAGTGAAAGCCTCATGATGGCTCTTTGCAGAGCTCAGACTGCAGCTTGCTGGTGGGTCAGGCTAGAGAACAGAGTGACACTTAACAGGGTGGGGAAGGGAGCCAGTCTTGGGCAATGTTTTTGCCTGGCCTGCCTGCAACATGGGCAAACCCCCAGCAACAAGACTCCTGCTGCCAAATTCCCACTAGACCTGTGGAGATCTCTGTAAATGATACAGTACAACCTCCCTTTTATGGAAGGGTTTGGAAATGCAAAGCACCTGTACAGCTGCATCTCAATTCATTCAATTCTGAGTAGTTACCCTCACCACAGCACCACACATGTGCTGGGTCTCTGTCCCTCTCACTTCCTCCCTATATGTGTCTCTAACATTAGAGAGGCAAGTGCTCCAGCTCTTACTTGAAAAATCTTTAATGCAACTGTCTAAAACTAGCCTCCCTTAACGATGCTGCCTATTTAGGTATCTTTTGCAGCACATCATCTGTCAAAATTAATGCAGCACTTTTGGGTTTTTTATACTGCAAGAACTGGCAACACCCTCTGCTTTCTAAATCTTCCAAAATAAGTTGCATGCAACTCTGGATAACTTGCAGACAAGCTAAAAATAGGAAAAGCCAACCTCTGAATTGAATTTTTTCTTTTCATTTTTTCTTGGATGTGCTCCCTGTGTTGAGCAGTTGCACTTCCCGTTAGGTCAGGCACTAGACAATAGTTTTCCAGGAGCCTGGAAATGAGAGAAACCTGTAAAACAATTCCACATCCAGCAGCACAGATCTGCTGGCACTCACTGAAAGGTCTGCCCTGGAAGTGGCCTGGGTTGTCTCTCTCCTGTCTGCCTTCTTTATGCTGATATTTCTCTTCCAAAAATCTTCCCAAGCTGCCTGCTTCTATCTACTCCTGCTACTTACTGAGCCTCCCCGTTTTTCTCAGGCTGCACATCCCTCAGTGTCTTGCTCCCGCTCACAGCTGAGATTAATGCTGTGTAATATTCCAGAGCTACCACATTCTGTTACTTGGAGCTCATTCGTTCTTTCTCAAAATCAAATTAAAATTAAAAAACCATGCAATTGAATGCCTGCATATCTCAATTGATACACAGATCTAGGAGCAAGCAGCGGCTGGTGGGGGGTAACGAAGGGGAGGCCATGTCAGACAAAATGGGTAGTCTTTTTGATGTGAAAAAGGTTCTCCACTTTATTTAGGTGTAGGCATGCAACTTGTATGAGCCAACACTCCCTAGCATGCAATGAAAAGCCTGCCTAATTTGGAGCACCCAAGTGCTTTGGATTTCCCTCCACAGGTTTCCTGACCAGCTCAGCAACAAGTCAGGGACTGCACCAGCCCAAAGTCTGAAGTATGTTAGGAGGTGGAGCAAAGGAGCCATCCTGCTTCATGGGCATGCTGTTGGTGACAAGTGAGGGCAACTCTGGCCGCAGGATGGTGGTGCTGTGATTCACCCCCTTGGGCTGGAGGCCAGCTAGGAAACAGCCAAGAAATTAAATTCTCTCACTTCTCAGGACACAGGCAGTAGGTGGGTGGGAAACTGGGCAAATCTTGCTAGTGAATAACTGCAGAGCCCCTTGGCCCATCTGTCTCCAGCACTGGCAGGGCTGTGTCTGAAGATGGGCACCCTGCTCATATCTGTTCCCAAAGGGGCTGGATCTGCCCTTCCTGTGCCCCACAAATGGACCGAAGGATTCACCTCCGTCTGCCCAACCCAAGGGCTGACTCCAGAGCACAGCAGCTGACTTCACATGGATAGAGGAGGCACCTTCTACCCACACTTGTACTTCCCTTCAAAATAGATGTTGCTCCTTTGCCTTTCAATTGAATAAATGCCATGAAGCACTACAATGGTAGTTAAAAATGAACTTGCATACTATGTCACGGAAGAGTGGGCTAATAAGGTAATGATGACTAACTCCAGTGTTTCAAACTAGGGGAACTGCGTTCCCTGGAAGAACAAATTAGGTGGCATGTTGTTACTGACAGCTCCTACAGCAGCCCAGTTGGGTACATGCCAGACAGGTCTCCTGACCCACAGAGCAAAATGCTGATTTACGTGGTACAGAATGATGATTTTTCTCCTAGGAAGGGCATTATCTGTGGGCTGGAGCTGATGAAACCTTCTCTGCTTCATACCTTTTGTGGGCAATGCTGGCTGGACAAAGCCTCTCTTCTGTGCCTTTCTGGAGAAGGAATAAACCCCCTTATCCCTGCATGTATTGAACTCAGCTGCCAGCCATTTTCAGTTTGTGGCAATAAAGCAAGAGCTTCTAAACTCTGGCTGGTGTAAGAGTCCAACAGCAACGAGGTCAAAAAGGGAGGAAGGATTCTGTGCTTTGAAGAGAGCTGGGATATTTGCCAAGATCAAGCACAATTTTTTCTCTAGCCAGTCAAGGGACACAGAAGCTTTTCCAGACGTTGTCCAATTCAGAGCAGTTCGGCCAAAAGCAATATTCTAGAGGAATCCACTCTGGGCTGAACTTGAATTTTATTTTTAGTCAAAAGATCTGTCCTTCACTGCAAGGAGGAAAATAGCATACAAACTATGTTCAGGCATCCACAAAAATACTGCTTTGTGACACACTCCAGTAAAGCAACCCCACCACTGATTCTCTGTCATGTTGGAGTACAGCCATGGTGCCTATCATGGTGTCCAAGCCATTCCAGGGTATGGAAACATTGATGTCCTGTCAGTGGGGCTCAGCCCCTGGCACCCTTTGCCCAAGCCTGGCTCCTGCAGAAAGTAACTTTTCTGCCACCAGGGCTTCAGTTCAGGGGGAGGCAGCAGCAAGCAGCAGGTCTCCCTCTCTGCTGTCATGGTCCAGGTGCCCAGCCTGGCCTTCTCTCTGGCTTCAGGCTTCTCTGCAGAAACACTTCCTTCTCGTTATGGTGAGCAGTTATACAGCAAGGCCCCACCCCTATTATACAATGCAGTCATTTCTGCTGCAGGCCTGTGATTAACTTCTCCTTAGTGGTGAAAATAAAGAATGGGCTTGTAGAAACAGTAGGAGGAAACCAGAAACACATGTCTGTTTTCTATGCGAAGTCGTCTGGGACATGTCACATCATCCAATGAGGTCTACAAACCCAAGGATCCCTGGTGGCCAGGGATTTACTCCAATGCAACATGACATCCTGGCATTAATCCTGTTCCATTTCCATCTGCATCCACAAATGTCATCCTTCTCCTTCTTCCCTACTACCCTTTGTCCCCTCAAGGGTCGCTAGACCCTGAGCTAATGCCTCTCAAGACAGTGTTAGGAAAATCATTTGACTGCTGAGCGTGCTGCCTGGCTGCCCAAGGCTGCCCTGGAAGACTGCTGCATTAGGCCAGCTCAGTGTCATTTGGCAACATAATGAGGTCTCCTCAGAAATGCTGTTTCAAAATAGATTACCTGGGCTCACAGACAAGTTGCCCTCTGGTCACAAACTAAGCCTGCTTAGAGGAAATCTGGGCAGGCACAACAGCAGTGCACAATGTATTTCTACTTAAAACTATGGTAAAACCTGGTCTGAGATTTTTGTCTTTTACACCTTTTCTAGCTACTGGCTTACTAATTGGTTTCTCTTTATAGAGGTTTCTATCCTATGTAGACAACATACGGAATGACAAACCTTTCATAACCCACTTGCAGAGGCACCCAGCTGACAGATGCAGCGTAGCCATTGCCTACACTCAGTGATGCTCAGTGGCAGCTCTCTGTGCCCATTCCGCTCAGAGATAGTGTCCCACTTGACAGATCAGACCACGTACAAATGAATAAAAGACAAGGTTTCAGAAGAAAGACTACAAGTGTCCCCTGGACTTTTTGCCCAGACCCTGTGTTACACCCAATCCTTCAGCAAAAGAGATATAGTCTATCATAATTTTATTTTTGCTTAAAAATAAGAACTTGGGGCCTCCTCTTTCATTCCCTAATAATATATTAACTGTAGGTATAGGCGTTTGCAGACAATAATAGTCTTTCTACTGTTCTATTGCAATGCAATAGAATAATATAAAGGTTTGGCTAGAAGGAGAGTTTGACTTCTTCGTGTAAAAGCTGTCACAGTGAAAATAAAATTAATCTAGCAAACGACGCATCTGAACAATCCCACACTGCCTCAGTTGCAGCGTGGCAAGTTGCTGCACCATGACAGTACTTGGGAACCAGTGCCGGTGTGCAGGCAAGCTGCTGGAAACCACCACAATGAGCCCAGAGGATGCGCCGCTGCCACGTGCACAGCAAGGAGCTGCCAGCATTTGCTAGAACTGCCCCATGTTCCACAGCTGCCTGTTGTCCACTCTGTGTCCGAGAGGCTGGAGCACCAGGGCTGTCAGCCTGCCACGTGTTGGGCTCAGCAGGACGGGAGGCACAAGGTCACCTTTAACAAAGTAAGAATGAACATCTGCAGATGGTGTTATTGAAGCTCTTTGCTAGCCTTGGATAAAAGTGTCCTGCAAATGCAGGAAGCAAGAATCCAGTTTTGTTCCCTCCTCATATCAGTTTAGAGAGCCAGTGGTACTTCAGTGTATACAAAGATCAACATTGTTTTAAATTACTAAAAAAAAAAAAAAAAAAAAAAAAGTATATAATAATTGGAAACTCATTCCTGATTATTACTTATGTACTTCTGGAAGGCACCAGTTTAATCAAGGACTGCGGACAGCTTTGGGAACCTTGGATGAAGGGTAGCATATACAGGGAATTGGGTCTGGCAGCCAAAAGCAATCAGTGAGGGCAATGATACATCCAAGGTGATAAAGAAAACAGATTTGTGAAGTGGGAGTCTCCCAGATGTGCAGATCTCCTGTAAATCAGCCATAAAGCTCCCCCTCCTATCTTTCCACCTCACCTCGACAGGGTAATGCAGGTACCAACAGTATTTTTGTTATTACCAGGGCAGCTAAGCCCTTTGTCCTCATTCAAGGTCTCTCCTTAGCCAGACACGGCAGCCAAGCTGCAGAGGACCTCTCTCTGCCGGTGCAGTGGCAACGGTCACTAGAAATTCCCCTGGCACAGCTCTTGGCCCAACTCCTGTGACACATGTGGAGTCACAGCCTTCTCATGGCTTGTGAGCCAGCACTGCCTTCCACCATACATTATCACCCGGGAGTTTCCTTCCTCTGTGTGCTGAAGGGAGGAAGCCCTGCCTTGAGCACTGCTTACAAAGCACACACACATCCAGCTATGCTAAGATGAAAGTATCCTCAGCAATTTCCCCCAGGTAAGCCAGCCCAAGAATTAGCCCTCTTCTTCATGCAGCTTTTTGACTCTTCCTTCCATGGCGTCACTTACAGAACCAGGCCTAAACTTTCCCCATTTGCAAAATGGGATTAAATCATATTTGCCTTGTGTTATGCATTAATTTACTAAACAGTAAACAATAAACTTGCAGCAAAACCAATAATAATTGAAGCTGACGGAGTGCTTTGATCACATGGGCATTGCTCCAGTATGGTGACCCAGTAGGAAGAGGTGCTAACGGCAGGGCACAGACGTGGAGAGCTCTGCATCACCCTCAGGGGCCTCAGCCCAGCATCCCACAGCTGGAGGCATTTTATTTCTCACCTTTCCAGGAGCCGTAAGACACACAGTGTGGGATGGGCATGAAGCTGAGACTAGCCAAGGGTTCACAGAAAACCTTAGTGATACCCTGCAGCTTCACCAAAGGAGGCAGTTAGTGGGGTTTGGGACAGCCCATTTTTGGGAGTGTTTCACAGGCTCCTGAGGAAGCCGGGGCAGGTTTCATTCCCCAGGCAGCTCAGTGACAGAAAGGCAGGAGGGAGACGATTATCGAGTTCTTCTGGAAAGAGGCAGGAAGGAAGTGGGAGTGCAACTTCCTACTCAGGACAGTGAGACTTGACCCCTGTTCAATTTCCCTATGACTCAAATGATATTTCTTAAAGCAGCCCTCCTTTCAATGACTAAAATATAGCAACTGCTGAAGTAGAGGAGACTGCTGACTAATGCTGTATTAGAAGATACATCTTTCTCTTGAGAATAAGTTGGTACAAGCACCAGTTTTCAGATGAGCCAGACAGGACTGCCAGGGTTACCCTGTGACAGCTGACCTACAGTGCAGGCTGTTTTTAGATGACTAAACAGAGCGACTTCAATAAAACTATTCTACAACTTTATTACAATCTACATAAATGTAATTTCTAAGGGACCTACAGTGGCAAAAATTTTTTGAGTCCTCAAATGAAAAGGGCATGAAAACTAGCAGCAGAGACCACAGGCCTTCTTTGAATCAACTCCACTTGAACATGAGCACATCATTTGGAAGAATACCCCATCCCAATGCTGTGTGTCCAGTGACCACGCCATTTGGCAAGCTGCAGCAAGGAGAGGATCCCCTGACCGTGAAAAATCTGAGCTTTATTTCCAGGCTGGATTTGCTGAGAAGGATCTTCCCCCCATTTGCTGTTACTGTGCTATTTCCTGCCAGACTGAGGACCCCTGCAACGGCATGTTCCTGATGGGAGTACCTATAGATAGAAAGCTTGGTCTAACCAGAGGAACAGAGCTCCCAGCCGCTCCCATAGTGAGGCAGGGCTTGCAGTGCATTTGCCAAGCAGACGTTTCACATTTGCCCACCCTACTGGCCAGTCTTTGCTGCACTGTATCAGTAAGCAGGTCCCTTCCTTCTTCACCAAGCTCCAACTTTTATATTGCCTGCAAATGTGATCAGTGCAGGATTCATGCTGTTGCCCTTCAGACCCTTGACAAAAACCATTAAAGACATGGGATCAAGGAACAGCCACTGTAGGCAGGTGCAAACCCACCAGAAAAAGAGGTACACACTTACACAAGCACACACACATACACACAGAGCACAAGTCAGTTAATGCAGGTGAGATTAACATTGTAGCTGCCTGCAGGACCCCACTGGAAACCAGCCTGCTGAAACGATTCCCCAGTTGCAGTTACACAGGAGCTCTGGCAGTCAGTCACCTTCCAAGCCACTGAACATGTTCCAGTTTGAATTATGTATCATTCTGGGTTTTTTTAAATCAAAATGTTGTGTTTTCCCAAAGAAAATGCCTGGATGAAAACTAAAATTAAACATGTAAATATTTTTACCTTTACCCCCAAACTTACAATCTCAACAAAGAAGAGGTCTCCAGTTAGTTTGACAATGGTGACTGGCATTTATTAGCCTCCTCCCCCTTCATTTTTTAATAAAGAATTCCATTCAGCTATTCCATTATTTTGCCTGGACTCAAAGATCACAAATGGACATCTCATTTATGCTTTTAAAATATTAGTAAAATCACCATCTTTCACTTTTCTGGTGTTTCCCTGGTGCTCCTTATGACACTGAAAATCAACATCTTCGGTAGTTTCTGCTCAAACATGTTTTAAGTTACTTTTGGACAAAAAAAATACACAAAAACATTTCCTTGTTGTCATACAACATTTGCATCTTCATCTAGCTTTCTCCGTAGTCCTTGCCCTGACCAGGAAGTCTGTTGAATATTGGGCTGATACCAATGATATAACAGTTTTGTCCTGAAATATGTTTAACAAACCCCACCTTGAAGAAATGTCTTTATTTTTCTTTACTTGGCTGCTTCAGACTGGTTTCTCTCTTTTGAATTTACCTATTTGCCACCATCCTGCTGTTACAGGTTGCATCTATTTGTCACATTTCAGCTGTTGCAGGTGACTGCAGGTGCCATCCGCACATTGGTGAGGTGTCCCTTCCCCAAGGAGTGCCCACTCAAGCACCTCAGAGGAGGCCAACAGGTAGGGGAGATGCCTTTTCCTGGGGTCATTCCAGGAAAAGGAGAAGCCCAGGGTAGGAAAGCATCAGGCTGACTCAGCATCCCTCCACAGCAAAACACTCTTCTGATTAAAAGAAGCAGATCTCCCTGGGGAGAGCAAATTAGCAACCAGTATCTGACACTGTTTGTCTTTTTTCTGATGGATGAGGCATATTTTCCTCTCTTTCAGCGTAATACTTGGCAGTACTTTCCTTTTAATGAGCCTTTGGACCAAAGCCCAAAATGGATCAAAGCCATTAGAGGGAGGGGCAGGGGGACACATGACCCAAACCTCTGCCTTTTTTCTCTTTTTCTTTACAAACAGAAGTACAACAGAAGTTGCACCTTTCATTACCAAGGTTAATGTCAACAAAGCGGCTCCGTGCTTTGCTTCTGGAGTGGAAGGTGACCCATCTGCCCGTTTACCAGTGATGTATGTCAACCAGGAGGCTGCTGTGGCCTCCCTGCTGGGAGAGCCCTCTGGAGAGGGGCAGAGAAAGGGTGGCCACTGCCAGTGGCTAGTGCTTGCCTTTCTGAGCCAATGCATTGCCACCTGAACAAACACATCAGCTCCTGGGGAAAAACAGGAAGAAGATTAATGCATGATTTTCTACTTCTTATGTGACATGAGGACCCTAATCTCAAGGTGGTGAGAAATTGAAGCTGCCAGGAGAGACAGGAGCAAGGCAGGGCAGGCAGGAGATCATGTCATGTCTCCATTTTTCCTTCCCTGCGTCCCTGAAGTGTGATTAGCAAGAGTCCACCACTCTTGGCAGACAGCTTTGAGATCGCTGGGTGAGAAGCACCCCCACTGCCAGGAGCTGTTGCTGCTCTGACAACCCAGCACAGAGCACAGACCTAAAAAGGGGAAATAAATAGTCCTGCATGGTTATGGCCATCAGGGCTTGGCTGTGCTTTCTGAGCCATTTTCCCCCTCTTCCAATAGAAAGCTTTGCCAGCAGTCTGGAAGCTTGCACTTGCCTACACGTGCCTGCGATAAAAGAGAGCTGAGCACAATTAGGATGCTGATGAAGCTGGGAAAGGACAGGAGAGACAAAAACCATATCATCCAGCAGGAGTAGAAACAGCAATAGCTGTAAAGAGCCCACAGAGGCCCCCTAGCCCCTTGCCAAGAGACTTGTGGCTACTGAAGAGTGGGGGGCAGTGTGGGCCCTGTGGTGTCGGGCCAGGGAAAAGGCACAGCCCCCTGGCTTGGCAGAGATGGGGGGATGCCCAGGGCCTCTCCAGCTGAGCTCCTGGGGCTCTGCCGGCTGCCCTGAGCCAGCACGTAGGGTAGCTGGGGATGCTGGGATGCTGCTGGCTGCGATGAGCCGTTCACAGTGGCTGTGTGTGATGAGGAGCAATGAGCACAGGCGGCAGCTGCTGGCTGGGTAGCAGGGCAATCACCAGCCCCTGGCCACCACATGGCCTTTGTTTGGCATTCAGACTGGAGAAAGGCCATTTCTAACACAACAGGAGCCAAGCATCCTCTCATCGGGCTTCAGCAGTTTTTGCTCGCTGTCGATATTTCTCCTGCTCTCTGAGAGTCTCTCCCACACAGGGTGCCAGTGGCACTCCAAGCAGCATGCTGAGGGCCTTCCTGCTCCCAAACTGTGGGAGGGAAATACTGCTGGTACAACACAGGTTTTTATTTCCAGGAGATCTCTCACAAGAGGCAGTTGCCCTTCACCGAGTACATTTTGTGTGTTAGGCTCCAAGTGTGACTGAGCAAGAGCAGCCCGTGGCTGCTGGCAGGCCCTCTGTATGCTGCCCGGCTTGTCACAGGCTTGCAACACCTCTGTTACTCAGACCTGCTCGTGGCATACTCCAGATGGCAACTCAGGACGAGGGGATTAGCTGTATGGAGCACACTCCTACAGAAAATGAAGATGCTGCCAGGCTTATTTGTTGGTGATTGTGTGCAGAGCTCTGGAATATGCACGCTCTGTTCTCCCTGTTTCCTACCTTTGAAATGTCTCTTCCCAGCAGAAGACAACTGCCATGCCTCGTTCGGTCAGGGATCCTGTTGGAGGGGGCAGGGAGCCACATAGACTCTTATACATAATTCTCTTTCTCTTCATTTAGTTTTCTTTTTTCTTAGGGTACAATAAGAGCCATTTGAGCTGGAAGCATAGAGCTGCTTCTTATCTGCAAATCTCCTCCCTCTACCCCAAAATACGGTAATTTAAGGAATTTAACAAAATTGTTAAAACCTTGTATCTGGCTCCTCAAATATTAGCTATGCTGAGCATCTAAATACAAAAGAAACATAATGAGGTTCTATAAGATTCAGAGTGTGAAACAGACCCAGGAGAAACCCATCACACACTAATGGGCGTTCCCCGGAGTTTCTGACTCATGAATGCATTCGGTACTATTTCCGTAGGGCAAACAGCAAGAGGAGGAAGACAGCCGCTAGCAGAGGTGTCTGCAAGTTGACTGCAGAAGTTGGTAATGCCAGAAGACTGGAGAGTGGCTAATGAAGCATCTCATTTCAGAAACGACAAGGGGAGACTCTAGGGAAGTGCAGTAGTGACCTACATAGAGCAGAAGAATACAACAGAAAGGCCTGGAGAGGTGAGGACAGCCAGGAGGAGGCAAAGGAATTGCCAGGGCAGCACAAGGAGACCCTATCTGTATAAAATAGGATGTAATGAAGCAAAGGAAAGCATCTTTTCTACTGTGAGATAAAAAGGCAAGATGCACTCTGAGATGTGCTAATAGCTGCTGTTTTGTTCTTTCATGTTAAAAAAATATTAATAAAATTACATCTGCAGTGAAGACACAGACATTCTGTACAAACCAAAATGTGGGGGAATTTTTTCATCAATTCAAAGAAACATAAAAATGACCCAGAATGTTTTGTTTGAGCCTTCAAAACAGTGAGGAAAATTTATAAATAAAGTATTGTTTCAAACGAAAACAATATTTGAAAGCATCTCAACAAAACGCATTATGTTTTAACAGGCTTTTCCAGGGTTCTTTCCCACTGAAGAAATTCAGTAAAATTGATGTTCATTTACAAAATATGCTGCCTTACCTTACTCTACATATTCCAGGGGGGGAAAAAAATGAATTCAGCTGCAACCAGCAGCTGTTTCTAGAGTTTACATTGCCTATTGCAGTTCCCAAAGCGAAACAAAAGTACCTTGTCTCCATTGAGTTAATTATTGTGAAAAAAAATATAAATCACTATTACTCAGCAAAGACCAGATATGAAGATGCGATACCGTTTCCTGATGAACACAGAAAACTGGAGAGCAATGCCATTGTGTCAGACTAAGCACTCGCCCTGTGGCAGGGGCAGTAGAAGGGACCCTGTGTCAGTATGACACTGCCCTGGCTTTCAAAGCTGGCTTAAGCTGATGAGGGAAATGTGGAGCGAGTAAGTTAAGGTGGGAGCAAGCACTCCTCTTCCACTGTGAAATAGCAAGTCCTAAAAAAGGGGGAGCTGCAGATGGTAAAGTCTTAAATTACCATGGCGCGCTTTGCTGGAGAGTGTCTCTAGTCCCCTTAGATGGAGCCCGTCTGCAGCTGATTCACAGAAGGTCACGTCTGCCAGTCCTGCCTGACTCCAGAGCCTACTCATCTAGTCAGCACAGCTGACAGGGGTGAAAGAGTGGAGCTGGTTGAAAACATTTGATATGGCTCTAGACAGGCAGACTGATCTGTAAACCCAAAGCACAGGAGAGACTGAGACCTATTGCAATGGATTGCAAATTAGCTTGGAAACACAGAGGCAAGGCATAAGGAGGGAGGCATGGCTGGAGCTGGGTGGGTGAGTATCCTGGTGAGCTTTCCAAACGTCTCTGCCCCTGCCAGCGTCTGTTTCATTAATAATTTGCTCTGTCAATTGATACCATTTTGCAAACCCAAGTAACCCTGCACACTCAGCAACGAGGTATTCCTGCAGCTCTCAGGGTATGTACACATACATACCTTCAGAATGGGATGGTACCACAAGTTTGATTTTTGAATGTAAGCATCATGCCACGCTGGGGCATGGCAGCTCCATCGCGAATGCCTGCAGGAGCCCAGTGCCAGGTGTTGCAAGCCATGTGACTCACCCAGATTTGTTTCTGACTCCAGCAGTGTACTGCCCATCAGCTGACTGCAGGTATCTCACACTGCTGACAGCTGGCGTCCTCTGGATCGCAGGTTACCACGCTCAGCTCACTGGCAGCAGAGCGGGGTTACAGCAAGTCCAGCTGAGTGCTCAGTGGGATCTTCCATGCTCCTAAGCAAGAAGGCAGGATCCAGCCTCCCTAATCTGCACTAGTGCTGGGTCACAGATTGGTCACTGTTTCACAGACACAGCCAGGGCCTCTTAAGTCATCGCCTTCTTGGGGCTGAGCTTGGTTTAGCAACAGAGGCCCTGGGAGTAAGAAAAGCCTCCCCCTGAAGGGCAGTCTGGCTGCTGCCAAGCTCAGGGTCTGGCCGGTGCTGGGAGCCAGATCTCTCAATCTCTCAGAGGCAGCTGCTCCCTTCAGGCCTCCAGCTCCTCCTGAGCTCCTCAGAGCTGCCCTTCCATAAGCACTAGGGAAAATGCATAGGAGCATGCTCATGATGTGGAAGTCTGGGGTACAGCTGAAGCTCCTAAAAAAGACTCGGAGCTGTGATCCTACCAGCATGGTTCAGCCTTGTTTTAAACCTGTTTCCCTTCTTGCTGCTGTGGGCCCTGTGGCCTCCTGCTTGCTTCTCTCCCTGCAAAGGGACACAGAATTTGTCTTGGGTAGGAGCCCCAGAAAGGCTCCATCTGCCCTTTGCCTAGCTCTTCTCCCCTTTCTTGCCCGTCTCCCCCTTTGTCCTACCTCTCCCTTTGCCAGGTAGGTCTCTCCCTTCTGAAAACCATAATGATTTGGCATGAATGGAGCTGGGGAAGGCAGGGGACTGGGAGAGGTCCTGAATCAGAGGTCCCAACTGTTACAAAAACCAATAAAGGGAGGTGTGATTTTAGGAATGTGGAGACTGGTAAAATCTTTATTGCAGGGTAGGCCAGCAGCAATAGAGAAGCCAGGAAAACTATCTTTTCACTGGTTAGTAATCCCTGCAGTACAATTACAAAACACATCAGTGTAGAGAGAAATCCCAGTGAAATGTGAACCATGTGGTTCATCTGTGGCACTGTGCAGAAATCACAGCTACACCTTTGCTACAATAGCAAAGTGCGAATCATAGGCATGTTTCACTGAAGGCTTTGTGCTGTTGTTGCTGTGAATTTCTGTCCAAGCTATCAGGACTGTAACATCTATAGCCATGTTTAATGCCGTGGGTGGTAAGCCAAATAGATAACTATAGCTATGGTCTGACTATAGGTCTGTCTACCACCTAGCCCTTACAGTCCCTGGCAGTTGTCAGGAGAGGATGTTCAGGAAAGAGCAAAGTGAGGTGTGGAGAGAGCAACCCCACTGTGGTAACAGCCTCCCAGCTTCAGTGATGAGCAGTTTGGGAACTTTCTGAGCTAGAGGCTGCTGCCAGGCTTTGGTATCTGATAGGCTCTAATAGACCTACCCTTCCTGAGGTTGTCTAATTACTTTCTGAACTTCTGCCCTTCACAACAGTTCCTAGCCATGAGTCTCACAGTTTTAATATCAGAACTTTCGTGCAGGGATGGATCATGTGGGGAAAATAGACGACTTTTTTTGTTGCTGTTTTGTATCTGCCAATGGATAACATAATTAGCTAACTTGTATTGCTAGGGCTAGTGAATAATCATTTCCCACTCAATTTCTCCACAACTGTGATAATATCAAATCTATCAACTCCACCCCAGTTATTTCACTTTTAAATCAAAGAACCAGAGGCTGTTTGATTCTCCATGCAGAGAGCTGTTCTCAGTGTATTATAACCCCAGTTACCCTTATTAGTGTGTCTCTGAGTCCCACTATTCCCCTTGCTGGGTTGCATGACCACAGCTGCAGGCAGATGCAGCTTCAAATGCAAGAAACCTATGGATTTATGCAATGGAGTATTAGAGTTTTGTTCCTAGGTCATTCTCTACAAACATCTATGTGTGTTTTTGACAGCTGCTGAACTGCGATTTTCAGAGGAATATCCACTGTGACCCAAAGATGTCTTTCCTGAGTTGCGCTCCTTAATCTAAAGGTCATCGCTGTCCGTGTAAGGCTAAGATTATTGTTACAGGATACTGTCCTCTTAAATATCCGATGTTAATCTCCTTTACCATGAAAGATAAATGTTCCTATTGACAAGCTGTTGTGAGAAATTGAGTCTTAAAGGTAATAGCTAGAAAATTTGGTATGAAATCTCTCTTTGGCATGAAAATGGTGTTCTTAAGCAGCACATGGTAAATCCTGGAAGCAAACTCTTTCTTTAACCTTCTTTTCTATGGGATTTTCTCATACATCCAAGTCCTTTCTCTTCTATCAGCTCTATATCAAAATGCAGCTTAGGCTGACGGCTAAGAGTCATCACTGATGGTTGTGAAATGAGTTGCTATTTTTAGTCCGTTTTGAGACTCCCATTAGTCCAGCTGAGGCACATGCTGAAATCTTCAAAAAGACAAGAATTGAATCAGCAGAGAGGAGAAATTGTTCCTGCTACCCTAAGGTTAAATCTCTGAATGAAGGAACAACGATGGTGGGAGACTGTATATGTGCTACATCTGCTGTCTTTGTCTCTGTGGATATAGGGAGAACACCATCTATTTGCTACACTTTTCCACAGACTTACTATTTACCAAAAACCATGACATGTAGAGTTGAGGTCCCTGAGTGTGTTACAGATGCCCCTAGACCCCAGCAACCATTTTTCATCAAAACTATGGGCTGGTTCAGAAATTATGTTTTTCCTTTGAAAATCTAGCCATCATCTTCCTAGGTATTAATACTAAGATCACATTTTCCTCTCAGCTTCTGTCCCAGCAGGAATAACATAATCTTCATTGGTTTGCAAATTGCAGACAGCTCCCCTACACCTACTCTAGGTTCTCAGCTCTGCTTTTCATACTGAAACACTTCTGGAGAAGGGAGAGGGGGCTTGTTTCCCCAGAAGAAAAATTTTAAAATGTTTGCATGATAAAACTGATGCCTGTTGCATGGTAGTTTAAACAAAAGAAGTCTACTGTGAACGTTTTCTTCTGTAGTGCAGAGCAGCTTGGAAAGCTGTGTAATGCATCTTGACAGTACAAATCACTAAAGGTCAAGGGCTTGGGGATTAACCACATCCCCATACAATAGGCTGGTATAGAAAGGGCAGGACCATGAGGGTTCAGCTTTAGAGTGAAAGGTTTTGAACAGAGCTGATGAAAACAAATTTGTGGAAAGGGAGGACTACCAGCTCACACCCTTCCAGCACTCAGGCAGGCTAACAAGATCGCAGTGCAGAGGCAAATATGGTGTTCTCCCCATTCTTTTTTAACAAATCAGCATCTGATCATGGGGACCCTACTCCTGGGATATCTTTTGCCATTCTCTTCAAATTTACTTTAGCTGCAGATGCCCCTTTCAGCTACAGATTTCCAGAGACCTTTGCCATTTCTAAAGCCTAGATCAGGTTAAGAGATGGGAGGTCCCGCTCAAAATCAATGTTCATCTGCAGTGACAGGCAAGCTACTTGAGTCATCTCTGTCCTTATATAAAATGGAAGTGAAGAATGATTCCTGTCTCTCAGAAATACTGCTAAATTTAATTCTTGCAGAATTTCTTGCAATTAGAGTGTTATAATGTACAAAGCATTATAAACCAAACATCTTGGGTTGACAGTTAAGGTCTGTTTCTGGCATGCTATTGAAAATGACAGCTGAAGGGATAGTCTTGCCAGTGGAAATCCCCATGGTTTGGCTGGACTGAGGTAGATGATATGGCATGCAAAATTATATCAATTTAAATCCTAGTCACTGGTGGATGTTTTCAACTCAATCCCATTAAGTCTGCTGTTTAAGTAGAAAGCTAAACCACAGCTTGGGAAGGTGATGATTTAAAAAGAACCCAACCATCTCACAGAATCACAGAATGGTTGATGTTGGAAGTATCTTTTAAGATCTTCAAGTCCAACCACCCTGCTCAAGCTGGGTCAGCTACCAAAGGTTGTCCAGGACCATGTCCAGCTGGGTTTTGAATATCTTCACAGATGGAGGATCCACAACCTCTCTGAGCAACTTGTGCCAGTGTTTGACCACCCTCACAGTAAAAAAATGTTTTCTTGTGTTCAGAACATCACATGCATTTCCATTTGTGCCCATTTCCTCTTGTCCTGTCAGTGGGCACCACTGAAAAGAGTCTCACTCCCTTGTCTTCATTCTCTTCAATCAAGTATTTATACACGCTGATAAGATTCCCCACAAGCCTTCTCCAGGCTAAACATGAGTTTAATGAAGTCTTTGTATTTTAAAATCTGATTTAAAAGCATTAAGTCACTCCTCTAATATAAGCTGTGGGACTGGAGACCTCATAGCTTCAGATATTTGATCTCTTGAGAAGAGAGGTATATGAAGTATTGCTTACATAGTCACATTGACGCTTAGGAGGGTTTCAAAAGAGATTTGTTTGATTCTTCAACTTTGTGGTTGTAGCATGTGTCAACTGCATTGTCTGAGTTTTCTGTGGCATGAATGCAGAGCAGACACAAAACACCTCAGTTCAAGTCTTTCCTCTTCTACACGAAGAGAAAATATCAGAGATTGTTTCCTGTATTAAAGATCAACTAAGAGGCGTCCACATCAGGAAAGCCTATTTTTCCCCCTCCCATCAGTGGAAGTATTTTTCCCTGGAATCAGCAGTGATGACATTATTGAGCGTCAGTGGAGTGTGGAAAGGACAACGAAACTTTCAGAGGACACCCTTCTTTTAGCTGTAGTCACTGGGTAATGACTAAGTTAATATTCTTTGCCGAAGGGCAGAGCATTTTTTGCAGCTCTGATTTCAGTAATTCTCCTATGATACTTGTGCTCATTTTTCAAAAACTAAGACAAGTAAAAATACTATAGGCTACATAAGCCTGATGAGTGCATTGACAGGAAAGATGTCACTGAATGCCACTATTTATTAGTAGCATGGCTCCATGAAAGAATTATTGTGTAGGATTTTTGTTCATTAATTATGTGCTAAATTACATTAAATTATCGCAGCAGTGCCTCGTAATTACAGTTATTATGACAAACACCAAACAAATGAGTAAAGGAGTGACCTCTTTCATTTGAAAATAGGCAACATAAGTCTCTTACCAATGCCAGCTTTCTGAATATGCAGCATTAGTGTCAATTTTCACTTGTGATTTGCAATTGGAAGACTTCTTCAATTAGCTTTTTTTAAAACCCACTGCTCAGTGAAGGTCTTCCCTGTTTAGCTTAGATAGGAATGGATAAAACTGTTCTCACTGGCTTTCAGTCATTTGTCCCTCTGCCTTCCAGGTTGCCTCCCCTTGCCTACACAGTCTATGGTGTAGCATTCCACATGCCTCCTGAAGAGATCTCTCAGAATTTGTATTCTAAAAGCCACATTAAAGTTAATATTAAATATATTGAATATACTCATACTTGACATTAAATATAAACTCAATATTAAATTATGTCCAAAATGTAAAGCTAGGACCATTATGGATTTTTTATTAAGTTCATGGTTTACCTTTGATGCTTGTAACTAACTACTACAAGTCCAGATTAGAATTAAACTCCTGTTTGCCTAAAGTGCATTTCTCACACCTTCACCTTTATCCAAAATGCCAGATTCACGCGTTTGTCAAAAATAGGATGTTAACTTAGACAGACTGAAAATATAATCCGTTGTGGTATTTTTTATGTTAATCTGTTCCTTCAAAACCTGTCAGCAAGGTTCTCCCATTCCATACCTCATCTACAGAGAGTTAAGAAGTCACACTCCTTCTAAAAATTCAAGCGGGAACCAGTCGCCATTTCTATGTGGCTTCTAACATGGGCTTGCTGGACACACATAAAGCATGTTATATTTCCGTCCTAGTCAATGACCATTAGTAACACAATGCATAGTTTACTGGTAGATCATTTCAGGGAATTGTGACATTCCAGTGAATGTGCATTTTTCCTACTGCTACTGTGATAGTTACTGGTGCTAATAAAACGAATGACCATATATGCTTGAGACACACAGATAGTCAAGTACTCATTATTTCAAACACCCATACACATACACTGAAATGGCAGTTCTTATATATTCATTTAGTGCAGGCACAGAAATGCTGTTGTTTGATTGACCAATCACCATTAACAAACAATATGAACTGCAGCTACCCAGACAGTGTTTAGTGGTTGACTAAGAAGCTAACCTGGAAGAAACTGACTCAGCACAAGTGAAAAAAAAGATGAGCTAAACTCATCAGATGACATTTCTTAGGAAAGATTTTGCAGAAAGAATCAACTAGATTAAAATCTATCCAGATTGAATGATATGCTCAGAAATAATATATACCATACATGTCAGGGCTATTTTGTGTATTAGCTGGGGTTGGGTTTTTTTTGAGAATCAGAAATGGGGTGTCATATTATGGCTGCTCTGGGATTTTGAAATCCATTAACCAAGTCCTTTCAGCAAATATCTTATAACCATACTCATCTAATTCCAGAGAATATAACTATTTGTGTTCTTTAACAAAATTTTATTACAATAGTAACTTCTGGTTACAGGGCAGCTTTTATCTCAGTGCTTTATAATCAATATGCACATAGGTGTGATTTCACTCATTCTTAAAACACAGCTCCCTTTTAGCTGAATATGTTGGCTATTCAGACAGTACAAATACTGAGCCTGTGGAGGAAGTCTGGCATTCAACAGTATGTATTGCAATTTGATGAAGATTCAAAGGCTAAGGGTACAGAATGCAGACCTTAGAAACCCAGCTGCCGATAGTCTTAGAGAGGAATGACTGTGCTTGCATTTTATTTTTTATCTACTTCATTATTTGTCAAAAAGACAGCAGCGCTTGAATGGCATTGCCCCTTAAAAGCATGTTGAACTAAATCAAAATTAAAATGATCCAATACTGTTTTCCTTGGTGCCTGATTTACCCATTCATGACTCATTTAGCTACAGATGTGACTAATTTTGCTTAATCCATGAAGATCAGAGCCCTAATCCAAGGGCTCCAATCCTTTTTGATCAATTACTAATAGAAAGAAGAAACCTCCTTCTTCCCTGTCCCCTTCCCTTGTACAATATTAAAGGTATCTTGTGGTCACGTTCTTCAAGTCGTAAGTATCTGTGATATTGTGCTTGTTTGCAGAAAGATCTGTTGGAAGAAGAATGAATATAGAGTGACCTAAAGCTGAGCAAAGACTATAGATGGAGAATAGTTGGGGTAGGTGGTACATTTCCTAGGAGAATCCAACACGGAAGGTTTAGTATCTACTGTTTATCAGTCTGTCTGAGCTATTTATTTTAGCTGTACATTTTATCATCCTCACACAATCCCAGTTGGTATGTGTTAAAAACACATCCCTGTGGCATTAAGGTATTTTGTTCTTTTATAGGACTGAAAGGGAATTAGACTTGTAAATAACAGCTATATCCAACAACATGCTTCAGTGGTATTCTGTAAGGTAGTATACAATACTCCTTATGTACATGCACATAGTTTTTCAGCTTGCTTATCTTATGGGTATTGCCTCACTGCACTGAACTTGGCACACAAAACCATTTCTTCTTCCAGAGCAGTCACTGCGCTTCCCTACTCAGAGTAAATAATGCATTTAAAAAGATGTCATTCTTGTAATAAAAAATGCTACTGAAAACACACCTGGTATTTCATTATCATAATTATGATGAGATGAACCAGTCCTAACCCCTGTAAACTCCACCTGACTCATGACCTTCTTAATTGGTTTCATCTACTTCAGTGCTATTATCAACAACTTTTTATGAAGCGTGGGTCAGAGTTACCATGTCACTCAACACCGTATTGCTACATTATCCTGATCTAAACATGAATAGGGTTTATCCTTCATAGCCTCATTGGTTGACCTGCTTATTTTCAGGTCATAATCAGATTACTCTAACACATTGTATGGCATACCTTCCTCCAGACTGGAGTCCCAGTTAACTATTTTGCTATCACCAGTCACCTAGAATAGCTATAGATAGATCCTGTTCTCAAGCAATTATAATTTGCACTTCCTGCTTAGTAGAATATTGTGAGTTAGAAAAATCCCCCCAAACCTATCTTTGTTCAGCTTGCTGCTGTCTACATCAATTTATTTCCTCACTTTTAGGAAACAAGGAGCTCCAAAAACTTTTAGAGCAGTTATTTTTCTAGTTCCTCTGTTTTTTTTACTGATCATCTTAGTCCATCCTGCTTACTATCAAATTCTTTCTAAATTTTTCCTTTCAGCACCAATACTTTGGTCACAGGTAGGGGTAGCGTCCACTGCATTTGTCCACATGTAGTAATGTATTGTCAAATAACTATTTACTAAGAATGACACATCACTAATCTCATAAAGAAAGTGGTTTATTGCTTGAAACATGGCCAGGAATGTATTTTTTATAATCCATTCTGCAAAGCCCCCAAAAGGCACCAAGCAGCCAAGAGGCAGGTCTGTCGGTACTCAGGTAGCTGCAGAGACTTAACGAGGGGAAACCAGCTCACTCATGCAGCAGTAGCAACCCCATAAAGTGACTCGACAGGCTGTGTGGTCTCTGAATTTGTGTGGTGGCAAACCAACAGCCTCCAAAGGGCTGATGTGGAAGTACTGCAAGGCAGGTTTGTTAATGATGTCAATGTCTGACTGTGCTGTGATGCTTGGGTTATTGCTCCAGCCCAGAGGTGGTTCACTGCAGGGCAGAGTCAAAGCATGCCACAGAGAGGAACAGGACAAACTCACTGGTATCTTTCTGCCCTATTCTGCCAATAAAGTTCACAGTCCCCTTTCCGTCATTTGCTACCTTTCAGAAGAGTTGCCTGCTGCTGTTTCCTAATCAGCAGATAATTTAGGATAACAGAACTCATTTCAGCTTACTGGAGAAAGAAAGACTTCTATGTACCAGGAACCTTCAAAGCAAATGATGCAGAATAGGGACAGTCCATTCCCAGTGATTTTGAGAAACTTATAACTAGTAGGGCTGTGCAGTCAAGGCCAACGGGAAGCTCGGGAAACAAAAAGGACATCATCTGAAAGTAGTGCACCGACAACCTGCCAGCTGAACCATGCTAATGTGTCTGTTCTTGTGGACTGACAGATATTTTCATAGCAGAAATGACTGACAGAATTGGCATTGTTCACGGCTTCAGGCCTTACTTCTGCAGGATCAGTTTCAGTAGGTTTAACTGCTGCTGAAACCACTTTGTTCCATTGAGGAAGACACTGATCTGCATTTAACTAGTAGGTTTCAGGCTACTATAATACTGCATTCAGGGTTGTTTGGGGTTTTTTAATCAGTAGTTCAAAATTTGCTGGCTTGGAAATTTCCTTTTCATTCTCATAAACAATATCAACACACAAACTAAGAAAAAATCCTAGAAAAACAAAATTTAAAAAATTGATAACTAGACTCTTGGATAAGTTTTCATTTCCAATTCTTTGGTAAAAGTCCAAAGCAGGTTGAAATGAACCTCCCTACCCACAGATAAATGCTAGGTGAATTACACAGTAATGGATGTATTTAAGGTTTGAAGACCATCTGTTTTGGAACATCCCTATCTACAGCTAAATGCACAGAGAATTACCATCACATTTTAGGGTAGGAAATTAATTTCCTATGGAGAAAGCCCCAGAGATATCTGATACCTCCATCTAGACAGAACTGGTAAGGAAGGAGGCTTCAGTATGGGCAGTGGGTTGCAGTGAGTGCCCAGACCCTCCTCCTGGTGAAAAGTACCTGCACAAGGTGTGCATGGGTTGATGATCTGTTGTGTCAGGTGGGTGAGTTGCTGGAAACAGTTTAAAGGCTGCACAACATTAGTGGAGCCAAGGTGGACATAGGTGGGTTCAGAACCATGTTCCTGTAGTCGACACCACAGGGAACAAGGCACCTTGGACCCTGGTGACCCACAAAAGCAGGGCTCCACTTCAGTCTCCACTCTCCAGCATCACTACCAACAACAGATATGAAGGTTTAACAGCTGTAGACACTCATGAGCAAGGTCTGCAAGGTGCAACTGTACCAGCAGCACAGAGTGGACATTGTAAAAAGAAGAAATGAGTGCTCGTACTGGGTGACCCTCTGTTAAAAGACACTAACGCACCCATCTGTTGACCTGACAAGGAGTCACAAGAGGTTTGCTCCCTTCCGGGAGCTATGATCTGAGACATCACTGAGAGAGTGCTACAAGTTGTCAAGAACACAGATTACTACCCACTGTTACTCTTCCATGTTGACACAAATGATGGTATAAGCCAGAGCCTGGGTAGAACGAAGGAAGACTATAAAGCCCTGAGGGAGCAAAGAAAACCAGGAACCATAGCCTGTTAGGGAGGGATGGAATCCACCTGTCTAGAAGGGGCAAGGGTATTGGCATCAGGTTGGCCAACTTGGTGAGGTGGGCTTTAAACTGAAGGATTTGCAGGGCAGGGTCCAAAGTGGCAATGCTAATGCCATCACATCCAACAGGGGAATAAGCCAGGCCAACCAAAGCAGCGACAAAGGTGCCTTAGCTGCCTCACAAGATGACAATCAGTAGATGAACCGCCTCAAGGGTGTGTGTGGCTATAGTGTATCCTCATGCACCCCCCCCCAGGAAAACCTGCATGCTCAGTTACCTCTCTGAAATGCCTGTACACCAGTGCATGCAGCATGGGGAATAAACAGGAGGAACTAGAGATCTATGTGTGGTCACAGGGCCACGATCTCGTTGCAATAATAAACACATGGTAGGAAAGCTTGCACGACTGGAATGCTGTCATGGCTGACTACATACTTTTTAGGAAAGACAGGACAGCAAGGTGAGGTGAGGGAGCTGCTCTTTATGTGAGGGAGCAACTGGAATGTATCGAGCTCTGCCAAGGGGTGGGACGAGTTGAGAGCTTATGGGTAAAAATTAAGGGGTAGGCAAATACCGGTGACACTGTTGTGAGTGTTTGTTACAAGCCACCTAATCAGGAAGAGAAAGTTGACAAGGCTTTCTACACACAGCTGTAATTAGTCTCACAATCACAGGCCCTCATTCTCATGGGGGACTTCAAACACCCTGATACCTGCTGGAAAAACAACACAGCAAGACACGCAAAATTCCTGCACAGGATTGAGGATAACTTCTTAACACAGACGGTGAAAGAGCCAACAAGACGAGATGGGCTGCTGGACCTTATATAACAAACAAAGAAGGTGTAGTTGAGGATGTGAGGGTTGGGGGTAGCCTTGCTGCAGTGACCATGAGATGGTGGAGTTCAGGATCCTGCGTGGTAGAAGCAGGGCAACAAGTCAGATTACAGCCCTGGACTTCGGGAGAGCTAACTTTGGCCTCTTCAAAGACCTGCTTGGAGGAATCCCACGGGTTAGTGCTCTAGGAGGTAGGGTGATCCAAGAGAGCTGGTCAGTATTCAAGTACCACTTTCTCCAAGCTCAAGATCAGTGCATCCCTAGGAGGAAGAAGTCAAGCAGAGGAGCCGGGAGATCCACACGGATGAGCAAGGGCTTCCAGAAAAACTCAGAAGGAAGAAGGAGCTTTACAGTATGTGGAAAAAGGGGCTGCCCACTTTGGAGGAATATAGGAATGTTGTCAAGGTATGCAGAGATGCAACAAGGAAGGCCAAGGTCCACTTGGAAGTAAACCTGGCAAGGGATGTCAAGGATAACAAGAAGGGCTTCTTCAACTACATCAGTAGGAAAAGAAAGACATGGGAAACCGTGGGCCCACTGCTGAATGAGGTGGGAGCCCTGGCGATGCAGGATGCAGAGAAGGCAGAGTTACTGAATGCTGCCTTTGCTTCAGCCTTTACTGCTAAGGCCGGCCCTCAGGCATCTCAGCCCCCAGAGGTGAGAGAGAAAACTTGGAGAAAGGGAGACTTCCTCTTGCTTGAGGAGGTTTGAGTTAGAGATCATTTAGGCAAACTGGATCCTCACAGATCCATGGGCCCCAAAGGGATGCACCCACGAGTGCTGAGGGAGGTGGCGGATGCTGTCGCTATGTCACCCTCCATCATCTTTGGAAGGTCGTGGCGGACAGGAGAGGTGCGCAAGGACTGGAGCGTAGCCGTTGTCACTCCAGTCTTCAAAAAGGGCAAGAAGGAGGACCCGGGAAACTATAGGCCAGTCAGCCTCACCTCCATCCCTAGAAAGGTGATGGAGCAGTTCATCCTGGACGTCATGGTCATCTCCAGGCATGTAGAGGAAAAGAAGGTTATCAGAAGTAGTCACCATGGATTCACCAAGGGGAGGTCATGCTTGACCAACCTGACAGCCTTCTATGACGGCGTGACTGGCTGGGTCGATGAAGGGAGAGCAGCGGATGTTGTTTACCTCAACTGCAGCAAGGCTTTTGACACTGTCTCCCATAACATCCTCATAGGTAATCTTAGGAAGTGTGGGTTAGGTGAGTGGACAGTGAGGTGGATAGAGAACTGGCTGAACAGCAGAGCTCAGAGGGTCGTGACCAATGGCTCAGAGTCTGGTTGGAGGCCTCGAAGTAGTGGTGTTCCCCAGGGGTCTGTGCTGGGTCCAGTCCTGTTCAACACATTCATCAATGACCTCGTCGAAGGGACAGAGTGTACCCTCAGCAAGTTTGCGGATGATAAAAAACTGGGAGGAGCAGCTGATACACCAGAAGGCTGTGCTGCCATTCAGCGGGATCTGGACAGGCTGGAGAGCTGGGCTGAGGAGAACCTGATGAAATTCAACAAAAGCAAGTGCAAAGTCCTGCACCTGGGGACAAAAACCCTGTGCACTTGTACAGGTTGGAGGTTGACCTGGTGGAAAGCGGCTCTGCTGAGAAGGACCTGGGAGTGCTGGTGGACAGCAAGCTGACCCGGAGCCAGCAAAGTGCCCTTGTGGCCAAGAAGGCCAATGGTATCCTGGAGTGCATTAAAAGGAGTGTGGCCAGCAGGTCGAGAGAGGTTATCCTCCCCCTCTACTCCACCCTAGTGAGACCATATTTGGAGTACTGTGTCCAGTTGTGGGCTCCCCAGTTCAAGAAAGACAGGGAACAACTGGAGAGATCCCAGCGGAGAGCTACGAAGATGACAAGGGATCACCTCTCTTATGAGGAAAGGCTGAGGAAGTTGGGCTTGTTTAGCCTGGAGAAGAGAAGACTGAGAGGGGCTCTTATCAGTGCTTATAAATATCTAAAGGGTGGGTGGGTGTCTAGAGGATGGGCTTCTTTTCAGTGGTGACCAACCACAGGACAAGGGACAGTGGGCACAAACTAGAGCACAGGAAGTTCCACTTGAACATGAGGAAAAACTTCTTTCCTGTGAGGGTGCCAGAGCACTGTGACAGGCTGCCCAGAGAGGTTGTGGATTCTCCTTCCCTGGAAATATTCAAAACCCACCTGGATGCATTCCTGTGCCCCCTGCTCTAGGTGACCCTGCTCAGTTAGGGGGGTTGGACGAGATATCTCCAGGGGTCCCTTCCAACCCCTACCATTCTATGATTCTATGATTCTGTGTGATGCAGACCCAGAAATAGGCTTTCAGTCTCTTTCTCCCTAGAGCTGCAGATGTGCAAGGCAATAACTGAATTCATGCGACTCTACATTGCTGTGTGTTTCTCCTTGTATGTATCCATCTGTTGGAAGCTCTACTGAACCTGGGAATACATATATATAGCTGAGGTGCTAGAATACATAAAAAAACCACATTCTGCTTTTTTTTCAATCCTACAACATGTTAGAGACAGAAAGACCAATAGCAGTCAGACCTATTTAACCTTGGTAAATGTGTTCTGTTCATCTCTGGATTTTGAAGGGCTTTAGGTAGTAACCAACATGCCCATGTGAACACACACCCAACAGCCTCGTGAACTTTGTGTTTTGACTTTTGAATAGTACAATACAGGCAGAAATAGATAAACAATGAGAGTCCCTTTGGTTTTAGGATTAAGGATTTTCACCCTCCAGTCGAACTGGTGTTAGCCAGTATCGTGCTTCTGGGACTATCCCCATTCAGAGACAATTCCCTCAGAGGAAGCTATAGGAAAATGCATTGAATGTCTGTGGAATAATCTGCCTAGAGGGGAGGTTTCTTCTACTCCTACTTAGCATTTATCCCAAACTAAAAGCATGGGAATTAATTGCCCTTTAAAATGTTTTTAATCCTGTTTACACAGTAGTGGATATTTTTGTCATTCATATCAGAATATAATTCATCTTCTCTGTCCTTTCAGGATTACAGTTAATTACTGGCATTACAGTTAATGCCACTACCTGCACTCCTGAAAATGTGGGACATGGCACTGGATTCAACCTCTCATTCTTGCCATGCCATGTTCTTTTCTTTCTACACAGAGAAGCTAAAGCACTGAGCCTGGCTGCATGACTGCTTGCTGCAGAGAAGGACAACTGCCTGTGACATGTGAGTGGGACCAGGAGTGGCCAATGTCTAGAAGGGAATTGAAGCAATGCTAACACCACAGGCCCAGACTCCTGGTCCTTTCCCATCCCATGTGCAGGTGCTGGCACTTTTACCAGGACAGGAATAGTCTGCAGCACATCTTGCCCTGCCAGGGCACCTCTCTCAGACACACATCAGTCTCTAATGGCTTTGGACACCTCATCAGGCACCAGAAGAAGCAGGTGTTACCATTCCTTTACAAGGTAAAGAAACCAACAGACAGAAGTCTAATGAGGCAGATATTCTCAGGTGAAGTCCCCCTTCTGGTGCGTTATTTTACTATGGTCTAATGTTTTATATTGAATTCTTGTTCTGTATGAAAAGTCATTCTGGAAATGGAGTAAATAAACAAAGGCCAAGATGAGCTCCCTTTGGCTACTGCTATGATGGCTAATGCAATGGTAACACCCTGTGGCCCTTCTCACAGCAACATCCTCTGACTATGTTTCCTACAAACCCAGGTCTGATGCACATGTAACCAGGCCTAAATAATCTTGTGATGCCCAATGTACTATAATGGCACCTAAAGAGATTAATAGTCTCTGGAAAATGAATTAAGAGTAATATAGACAATATGTATATGATACATTTAATATAGAAATATAAGATAAAAGCACAAATATAAACCTTTCCGCTTTTCATTCTTTTTTCCCTCTTCTATACCAAGCTGTGTTGAGATTGGTCTTCTTTTAAATATTTTTAGAAATAATGAAGTAACTGATGCATTGTAATCCCAGCAGAGGCCCCACCAGTGTACCCTCAGGCATTGCTCTGCTATTTCAGGCTCTGAAAGAGTGCAGTTTAATAGAATGAGAAGATCAGGAAGCTTTGTCTTTGTCCTAACTTGATGCCTGCATCCTCTAGGATCTGCTCAAATGCCCTGGGATTTTTGCTTAGTTCTTTTAAGTATTATTCCAGTGCTCTAAGACAAGGCTCTTGAACTGGGACCATCCTTCCTCTCCAGATGCAAAGAAGCTTTAGGGTAATAATTTCATTGCCTAAGGATTTGGTGGAAGGTTAAGGCATCATCGTGTCTGTGGATTTCAAGCTATATCAGGGACTAGAACTGCCACTGGCATACATCAGGGTAGGTCCCACAGCCCAAATCAGCCCACAGCCCCCAGAGCAGCATATACTACAGAGTATTTTCTGCTATTAGTGCTTTTTCTTTCATCCCTGCCATTTTTGCTGGGCCTGAGAAAGCATCAGTATTGGAGACACAGCAGGGATTGTTCTTGTCCCTCAGTTACTCAGCTCTGGTCCACATGTGCCTTTAGAAAAGTACAAGGGGCCTGGACCTAGGGCAGAATCTGTCACTGGCTGGATTTTCAATGGTTTTCAAATCATGACTAATGTGAACTCACTAAAGAAAAAATCTGGAGGGATCTCATGTAACATTAATAATTAGTTATGGTCATAACTGAACAATTGTTATACAGTGCAAATGGCTGTGCATCTGTTTCTATCTTTAGGTAGTCAAACCAACATTAGAAATAAAAATATATAACAAATAGGTAATAAGTATAACAAAAAAATTCTAAAGCATAGTAATTCAGACTTTAAAAGAATTTCCATAAAGTCTGCTCATGCCTTTCCTCCCACCGTTAATGAATATTCAGGAAAAAGGTTCATGGTCAAAAGCATTCACAAAAATAGCTCATTTTAATTAAGTGATACAGAATATTCACAAAAGTGCATTTCCTATTCGTAATTGTTTTAACCACACCAGAAACCTTTCTTTAATAGTTTTGACCGTAGTACATGAAGGTCTTCCACCCAACCACTGTGTCCCACAAAAGCGCTTGAGCTTTCTACATGCAGGAACAAGACTCCTCTCTAACCATTTTCCCTTTGAAATTCTGCTTGGTGTTTACTTCATATCTACAAGAACCTGAGTATTTTAAAAATATTGTCCTATGCCTTCATATTTGTCTGACATTTGGCATCAAAACCCTTTTGTTGAGCAAGATGATTTAAGCAGCAGAAGAAATTGCCCAAAGCAGTGCCAAAGAGAAAACATGAGTGAGGATTTGATTTCTGTACATATAAGAATATGTACTGTACGCAGTGGGAAAACTCAAATTAATAGTTATCTATGGCAGGAAGCCAAGAGCATGCAGAAGTTTTTTGTGCAAGAAAACTGAGAAAACTGTCTTTTTATTAAATCTTACCGTGATTGTGGATTTTGTGGACATCCTTTGTAACAAAACAGGGATCTGGAAAACAAAACTGTTGTCCAGTTTTCATGGATAACATGCAACCAAAAGGCATGATAGTTCTTGTTCCGTCAAAAAACACAAGTAGGTGTTAAAAGCTGATATTTAGCTGATTCATCTCAAAAAAACAAAACAAAACAAAACAAAAAACCAAGAAGACAGGGAGGTTAAGCCAAGGCAGAGGAGTTGGCGGGACTGGGGTGGGATGTCAGTAGCTATGGCTGTGGGGTATCTTTGGAGGGGCTGTCTGCCCTATGGGCTAAGGTACCATCAGAGGAGCTGGGCTGAAAAAGCAAATGGAGGAAGGAGGAAAAGCATTTCCGATTTACTTCAAAAAACCCAGAAGTGGCACCATGCTTCTGCCAGCCATGTGGGCTGCCAGCAGAGGCAGGGGGCCTGTGTGGGAAGGCTGCAGAGCAGACAGCCAAGTCTTTGCCTCACTGACCTCCATGTTTGCTTAAGGCAAAGGAGGCAGGCCTTCCTGAGGTGCTTTTAACACAGGTTTTAATAATTCGCTTCATGTGCATTTCCTGCTTACGTGAGGGGAAATTGGAGCTGGGGCAGGCTACATTAGGGAGACTCATCAATATGGAAATCACACACTTCCTGTCGTCTATTTAAGAAATGTGTCGGTGCAGGGGTGGGAGTGCAGTGACTCAGCACAGGCAGCGGCAGCAGCAGCAGCAGAGGGGACCCACCACGGTCTCTGTCCCCCACCTCTGCCCCCAGATCGGCTGCCCCACTGGACCACCTTCCCTCCTGCCTCTCTCCACTGCCAGAGGCAAAAAGGCACCTCCAGAAGCCACTGCCAGGTGGCCTCACCTTGCCCGTCTTCTCCCCCCGTCTGTGGAGAAGCTTGTCCAAGGCACACTGCGGTGCCCTGGGGAGGGCGGGATGGGGGCGACAGGGTGTGAGGACAGCTTCCTTCCCCAGGAGAAATGGTGATTTCCAGTTGTGACCTGGAGCAAGGTCTGCAACAGAGTCACTTCAGGATTACATAGGGCCCAGCCTGCCCCAAAGCTGCTGGAACAGGCAGAAGAGATGGGCAGCCTGGTGGCTCATGCCGAACCTGAGTACCAGAGCTGGGGCTGCATTTGTCTGTGTCAGGGCTGGTTGCATGAGGTGCTTTGCCAATGGAAACACCCTCACCAGTTTGTGCAACTGGACAGCAACAGGTTTTGGCAGTTTGCCAAGCCTGGACCTGCTCACAGCCTGGCACAGCAAGCTGGCACGGTGCGAAGCCACAGCAGCCAGTAGCTTCCCCATCTCTCCTGGAGGGACCAGCACTGGGACATAGCTAGCCACCAGGCTGCAGGGTCTTGGAAAGTGGCTCATCGGCAGGGTGTGTGCAATTTGTTACCCCTGTGGGTTCAATGTTACTGGAAATGTAGTAAATCAAGGTGCAGAGTCTGTTTTGCTGCAGTCCTGAACCTTGTAAGGTAAAATGAAGCAGGCACATATGCCCAATACCTGTTTAAGGTAAAAATAAGAAAAACATTTGATTATTAATAATAAATTACTACACATATAATCAGGTAGGTCGGTCTGGGTCAGTCTTAAGGAAAATGCCACCAGATCAATGGATAACCACTTAAAATTGTTTTAGATTGTTAGTTTTTCTCCTTCTTCAAACTGTGTCCCAGACATACAAAACCAGAGCAGAAGGCAAGAAATGGCAGTGTCTGAATGGTTATGGTATAGGCCTACCTGGCGGGGCTGGGGACAGTTTAAGTTAAAACAGATTTTAATGTTGGTAATGCATATGATTACGCGGGGCCTTGAAAATCCTTTGAGGTAGGAGAGTTATCCATATCTAGGTGTTGAAACATGGTAAGATTAACATTGTGTCTCATGTATATAAAAAATTGCAGATTCATGGTACAAACTAGTGAGCAAGACCAATTTTCAGAAAAAGAGAGTTTGTGTTTTGTAAAGTGTCATGTGAATCTAGTCTCAAAAATGGCACTGGCTGTAGCAGGCCATCAGTTCAGAGGCATAAAACAACTAAACACAGAATACAAACTAAACCAAACTCAAAACCTTCCTGAGCAGAAAGAAAAGAATTTCAACAAATAATGGAAGTTATGTTTGGCAAATTCTTCAGAAAGGCTGCTCAGGAGGGAGCCACTCAAGGACTTCTAGCTGTAGGGTAGGTGGAAGAGCCCTAAGGGTTTATCTGCAATAACAATCTCGAGAGTAACCTGTCATTGCTTTCCAGAAGAATAACATTGAATGTAATAATTAACCCATCTATAACCAGTATTTCTCTCCCAATAGAGGAACGGGGTGGAGAACAGCCTGTCAGAGTGTTTGCTTTCTTTGTTGTTGACAATGTACCCTTGCAATGGGTACATCTAGACAGGGATAGGACTAACTGCAGAGCAGTTGGAAGGAGGGGAAAAAAATCCCTTGATCGAAAGCTGGGAACATTTATAGCCAGTTGGTATTTTTGAATGAAGCTAGGAGGACAATCTTCCTGCCTTTTCACCTATAAATAAATAACTAGAAATAGATTCAAGCCCTGATGGGACAGTGCAGTCTATTTTTCTGCCTCTCAGCAGGATAACTTGGCTGTATGGAGGACTGTCACTATCCTGTATTTTGTTTTGAGGCTGAGAGTCTGAACGGGCTGCTCAGAAAACAAGTTTAGACTGAGTAAACCAAAGTGAGTTCATATTTTGGCCTCAAAGACCAAATTCAGACATTGAGAATTCAGTTGCCAATACGCAAATCTCCAGACAAAAAAAAACTCCTAAAGTTGCTGCCATTGAGGGTTCCTGCCCAGCTCTATGGAGGGGCTTCACTTGCTTAGGATGGGCTCAGCTCTTTCTGAAAGTTAGGCATTTTTGATACACTACTACTTTTTTTAATGCTCCTCCAAACCCTGGCTCTAGTTCTCCCTGGCTGAAGTACCCCAACAGCCAGTATTTGCCGAGAGTCAGATGAGGATGAAGGCTCGTTTCTTGACTTTGATACAGTGCTGTAGGAAGGGCTGACAGTTAAATAAAACTTACTGATTCAGCTCACCCAAGTATCTCCGCAGAGGAGTTGCCACACTCTTGACAGCACATCAGTGCAGTGTTACGCTCCTTGAGGAGATGAATGCATGCTAGATTGAAAATGCTCTTCATTTTCTTGCTTGCATCTAAGCTGTTCTTGGTCACACTCTGTCAGCAAAAGGAGAAAAGGCCTGAGCACTGGTTATTGGGGGTCTGTAGCAGAAGAGAGGAAGGAGGAGGGAAGGGAAGGGAAGCGAAACTTCAGTATTACCAGCTTTGCTTGCTTGTGCCCATTATGCAGGTAAGGCAATGCAGCAGGCCACTGCGCCAGTCCAGCTGTCACCAGGGCTTGCCACATGACCCATGGATGTTGGAACACTGTAATGCCACAGTGATGGCTCTCCTGCCACAAGTGGTAGCTTTAAGTCATCTTTAGTCAATTCTACAAATGGGGAGTTATTTGATACAAAACCAAGTGTGCTGTTTCCTTTGTGAGACCTGCTGGACTGACCTGCTTGCACAATTCCCTTTGCAGCAATTATATGTTACAACAATTCCCCCCTTCAACCATGCTAAATATTCTTTCCACTGTGGCATCTGAAAGGATACGGTTTCTTGAAAGCAGGGTAACAGCTTGATGCCTTACAGTGAAACCTGTTTAAGGGTCTGTGCTTTCTCACTCAAGCAACAAAATTAAGTAGACTTCAGATTCTCTTTTCAATATTAAGTTGGTCTGTATTATTCTAACCACTTTATGTTACCAATGCTTCTCAATGTTGCGCTGAGCAAGATAGGAAGCCTTTTTATACAAGAAAATACAGTTAACATGTTTAACTGATTATTTTTGTACCTTAGCCAAAAATGAACTTTTATTGGAGTGCCAGGGATTACCCTTAATCCCTAAGCATTTGAAGAAGGTGTGAGCAGACGAGATATAATCTGCAATTGCTCTAGTATCTTTTGCCTTTGATTTTAAATGCAAGGCCATGATTAGAAAAAGAAGGACTGAAGCCTGAGGTCTGATTATTAAAAGGCCCTAAGGAGTCATCACTGATAGCCAACTAAGTGTGGATTCCTACAAAAAGCATAAGTCAAAAAGCCTAACCTTGGTATACAAAGAGAGGGATCTGAACAGCAGGGCAATTTATTCTGAGTATAGCACCAAACAAGAATCCAGTACGGGATCCGTGGTTCCGGGGAAGAATCAGGAAGGAAGTAGGCATGATAAAATGTGCTTGATGAAGAGATTTGCAGTGACAAATGGATCTGTTTTTGACATCATGCAACTGCTGGCTACTAACCTGAATGCAACCTGGATGGAATTACATCAGCTTTACTAGTCAGGAGACAAGATTAAATAGCCCTAATAATCTCATTGGCCTTTACAAATTTTGAGATTCCTGGTAAGTGTGGTCCTGTGATAAGACTTGTGAAAGTCATGACAGGCAAATAAGTGCCTAACTGCATGCCAGAATTGTTCCTCTGCCCAAGGAGCAGCCAGCAGCTATTACCAGAGAGTACCCTGCCTGTAAATATTTTATTTTGACTCTTTTGTTCTCCCATGAAAATAATAGAAAGATGATGGCCTTGGGTAGAAGTCAGGAAAGAGGCAGTATTCGCTGAGGAAGCTGTGGTTTGGCTGCCATTAAGATGTGGTTGACAGTTAACTGTATTGAACTTTTGTCTAATGCCAAGAGTTGGGATCTAGCATTTCAATGTTTTACCAGTTTTTAAAAAACAAACACGCAAGCAATCCTTAGGTTAAGGGAAAAAAAAACTATATATAGATTTAGCATTTACAGCACAGGTACCTTGGCGAAATACAGTTGACAGTGGTCCCTGGTTAGGCTTCGTTGTCTTTTATATCTAAAACAAAAGGTGTAAAAACCTCTTGCAATGAAATAATTACTCTGACTGTGCATCCTGAACTTCCCTATTTGGCAAAGACATGAAGTGAACTTAAACGAAAGAGGAAAATCGGTCCTCTCAAAAAGAAGCACAGAAATATAGCTGTAAAGTGGCAGGGGCAGGGGATGATTAGGACTCACTGAAAACAGAACCTCCTGATTTGTGAGACTAAACCTTCTCTGGTAGGAAGCCAAAGATGAAATTTTTAATACTTAGGTTTCTGAAAATGACTAAAGAATCAGCTCGTAGCTGTCTGCCAGTTTGAGAAAGAAATTGAAAACCAATTTTGTTGCCAAAGGATAGTTTATAAGAAGTCTGTTTTCAGAAATGGCTAAAGCATCTTTGATCAGAAAATAATTTTCTAATTCTTGAGACTTCTGCTATATTTAGACATCTAAGAGGATGACTTTTTCAGATGTACTAGGCAAAGCTATCCATGAAGTTGCTGGGAATTCAGTTTTGGTGAATTTTGTCTTTTTTAAGACAAATATTTAGTTTCATAATCACTGAGTTAAAAAAAGGAAAAAAGAAGGCTAAAAGCTGAAGGCTCAGAACCCAGGAAATAACATAAAAAAATTATTTGTTGAATTTAATGATTTTAATGTAATCTGTGTGATCTGTAGAGACCCCAGTTCACGATTAATTCCTCTCTCTCCCTGCCAATTTCAGGATCAAATATAACATTAGGAACTGAGAGTTGACCATTTTGACCAGAAAAATTATTGTGGTGATTTTGGTGCCCTTTGTGCTATTACAAACCACACTTCTGTATCTTTTCCTGAAGAATATCCATAACAGTTGGGAACAATATAGCTGACATTTTGGTGGGAGGGTAACAATACCAGCATCGCTGAAGTTCAGCCCAAGAGTGCCATTACTGCAGCCCCTTCATCAAAAGCTTTGTTTTTGCTATTATAGGACACATTAGGCAAGCTGACAAACTTAGATGTCAGGTGATGTCCTAAGTAAAAGAGGGCTGAGGCAGGTAGGTGTCCATTTTTTGGTTCACCTTGTCTAGCTTTTTAATCCATGTCCAACTGCAGCAAGTGTGACATGGTTGACGTTGTATTTAAATACTGTGAATTCCCTACATGATTTGTCATGCATGTAGAGGGGAGGGACACTGGTAATGTCTCCATGAGAAGAATGATTGCTTGTGAAGCCCCTGATTTTATACACCAGAGAATTCACACAGGAAAAAGCAACCATTAATTTCCTGCAATTGGAGCCAGCTTTGTTTAGAGTTTGTGCCTGTTAGGCTTGAGAAACACCAACCATGAGGCACAAATCCCTAGGAAATTGTGCTTTCTTAGTTTCTATGTTATAGAACTACTCTGTTAATTTTGAGCAATAAAGCAAAGATCACAGCTGTATTCTCCTCTAATAATGGAGTTGTTCCAGATAATGTTTGCAAAGGTGTGTTTAAGGAGAGAGCGGTTGCTGGTGTAAATAGAGCAGATGTGGGCAAGAACCAAAGTGGGGTGGGCTGCGGGGAGGTCGGGAGCATGCTGAAGGACCTTGCCAAAAAGAGATGGGACAGCATGAAGAAGGAGAGGCAAGAAGATGAGTTAATGACTTTAATGAAATATGGAATAAGATAATTTTCTCAGAATGCTTGAGAAAAGAACCAAAACATTCTGCAAAGTGACACAGCTGATTAAATCCTTTAGATCTCTGTTCTGCAGCTGAATTCCCTGATATCAAATTTTCCAATGCAACCTCTTACCATTTTCTTTTCCAGCAGCAGGGAATCCCCAGTATGTCTTTCTGGGTGGATTCCCTGTGTCTGAACAAGGGTTGAGCTTCAGTTTTGGCACTCCATGGTGGGAAAACTAACAAGGTCTAAGAGGGGATTGACAGGAACAGGTAGTACATTAGTGCTGGTTTGCGTTGAGCAAGTAATTTATATTTAGTCACTGGATGGCTTGGACATTTTTCTGTAGACCCACCTCGTATTAAGAAGGCTTTCTCTGCAGCAGTGCCTAAGGTAGTTATGAGAATGCATCTTCTCACTTCACTACTAATTTTGCCCACTAACACCAGACCATCCACACCCAGACATGTTCACACAAGGAAGAAATACCCAAATTTTAAAAAAGGTATTTATAACTTGTCACACTGTGTTTCAGTCTTATGTTGTTGCAGTAATCATTAGACTCTCAGGGACACAGAAGTGGGTTGGTATAATAGAGAGTGGATGAGCTTTTATTCATTATTTACCCAGGTTTTAGGCTTGTGCACATGCCTCAAAGCAAATATAACATAAGGTTTTAAATTTCCATTACTGTGGTCAGACTTTACTCAGAAGTAAGAGGAGGAAGTAAAAAATAACTTGACTGAACCTCCATACTGTTTAAAATGCATTAGTGTTAGCTGCCAGAGTTGCAGTGAGGAGCCCAATTATTTCAGAGAAAGTCCAGTCTTGCTCAGTCTCTAGGCATGGCGTGGGGTCAAAAGCTTTTCAGCACTTTGGGGTTTTAGGTTTGATTGGGTTTTTTTAGGTAAACTGTTCCCCACATCACAAAGCCCATGGAGTCGGGTCAGGTTGCAGGCAGGTGCAAATAAGAGGCAGCAGGACAGCTGCTTGGGACCCCTCCATCCATCCTCTCCATCCCTACCAGCCTTCACGGGCTGCTGCCATGCTTTCCTCCGGGGCTTCTGCCTGCAGGTCTCCAGCAGAAGTTGTGGCTGCAGCTGGCACAGCAGGGCAGCTGCGGGAGGCCGAGGGGTGACAGCTGCTCCCAGGGCAGCACACAGCGGGCTCTGCTCCTGGCCTCAGATCCCCACGGCCTGGCAGCATCTCACAGAGGCTCAGCATGATGCCTTGTAGGAAATGTTTTTTCCCACCCAGCGTTGCCATGGAGATGGGGAAACAGGCCCCGTTTTGGGCTCTTTTCTTGGCAGCAGTGTCTGAAAGGAGCGGCCAATGCGTGGGTGCATAAGTCAGCCCTGCTCCACACACTCTCACTATAATCATGTACATATATATATATAAACACACATATATATATTAAAAAATACATATATACTCACTTTTTTTTTTGTTAGAAAGCCCTTGCAGAACCTGTTTGAGGAAGTAACCTAAATAATTTATATGAACCAGAGAATCAAGAAGATAACTTAGGTAGGGGAAATCCAAATTTTGTTAAAAAACACCAGTCCAACATTCACTGTTCAGTTTGAGGCAGCTTTTGGTTCTTTCCACTGCCACTGGCTGTGCATCAGGCATCGGAGAAGCCGGCTGCCCAGCACAGCAGTGCCAGGTGGGGAGGCAGCCCTGAGCTGAAGGGGTCCCCATGGAGCTCCCAGGTGCTCCTTAGCCACATGCAGGAAAGCACCTTCTGCAGAGAGGGGGGCACTTCAGGTGAAATGCAGGACATCTTGGCATGCCAGTAATCCTGCACCCCTTGAGGCTGGCCCTGCAACGTTCATAAAGCTAGGGAGATTTCAGCTGTGAAAAGGAGGTGCATCTCACCACATTGAGGACAAAGCACTAACAGTGACCTGCTTCAACACTTTGGCTACAGGCAACTGCATATAAACTCATCATGTTTGCGGCATATGCAACCTGTTTTTGCAGAATTAATATAGTGAGACCTTGTAGTATTTCTTGTTAATTCTTTTCCTGAAAAATCTCTGTATACCAGCAGCTACACACACTAGTGATCCTGCAATAATAAAGATAGTTGTGCTTCAACAGTGAGGCAACTCTGTAATAACATCTGGTCTTCAGTGTAGGGATATTTTCTTTTTTGTAATGCTGTGCTAAGGTTCAGCATTTCTTTAGAATGGTTTACTCCCAGGACTTTTCTGATTCAGAATATAGTAAACTGTGAATTTCAAGATGGTTTATTTCTCCTTCAGGTGATCAATTGGAGAAGTGATTAATTTTTAATTTATTCCAGCATAAATCAAGCATCCTGTTGAAGCTGTCAGAATTCTACAGATATAAAACTCTCCAGACTTTTTGGCCCCTGCATCAGTATCAACCCTTGTAATTTCTGTTGGATAACATTCACCTTAGCTAAGGCTTTTGATGGATGTCATCATGTTTTCATTGTTTAATATGGCTCAGTAGACCAGTTCCAAGTAACTTACCATAGGATTATGGAATACTTGCAGATTTGAGTGCCACTAAAATAAAATCATGAAGTAGGATAGAAGATCACTAGTCCTATAAGAACAGTAATCAATACCACATAAACGAGATGCATTTAAGCTTAAGAAAAAAGAAATTGCATACATTGTGAAATAAAAGCTATTTTTTCCCCCCTGATGCTTGCCTTTTTTACCAATGTAATTTTACTACAACATACTTCTGAGATACATTCTCAGAAGTGTAGGTTTCTGTCTGGTAGAACTCTGCAGCTGTTTCAGTTTCTAGAGGAAGAAATCAGAAACGCAAAAGGGAATTACTCAACTGGAATTTGGCCAGAATTGCAGCAAAGTCAGGTGGCAGAATAAGAGAAAAAAATAGCAAATTAAGACAAAAAGGAAATTTAAGGAAAATGAAACTTCTTTGGCCTAACTCACTGTAGTGTGCTTCTCAGATGTTGCTGGTCTCTGAACTGTAGGAGGCATGTTTGTGGAATCCCCTTTATAGCAAAGTGAATTTGGGGCAGTGGGACCCTACTGTTCTGGCCTTATTTTTGAACGTCTTTGGTCTCACTGTATCATAGATGGATTCTTAGAGTTATAATTGTCAAAGTCACTTCTGTGGGAATATGTGAAATACCGTGCAAATATGTCAGTTCATATTTAGACTACTACTAAAATTCATTTTGCATGCCCTTGTGATCATGTGCCCCAGTCACTGGCTATTTCTTCCAACTCTCTGAGGAGCACTTGTCACTTCATTGGCTGATCTGTTTCCCATGTAGGATCAGTGATCTATTCTTCTATAGAAGAATTTCCAAGGAATAGGACAGTGTGTGTCCTTTTTCATCCTCTTCCCTCATTTTCCCATGGGAGCAGTGCTGCCTCTGAAGTGGTATTTGGCTGATAAACTTGAGCAGTGAACTCCAGGCCTGAAACACAGCACTGCCTCTTTAGCAATGCATCACCCAGAATGCATGAACTATTTGATAGGTGTTTCTGTGAGTCCAGGTTCACTGTGCCATATACTCATCTTGCTGTGGACGGATGCCATGGATGTGTGTGCGGAGCGAGCCTTTACTTGACTGGGTGACACAGTGAGGAAGCCCTTGGGGCTTCTTGCTGGAAAGGCAGAGATGGGGAGAGAGCGAGAGCTGAGGTTTGGGCAGGGCTAAGTTGGGATCTGAGAGATCTGCAGAGCTGGAAGTTGATACCTGCTAAACTACTAGACTGACAGAGAGTTAAGGGCATGAGGAGTCTGGACAAAGCATTCAGAAGACAGATCCTGCCAAAAATATGGCCACATAAAACCATCATAACTCCAGTGATTTTGGAGGCAATCATTGCTTGAGTCTGAATCATGACTTCTGAATATTTTTAGATACTGACTATTATTTACTTGGGGCAAAATATGCTTTTCTATCATTGTGCTGAGCTCCCATTGCAGAACTCAGCCAAATTTAGTGTTATACTTTGCTTCTTTTTTCTCTGGAGTTTGCTCTCACCCTATGTACAGAATGACCTAAATTTACTGGAGCTTTATCACCTGCTTCAGAAAGAAACATCTCTTTTTTCTCACTGAATCTGCAAGTTAAGTAAAAGTGAACTCTGAACAGCCAGGGCAAGCTGAGTACACTTGAGGCTCATGTAATCAATATGTTAGTATACCTAATAATTTAAAAATATAGTTATGTCAGTTACTGTTCCCTGCAGAGTTTTAACTTCAGTTTAATGCTGTGGAACACATAAACTAAACTCCTTCATAGACTCACTTTGCTTCTTTGTATTCTGGGTTTCCAATTTTGCTTTGATATAGTTTTTAAATTGTAAAATATTTAAGATGGGGAGACTAGAAACCTTTTAATCATTCAGACATTTGTTAAAAATCTTTAAGTTGCAAGACAAATGCACATTTCCTTGCTTGGAAACCTGTTCATTGCCACCCAGACTGTTTGTAGCACTATGAAGGCAGCTCACCATGTCCCAAAGAGCCTTGCTGTCTCAGCAAACTGCCCTTGTCCTGGACCTGCAAAGGTAATGGAGCAGGATAAGACCATGACAACAAGGCAGGAGGGGCCTGGGCAGTATCAAACACTTCAGGTTGTCCCCAGTTTCCATCTAGATGGACAATGATCAAATCTCATTTCATTGCTTTTTAATGTCTGAAGTACCGTCAGCTTGAATGATGACTGCATGGTAACATATGAGAACAAGGAAGTGGAAGTGAGCAGTCTAGTTCTGTGTTTTAGACATGACAAAAAAAAACCACAGCAAGGTAAGCAAGTAAGCAGTACATAAAACATACCCAAACCTGTGTCCTGTGGAGTTTATGATCTAAAAGCATTGAACGTAAATTGGATGTTTAAATCTGGTGATTGTGATCTGGGGTATTTAAAAGACAATAACTTATGTGACGCCTCTGTGTGAAGAAATATGTATATTCCATTTTAATGGTCTCGTATATTGTGGTTTGAGAGGCAAGAATATTTTGGTAATTTTATATGCACTGTATCCTGTTAAACTTAAAGGCAACCTCACTCACTGTTTTTCTTGTTGCTATTTAAACTGTTTTATGTTCTCGTTGCAACAGGAAAACCTCCCTCCCACACATGCACACCTCAGTCACTCATCTAATTCAGTACCTGAACAGTCTAGTTTGTCAGGGTGAGCCAACTCTGGCACATTCGTCACCTTTTATCTGCTATTGAACTGTCACACTGAAAGTTGACTAATATTTTGTGATGCTCTGTCATTTTCGCTAACAGTAAAGAGATTTCTATGACAGGTTGTCGTTTCTGTTTTCTCGCATGTTATTAGTCTTCCATCCCATTAAACACAACACATAATGTTTGGTTTTTTAGAAATATTCAAGGTGGTATTTAGTTTGAGCCACAAGTGGAAGCAAAACAACTGGTTTTCTTGAAAGCATATATTTCAACACAGTGAACTGCTCCAGAGAGACCATCACATTGCTGCATAATATAGCATATCTGAAAGGCAGTGACAAATGTCAAATAAAAGCTTCCTCATAACAGGATAAGTTCCTGGTGAAGGATCCCTCAGTTACAAGGCAGCATGGCAGGCTCCTTGGATCACACAGAGATTCTCTACAACTGCACTCTCCAGTCCTATAAAAAGTCAGTCAATGATTTTTACTCCTTTACTGGAGTTTTTACTGTTTCCAGTGTGTGTTTAACTTTACAGAGCAACACGAACTTTAGACATTAATTCTGGACCCAAAGGATCCAAGCTAGCTGTCACTGGCCTAAATGAGAGGGGCTAATTATAAAAGATTCCTCACTGAAGGAAGAGTTCCTTACTCACTTCAGAAGACAAAGCTCTTTTGAACTGGGACTATTATGGCATGCCTCTGCATACAGTCATGCATGTTAGCTCTCCTCTCACTGACGCAGTATCTCTATGGCAGAGAAAGTGGGTATGTATAAACAGCAGTTATAAATGCAAAGTATTTACTGGAGATTTGGCTCGATTTAATGCTTTGTCTTGTCTCTCTCAAGTGTTCCTACTCATTGCCTTTCTTATTTCCCATGCCTCTCTCTTTAAAGAACTGTCACTGATAAAAGTTCCCTCCTGGCATCCATATTCTGTGGGGCAGTGCAGGATCTTGTCCCCTCCTTTCTGTTCACCCCTTCCACTCTGACAGCAGCTGCTCTGGTATGGACAGATATGGTATCTGCAACTCCCATTTTTAGTGTCATTATTAAGTGTAAACTCTTTTCCACAGTAAACAAGCTACAGAGGCAAGAAAGGGAGAAGGATTGTGGACTCCTCTGCTGCAGGCACAGAGAATGCTGTTGCAACAGGAGATTATTCATGTTTGAATCACATCTTCAAATTCAGTAGGCCACTGCCTTGGCCTTCTTGTAGAAAGAAATACTGAAACTTTTCTGGGTATTAAGTATTCACCACTGTAGAATGATTTAAAACACATGAGAATTCTCTTAGCAAGCAGTCTGTAGTAAATATGTATTCTGTGAAACCCGGAGTTGGTTGTGTTGATGGCAATATCTGTACAGGTTTCAGGGGGCTAGAATTTAATCTGGACTACTCAATTTAGTCAAGATGACATGGGCATCAGCATCTCTAATAAGTGAATTATCATATTTCTGTAGGGCTTGTCATGTGTCTTAACTCCTCTACCTGAGTACTCATAAGCCTCCCATCACTACTGCATGCAAATATGAACTAGATCTTACATAAAATCAACTTACTGGTGCTATTCCTGATTTACAATGGCATCAGTTAAATCAGAACTGAATCTTTAAAAAATCCCTGCAGAGTGCTTTGAGCATTATTCAGAGTGTTGTAAGAAAGGAACAAACAAAGGCATTTCTTACTGTAAGTTGAACAGATTTACTGAACTGTTGCAATGTAAACACAAACACCTTACAACTGGGACACACTTCCACGGACTCACTCCAGTCCTGGGTACGGAACAAGGTGAGATGAATAACACAAATGGAAGGTTTTATTTAATCTTCTGACTTGCTGCAACAGAGAGAATTACTAGAGAGTGTGTTGAGTGACAGATCTCTTAAAAAGATTGTTCTGAGAACATTTTAACACTTATAAAATGGTGACTAACATTTCAGAGCTGTTACAACACTGTACCTGCAGAAAGGCCACGCCTTGGAAATTGGCCCAACAGAGAGAGAGCAAGCTATGGGAACACAGGAGGAAAAAGACCTGCAGAATGAAGAGAGAAGAACTGGTGAGAAATCCTGAATATTTATACATGTGGAGTAGACCCCTCTACCTAGTGTCAAAGCCCATGTTTCCTCCACGGGCCAGTGGGACTTGTAAGGGCTTGGTGTCCCTCTTTGTCTTCTGACACTGCTCTATGGTGGCCCTGGCACTTCACGCAAGATCAAAGGTGTAAGAAGAAATGAAAGAGGTGGGGGCTGCACAAGATGAATCCAAATCTTCCCTCATTGAAGCAAACCTCTCCCTCCCCAAGCCCTCAGCCCTCAGTGCACCAGCCTGCTTCTCCTAATTCACCAGCTGTCCTGTTCATGGCCGCCAGAGCTGCCAGTTCCCTCACTTGGCACCCCTGCTGCCACTTACACAGTGAAGGGATATGAGTCCTGCAGTGTGGGAGAGCTTTTAACCTCCAGTTTGCACAATTATCCAATGGGAAAGGTGGAAGGGAATGTGAGAACAGTACTGGAAGAAAGAAGGGCAATGTTTACATCCTCAGCAGTAGTGCTTTTGAGTTTGCCCTACATGACTGTCATGTATGGTGTTTGTAGGGCCTGGTGTTGTAGATGCCTGTTATTTTGTGATGTGGTATTTAAAATGGTGTACATACGCACACACACAGAGTTCTGACAGCTTGTCAGTGATTCTGGAATTCCCTGTTTACAGCTACAAAATGAATAGGCCTGGTGTCCAGGAAATTTGAAGAGGGGTTTTCTTTTATATTCTTGCCTACCCTCCTTAGAAGTTTTAAGTGGGAGAAATTTTTTTTTCTTTATTTTCTTTATTCTCAGAATCACAGAATCATAGAATGGTAGGGGTTGGAAGGGACCCCTGGAGATATCTCGTCCAACCCCCCTAACTGAGCAGGGACACCTAGAGCAGGGGGCACAGGAATGCATCCAGGTGGGTTTTGAATATTTCCAGGGAAGGAGAATCCACAACCTCTCTGGGCAGCCTGTCACAGTGCTCTGGCACCCTCACAGGAAAGAAGTTTTTCCTCATGTTCAAGTGGAACTTCCTGTGCTCTAGTTTGTGCCCACTGTCCCTTGTCCTGTGGTTGGTCACCACTGAAAAGAAGCCCATCCTCTAGACACCCACCCACCCTTTAGATATTTATAAGCACTGATAAGAGCCCCTCTCAGTCTTCTCTTCTCCAGGCTAAACAAGCCCAGCTTCCTCAGCCTTTCCTCATAAGAGAGGTGATCCCTTGTCATCTTCGTAGCTCTCCGCTGGGATCTCTCCAGTTGTTCCCTGTCTTTCTTGAACTGGGGAGCCCACAACTGGACACAGTACTCCAAATATGGTCTCACTAGGGTGGAGTAGAGGGGGAGGATAACCTCTCTCGACCTGCTGGCCACACTCCTTTTAATGCACTCCAGGATACCATTGGCCTTCTTGGCCACAAGGGCACTTTGCTGGCTCCGGGTCAGCTTGCTGTCCACCAGCACTCCCAGGTCCTTCTCAGCAGAGCCGCTTTCCACCAGGTCAACCTCCAACCTGTACAAGTGCACAGGGTTTTTGTCCCCAGGTGCAGGACTTTGCACTTGCTTTTGTTGAATTTCATCAGGTTCTCCTCAGCCCAGCTCTCCAGCCTGTCCAGATCCCGCTGAATGGCAGCACAGCCTTCTGGTGTATCAGCTGCTCCTCCCAGTTTTTTATCATCCGCAAACTTGCTGAGGGTACACTCTGTCCCTTCGACGAGGTCATTGATGAATGTGTTGAACAGGACTGGACCCAGCACAGACCCCTGGGGAACACCACTACTTCGAGGCCTCCAACCAGACTCTGAGCCATTGGTCACGACCCTCTGAGCTCTGCTGTTCAGCCAGTTCTCTATCCACCTCACTGTCCACTCACCTAACCCACACTTCCTAAGATTACCTATGAGGATGTTATGGGAGACAGTGTCAAAAGCCTTGCTGCAGTTGAGGTAAACAACATCCGCTGCTCTCCCTTCATCGACCCAGCCAGTCACGCCGTCATAGAAGGCTGTCAGGTTGGTCAAGCATGACCTCCCCTTGGTGAATCCATGGTGACTACTTCTGATAACCTTCTTTTCCTCTACATGCCTGGAGATGACCATGACGTCCAGGATGAACTGCTCCATCACCTTTCTAGGGATGGAGGTGAGGCTGACTGGCCTATAGTTTCCCGGGTCCTCCTTCTTGCCCTTTTTGAAGACTGGAGTGACAACGGCTACGCTCCAGTCCTTGCGCACCTCTCCTGTCCGCCACGACCTTCCAAAGATGATGGAGGGTGACATAGCGACAGCATCCGCCACCTCCCTCAGCACTCGTGGGTGCATCCCTTTGGGGCCCATGGATCTGTGAGGATCCAGTTTGCCTAAATGATCTCTAACTCAAACCTCCTCAAGCAAGGGGAAGTCTTCCTTTCTCCAAGTTTTCTCTCTCACCTCTGGTGGCTGGATGCCTGAGGGCCGGCCTTAGCAGTAAAGGCTGAAGCAAAGGCAGCATTCAGTAACTCTGCCTTCTCTGCATCCTGCATCGCCAGGGCTCCCACCTCATTCAGCAGTGGGCCCACGGTTTCCCATGTCTTTCTTTTCCTACTGATGTAGTTGAAGAAGCCCTTCTTGTTATCCTTGACATCCCTTGCCAGGTTTACTTCCAAGTGGACCTTGGCCTTCCTTGTTGCATCTCTGCATACCTTGACAACATTCCTATATTCCTCCAAAGTGGGCAGCCCCTTTTTCCACATACTATAAAGCTCCTTCTTCCTTCTGAGTTTTTCTGGAAGCCCTTGCTCATCCGTGTGGATCTCCCGGCTCCTCTGCTTGACTTCTTCCTCCTAGGGATGCACTGATCTTGAGCTTGGAGAAAGTGGTACTTGAATACTGACCAGCTCTCTTGGATCACCCTACCTCCTAGAGCACTAACCCGTGGGATTCCTCCAAGCAGGTCTTTGAAGAGGCCAAAGTTAGCTCTCCCGAAGTCCAGGGCTGTAATCTGACTTGTTGCCCTGCTTCTACCACGCAGGATCCTGAACTCCACCATCTCATGGTCACTGCAGCAAGGCTACCCCCAACCCTCACATCCTCAACTACACCTTCTTTGTTTGTTGCACCTCCTGCTCTTCTGTATCTGCAGACTGTGACAGGAGCATCTGGGCACTGAGAGGCATTTCAGAGCATTCTTGATATTGTAGCATCAAAAATGGGTAGACGCTTTTTAAAATACTGGTGCAGAGGAACCAGGAATACAGCAAGACATGAATGTGGAGAATGATTAGAGACTGGGACAACTGTTTGTTGTACAGAAAGCTTCTGGATTTGAACTGGAAGGTCCTTTTCTATCAAGATACTCTCCTAAACAAGTATGGTTAGGACAATTTGCTACATCCTTGATAAGGTTATACAGAACACTTTCAATCAGCTCCTTGATTATTTCAGTGATTGCTTGATTAAGCATACCAAATAATGTCATCTAAGACCCATGCTTTATCACTACAAAAATATCTATCTTAAATGTATATTGTCCACTGTACCACATTGAGTTGTTTACAATCTTTTCTATTCTTATTCTAACAAAAAAACTTATAAGGGAAGGATGTCTTTTACTAATGTATAGTGGTTAAATAACATATCCAAGGTCACACAACTCTGTAGTTGGCCAGGAGCATGTTGAGCATACAACTTAGTGCTCTAATCAATGAGCAGCTTTTCCAGAAAAGCATATGGCCTCCTAAGCTGTGCAAAACCCAGATTTTGAAAATATAATAATCTGCAAATGCCCCCAGTTGCTGTTCTCCTTCACCAGTAATCAAAGCAGGTAAAACAGAGGTGAATTCCCTACAGCCAACTTTCCACAAAATCTGATTTTGGAACAGAAAGAGTTGTCCAAAGGAAAATGAGACCTATGCAACTTCTGGGAGCTTCTGGAAGCTATGGTTGTATGCTTGCATTAAGTGTTGCTATAGTAATGCCCCTTTCCCATTCAATATTCACCCTGTGCTGAGATCCACAGAGCAATTATGGGCTTTGTGAATGTTAATCCTTTGTCTTTTGATTTTAGAAATAATTGGGTAGCCCAATGCCAGATGTACTGTACCTGTCATCCTACTAAGAACATACTGAAGAAAAAGAAAAGTTATTTCCTTCACAAGCATAGTATTTGGTAACGGGATCTTTAGGAGGAGGCAATACCCAAAGGTCAGTGACCACTTACAGTCTCACTCTACCCAGCCAGTCTTTTGGGATGGTTTCCTGGATTTCTGGACAATGCAACCTACATCCTGCAATGGGAATGCAATGATGGACACTGCAAATCTCTAGGTTGCCTGGCACTGCCAGCATGTTCTTACTTATCCTTGCTGGCGTAATATGTTGCTGTTGTGTTTTCAGTGAGCACTGCAACAAATGGCAGAAATATCCTCTACTTTGCTGGGCTGCTCTGAGATGACAAGGAAGGTGTCTCCTCAGGCCACCATGGAGTCATATGTAGCCAGACCCTGGCTACAGACTGCAGGACACCACTGCACACCACCACAGAACTTTGGTCCTGTTACAGGTACTTCTATAACCTTTTTTTTATTATTTAGGCCCTGCCTGGGGACTGTGGTAGGATCTAAGGCCTTTTGACTGATGGGGACCCCTGCTGAGGGATATTGTACAGGGGTATTGTGCTTGTCCTCATGGTGTGCACTTCCCAGTGTGATAAGATGTGGTGCTGGGCTCAATGCTAATGTGTGTGCTGCCCTCACATAGCAGAGGTGGGGATATGGCACAAAAGGATCCTACTAAGTTATGTGTCATTCTGGTGAGGATGGATACCACCATTCCCAAAGTAAGCTGTCTCTGGTGGGTAAACATGCAGGTTAAAGTACAGAGATTAACTCACAACAGCAAATGATACTTCAAAGAAGTACTGGATAATTAGTAACAGTGAGCTTGTATACTTTCCATCTAAAAAACCCTAACCTTTTGCGTTCCTTCTGTCTATGGATAGGTTTAGTGTGAATCTCTTGTGAACAGCTTTTATCAACAGGGAAACTGGCACGGACTGCGAAGAGAAGTATTTATATCACTTAGTGGCACTGTGGGTACACTATCCATGCATTTTGAAGTTGCCATGTTAGCTGCAGGACACATCATGTCTCTTCCACTGCTTCTGAAAGGCTCTAGCCAATGCTGGAATTCATAAGGATTGCATTATTCATGTTATTCTTAGATTTTCCCCAGTGAGATACCCAGTGTTCCCACTAATCTTGCCATTGGCAAAAAGCTGCAAATAAAGGGCTAATTTTCTCATGGAGATGCCGGGAAGAAATGTCTACTGCTGAACGAGGCCATGGACAGACTTGTCAGTCCTTGGCGCTGGAAGATTTCAGACCTTCCAGCCCATGAGGGCTCACAGGTGGGGTCAAGCCTCAGCAGACCCAACCTTCTTCAAAGAAAAGCTTGTATCTACCTGTTTCTCTTCACCACATATATTTTCTTGTCACCTTGACTGCAGCATATCTGTGTCATTGTCCACTGAGGGACTGTCACTTCTCTGATGAAGCACAGGAGCTTTTTATCAGTGAAGAGCATACCATGGTGTGGCTTGGGGCAGAATATAATACTAGAGGTGGGTAAAACTGCCACAGGCAGATTATTGCCGCTTTGAAATGTGACCTGTACATCAAAACCAACTGCTAGACTTAACAAACTGCTTTGGATATTTAATATCCTTTGGTGGTCATGACCTCAGTTGTGCATTTCATAGGTTATAAGCATTTACTGCTGCCCAAATGTTCCTAACAACTTCAGATGTTTGATAATAATTGTAAGCACAGACTCCTACCTACCACTCAAAGTGCTGTTCACTGTGAATCCCATGCAGCAAAGCAAATATTCAATTTCAAGCAGATGAATAAAAATTAAAGTATCTAGTATTACAATGTTTTACCTAAAGTCAATGGAATTGCTCATGTATGAAATGCAAGAACCAGTTTACTGGGTCTCTTCTCCATCATGGATCTCTTTTTAGTTTTGCCTTTTTCTTGTAGCTTCTACTACAAGCCGTTTGCCTTATAATTCTGCCTGTTGTGTGCAGATAACCCATTCTAATATTCCAGGATCTTTTTGTGTTTAAAAACCCTAGCTTATTACAAGGGCACTTTACTAAAGTTAAAAAAAAAAAAAAAAAGAAAAAAAGAAAAAATGCTGTCAAAACCCCTTAATAACTGGGTATGTCCCTTTCAACATATTTCTTTCTACTTGTCAGCTGGAAAGGATAAAATATGGCAGGTTTTTTTATCTGACACACAATAGGCTCTGAGTGACTTGTTATGTAAATTACATTTCATTTAAGTTCAGCTTTAGAGTAAAGAAAGACTAAGTAACTATTTAAATGAAGAAGGAAATTTACAGGCTTGTGGGAAATACTATTCAATGAACAAGAACCCCTAGCTGAGAGAGTGCAGGTGGGGGGGTATTAAAAATCTGACCAGAAAGTCAATCTGTGTCATAATTTTTAATTGAAAGCCACCAAATTTGCAGTGTAACAGCAAAGAAAGTCACCTCTCAGAAAATAAGCCCTCAGATCACCCAGTCCAACCACAATAAAGTAAGCTAACAGCTTTAGAAATATCTCTGAGTCTGTCTAATAGGTTGTTGAGACAGGCTTTTTCTGAAAAATCTTTTATGAACCTGCTGCACAAGTCCTTTTCAAAATAAGAAAGTCTACTTCCCTGAGGACATAGGCATTAGACAGCACTGCAAAACTGCACATTGAGCTCAGCATTATCCACAGCCCACTGACACGTCCCCCCCCGCTCCATATTTGCGTCTTTGTGCCTGCTTGATGCTCTCCGCAGGATGTCTGTGCTGATGGTGGGGGATGAGGGGAGGCAGGGTGCAGTTCATGCCCCAGATTTCTATTGTTTCCCTCAGAGCTTTGTATGATGTTTACTGCCAGGGTAGCACTGTGTATGTGAGACTCTACCATGTAGAGTAGACAAGGCTCCTGGTAATAGCAACTGGCAGAGATTTAGTTTCATTAATCATAACCCATTGGTGTCAATGGGTTATGATTCTCTCTTCCTGACCTCAGTGGAGCCAAGATTTCAATCCAGACAGTGTAAGCCTGATCAAGCAAGTCTACACGAGACAATGTTTAAATGATCAGCAGAAACTATCTGATCATGAATCTTTCTTGGAAGATTAAAGAAATAGTGAAAATATTGGGGTCAGTGCCTGTAAAGGCAGTGGTTCAGTCTTGCGCTCTCTTCAGGCTGGGGATTTATGAATTTCCACTCAATCCTACAAAATGAATCATTGTGTGGCATTAGGTAGATTATCTAACCTCCATCTAGTCCAAGTTTTCCACCCCTGAAGAGGGAATAGTCAAATCTGAGCACATCACTTACTGCTCTGAGAATTAACAACACGGCTTGAGCCATGTCTGGTGTAGGTGAAGGGCTACGCAAGATTCCTTCAAGCCATGTCTTTAGTCAGTACTCTGCTGTTGAGAATCAAGTTATGCAGAAGATACAGCTATAAAATACCTGTGGACTTCAATTTGTAGAGAAGGCAGCTGTGCACATATCCAATATTGGAATAGAATTCACACAATGTTATGTTAGTATTGTTAGCTAATCTGGTCTTCACTTAGCAGTGAATAAAAAGTCATGCTGGAAAGCTACACTTTCACTACCATTGACTTTCAGATTCTTTTATTTCTGCTTAGTTTTGCCAGAATAGTCTAAATGTTTGAGACTGTGTATGCCGGAAGGAACTGCAGCTGAGAAAAATATTAAAAGCACCTTGACAAGCCGTGATTCATTATTAATTTTTTTTTTTTTGTACAGAATTGTCAAAAGTGAAAGAAGACTAGAAGCTAAAGTTATGGATTTAAACCTCAATTTCTGTCTTTATTAACACACCAACTACAGATATTTGCACTATAATGGTCCATGGTCCACTGAAGTGAAAGCTTTAATGGTGGGCAGGTGAAGCTCTAAATCATGTATTATCCACTCTTTACAATGGACATTTACTGCTCAAAAGCAGGCAACATTCTTGTCTTCCCATCTGTTTTTGTTTATCATTAAAATCCTCCCCTTTGATAGTTCAGGAATGACTGTGAATTCCACAGTCATTTTCCTTATCATTTGTTTTTTTGGTCTGAAAGAAGTATGTAATCTGACATAAAATAGACAGACTCAGTTGCACTCAGTTACATACTAGTACAAATTTTCCATATCTCACTGAAGGCCAGGGCCTGGTTTTTCCTGCATTTACAACAGTGTGATTTCACTGATATTTATGGAGATCTTGCCTGAGCTGCAGCAGGGTCACCAGGAGCCCTGCAGGCTCAGGTACCACGTGTGAAGAGGGTTTCTCTCTGATCTAAATCAAACGCAGACCAAGATTAACACCGCTGACTGCAGCTAGATTCTACATGCACAATGACACCCCAGTCAGTCATTCCAATTTACACCATACACATAACGATATAGCTCTGCCAATTATATTTCAGTAATGTATTATTAAAATACTTCCTATAGTATACAAAGCAGGAATGAAAACAGTATGATGTGCAAAGGAATAAAACTGTTAAAGATTTACATTAGCTGAATAATATAATGAATAATCCCAATCCTAGAAAATGATGGAAAGATCCCCATTTTTTTCCCGTGAGCTTTAAACCCTCCATCTTACTCCTCCTTTGTCAACAACACTAAAAAAGTGAGTGAATACCCAGAAGTAGGTCATGATTGCTAATATCCAGGGATACCATGTTTCTGTGGTTACCTCAGCGCTCCCTCCCTTTCTCCCCCTCTCTCCCTCTCTCCAACCAAAGCACAGCCCCCACACCGCCACTCCACACCAATGCTGCATCACCCACTTGAAAACCATGGCTCCTGATTTACACCCACATTACCACACAGAGTCTGCACCACAGTTCCAGGCTTAGATGTGATGCCCGTGCAAAGAGAGCCAGGAGCTGCGAGGTGCTGGGGCCGGGTGCCACATTGCGGCTGTCAGGCTGCCTGTCCCCTGCCATGCTGCATCAGCACCTTCCCCGGATGATGGACAGGACACAACAGCAGAGCTGCCAGAGACCAGGACCCGAGGACCCACAGCTCAGACGCACCTGATGGGGTGCTGGGCAGGAATAGGCTGTTTGGTGAGTATGAGGACACCCCTTCACCGCACAACAGCACCCAGAGTCAATCAGAGAAATGAGGCACGATTCTACACTGTCGCTGCAGCCCCGATGCCCTCATGCGTGGCTGCAAGAGATGTTTCTGTAGCACACGTTCCAGCTAGGATGACATGAAATAGACTGAGGCTGCGGACACAGAAACAGAGAGGCAAAGCTTGAGGCATAAACACAAAGCAAATCACACCATGGCAGCTGTGTACAAAACGGGCCGGCTGTGCATTTGAAAGCGTGAGAAAGGAGCAGGCTGTGCAGAGAAAGACAGGCTTCTGAGATGTGACAATTTTAGGACTGATTCATGATGGGGTAAATTTGCCACAAGTGGGGCTGGGCCACAATGTTTAAAGTGCTCTGCATTGATTCACATTTGGGCAGGCTTTGTACCAGGCTTTTGCTCGAATGGGATGTCCTTTCCCTTTTCTTTTGACAGGACCTATGGGGTGGGAGAAGTTGCTGAGAGAAATAGCCTGGCAGTTGTAGTTAATTTTCAGCAGTCCTATAAAGTACTGTGACTATTAAGCTTGCTGTCTCTAAATTTAGGACATATTTGCCCTTATTTGTTCCTGACGCTAAGGTTCATGCCAACCAGCTCCCTTGTTAGACTACTCAGGGAGCGCCCACAGCAATAGGACACACACTGGTCCAAACAAATGTGTTTGCAGCGTTTGGATTAGAGCTCCTGCTGGTGCATACCAGCACAGCCCGGCGGTGGATGTTTTAGGACCGTATGACTAGAAGCAACTGAATTACCGAATCTAGTCATGGTTGCAGACTTCATGTAATACTTGTTTAATCCAGAAGAGTCCATGACGTCTTCTAATCTACACCAAGTGGTTCCCAGCACCCTATCAGCCAGCCTCTGACAGTACTTGAAAAGACCAGTGTCAATTTTAACCACTTTAGGTACCTGCTAACACCAGATTTAAGCACTTTGTCAAATTAACACTTCTCTTCTGTCCAATTTTCACCCAACTCATATAACCTTCATATCTGCCTTCCTGTTGTCAGCCCAAAAAGATACCCTTGGAAGTCAGTCTTGATTGAAAATGAGGCTGTAAGTGTTTTAGCTTTATTTACAGTTATTTAGCATGTGAATTGGAGGATCTTCAGAACTTGGGCTAACTGCTATGCAAATGTGTACAGATCCATCAGCTTTCTACCTATAAGCTGGTAAAGAAGGAATTGGTCAGATAAAGTGGGTAGAGTAAAAAGTTTTCAGCTCTTGTGGATACATAGGCTGTTCATGGAGTTCTAGGCAAAAAAGACCACCAAATTGTATCACAAACCATCAGCCTTCACCCAATATCATCTGCCGTGAATCACAAAAATTGTGTGTTTGACAGAATCTTTCAGAAAGGAGTTTAGTCCTCATCTGACATGTCTAGAGGTGAAGAATTTGGCACTTAAAATTTGTTCAGTCAGAAATCATTCCTACTGTTAAAAAACATCTTTTGCCTAATTTCTCATTTAAATTTGTCTGGTCAGCTTCAGTTTGCAACTATTGTTTCTTATTATGCTTTTCTGCACTAAATTGAAGAGTTCTTTAATACCTGGTATTTTCTCACCATGAAGGCACTCACACTGTAATCAAGCCAATCCTTAATCTTCTTTTTGATAAACATAACAGGTTAAGCACTCTGAGTCTTTTACTAGATAGTATTATCTCAAAGTATAATTCTAATTTTCTCAAAGCCTTTTTGGAAATTTTTTCTGCAATTTCATAATTTTTTCAATATTCTGCAAAAATTGTGGACACTCAAGTGTTATTCTGTAGTCCACTAGAAGTATCACCAGTGCCATTTGCAAAGGAAAAACCACATTACTGCAAGTTATTGTTCCTCTCTCTACTCATCCAAGAATCACATTTAGCCCTCTTTTTATATTAACATCTGTCAGCTAATGAGTTGCCAAGTAAATTCTTTATGGAGATTTATCTGCAAATTGTCCAGATATACTGATTTAAATTGTTAGCTAAATCACACACACTGTTTGGCATCTCCAGCTCCTGGAAGTCTAGTAGTCACTTCAGGGGCTCATTTTTCCATCTGTATGCCTACAACATACAGGAATGCAATCGCACATGCCTGTCTGTCTATCCCTTCTCAGGCCATACAGTCCACTTTCCCCACCAAGCCCCAGAGTATTCCAGATCTGTGTTTTCCAAACCTGAATGTACAATCTTTAGTGCTAATATAACTTTTCAGTTTGCATGGTTCTGGTGTTATGCTCAGTCTCTGCAACTCAACCAAGATTTCCAGACTACAGGCTGCCCTTTCACAATGCATGGGGTAATCTTCCAAGCCCGGGAGGACATGGCAAACAGAGAAGGAGGCACCTTTCAGACAGAGAAACACTGTGAGAAACAGAGGGCCAAAATGTGCAGCAGCAGTAGCGGCAGACAAAATGGGCAGGAGATGTGCAGGCAGGGAGCATCTGTTGTGCTGGTTGCCTTTTTGAGCAAACTCTTCTTTTTTCCCCACCATCAACCTCTGTTCTTCAGCTTGTCACTTACTGTTTTACCTTTCCTCCACCCTACTTTCCCCTACAATGTCCTTTCTCCTGCTGCTTTTATTCCCCATCAGCTCATTCCCACTTACACTCACCCTCCCCTGACAAAGCTCTTCATGGAAACAGCATTTATCCTGCTGCTTTTCACACACCTCTTTTGGCTTCTCTGTGTCACCCCCTTTCCCTTCTCCTCCTCCTCCATTCGCATATCTCTGGGGCAGAGACCACATGAAGCTGTGTTCACCCAGTCACTTGTGCAACTGGGCCCCTGTGCTTGCTAAATTTTTTTAGCTGCTATCCTAATAAATGTGACTAATCACAATAGTACTGTGATGTCTAGTAGGAGAGACTGATGAAATAATTGTGTAGCAGGATGAAACAGCCAGGCTGATGGCAAAGCAGAGCAGGCATTAGCTGTGCCAGCCTTACATAACATTGCAGGCTGAGTGAGAAGCACCCAGAAGGAACTCACTTCTTATCTCACCCCTTCCTCCCCCTTTATAATGGAAAAAAAAAAAAAAAAAAAAGAAATACAAAGGAAAAAAAGGATAAATTTCCTTTACTGCTGCTGCATGCCTGGGTGCAGGTCCATCAGCTCGCAGTGGGGCAGGAGGGACACCTGCCACTCTGAGCCAGCTCAGGACTTGCTCCAGCTCTGATCCCACATGGCTTGCTGGGCACAGAGTCAGGTGTCACTGGTAAAAAAACAGTTCTCTGTCTTCTGATTCATGATGGCTTTTTTCCCGTCTTGCAGTGAATGTGAAATATAATTTGAGTTTCACTCTATGGCTGGGGGTGCCTTTCTTCTCTTGTTAATTAGTTATAACCCTTGCCTGGTACTGACGCTTATGTTGCTTTAGATGGCTGATATCTGCTAACCACCTTTCTGAAAGATTACAGAAGAGCCATGAAAATGAGAACGGGGAGATGGACGGATGGATGAGGGATGCCACTATTACAAGGAGCGAGGACAGAAAGCTTGGATTAGGGTGAACAGCTGGTGCAGATTCAATAATCAACTGCTCTGAAAGAAAAGTCTATTTTTTCTCATCCCATGGCATTAGAGAACAGGATACCAGAGCTGCCAACCTTACAATTGAAATCTGCCCACACAGAATAGCAAATTCCCCTTGGCTTGCATTTAAATGCTCCTGGCTCATTATAACACCATACAGCCCTTAATACATACATGTGGTCTGCATATTATCCTGCAAAAAGAGCACTGCACTGCTTCTCTCAGCATGTCTCTGCCTTGATTTCAACACCAAAGGGAGGGACGGAGCAGGGGGAGATAAAAGAGGACACAGAGCTTATCAAGTTTACAGCTGCTGCTGAGAATATTGGTTTGATTCTCACTGCTGGTCAGGATTCATTTCCACAAGAGGCAGCAGGCTTGGGCAGCGAGCATTGGTTTAACAGGCTTAGGAAGGTGGTTCTTTGGGACAGCCCCTTGGGAATAACACACCCTGCCAGGGAGCCAGCTCGCAGCTGGGAGCCATCCCAGTGAGCCATGGCACAATAAAGGGCTGTGGCACTTTCGGCTGTCAGTATCCATAGCGGAATGGCAGAGCTGTTGCATAAGTCTCCATAGGAAAAATGGGGAGGCTTGTTGGCTGTTGATTTTCCCAGGTATTTTGGTGGTGCTAAGCATGGCAGAGTTACCAAGACTTTCTCTGACCCTGTTGGCAGCAGCATCAGTAGCTATAACTCACTCTTCTTCCCCTTCCTGACAGCATGCCTCCATCTCAGCCCAGTAAGCCAACCCTGGGAGACCAAGATAAAGCCCCTCTCTTTGTTCACATGGCACCTGAGCCCTCTTCTCAGGCTGCAGACCTGCCCAGGTGTCTGGGAATGGGCTGTGATCTAGAGACCAGAAGTTCACCTGAAAGTGATGGTGACAAACAGGACTGCAAAAAGCTGCCAAATGGGGACATTTTTCTCTTCATTCTGCCACATGTGAATAAGAGGTTAAAGGCTCGATATATCACGCTTGATCCCATCAGCCAGCCAGCCTCTTGGCTTTTCAGTAAAAGTAGGGGAAACGTTTTGGTTTTAATGCCCTTTTTATTTTGGAAGATGAGGATCACAAGTGACCAGAACTCTTGTTACCAAGCAATTTTGATCCATAACAGGGTACTGAATATTCAAAGGAAGAGAACCCAGAAGCTTGGGCTATGAGTTTGCAGCCGAGCGCCCTGTTAATAGTCACATCATATTCCTGCTTATTCAGTGGTCTGCTTTTTAAGGGAAAACACAGCTTGTCCCTGCTGCCCCAAATGTAAGGAGAAAATTGAGAGGGGCTGCATGAAAATGTGTCAGCCTGGGTCCCTCCTGTGCTTCTTGCAGAAAGGAAAGGAAGATATTAATGCAGATGATTTTGTTACATAAATACATGTTGTATCAGGGCCATTTTTAGCATCTGTGGGGGTGTGAAGAACTTCTCCAAGCTGCGTATCTATTTCATAGGATTCAGCTGAACTGAGGAAAAGGACAGAGAGTTTTAAGGTAAACTATCAAGATACATTTTATTTAAGCCCACGCAATCCTGTAAAGGTCTCCACATGACAGAAAAAAGATTTCACCAGCACCTCTCTGGCCTTAGTAGTGCTTTTCAGTGCTTTGTAACAGAAAGACCTCTTAATATAATTGGATAAAATTAAGGACAAATTCGTCATCAAATTTCAAATAATATGTCTGCCATTTGGCTTCAGAGAGTTTCAGTTTCTTTAAATTCCAAAGGGCTGCAGCATTCAATTAAAATGGAATTTTTAAATCCAGAAATCTAATTCTTAGGTTAATCTCAAAGTCATTTAGACTTCAAATAGATAATTTTCTAGTCAGGAAGAAGCCCATTTTTGAATTAAAAATAAAATCTGAGGGTAATATAACAAAAAAGGTTCATAACATACAGAACTTCTCTTGATTTCTGAGCAGTTTTCTATCATCCCTTCTACTTTAGCCTCATGCCCCATCCATCCCTGGGGGGTGCACGTGGCTCACTTCACTCTCCCTGACACCTCCATCTGTTCCGAAGGCAGAGAGCAAACTGCGGCCCTCGGCACAGCCGTGCCAGCTGGAGACATGTTACACCCACCCTAAAAACGGGCCCAAGTTCTGCTGTGGGCGCAGGCTGAGGGTGACTGGGACTGGCATGGGCAAAACTGCATTCTGCCCTCCTTCCACACTGGAAGTGTCCGGCAACCAGACCAGCAGGTGATCCTCTGAGGGTTTGGCTGTAAATGTTTCCAAAAGAACAATTTTTTCATGTTATCTCCATGGCCATCTAAGAACATTTTCCTTCTGGAAACCAGTCTTGGGGGACTGTGCTTTACTTAGAGGAAGGCATCACCAAATGGAAGTATTCATGGGGTTAACTAGTGCTTCAGTTTTTGTTTCTCATGCTCCAAAAGCATTTGATTGTTTTGAAAGGAAAAATTTTAAAAAGAACATAAAAAGCTAACTTTTTAATAAATCTTTTGAGCTTGGCAATTTGGCTAATTTCCAAACAGTGTCTACACTCAGTATTTCTCAGAGCTCATCATGCAATCCACATGGCAGATGCTAGCTGGGTCAGTGGTGGCTACAAGGTGCCCAAACCTAGAGGGAAGAGAAGAAGGTTAATGAGAAGAAGGGTTACCTAAATAAGTCTAATTTAGTACTTGGCACATCCATGGCAGCCTTGATCCAGGGTAGTTTACAAACATGGTAAAGAATATTAAACCCATTTCATAAAATCAGACAGAGATATGAGTCTGTATTTTGGACATTTCACAGTTTAGGAACTCAACTTTTCTGCAACAGGTGTCAAGTTTCTCAAACCAATGTTCAATATTCACCCTGCATCTGCTGCTACCTGTGAATTACTGCTCTAGGAGATTCATTAAAAGCCACCCTCTGAACTGGTGGTTTCAGTGGAAAAGAGGTCAATAATTAATTCAATTCTTTGCAGTAATGGTTTAGGTGGTATAATGACAAGAACGACTCAGAAGGTCCCTGTGCCACCCATGTTTGCGCCTCAATACTCCATTCCCTCATTCTGTTGATTACTTTATCTTGGAATTATTTTGGAAAGGCTCAACTCCAGATGAAATCCTATGCTGCTGTTAAGGGAAGAAAGGATTAAGATTATTGCTCAGCATTCATCAAAGAAGGAGACAAGATAAATGCAATGTATCATAATGATAAGGATTCCTTGGTGACCCCATAGACTCTAGAGCCCAACTTTGGTCATAGTGTTAACGGTAGGAAGAGATTCATGAGTTCAGACAGACTTCAGAGAGGTTGTAATCTGTGGGGAACAATAAAACCGCTAAAACTATGCTTTACACAGGCTGACTGCTCAAAGCCATGGTTACTCTTTCTGGAGCAGGAAATAAAATAAAGATCTTTGGGATATGCATCTTGAGACAAAGAGTAAAATGTATTTGCAGTAATAATGCATTTAACAAGAAATAAAATAAAATAAGGGAAGTCTTATCATTAGGAACACTTGAAACTAGTTCAAAATAAGATATACGCTGGAAAGAGGCATCCAGTACCAACTATGAGTACAGCTGAATGGAGAGAATAATACAGAGACAGGTCTTTTCTACTTTATTTTTTTCCATTAAACAGAGTTTCTCCAAGACTTTTGCTTACTCTAACTCCTTGCCACACAATACTACAAGAGCGCTTCCAGTGTGTGACAGCTGAGACTTAAAAGAAGTTTGCAAAAAGCAAACAAGTCACAGTGGCAAAGAGGTTAAAAATTAACAGGACCTGTAAACAATAAAACCAATGAAATCATCCTCTTAGACTGCCACTCTGCATTACAAAAAAGAAAATAAGGAAAATACAGAAAGGAGCGGAAAATGCACTTCAATGCCTTCAGCATGTGGCTGGGAAGCAGGAATAGATCAACATAGTATTTTGTGAAGATTTCACTGAATTCAGTATCCACAGCAGCAGTGCCAGCTCGGACACAATACCCCTGGGCCAGATGGGAGCCACCACTGTGGACACAGCGGTACCCCCTGGTACCAGGCACCTCACCAACATGTCCTTCTGCAGTCACAGCAGTAATGGAGACTTCTCTGAAGGGTGAATTAACACAGCTAAAATTTGTGTGTAACTGGAAATGCCTATTCTCTTCTACCTAAGGTGCTTAAGTTAGGGGCTTTGCAGTTCTTGTGTCCTTCTCTAAGAAAAACAGGGTACTTCAGGAGGTGGTTTTGTCTTTGTTCCTATGGCCATTTTTCCTGGCAGCTAAAGTAATGTAATGAGACACCTCCAACACCTCTTTTCCCCACCCACACCATCACAGGTAGGCAGTTGGCAGAGGAGCAATGTGGTGAACTTGGTTGGTGTCCCTATCTGGGTTAAAAGAAACCTGCCAAAAAAACCAACCAACCAACCAACCAACCAACCAACCAACCAACCAACCAACCAAATAAAACCCACAGATATTAGATAAACCTGATCAGTTTAGTGGAGGAAACAAGCAGTGCCCTGACGGTGGGAACATTTGTTCTCCAGAGACATAAATCATCCTCATGGTTTACACTAAGACTACAGAGGTACTGAACCTATTTTGCACAGCCTTTTCTCAGGAACCGTGAAAATTTGAAGGGTTGCATGAGCAGGCAGAAAAGGGAAAAAGTAAGAACAGGTAAGTCACAAATTCATAGTAAATCTATGAAAAGCGGAATGACCTTCTCTCTTCTTTCCGTCACCTCTAATTTTCACAAGGAGAGAGGAGAAAGTTGATTTCACTATGCTATCTTAGCTCTTTTTCAACAGGCACAATGGACTGTATTTTGTTGCTGTAAACCCACTGCTAACAAAGGTTTTACTTGTCCTAATGTGCTGCTTTGTTCACAGTGCTGTAGAAAAATTACATTATAAGGACACAGACACAGTATCTATTTAATCATTGTAATACATTACATTCCTACTCAGTGATGTTTCAATATACCCACACAGGAGTTTAGAACTGAAAGTTTCCTTAGATAAATGTCTTCCTCTTTATTCTCCTGTATCTATACTAGACTGTTACCCTAGGCATTAATAAATATGTATAAACATATATCGTGTTGTTTTGCTAGTGCTGTACATGGTTGTATGCACACACCTTTGTCTGCTCAAACAGGACCTGCAGCCCAGCTGTATTTGATAAATATTACCTAACTCCATTTGACAAATGTTCCCTTTAAAATCTTTCTTCTATAACATGAAAAGTCAATGCCCTAATTTTAAGTCACCCTTTGAAAGCGAGCCAGTATTCAGATGGATATCGACTCCAGGCCTGCTGGTTGTTCTACAGCAGTGTTTGGAAGGCTGCTGTTCTAATGAATGTGCTAACATTTGATACACACACTAACAAAATCAATAGCACTGTTTTTAAAAAAGCGTGTGGCTTTACTAAGTACACTGTCACTACCCCGTCGTGCAGAAGTTTACTGGAAACCTCCCTGTACGACTAAATTGACGCATCTGGCTCATTTCTCTACTTGCTTGCCAGAATGCATAATACTAGCCTTCAAGGACATTCAAAGTCAGCCTCTGCAGCAGAAAAAAAACCGTGCTTATTTAAGTTTGAAGCATGTGTGGTAGCCAGTACCTGAAACTCCCATGCAAGTGTCAATTTTTCCTCATTTCTGACCTGTTGTTGGCACAGAAGAGACCTAGGGGACCTAACACAGCTTTTTACATCAGAAATTCCTGCTTCTGTAGTTTCTGACTGAATTGGGTGGCAACAGGCAGAGAATAAAATGTGTTTATAGTCACTCTTGAATATATTAATCCCTGCTCTTTTACTCCTTGTCTTCAGTAGGCAAACACACTGAGACGTTCTTGAATCTAAACGTTAGATCTGCTGCAGCCCATCTAAGTCACCCTGTTTTCCAAGGAGCTACTGAAAATATCCAATCCATGTGAGCGAACAGGCTAGGAACCTGTAAGGGAGAGGAATGTATGTAAGAAGCAAACCCAGATGAAATCCAAATGCAGTGCATATTCAAGAACTTCTAGTCACATTGACTTGATTCCAGCTCTGAAAATGTGTCTTCTCCCTAAGGAACTGATTCAACACTATAGTATGTGGGCATATTCTTGAAACAGAGACTAAATATAACACTAAAGAAGTCAACAGGTAAGGCAATATAGAAGATGAAACAGGTGACACTCATGTTCAAGTATGTCTTTCTTTGAAAATTTCCTAATTTAGGATTATAGAACTATGTGAATCAATCAAAACCAGTTATTTCCATCATTTGAATCTTCAGTGCTAGTTAGTTGCCAAAACATGGCATCATCCTCATCAGAAGGAATAGAAACGTCTTCATATGCATTTATATATGCCTGTACCAGGCATAGGTTGGCTGAAAAAGATGCAAAGCAGTTACACAGATTTTAAGTGAAAAAAGTTTCCTTTTTCTTCAGTTTGAGCAAGCATTGGCCATGGTAGGAAAATATGACCTTTTTTTTTTTTTTAACTTTACAATATCCTATTTCAACACTAAGGCTCCAAAAGAAAACATAGTACTAGAAAGTTTGTACAGCACGTGGCTATCCTTCTGAAATCCTGATTTCAGAACTGATAAAGATAAGATAGAGCATTCTCATCAGAGATTCAGAGGATATTCACTAATTGGAAAGCCTAGTAATTCAAAGCCTTTCAAATAATATTTTTTTCACACAGTGAATAATTAGACAGAGAAACTCATTGTCACAGGCTGTTTTCCAAGTGGAGAATAGAATGAGTGTACTTTCAAAGGGAGACTGGATATTTTAATGAGTTAAAAGTACATAATAAGTACAAACCAAAGAATTTTGGAGGTAATATAGATCAAGTTCCATGTAATATGTCACCAGGGAGGATTAGGAATAGGCTTTTTTTGGTGGCAGATTACCACTGCTGGCCTTCTGTACTGTTTCTTGCCTTGTCCTCCTAAATGCCTGATGGGTGTCCCTGCCAGGCAAATACCAGGCTAGCTGGGTCACACTCACCAATTCATCACAGCAACTCCTACCTCTTCAAAACACTCCTCTCTCTTTTGAGAAAGGGATAACTAAGAAAACACAGGCAGTTTTAACAATTGTTTCTTGCTCCTTTTACAAGGAGTACCAGAGGTGCTACATTGCTCTCCAGGCTGCCCACAGCACCACACAAACAGGCAGGGCACACAACTGAGCCTGTGCCATAGCTGCACCACTGCCTGTGGCACAGGCAGCCACATGCACGCAGCCTGCTGGCAGCCAGCAGTTAGCAGGCACAGGCTTCAGGGCAAATTATACCAGTCTTCTGTGCATCTTGGACCATACTTGTGTGAAGTCCTGGGCTGAAATCTCCTGCCTTGCTACCAGTGGTAGAGACCTTAAAGCTGCGATGGTGGTGCTCACTGCTGCAGCAGTCAGCTCTGGCCTGCTGGGATCCTACATATCTAAATGTCATTATCCCCATTTTAAAAAGACACTCAAGATAAAAAAGAAATTAAATTAATTATCCAATTTATCTGTATATCAAGTGAGGAACTGATTCCAGTGTTCTTGAGCCCCAATGAACTGCTTTAATTTCACCTTCCTTCCTATAAAGACAATGTAAAATTAGACCAAAGTGGCCTCTATGCATCTATAAACGTCTGATACTGGGAATACAGAGAAGACGACGACTATTCTGCCCAGCACACATAAGCAGTATCATGTAAACAGGAAAGAGTGGGAAGGCAATCTCCGCTGCAGGTCTTTCTAATGAAACCGTACTTGTGAAACTACAGTCCAATAAGCAATAGGCAGGAGAGCACAGGAAACCATCTATAGATCCACGGTTCATTCTGATCCCACATTATTCAAACTGAAATGATAACCTCATACAAGAAGTCCAGAAACTGGTGGCTGAAAAGGCACTACACTCTGATGCCATGTGAATGACAGCCACAGCGCTGGGCAGTCAGGTTTTGAGGCAGCATTGAGCATGTCTGCAGAAATACCAGAAGGTGAGGGGAAGCCTGTGGAGGCAGAACAGCCATGAACATGGTGGCAGGATGGAGCAGTAATGCGTTCTGCAGACAAACTTATCTATACCTTTACTCAGCTCACCAAGCTACAACAAACGTTTGCTGAATTCTCCTCCACATTCTTCCATCTCATATTAATTAATCTGCCTCAGTAAATTTAGCCTTTCACCAAAAAGTCAAACTATCACAGACCGTTCTGTGGCCTGGGCATCATGTCAGGGTGACTAGCACCCAGATATTAGGTTAGCTTCTGGGCAGGTATTCATCAGGTCCAACCTCATAGAGTACCAGCTATTTTTTCCCTTCAGCTGACATGCCTTTCCACATTCCTCAGGGGTCTGTATTGGGACCAGCGCTGTTTAACATCTTTGTGCCATGGACAGTAGGATTGAGTGCACCCTCATCAAGTTTGCTGATGACAAGCTGTATGGTGTGGTCAACATGCTGGAGGGAGGGGATGCCATCCAGAGGGACCTTGGCAGGCTTGAGAGGTGGGCCTGTGCGAACCTCATGTAAGTAACATAAACATGCACATTTCTGTGCAGATCAGTAGACAATATCACTTTACACCTAGAACATGGGCTCTGCTGACTTTTCAAGCTTCTTCACTCCTCAGGCAGTTTGTTCAATCATGATTCATTTTAAGCAGATGATTTCCACCATGCTGGACAATTTCTTCCTTCTTCATTACATGATCACTCCAACTATAGAGGATATTTTGGCACCATGCAAAATTTTGTTATGTGCATGGATGCATCCTGCAGGTTGTAGTGATACCACTGCACTGGATTATGATAATCAAGGATGTTGCAGAAAGGGAAGAACTTCACTATTTATAGGCTCAGATTTTTATAAGTACATCACAGATTATAAGTGTTTCTCTAAGATCTGATACTTTACCCATTGCTGCAAGAGAGCTAATAATACCAGAAGGTATTAATATGTCTTTCTGACCCAAAATCATAGATCTGATTAAAGCACTAAGAACATTTCCTTCAGGCTCAGTTAAGAGCCTTTGTAGAGTAAAACATGATAAAAGTAACAGCCATCCAACTCAATGGGTCAACCTCTGGGCCGGATGACAGGTGGAGGAAAGGGATTCTCTGGCCCAGACTAACAGTTCTGTATGTGTGTTTGTGTTTGTGAGGCAAAAAAGAGCAAAACCCGCTCAAACAACAATGGAGGATGTTGCAAGAATAGCCCCAAGAAGGAGTCAACAGGAAGCTCCATGGGCACAGAATATAGGCAGATTTGTGGCATGAAGATGTCCTGGGTGTTTTTTATTTCTATTGCAATCAAACAAGATTCTGTGTGCATTAGCTGTAAATAAAATTCTTTTGTTTAAGATTAAACCTCATCAGAAACTTCCAAAGGGAAAACCCGCAAAAACCTGTAAAGGCTCTGAATATTCACCAGCCACTCAGAGGGACCATGGTGCCCAAATGACGCCTGGTCACATACTCCTGCCTGTGTTATGAGCACTTCCATCTGTCAGCCCTTCCCCCTGGCACCTGATGGTGAAAGAGGTACCAGTGTAGGATACCAACCTGTTGTTAGGTCCTGTGGGACTGATGGAGTGTGGGCTGTGTTAAAGTGGGCAGTACAACAATGCACATCTCATGCCGTGGTGCCCATTGTGGAATATGAAATCTACAAAAAAAAAGAAGGGCCCAGGATTTCCTGTAGATGAGACATTTTGAATTTTTAATTTACACGAACACAAGTGACAAGCACTTTGGAAGTATCTACTTTGTATTCTGCTTTCATGCTAATGGGAATTAACTTATTTTTCCAACAAAGGAAAACTCAGAGAACACAGATGATGTGAGGGAAACTGCAGTATTTCTAATATTCCCCTTCACTCAGCTGCTTATACTCTATTTAGATGGGTATGTACATAGGTGCATATCATCTCTAATGGCTGGGTTTCACCAAAAGGAGCTAAATTAATCACTGTGGCAATTAAGGAAAGCTCCAGCAGGATCACACCCAAGCTGAATTAAGCCACAGGTCTCCTTAAAACTGTTCCCCACAAACCATGAGCAAAACATGGATGCTGCTGCTCCTCAGCAGCCTGAACCCATCTGACTGCTGGTTTCTTAGGCTTGGCTACTGTCTGGCCAGCTCCCTTAACTTTGGGCATGCTCCCTTTGGCCTGGCAAAAAAAAAGGTGAATAGCTTTCTGCCAGTTTAGCACGCTGAAATGATTGGGCACCAGGGCTGGTTAGCACTGGGGCTGTTTGAGGGAGAAGGCAGGGTCCCACAGCCAGGGTAGGAGGAAGACCATGATCCTGGCAACTATCTGATATATGGCTGAAGTCCTCATGGAATTACAGCCTGAACTGTGAAAAGCAATAGTTTTCTTTCTGTGAAAGGAAGGCACTAATGACAACTCATAGAGCTGGGGCAACTTTTCAGGTGACTGCCAGTGACCTAAACATCTGCTGCAATAGAATAAAAAAGTTATTTGGACTACCTAGCATCTAAATTACTTGTTTTCCTGTTAACTGATCAACTTCTTGCAAGATATGCTTACTTTTTACAGAACAACATATTGTAAAGAGCAAGCAATTCTTTTGCAAGCTGTAAAATACAGTCACTGCAAGTGGGCACCAGTGCAAATGAAGGAGCCAGTGCCAGGAAGCATCATACGCCCTGCCAAAGAGCCCCTCTTTGTATTTATTATATGTTAAAACTAGCTGCTCTCTGCAAGCTGAATTTCAGAGCCTAGAGGTGCAGGGTCAAATTGTACACTCTGACAGTGCCACTGGTACAGCAGAGGAAGCCTGACACTGTGCTGCTTCACCTCAGACCATCCCTGCCGAGCGTAGGAGGACCAGACCCCAAAAGTGATGAGTACTCACAGCTAGTGCCAACGGCAGGGCAAGGTGCCGCTGCCCAGCAGCTCCTGGCAGTGGGCTCTGAGGGCACCTCCTGCTTCCTCCTGACACATGCTACCTTGTCAGCCTCTCCATTTCCAATTAAATAGAACATCATGTTTACAGAGATGTTCATTACAGCTGTTCATTTATTTTGGACCTTTCTGCTCCACAGAAACATAGTAGTTTATGTGGGCATTTGGACAACTCAGGGCACTTCATCTTCTAAATGAATTTAACCTCTCAACACCCTTCTCAGGTAGATACTGTGTCAATGGCTTGCCCAAGCAGAAAACAAGTGCTTTGCAGCTGAGTGGCCTGCTAAAATGTGAGCATGTCCATGGCACAGCAGCAAGGGGAACCAGCCAGGCACTGAAAGGGCAAGGACGCTGCTTGTCATCAGGGCACCATGGCCTCCCACAGCCCCTGCTCCTGTGCCCCGAGGGTCAGTCTCACGCTGGCTCTGCCTGCGCACTTCAATAGACCCATTTATATGTACCAGAACGGGATTTGTCCTTGCCTTGCTCTGCTGAATGAATGTAACAGCAACAGAGAAAATGCACAGAGAGGATTTTCCAGCCTGTCATCCAAGTAGAAAAAGGAATAGGAAAAAAGAGAAGGAGAAAGAAGGGTAAGAGAGAAAGTCAAAATGAAAGCAAGCCGGGGAGATAGGCTGGAAATAAATCTTCTGGGTTTTCAGCCCAGATTCCTCACTATCACAGCAACTGTGTCACGTAAAGCTCCTTAAGCTCAATCTCACACTTGTTTGACTTCTTCTGAACCCCCCTACTCCTATTGGAAAACTATTTTGGAACCCCACTCCTCTCATGGCTAGAAGCCTTTTAATTTCCAGCCTAGTTTTATTCATAGCCATATGTCCACCTGTTCTTGTGCCAGCCTTGAACCATAGCTTAAATAGTTCTCCCTGGATGATGTTAACCTCTCAGTTCTGGTTTCATGCTTAGCCCAAGTGGACTCTATGTGTGAGCTGCTGCCAAACAGGCATTCCCTCACCTCCCTCCAGCCGGTGGCATCTTTGCTCTTGACAACATGGTCACACTCCCTTGTCAATACTGTGCTAGTGCTCACACTACTGCTGACATCATGGTCAGCCAGTCCTGGAAAACTCATCTAGCTGAATATTAACTCAGAAAAGATCCCTGATCCCACAGTTATCCAAGCATAAGTACTGGACCAAGGAAGATGGCAGGACTATGCAACACAGGCAGAGAGAGGTCAAAAAACCCTATGCTAACAGCCTGGACATCAATTGGTTTAAACCAATTGTGAAACCACATCCAGAGAGCAAAACTTCACTCTTACCCTTTCACATTGCCAGGTAGTAAGTCAGACTTCAAATTCCTTCTTATCAGATAGGTTGTCCGTTCTCCAGATATCCTCTGCATTTGTTTCTGCTGGAGTTAATCTCTCTGGAGCATGGGATGACCAGATCTGGATGCACTATTCTGGAGGAAACCTCACCAGTGCCCTCTTCAATGGCACTCATACTTCTCTTTCTGGGTTGGAAAAACCTTACCTGGCATGTCCTGAGACTGCAAGGTTTTTTCCACTGAGAAAGAAAATGAAAAGGTCTGAAAGATCCAGTGAGGTGGGCAGAGAAGTAGGACACAAGTGTTACCTGGGATGAAAGCAGAGCCCAGAGGTCTCTGTCAGTCCTGGGGTTTCATGTGCTGAACCCTGCCCTAACATGCTCTTAGCGCCTTTGCTTTCTCCAGAGGAGTTCCTATGTAATTAAAATATTTCCTTGGCTACTTATGTGAGCACCTCAGTGCCAGGGAGGAAGAAGAGGCGATGCTGACGAACCAGGCGATGGCAGTGTCTTAGCGAGTGGTTTCCTCTCAGCAGACAGACGCTTCTGTCATTAAGCACAAGAACCATGTAACCATGTATGCTTGCAGTCAGGTGTATGTTTATGCATGCTGTTGCCATAGAGCCTACATGTCCCTTCAGATGATATTTTGTAAAATGTAAGAGGTAAAAAAGTGAAACAGATCTCAAGAGTAATAGGAGGAAATGGAGAGAAAAACTTTCTCTCCAGAGAAAAAGGAAAAAAAATTAAAACCACAGAGTCCAACCACTCTTAAAATGATTTCGCCTTTTAAACTCTGATGAGCTACCTGGCCCTTGGTGTCTGGTCCATCATCACCCTCTCCCAAGCCCACAGTGATGCAGCATGACTGACAGCTCTCCCTGGGTGCTTTGTTTTCAGGAAGGCTGTAAAATTGCCAGGGTACCTTCAAGAATTCAGCACCGAATCACTTCACACCTGATGACAAATATGTGCACAGACGGGATGTTCCCTAGTCAGAAAGGAGTGCCTCTGCCTAGCAGCTGAATAAACCCTGTTGCAGCTTTGACGCAGGACCCTGATCCCAGAAGCTAGAAGGTAGGGCCTGCTTGAGACCACAGGCTGGCAGCGCAATGAATCTGCAGCCTCCATCTGCAGAAACTTCCTCTGGATCACAGCAATCATACACCTTAACACCACAACCACTTCCTTCCTTCCCTCTCACAACCCTGCTGGTGCAGGGCAGTGACCTGGGGATCCCTATGGGAAAGGGGGGTGCAAGTGCTGGGCAGGACTTCTGTAAAGAGACCTGAACTCCCCCGTATGTGCTGTGGCGGGTGGATTGGATAGACCTGTACAGCAAGTTTACTGCCCATCCACAGACCACCTGGGCTTCCTGCATGTGGTGGGTCTTACATGAGGAACACCTCAGCCATCTGCACACATGCAGCAAAGCTGCTCTGCATCTGTCTGCAAATACAAACTTAGCCTTCTGGGGTTTCTGAACACCTTACTCCGGATAGAAAAAAAGGGCTTATCCCACTGAGGTTTTGCCCTTTGGCATATCAGTATTTAATGAATAAAAAATCAACAAATGAGTAGGAAATAAGTAAAAGTTACTTTTAATTCTGTTTTAGAAAACCCTGCGAATATGAAAATGACCTAATCCTTAGATTAAAGCCATATTAGGGGACTGGAGGGATATATAATTGCTCTGCTCTCTGGATTATCTGATGGAGTAACTCGCAGAAGTACTGCTTGCCAACTGCATACATAAACCTGGTTTATCACATCCCCAACAAAGCAGATTATGTTTTTCTGGTGCCCTTATCCACATGCTCAATCAACAGGACTGCATTGCCTTCCTCAGTGACCTTCATATTGCTCTTCCAAATTAAACAGCCAGGCATTAGTCCTCAGCTCCAGCTAAGGTAATTGACTGCAGTGTGTGACCTGGGGCAGAGCTCCGTGGTGGCATCAAGGTCAATTATCTTGGAAGACAGAGGAAAAGCCCCAGCAGAGGAGACCTTCACTTTGAACCTGCCATTCATCACCAGGAAGGCTCAGCCACTCCGAGAGCTTTGTGCTGAACTGTGGTCCTGCCAAGAGTGGCATCAGGCACCAGAGAGAAAGGGAAACCAAACAGCAGTTTCCCCAGTGCTGCTCTAATTAAGCAGTTAATTAGGTGTGAGCTGAGATGGATGTGTTGCTGCAGACTGTGGTTTGAGGTCCTAGTCCTAGTCAGAACAAGGACAAAGGTACAGATTTTGGCTCAGCTGGAATGAAGCTGGAAAATTATTATTTGATCTAGTAAGATTTTCTCCAGTGCTGAAGGACTTTACCAGTTTTACAGGTCATATGAACCTCTGTTATAGCAACCTGCCTCCTTGATCTCATTTGGCATTTCAAACACTGTCTAATCTGAGGGTCTTCTGTCTTCTGTGTTTTAATCCACCCGCCTTGGGCAGCCTGTGGCTCCCCCAAGGCAGATTTCAGTTCCAGGAAAGGCCCCATCAGAGGTCTTTCCTGCTTACCTGTGTCCTGAGAAAATGGCAAAAGGAAAATGTTCTCTATTTTTACAATATTTTCTCATGCATTAAAGAAAAGAGGAATGTATTTTAACTGAGCTAAAAATGTTTGATGTTAAAGTTTGCAATTATTGATAATTATCTTAAGACAGAAATCCCCAGATATTTGAAAACTCTAACCTTATTGTCCCAGCTGTTATCCATAGAGAATATGTAAAGCTGATGTGATTGCTAAGTGTATTCAGATTACCTCTGCTAGTTTTGTCCCCCTTCCCATACTCTCCATTCATCTCAACATTCACTAAATATTTTAATATTTTTAAGTGAGTTCATGCATGCATTAAAAATAAGCACTTTGGGGAAAAATAGGGCTATTTTATCTACCTCAATCTATTTTATCTACCTCAATGTATGGGTATGAACATACCACTAATCTGTGCAGAGCTGTGAGACATTGCCCCTTTTCCTCTCACCCTGCCCCTTCAGGAAAAAAAAAAACCAAATTTTTGAAAACGGGTCATGCGAAGGCAGGGATTTCTTTATGGACCCTGTTGAACAATGCATGCATTCGCCACGGGTAGTGGGCTCCCATTGTCTCATCTTCTCACACATAAGAGAGGCTTTGCCAGTGGGAAGGCTAAATGGGGAACAAGTGGATGGACAGTACAGATGATGTCGGCAGAAAGTGCAAGAACCTCCTTCTGCTTCTGTTCCTTTCAAAGGCTTGTGCATAGTAATTCCTCTCCATTGTGGTATACCTAGCGTAGATATTCACGATATGCTTGCTAAAGAAGTGCTGGCTGTCATCAGCAGATAGGCCAGTATAACTGCCTTTATTCCACCAGCCCCTTGGACTTCAGACAGTATGGCATCCATGAGTGGAGAGCAAAACACCAACTCTTATGTTAATGAAGATTACAGTGAAGAATGGATAGGATGAAAGCCCTGCTGCTCACCCACTGACAGCGATTCAGGGGATTTTCTCTTACAACTCCCGAGTACTCAACTACAGCTAAGATCCATCAGAACTTTCCTTACAAAGCATTTCAGACGTTTCACAACTGGGCTGGAAAAATTTACATGGAGACAAACCCTTCATGTCAGGCTTCAAATAAATGTAAAAAAGGGCTGTTATTTTGGACTGAAAGATCCAGAAATTAAACCAGTAAAGCACTGCAAGTACACACACAAAAGGGTATCTAGTTAGAGACTGAGCTGGTACACATTCAAAGAGTTGCAAAGAAGTCAGATTAAGTTAATTTACCCCATTTGATAATTTAGATTGTGAAAATTATCAGATCTTTTTTCTAGCACTTTTAAGCCATCTATACCAATCTGAAGCAAAAGAATTATTTTCTGTTCAATTCTGTGGGTCACTCAAGAAGTCTGTAGAGAGGTGATCAGTTCCCATTCACTTCCAGAGGACTTTTCTCCCAAGGATTTGAAGTGGTGATCAGCAACAATGATGGTTTATCCGTCCCTTCCTTCACCAGTCTCCTCCACAAACTGCAAGCTGTGGATTTTAAACATTCCTGCTGCTACAAGTGGAGAAATAAAAGACATTGCTGAAGTATCACTTTTCAGACCATTCATCAGTCCCCAGTGTATTTTTGGTCTGGGAAAAAAACCCCACCTACATTAATTCTTTTTTCTCCTGAACTTTTGTTTTCATAATGCTTGATAGCAAGACCCATTCCAAATTCTTGTACCAAGAATTCCCTGAAAACTGTAAAAGGCTTCTTCCTGTTTATAAAGTTGGGCAGCGGTAACACAATGCCTGTTTTTAACCTGTGTGTCCTCACCAGCTCCACCCTGGGCTAATAGAGATGGAGCAGCTCCACTGCTGAAGGATGCAGTGGTGGCCCTGTGTAGGGCAGGCTCACAGCCTTTGCCTTTGAAGGCATGAATCTGAAAACTGGTTTCACTGTGGAGAAACCAAAGGGCACAGAGGGGCTGGGATATGTCTTTCCTCATGCAAGCCAGCCCCTCCAGGAAGAATGGAGACTGTGGGGAAGCTGACAGCACTGCCAACATGCTACCTACTGTGAGCATTAAACCTGTCTTAAACAGAGGAAATTAATATCAAGCACCTCATTTAAATGGCATCTTGTTTGGGACAAAAGCCAGGAAATATAAACGTTGGTTTGCTCTGCTCATCACTCACATGACTCTGCCTTTTGTTTTAGAGCGTGATGAGCAGCAAGGCTAGAAAATCAGTCCCAGCTCTGAATTTCCTGGCTTTTGTCAGTTGAAGTCACACCCATAACGTTATTCAAACGGAGGGTTTTGTGTGTAACAGATAAATGTCGACAAAGCCCTGTCTAATGCCTTTTAGGTTGCTAGGAAACCCAGCACTGTAGCCACCACAGAGATATCTCTGGCTAGGGGCTTAGATAAGCTCTGACTTGTTTTGATTAGGTGAGCTTTATTGCGGAAAAGACAGCAGCATGCTTGACATCGTGAAAATATGACCTGCTACAAAGATGGTGGCACAAAGATCATTTATTGCTCACAGTCGCATCCATGGGAGGACACTAAGAATACCTTTCTAGCCCACCAAATCAATTCACCCCCAGAAAAATCCACACCTCCTAATTAAGGTCTCCCATGGTCCCCTAGGACTTGGGGCTGCTGCTAACGCCTCTGTATTAAATGGTACTGTGGTGAAAAGTCATTATTAACTTGGCTTAATTTCATGTTTCTGGAGAACAGCAGTATTTGTGGTCTAGTAGGCAGAACAGATAACTAAGAATTTTATTACCTGCGCTTTTCTCTCAGCTCTGTAACTTAATGGTTGTACTTAGAAAACATGTCTGAATGAGCTATACTTGTGGCAGATATTTACGCAACCCCATTAATGGAGAGGACAAAGGGATGTGAGCCTCTCCACTGTTGCTCATGGTGACCTGGGGTCTCCTCAGGAGTGCTGAGGCTCTTCTCCCTTCAGACCCAGCCTGTAGTTACCTGTTTATGGGATGCCAATGTCCTGCCCATGCCTATGACATGCCCAACAGGCATTTGGTGAAGTGGTAGAAATGCCATGCCCTCCTGGTGACCGGTTTCTGTACTTTGTCTCTTTACTGACAGGAAGTTTTTCCCTTGATCTACCCTACTGCAATCCAAGCACCTTACTTTTTGTCTTGCCCATAGCATATATAATGAACAGGTTATCCCTTCCTCTCTGCAGCAACCTTTTATATATTTGAAAACAGTTGTCTTTCCTTCCTCAGTCAACTTCTCTCTAAACAGAAAACCTAAACTTTCTCAGTCTTTCCTCGTAAACCATATTTTTCTGAACTCCACAGTGTATTACTTGTGAAGTCAGGGCAGATATTCTGCAAGGTATAGACAAAAACAACAATATCGAGGTGAAAGCACCAGTCTGACCACAGGCTTAGTCATGCTGTACCTGTGAGCTATGCAGCTTTTGTCCAGGTTGCTGGCAATAGCTTGGGATCACATAATCTACTCTTTAATCAGGAAGGGATGAGGCAGACACATCTGATGACATATACGGTTGCCAGGAGGTAGTTGTGTCCAGCTGTAGCAGTTGGAACAACATGACAGAGACCCTGGGTTCATGCTGGGGTGTAAGCAGACTCAGGCCCTTCAGTTTGGTCTATTTTACATATTTACATTTGATAAAGTGCACAGCTCAATGAAATAACCTCATCTGACAGATGCAAGTTGTACCAGTCAGAAGAGACAACCCAGCTGAATTGCTAATGGAGTTTAAAAAGGCTCTCCCTAAATTCACGCCCAATTACATGAAAAGTTGCATTCACGCAGAAAGTGTAATCAGCCTGTAATCATAGCATTGTGAAAGAAATCTCTGCTCATCAATCTATCTCAGGTAAAGCTATTACAGGAGTTAAAATGTGATCCAAAGGGTGAAAACAATCAGGCTCTTTCCAGCTAATTGGGAAAGCAAGTTTCAGGATAACAAGTTCTGTGCTGAGAACTCTGCAGCTGAAGCGTTTCAGTTGGGAGAGCTCAGTACAAACAGGTACTTTCCAAACCATTCAGTATATAGGTTAATATTAACATTAGCCATTGCACATTTAACTCCACGGCCTCGGAAGCAGTGATCTGGTATGCTTCCCTGCACCCATGATTAAGCCTTGGGTTTGTGTACTGTGTTCAAACACACTATTGTGTGCTGGGACCATGTTACAGAAGAGACAAAAAGCCTGTTTACACTGTCTTTGCAGCTCACACCTGGAGCAAGCCCTGTTCCCCTGGCTGCCCTGTACATTTAGTCCTGTGTCCTTCAGAAGCGTGCGAATCATGACCACACTGCAGTTCTCTGGGAACAAATCTGGCATCCTACCAGTCTCCACTGCTGTCTGCAATTGGGGGTGAGCATCCCCACACCTCCCCAGCATTTGGGTCAGAATGCAGTTGCCTCGTGCACGGCAGAGGACCACACCAGCAACCTCCTCATAGGGTGACCAAGCCCAATAAACAGGTGCATAGGATGTTGCAAAAACACACTACCCACTTCTGCTGTGACCGCGTCTTCTGCCTTTGCTTCCTCAGCACATGATGTCAGAGTCCCACCACAGAAAACCTCACATGCTGGGATGAAGGCAAGGCCACCTCAAACTAGGGCTATGGATGGCTGCACACAGATGCCTGTTAGAGCTGATTTTGGCCAGATGGTATTTGTGCACTACTGTTGCCCCAATTACGTGCCTGGCTCTTAGCTGCCAGCCAAGCTGTGACATAGCAAGTTGTTATGTGGAAGTTCTCTCAGGGCCTGGATGTCGTGTTGGCAAACAAGGATGGGAGGCTGCTGGTGGAAAAGGCTGCTCGTGTGTGTTTGTGTGTGTCCGTGGTACCCAAGGCATGAGGTGACATGAGTCTTTTTTGTCCCAGCCCCTGAGCTGCCCACCTCTGCTGAAGAATGCCTGAATGACACAGCGTACCTTTCCTAAACATAGTTGTACCTAAACATAACTTTTTACTCTCACCTCTGCAGTAAACATAACTTAGGCAAGACACCTGCAGTACTGCTTGGGGCCCCTCTGCTTATCCTGAGCATGGCAATAAAGCTGGAAGGGGCAAATGAATGGCTCTAGAGAATTCTACCTGTCTCAAGGCCTGTCAAGGTCCTAGACCTCTCAGGCTCAGCATGATGCTCAAGTCCCAGGTAACAGTGAAGGACAGAGCACACTGTTAAAGCACATCAGTCCCAAACCAGTGTACTTCATGATAGAGGCATGTAGGTCAAACTGCGCCAGCATGATGGTTGGTGTCACAGCTCTTTAAATGTGCAGCCTTCATTTTGACCAATCTGAAGTCAAATTACATACTGCTGCAGGCCAAACCCAAAGCATGAACTGGCATCAGCCATTTCATGGCATGTGGACACCTGGAAATCCTGAATATGGAAGCCCTGAATTTCTTTTTGCACCTGACAAACTTTTAGTTTTCTAATCATAAGGTTCAGTGCAAAAACTTGAGTGGTCAAATAATGAGAGGATTGGTTTAGAGCTCCCCAGATTTGTGCTCTTCATGCCAACTAAAAATCTTGTGAGCACAGCTGAGTGACCAGAGCACAGGAGGATGCTTTTGGGTGGGGAGGGAGTGAACGAGCCCAGGTCTGTGTAGGTAGTGTCTGTGGCGTGCAGATCCCTGATACCAACCCTCTCAAATGCATCCACGATTCTTCACAGAGGTAGTTATTTGGCTTGCTTCAGATAGGAGCTGGGCTGACATGATTGCATGTGGATGACTAGGAGACCAGAGCCAAGTAGCAAATCTGACTACAAATGGAATGCGCGGATGCACCCAGAGTCATGGATTGTGTTCATAACGTCTGAGAGGAACGAGTAAAATTTTTCCAACTGTAGTCTGCACAGTAGCAGTTTTGGTAACTGCATGCAAGCTCTTACAACTCTACTAAAAGGTACTCAGAAATACCCCACATTCGCTTGTCTACTTCATGAAGGAAGAGAGGAAGCAATCAAGCATATGACAACCAATTTCTTTGACTGACTTACAACACTTCATCTGACTTTAAACTCCACTGGTTTGCATATCTTGTTATTGGAAAACTGGGACGCTGCACTGACTGGAAATAGTCGAAACAAGTTATCAATCTGTATATCATCCATATACTGATGGCATCTCAACCCAGTTCCTCATAGGCTCTGGTTCCACAAGCGAGATGTCTTAGCTATGCATTGCTGCCAAGAAGTGGTCTTGCAACACAGCCACCTCCTGCAACCCAGCCACCTCCTCATGTTTCTTTCCTTTTTGCATTGCTGTTCCTGATGGTTCACTTCCTTTTCCACCTCATGTGCGAGCTTGGACACTTATTGGTCCCATCCATGAGCTCATGCAGCTCCTTAAGCCAGGAGAAAACTATCCATTTTCTTTTTGCTAGGTTACGTTTCCTCTGGATTAGCAAATGAATGTAGATCACGGGTGGGTCTGACAAGCACCAAAACTGATGGAAGGTAAACGGCAGGTGAGTGCAGCTGGAAATAGAAGTAGTCAGGGGACAGCAGAACCTCCCCCTCCAGTGGTGGATAGCCGTTAAATCAGCTCATCCCAACTTGCAGAATTGCATATCTCTGTTTTGGCCACACACTGAACAGATGTACTGACAAGAAATAGTCTAGGGGATGTTAAGTGATTTCCCCTCCAGAAGTCCAGCATCTAGCAAAAAGGATGCCTCACAACTCACCCTTTTTATATGAAAGCCCACAGTGAAGACAACAAAGTCTTAAGCTCAGTGGTAAGTAGTCTCTGCCATAGTTAAAAGGACCAACATGAACAACTGACTTTCTTCACTCTTTGTCATATATCATCCTCCAGAACAATGCAAACTCCTTGGATTCACAGAAACACATAACATCAGGGTTGTCTGTGTACTCCCAGATGTGTTTCCCAGCCTATTTACCCATCACCTCAACTAAAGAACTCGGACAGAAGAGAGGTGTGCTGTCAAAAAGATCTCAGCATTAAGAGGTGATGTACCATGCCCATTGATTCAGCTCTTCCTTCCCTAACTTAAGTATTATAAACATGGCTCAGTAACAGGCCAGCTAGATACTTTCTGGACAGTCTCCACAGGCCTTAAAGACAGTATCTGACACAGAGTAAATGGCTGATTTCAACTAGAGTCAGTGAAGAGTTTGCCCAACTTAGAAATGGAGCTCTCCTCAGGGATGCCAGCCAGACCTGTGCAGATTTGTGAAAGCCTATCTAATTTACACACTTTTGGTGGGCCTGCTAGTACTTCTGCCATGAGGCTGAACTTTTTAATGAGATTAATGATCCATGGGTCACCATGATCCGTGATTGATGAGGTTCTCAGCAAAATCAATTTACTGTTTCTTTCTACCAAGGGTTGCTGCCACTCTACTTCATCCCAAACTAGGTCACAATTAAGACAATGTAGTTTGATCTGGTTTTCCCTGACCAGATGCTTCAATTCAGTGCCTACAGTTTGTTGAATACAGTTTTCTGATAACCCCAAGGGAGCCTAATGGTAGCAGTGCATTCACCCACTGATGTTAATCTGCAGGATTGGGTATCAGGATATGCAAAAGAATTAAATTAGATCTTGTTTTCAAAGGGTATCATAAGCTGTCCCTTGAGCTTTATGTGCTTTTGGACATGATTTGATACATTAACATTTAATTTCTGACAGGTGTGGTTCACCTTCCTCTGAGGTAAAGTGCTTACTGTGTGACACAGATCTTGTGCCTCCCTTCTTGTTCTGCTAATAAGAAATACAAGATCCAACTTCTCTCTCCTCTTCCTTCCCCCACTGCTTTCCTCCCACAGTGTTTTAGAAATCTGACAGTAATGTGAAAAAAAGGTGTTGTAGGGCTCTGTTTTCTCTCAGCGACTCCCAGATCACTTTTGCTACCTTGATGTGCCAGCACTGTTGGGAGCTGAACAGCAAGAGTGGGGTTTTTTACTGCTGTTCTTCACCCCTGTATTGCCCTGGGACAGCTGCTTTACCTTGACCCAAACATAAAAACAACTAAGAGATCTTTGCCAGAGTCCTAGTCTTGTGCTGATCCCGTTGCCTGCTGGGACAGGATTTGGGGATATTAGTCAGCCCAGGATGAATATTTGCCCCATGCAGGCCCTCTGGACAGTTCATGGCTTTGCACTTCACCACACTTTTATAGAGTTCCAAGTGACCTGGGATATAACCACTGCCAACATTTAAGAACATAGGTTTTAAAGGTCAGTAGGCACCACTAGCCCATTATACCAGAAGCCAAATAATTTAATCCAGTAAATCCTGCCTCAAATCCATATCTTGGGTTGAGCTGGAGCATATATTTTCAGAAGCTGCTCCAAACTCAATTCTGAGATTTCATTTTAATGAGGTATCCCACAGAGCTCTGTGTGTCCCTGTAACCCTCCTTGTGTGCAGTGCCCTGTGCAATGTGTTCTCATCTCTTGTTCTTACAGTACAGTTTTGCTTAAAACTGCTGATTTCAGTTAGAGCAGCATTATTTACTGAGGGCTGCCAGTGTGTTCTGCCTTGCTTAAGTCATGGTTTTGTGATGTAAATTAGGCAGATAATGGTGTCGGTAAACCATACTGCATGATCAGATGGCAGACTAAGCTTAGTGTGATAGAGATTTCCTTTTTAATTAAAACTGCAACACTTCTGTGTGGTGGATTAACGCTGAAAGGGTCACTGGAGGGAGTGAATTAAAGCAGGATTTGAATGATGAGAAAGTGGCCATTTTTGAGCAATTTAACAGCATAACAACTGTGTCACTTCCCAATGTCTTCCTTGCAGGACTCCTAAGATTATATTATCTTTCATTAACCCTTCAAACTCCTTAAAGGTAGTAAAATGTCATCCTAATTTTTTATGGTATGAAAACTGGTATGTGGAAGGTTGAAATACTAATGAAATCATATTTGACTTCTCTTTTGTGACCTTCATCTTGACAATGAGACTTTGTTTTCGAAAGCACCTGGTACCCCGGGCTCCCACCAATTTCTGTTGGAGTTGAGGGATCCTCAACAGCTCCAAAACTCAAGTCCCAGTAGTTCTTTTTAGGTAAACCATATTTTTCCCTTAGACAATGTGTGCACTCGACAGTTAAACTGCCATACGAACACAGAGCTTTAATTCCCACGATACACAGTCCTGCTGGCCAGCTTGTCCCAAAAGACTGTCAGTAACCAGCGCTGCCACAGATGTCACACTTGCACTGGAACACCCTGGCTTTGCAATGAAAAACAGCCTAGAATACTTTATTTTCCCTAAACTCTCCCAAGGTACAAGTTGTTGACTTGTACTGGTGCAAGCCCACATTCACATAGGCTTCAAGATGAATTTCTCCCTATTAGACTGTATCTGCTGTTCAGCTGACATCTGTTAACGAAGCTGAGTGTAATGGATGGTTAACTCCAAATCTAAAACTTGCACATGAATTCTTCTGCTAAATACTCTGCAATTAGACATAAGCTGAGTAAGACAGAGACTGCAGTATTGTATCACTAGGAAACATGTAGGGAGAAGAAATCTGAGCCATCCTTGTTTCATTTTAAAAAAAAAAAGCAGCTGAGATATTTCCCCTTGTATTCCTCAGGTATGTAAGAAATCCTGAATCAGCTGCTCTGAAAGAGCAAAATTGTTATAATTAAATTTCCACATGCGTCTTTACAGCAGTAGATTAGAAATGCCTAAAAATTCTTAAGCAAATACCAGATTTCTTCCAGAAAAAAACCCTGTCTGTTGAAAACATCAAATCCAGTGTGGATACAGACATTACAAAACAGACCAGCAATTTGGTATTAAACCTCAGTAAATAATTTGAATAATCAAATATTTCTGTGCTGGCATGAAAGGGAAAAAAATAAAAAAGAAAAAGCATAACCCTGCAGATAGGATTATTAGGGGGAAAAAAAACTGAACTGAATTCATCACCTACACTTTCCTATCAAAGTGACTTCATCTTGCTTAAGCTTCTATATGAGACAACCTATAGGAAAACCAGAACGCCTCTAATACTCAGGCTGCAAGCTCCTTGAAAGGGGGCTGAATTTACTTTGACTACTTCTACAGCACAATGGCACCCTCAGCCTTACAGAGGGCCTCTGGGCAGAGGCAAGGTTAGTTTATAACAATAAGAAATAAAATTATGCTTACCCCATCGAGTACCTCAAAGGAAATTAATTTTTAGTTTTATAGAATAACTGTGGATAAGAACGACATTAAGCAGCGTAGACCACTCTTGAGACTAGTGCAAGCAAAGCCGTCTATCCAGACATTTAGGAGCTGGAAAGAGAGCCCTATAGGTGCATATTTTGCCCCCAGCCCTCTTTGTATCCCCTGTTATAGAAATCCACAAGATTGCAGATGGGGGCGGGCTGAGGGAGGACCCAAGCCTCCACCTGCGATTACCTATCCCCATCATTTTATGCCAGTAAACTCTGCAATGCAGCAGTGAGTACTCTGCACTTGGGTAAGTGTTTGCTTGTCTCTTGATGTCTGTGCCAGTGAACGTGTACAGGCAGCAGGGAGCTTTAATAAAGCAAACTCCGCAGTAGACTGCAGAGCAGGCTGATTAACAGTTTCGGTGGTACTGGGGAGCGTGGCGAAGCGCTCTGCCTCCCCTCCTCCACCCAGCCTTAAATCTGACAGATCAAAGCTTTGACCAGCATCAGGTGGTTAAAACACAGTTCATTATCTCATGGTGCTTTCTGTCTGCTCACCATAGAAAGGCTGCAGGAGCTGCTTACGATGATCACATACTAAATGTGTTTACTGGAGTTCAAAACAGCTTGTCTCCCTCATGCCAAGACCACCCTTTAAAATGATATTAATTAAGAAAGCAGCTTCAATACAACAGGCAAATGGCATGTAATCTGTGATTATAGCAGCAGTCAAGAGCGTGATTTCCCAGAGATTCGGTGAGAAGGGGACAAAAGCAAGACCCGGTCTTCCCTGCATGGTTTCACCCAGGGCTCTGACCTGCCCTGTTCCCCATCCCTGTTCTCCCAGGTCCCATGGGTGGCCTCCACCCTGCACCAAGGTCTCCAGAGGCACATCTGAGTTGGAGAAGGAAAAACACTTTCCCTTCCTCTTCTGTAGCAAACCAGCTGAGAAAGGAGGTATGTTTCCCCAGCCCAGTTTTCAGACTGAGCGAAGGCAGGGTGAGGCAGTGACAGGAGGTTGCAAAGTCATGGTCATCCCTTCTGCCCTCACAGAGCAAAGAGGGGGGCAGCCAGCTGGGCTCAGCTTCTTGAGGTGGGAGCAAGCAGAGCTAGCACTGCCAGGGAGGTGTTGCTGGCAGGCCAGGGCAGTGAGGGGCAGCCTCCGGCACGTAGCAGGGGCAGGCCAGGGCCCCAGAGCGAGGAAATTATCTTCAGGCAGAGAGTGATCAAAAAGCAGATTCACCCAGCTGTAAGTTGTTTACCAGGATGAGACGGAAACCAAATTAATAAATTGTCCCAACTCCTGTCCCCACACTCCCACTCAGTGTATTTGCTTTTTTCCCTTCTGTCTTTACTCCTGCCCTCCCACATGAAAAAAGCAAAGTTATTTGTTTGTCTTCCTCACAGCCCTTTATAACGCCTTGTAAAACCATTACCCAGGCTTCTGGGCCAAAACCCCATTTTACAGCTGTAGAAAATGCAGTTCGGAGAGGCAGAGTGACTCAGTTGGGATTTTATAGCCAGCCCACAACAGAACCAGCTTTCAGTACGCATTTTCTTTGGATCCTAAACCAAACCTTCTTCCACCAGCACCAAACCTTCTGCCAGATCCAGAGTCTCCCATCGCACTGAACTTGCTATCTTTAGCCCCTTGGCCATGTATTTATTCTTTGTTCTTCAGAGTCCTGGATGTTGCGGGATGTAAAGCTGAGTGTATACTATTGTTCGCTTCAGCTTTGTGCTGGTGAAAGAACAAGCACAAAGGAGGGAGAGGAGAAGAGAAAAGGGGGCACCTTCTTGTATAAAAGGCTTTGAAATCCCGTATGGAAAAATCTGTGGAAGTGAATAAATGTGATTCTAAAAGCCTATTGAATTTAAGAGAGAATGATCTCCTTCCCACATGGTTTTCAAATACCATATAGACTGGTGCAGTGTTTGAGCACCTAGAGGAAAGAGATCAGTCTCTTTTCAGTGCTATGGATTTATCTATATAAAACTATTGCTTTCATTTCTTCTAAGTACCTTTTGGAAAAGGCCTAGGGAAAAGGATGAAAAGATAACTAGGGAAACAATTTTGGTTGGTTTGGTTTGGATTTTGAAGTGGTTGCAGAATAGCAAGCATTACTATTGCGTTCTTCTCCTGATTCTCAATGGTATTATATTTGTTTATTTTGTTTATAGGCTCTTCGGTGGCAATTGCCACTACAGCATCAGGCAGGGTGTTTTTCAAGTAGTGTGAATGCTTGCCTAGGTGTTCTTGAGATGAGTGGCTTGCCTGAATATTTATCTTCACTACACATGGAAGAGGTTATGCTCAGAGGAAGGCAAAGTGAGTCTTCATGATCATTTATCTTGCTGGATGAAAAAGCAGGAGTAAGTGAAACAGTGGTATGTATTATATCATCTAAAGCCTCTTAGGGGAGGGAGAGGGCTGCAGAAGGCAGCATGCAAACAGAAGGCCTTTTCCACATAGCTGCTGCAGGAAGCACAGGCTCTCAGTCTGCCAGAGAAGGTCATAGCTGTGCCAGATGTGCGGTGATATGAGTGCAATGAAATTCAACGTGGCATTCAGGTAGACTAATTTCTCCACACAGAATTCAGTGAAACTGTTCCCAAACCCTCCTGCACATATGTGCATGTGCGTAGGTATGTTACATAAAAGTAGCGTTTACCCTGGAAGCCCAGAGGAAACATTAAGTGACTGCGTGCACTGCTGATGATGGGCACTAGAGTGCCCAAAGGCAGCTTTTCTGTGATAAATTTATGTCAGCTTTTATATGCTATAACATCTGGGCCCAAAACTGGAGCTAGCAATCTAGTAAGACAGCTTGGTTATGAGCAGTCACTCCAATGTCTTGACCCTGATCATCTCCCTTTTTTCAGATGATAACAAGCTTGGCCCGCTCACTTACAGAGTGTTCATTTCTGCTATCCCCAAGTCATGCAATTTCACTGGAAGGGGAGAAGATGGTGCTGAGAGTTCTGGGTACCAGTCCTCAGCCACAAAAAACTCCCTGCTGGTTATGAGCAAATTGTCTGTCAGTGTACATGTGCCATTTTCTCTGTCCTGGTGAGCAGTCCCCTTGCTGCTGGCACATGGGTAATGGGACGCACAGTCCCATCCCTCTGGGGAAGCCCTCGTGTCACAGTGACGGGCAGATACTCCAGAGCTGCCGGGCTCTCTTCTGGTAAGACAGCTGGGCTGGTAAAGGCCATGCAAGAGAAAAGGGGAGGTTCCCTGGCCCCTGCCTCTCCCCTTGCCCACTCAGGCAAGGCCGTGAGCAACCAGCCTTTCATCACCCCAGGCCTTTGTTTATCCAGCCATAAAACATAGGTAGCAATCACTCTTACCTCTCAGAGGGGTTGGTAAGCTTTGGTAAGGTTTATAAAATACCATGACCGAAAGGCACTGTAGAAGGATATGTTTTAATTAATTATTATTGGTCCTCTAAATGTGTGGAGGGAAAGGGCAGTTGTGGGGAGCACAGTGGCACCTTGGTCGGTTACAAGACTGTCCTGTGCCACTTTGCTCCCATATACGCCAGGAAGGCTATTGCCGTACACCATGTCATTGCACGGCAGCCTTTACTTGCCAGGAAACTACAGAGTAATATCAGAGTAGAATAATTTGCAGCCTCTCACCTTTTGGATGGCATTTTCCCACATGCTTCTAGGTTGTTTTCATCTTTTTCTGGGCCTTAGGCCTGACAGAGACCCAGGCTGCTGGACAGGGCTGAGTCCAGTCCTGAACTGTGGGGCCAGGCTGGCATCACAGGTATGTACAGCAACTAGAGCAATGGGTCCTGTCATGGGTTACCTCAACAGACACAGTCATGATGCAGAGATGTGATGGTAATAACGTGTAGCACATGAGTTAGAGCATATTTTGCTTTATGTATGGAGCTCTTTCCACAGATTTCACTGGGTTTCAGATCAGCTCCTAAATGCAGCTCCTGCTTTCAGGCTGCCCTAGCTCTCCCAGTAGCTTTCAGATCTCTTACAGTCAACGGTGGCAAGGACACCACTTGGAGCCCTTCCCGTTCCCAAACCCATTTTGGTGCTGCTGTGGAGGCTGCCCAGATCTGCAGTGAGTTCCATTAGGTGAGATTAGGATTATGTCTCAAGCATCATCATCCACACTGTGAGTGCCCAATACACCTGGACTTCAATGAGTCAGTGCTGGTTTTTAATTAATGATGAATTTTCAAGGTTATTAATTAACCCTGTTAATTTCACTCTTCCTTTTCTTAAAAAGAAAATCTGAGTGAACGTTTCTGGACTCTTTCCTGCACTGGCTTTCCCATCTGCAGCAACAAGCAGCTGTGCCATTCTTGCAGCGTGGATTCATGAGTTTATATTCTGGCTTTAACCAAGGCAGGCACGCTGGTATCCATTGCTTAGGTATTCACCTCTTTTCTTACCTTGAAAGGTTTTATGAAAGGCATTCATGGACCATTTGCCAGCTCCTTTCATGCACTCTGACAAAGTCACTGTGTGTCACAGTGTGAGCTCTTCCCACCTCCTTGCCCCTCTGATGTTTTGCTATTTGCTTGCAAAGGCAGGGGTTTTATTCAAAGTGTGCATATTATTGTGTCACTCTTGGCATACTCCAAAGGATGTGTATCTCATCATACAACCTGACACACTATCTTTCCCAGATGGTCCAGATACTGTTCTGTTTCATTAACATGTTTCTTACTACTGCCAGAGCCCAATAGAGTTGTAGGAACAGTGGCTAGAGAATGCAAAAAGCAGTAATGAGATTTTTTTATGTGCTCCGTTACGATATTGAAGAGGTTTATGTATCATCTCTCCATGCATCATTCCCACTCAGGCTGCTGCTGAACATGTTCTGTCTGACTCCTGCATCAGCCACAGTGTGTCTTGATTTCCACTTAAATCAGTCTCCTACCATTTCAAGCCTGGCAGCCTTTGAAATCAGGAGGCCACTGGAACAATAGGCAGAATTTATACTGCAGTTTTCATCTTCACTGCAATTTTCAAACAAGAATGAATCAATCTTTAATGCTCCCTTATGTGGGACATGACAAAAGACTGCAAGGCCGATTTTACAGACTGGGCTCAGAAAGCCTTAGGGACTTGCTGAAAGCCACAAGAAAAAATATGGCCTGAGCTGCAAAAAGAACAGATGAATTTGAGGTGCCCTGTACTACTGAATTTTTACACCCACATCATGTTCCCAGACAATACCTTTAAACTACTAGACAGTTTAGTTTCTGCCCGTGTCCTACATTGCATCACTAACAGCAGAACCAGGACATTCTCTGCCACCTGAGTCAATTATATTCATTGATGTAACATATTCTTTCACTGGAAAGTGAAATTAATTATTGGAAATTGTAGGGCATGTGATGACCCGATGTTTGGCAATGCCGAATGCCTTGGTGGAGTGCAGGATGTGCTCAAGGCTGTACACAGGGAAAGGTCTTTGTGTGGAAAATGATTCCTCAGGCATTGGAAACACAATCCCTCACTCCCCCATCATTACAAAATGCTACCAAGTGGTTTCTCCATGCTGCTGAAACCGCTGCTCATTGCTCCCATATCTCTCTCCTTCTGTTAATATAGCCGGCTAATTTGCAGTTTTGTCACCGAACCATGGCATATCCTGATTTCGGTCTAATATTAGTAGGTACCTTTCCCATTTTGCAGACCAGGGTATATCTGCACCTTAGAGATCACTCTGGAGTTTGGATTATCCTTTCCAAACCCTGCCCACAGAATTCTTCTTTGTGGGATAATCATCCACTTTGCTTTTCAGGAATAAAGATAGATTGGGAATAAGTGACATACTGCATATCACTGAGCTGAATCTGCTGTGCTATGATAATGGGTCTGAAACTTTGGTTAAGCTAGTATTATGGTAATATAAGAAATCAGACTGATAAAAAATGGTTAACATATGTGAAGGACCACTGGAAGTTCTGAAAGATATATATGGTTTAAAGTCTAGGAAAACATGGAAGGAGCCTGGTGATCGCAGTCCCAGCTCTGACACCAATATGTGCCTTGAGTTGGAAAAAAGATTTGTTATGCTTTGCTGTTATAAGCTTCTGAAAAATTAGTTAATTTTTCTATGGTTCAAAGGTGGTTTATGAGATGAAATTATTAACCTGGTAGAGTGTTCTTACCATGTAAAATGAAGAGCAACTGATTTAAAAAAATAAAAGTTAACTCTCAGGTCATTGAGTATTCCTACAAAACTAGAAGCAACCCCCTGAAGGAATCAGAGCAGGCAGGGGTTTGTAACATAGCTTCTGCCTTTAGCTTGCACTTGGAGGCAAAAAGAACCCATATAGAAGAATCCCTGACGACCCGAGTATTTGCTGAATATTCCCAAAAGATCGAGACTCAGGAAGAGCTGACAACATCCAGAAATTGCAGGTGCATCTTATGTTCTGGCACAAGTGGAAATAGTTTGCGAAGGGCTCTGTAAACAGGGTTTTTCCTCAACAGATGTGACCCCTTATTTTCATTTGGGCAAAGTGAATCATTCTAGAAAAAAACAGGGAATTTAACAAATGCTTCAGGACAAAACCACATAGTTTGCTAGAAACTAATGAATCCCATACAGTCATGCTTCCCTTTCATTCTTTTTATTGGTGCCCACACCAATGGTCCACCTCACTTCAGTTTATTAAAGATCAGACACCCTGTTTTAACTTCAAAGTCAGGGATATTAAGACGACCCAAAGCTGTCAGCAAATCCTAAAAGAATGGGACTGCTTTTCTTCATTTAAATTTTCACTTGCTTTTATTGTTTTTCGTATTTCCCATCAAAGCCGTGGGAGGCAGTGATGCCTTTGGACTAATGCCCTATATCTTTTCATTCTGCCTTTTTCTTTCCTTTCTGGCCCATTCTGGAATGGGAGAACAATGTGGGTGGCAGAAGGGCAGCTTCCACCACTTCATTAAAACAGCATTTTTTTTAAATTGAAATGTCTTGCGGAGGCTTTCATTATACCTATTAATATATGACTTCACACCTTTCTTAACAGCATTTGGCTATTATTATTTTAGATTCAAATCCATGCACTTTTGATTTAACACATTAAACCCATCTAGGTCCCCATATATATATTGTTGCTAGCCAGTCAGTAACTGTGTAATATATATATCCACATCAATGATGTTTTAATGATGCATTGTTCTAATATATCACCAACAAGATAGTGCTTGCATGATAGATTAGTGCCATACATCACTGTAGTGAGCCGTTTTTTATGATGTATTGCCCAAACAATCTCACTGGAAAGGAAGAATAGACACATAAGAAATGGTAGGTTTTAATTTACTACATTTTTAAAAACACTTCTAATATTCTTAACACAATAATAGCTGACCTATTGGAAGTGGAAGAGACATGATATTAAAAGAGAGGTCTGAAGCATGTCTGAAGTGCAATCCAGTGGATCAGAAGGCATCACACAGACTCTTAAGGTATGTCCTGTATCTGTTTATACCAGACAGAAAGGAAAGTAAGGAATGAAGGGGGAAACTTAATTTTTTGTTTCAAAATGGACATATGTCTGATGAGAGAGGTGGGACCTCTTCAGCTCCAGGCAAGATGCCTTTGTGGTACAGACTGATATCAGATATATAGCAATATATATCAGACTGACATACAGCAAGAGTGCATATTGGGACAGCAAGAAAATAAAGGGGGAAAAGGAGATAAAAGCGAGTGAGCTGAGCATCAAGCTGGCAAGGGCAGCAGCAGAATGAGCCACCCCAAATCATATGCCAAGCAGGACTTCTGAAAACGCCCATGACCAAATCATTTCTTTCACCCCATGGCTGCATATGCGCTAATGCTTCAAATGAAGGTGTTGCAAGACAAGAAATCCCATAAGCCACCTAAAAACTAAAGCTGGTGTGCAAAATAAAAATATCTGTTTATTCAAGAAAAATAATGCTGCACATGAAATATGAAATGCACTGAGTTGTCTGATCACGCCTTTCCTAAATGTGTCCTTCCACTGACATCAGCTGGAACAGTGAGTAAATAATAAGAGGGAAAAATAGAACTATTGGTATTAGAGAACAAAATCCCTGTTCACTGTCAAAATCCAGTTATGTAGTTAACACATATCTAATGTAGAAAAAAGGTGCTAAGTAGATATTATACTCCAGGCAGAAAATATTTTACTTTAATTAAATGAAGCAAACATCTCATTAAATGTCTGTTTTTACAGACACTAATGAACATTATTGCTGAAGGGGCAAAGGAAGTAAGACAATGAATAAGATAAAATGTATTCCTTAAGAATTTTGAGTAGTAAATATTTCCTGTGATCTAACAAGGTGTAATAAGAAATCCTACTATATTAAAATACCTTTAAGGATGTAAGAAAACTGATCTCTGATCAACTCAGCTAGAAATTAGACCACACATTTCCGCTTGGCTTTTTAAAAACTCCTACTCCGATTTTAACGCACCATTGGAGAAGATAGAGTTATTTATTTCAGGATACTTCACACTAGGAAAGCAGAAGTTCTCAACTGCAAGGCAACCCTGAAAAAGGTATAGAGACATTTGAGCAATAAAGACCTCAGTTTTAGAAGTTTTCTTTAGCTTCTGCTTACTCTTTTCAGGCAGAGTAGCCCACCTTTTATCCTACATTTTTCCACAGGTTGCATGGTGAGATTTGTACTCATCATGTTCCCTTTTACCTGCAAAATTCAGGGCACACAGCACTTTTTTTCCCAAAGCCTGCCTGGTACAGTTCTGGGCCTTGCGAGGTGCTATGTTTTCCCCATCCATGCTGGGACAGGGCTTATCCCCTCTCAGATCTGGTGCCTCAGATCCAACTTTGAGAAGGGCTGTGCTCACCACCTTCCCCACCCAGTCTCTCTCCTGTCTCTTCCTCCTTTCCTGGTTTCCCTTTCCCACCCTCCCTGCTAATTTCATGACATGCCATCAGACCAGGAAGCTCCCCAAAGCTGTCAAGTGTAAAGTGTAGGTCTGGACCGGACGGAGCTCTTTCACAGCTGCTAGGACCTTCTCTGCTACCCCATCAGCCTTCACCTTTACTCTGCTCCTTGGCTGTAGGAAGCATGGCTTTTGCTGTCTGCATGTTTTCCCCATATCATACGCAGCACTATCTCTGTCCAAGTCTTTAGAGTTTCCAAGGTGTTGGTGAGCTGCCTGCGAGCCTGAAGAGCCCTAGGAGCTGTGTTTATCCCAGTGCCCTGCTGCAGGCAGTCAGTTCTCCTCTCCCCAACGTGCTGCAGCACCATCAACTTCAGCACTGGGTTTTGATCAGCCATAATACTTCTGTACAGGAGGTACAGCTTTATACATATATCTTGCATTACTCATTCATCAGAGCTCACCTGTGTGGTTGCTGGTTATTTACAGGAGACCCCATCTTTCTGTCATGCCCAATGTTGTTTTTCTCTGAAGCGTCGGATATAAGACGTGGCTGGTGGCAAGATGCCCAGTGTGGGTGATCAAACCCTCTTCGCTTCTGCCCTGGAAATCAAGATCAGTCATGGCTTATGGTGCTGTGAGCCAGATGGCTAACAGGGCTGTTGAATTATTTTCTTGGTCTTTCTGTGCATAAACCCAACAAAATGCTTTTACCTCCCTACAGCTGGCACATGTGCCTAACAAGTTGATCTTTTGCATTTTAAATATTTATTCAGTATTTCATTTAAACCCCTGAGACTATTCCTGTTACTTTAACATAGCCCTCAACTAGTTTCACTGAATCTTCTCTATCACAATTGAGCGATCTTCAACAAATTGGCTTTGTATACTAGTAGGGCACAATCCTTTTTCTGTTTGTATTTTGGGGGTATTTTGGAAAGAGCTGCTGGTGATTTTTTTAAGTATTACATGGCATTAAACTGTTGTTTCTGTCTTTTAAATTATAGATGGTCTCCATAGAGACACTGAAGTTCTACATTGGTCTCTTGAATTGCCTGGAGAAGTGGCACTTAGAATTACATTTGGAACAATGCTAATTAGCAAATGCTGAATTTTAAACAAGCTTCACAGCAAAGTTTTTGTTTGATAGGAGCAGCAACCAGCAATTGACTGACCAAACTGACAAAGCTGAATTACAGACAACATGCTATTTAATTATTCATTAGACATTTTACAGGGTTAACTACAATAGGCACCATTCCCTTTCTGAGGAATCACCGAGCCAAGCATAAGTGCCTTAGAAATCCAACATAATAAACAGTTTGACAGAATCTGCAAAATGAAATCTGCTTCCCAAATTGCAGATTTTTTGTGGAGGGGAGAGGCAGAAACAAACCTTTGCATCCATTTAATGTGAATGCCCCAACCCATGTATGGAATAGAAATAACTTGTCAGGAGCCCAATTCTGCAGACAAAACTACTGTAAGACAGCTTTGGTAAAGGGAACCATTGCTGAAATGGGAGGAGGCCAAAACATGCATCCCCAGGCTAGAGTCAGGCCTGAACAGTGCTAGGTGAAGGAAGACGGAGCAGAGCTCCCCACGGGCCCCTCAATCTCCTGTTTCTGCCCAGAATGATGTGTATCTCTGACTTGTGTGTGTAGGGGCACAGGTCCCACAGGTTCCTGCATGGCTCCCCTGCACACCCACCCCACTGTGCAGGGGACTCTTCAAGCGCTGGCTGGGAAGTAAAACCGGGCAGATATTTTGACCACAGCAGAGGTGACAAGGTGTGGACCTTATCACTTCCAGAATAAGCCATGGTCAAAGGAAATTATTGCAATAAGGGAGAAGACTCATGGATCCATGCAGAAGCCACAAGGTGTGGGGAAAATCTTGGATAGATGCTGACCTAAGCTCAGATACGCTTAGGAAATGGAAACAGGGAAATACATGTTTATTCCACTATTTGGTTTTGATCAATGTTTTTCTTGCACTAGCTAAAGCAAAGACCAAGTACGTTCCAGCAAAACCAGTGAATGAGGATGATGTTCTGCCCCTCCCAAGCCAAAGGAAACTGAAGAGGAAACACTGCTTCTTTATGGAGACCCAAATGCAGGACCGGCACACAAGCCCCTGGGAGCAGCACTGCCAGGATCACCTCCAGTGGTACTTGGGTGACAGCAGTTATTTGTGGTTAAATGCATCACAGACCAGGTGAATAATCTGGGGCCATACTTTGTGCCAAGGTTTATACTTGGAAGAGGACAGGCAGACTGCTGGCCGCTATGTCTTTCTATGGAAGGCAGGGGTAGTAGTGATTGCTGCCATTGCAGGCAGGAAGTTCGGTTAACATGGTTGTAAGTGTACTTTGGTGTAACTGAAGTTCACAGGGAGCACTGATCCTTAGAGGGAAAAGTATTTTTAAAGAGTTCTGAAGTGGTAGTTCAGTTTCAGTAGTACTGTAGTGCAATCTCTTACCATCCTAATCAGTCTGTTGTGAATTTGTTAAGTGGAAGACAATGAGAAACCCTGGGATGATCTCTGAAAGCCTTGATTTGTGGGGCTAAACCTTCCCTTAATGTGGTCAATGTTTCTGTAACTCTCCCAAATGCTTCCCATGCATTAGACATGGCACCACTGTTAATGATGGGTTCAGAAATGCAGAAAGGAGCAAATGAGTAAACCAGACTTCACCTCATGCATACGTGCCTGTCAGCCCTCCGGGATGGATGCAGTACCCAAGGATACTGTTCAGCACTGCAACAGGCATTTACCAGCCACTTGCTCTGTGTGGGGAGAAACGCGTGTGCAGAACAGGACAACTTCAAAACAGTGCATGCTCCCTTGGCTGGGATGATGAATTAGAAATCAAGTATTTGTATAAAGGCATTATTTTTTGAGATGAGACAAATGAGTAAGTAGAATGAAATCACCTACCTAATCAAATGGAATCAAATGTGACTGGTAGTGCCATTCACAGCTATGGTGATACTTCACCATCCTTATTATAGTATAGCTACCTACATAGAGGCTAAAACACAACTTGGTATAACAAAATATATCTATCTAAAGTGGTTCACAATCTGTAGTCAGTTCTTTTCCTACTACTTCTTTTTCTTATCAGCAGTCACTCTACTTGCCACAAGCATTTGTATGATCTGTTGTAGGAGACACTTGCCCTGCAAACAGTCTCTGTACACTGCGGTTGTGGTAAATATACCCATACTGAACCTGACTACAAGAATGATCTCATCCTGTGGATTGTTTTCTACACAGTGTCCACCATTATTATAACTGCATGTCCCAAAATACAGAGAAGGGCTCATGTAAGGATACAATTATTTCCCTTTCCTTTCAGCCTACATATTTTATTCTTGATAGTTTTGCTGGCAGCATAAAAAAGCTGGGTGCTGAAGCCTGCAGACTTCTTGTTCTCTCCTGGAACTGAATCCCACACACATCTCAGAGAGCAATTGGTCTCCTTTCATGTGTCCACTGAACGCGGCACTGTAGGAGTATACATAAGGGAAAGCCTGAAACAGGATCTTTTAATTTGACAAATGGGAAGTACAAAGATGCTGGGTTGCTACTGATGCTGGTTAAGACAGATAGTCTCAGCAACATCCAGGCACATCAGCTGAGCTCAGCAGATTTATACAGGTTTTTGTGAGCATGTAGTTTCTCTTCGTCACCAAAGGGTTCATAAATGACCACACAAATAGATTAAAAAAGTAACCTGCTGTTTATCCATAACTTTCTCTCTCCATTTATATGGTGCCAGCTATATAAACACCCACTTCTCCATTATGTGATTGCTTTCTAATCTAGGGTAAGATCCTGCCTCAGGGATGTCATCCACAAGTGGATTTGCCCTGCTTGCATGAAAAGATAGCCAGACACTTCATAATCACCCCAAGTCCCCAGACTCCCAATGCTATTTCACGATCTGAGATGTTTGTGGAGGAAAAGAAGGCGGCCACGTGAAAGAAGGCACTGGCAGGCTGATCTGGGACCACTTGCTGAGCCTGTGCTGTGCTCACATTAAAGCAGCCTTGTTTGGGGTTGTGCAACCTTAGGGCAGGCGTCAGAAAAGAAGCCCTGGTGCACATGAAGCTGTGGATGAGCACGGGGTTTGGAGGAGAGGGTGCCAGAAGGCTGAGAGCAAGCACAGGTAGGGTTTGCCACAGCTGGGGTCAAGGGCTCTTGCAAGCTCTGAGAATTTTAAGGGTGTAAAACCCCACTGAGGCTCAGCTGCCTCATCCAGTATTTCCCAGCCTAGGAAGGGAGGAATCTGGGGTTGGACCACTTGGCTGAACAAAATGAACAGAAGTGAGAATGAAATGTTTATTGAATAGTTGTATTTGCTTTAATGTGTTTTCCTGTTACCTAGGAACAAATTGGCAATTACTTCAGATCTGATATCCAAAGAATGCACCTCTGGAACTGACCTGACTGCATGGGTTCTGGCTGCACCTCGGTCTGCATTTGGGTTTGAGCACTTTGGTCTGCATCCAAAAGTAATTTGAATTCAAGCAGTTCTTGTTGTTTTGTAAGAGTGGCTCTAATTGCTGAACTAAACAGAAATAAGAAAAAAAAAGAAAGCCAGCAAAGGAATTTTTAACTGCAATATAGCCTGTTTGACATCTCCATGTTTATTATTGTAGTGACCCATCACTTGGACCCATCATTTCAATCTACATTGGTCCAAGAACTATGAAACAACAGTACTTCCTACCAAAAGCTGTATTACGATACATTAGCAAGAGAGCTCACTCTCTCAGAGCTGATGATGTCTCCTTAGACTAATGTTCAGCTTCTGAATTTTCTGGCTTTTGGTTGATTTATCCATGCAGCCATAATATCACAATGCCGCAGGCTTTTATGTTTCATTCTCTAGCTTTTGAAAGGAAACAAGAAAAATAAAAAGGTAATTTAATGCACTCCACAATTACTATTTAAGCATTACATCATCAGAAAGGCTGTCACTAACTAGTAAGTGGTCCCAATGACAAGACAGCATTACCTAGCAACCGCAGAGAAGACATTAACCCTTTTGTGGGTACCATACCCACCACTGAAGCTGGAGATATATTGCAGGAAACAAACGCATATGCCCAAGAGCCGAAAAAATCCCAACTTCTTCCATCTTGTGATTATGGTGTGAACATTTTGCTCTGTAATTCTGAAAAGCTGCCCAATTCAGTTCTGTGAAAGAACATATGAGGATCAAACGGCTGTGAAGGCAGCTTCTGAGAAAGAAGGGAAGCGTGATGAATCATACTAGTGCTATGTGTGCAGACGCAGGGTGAGACAGGTTTTTTCTCTAGCCTGAAGAAGGATGACTGGTTAAAATCTTACCAAGAGTCTCAGGAGGTTTTCAATTATTATTTGTACAGCTCATGGGTCTTTGCAGCCCTCCAGAACATCAACCAATATTTTAGGGAACGTGTTGTGTTCATCCTGTATTCTACATAGCAGAAAGAGGTAGAGTTAACTGTAAGCTTTACATTTAAGATTTGTGTGAAGAAAACAAAATTAAATCTTAACTCTGCTGTGATTTACATGGGAATGAACAGGTCCTGAAGGATGAAGCATCTGTGGGGCACCTCCCAAGCCCATGCCCTCTCCTGACAAACACTACCAGCCCCACAGGAAACTTCTGGGATTGCTCTTGCTGCAGGGCTGAAATCTGCAGTCCCCACTGAGAAACAGAACAAAGACCTCCACTGCAGCTGCAGCTTATACAGCCACATGCCAGGAAACTGGCAGCAGAAGCACGCACTGCAGGCAGGAGGAATCTGAAAGAGGCACCAAGAACCAGGTCTGTGTGCTAAGGACCAGACTGGCTGCCAGCAGGGCAGCACCTCCATGGACTATCATCTTCTTAATGACCTGTCTTCAGTTTCAAGAACATGCCATCTTTTCCTGTTGTGTCTTGCACACAATATTCATGTCCCAAAGGAGATTGTCAGACACAGACAGAGCTCAAACCCTGATATTTTCTGTGTGAATAAGGAGTGGAGAAAAAAGGTGTGCATCCTCCTGTTTACCCACCCTACACTAGATGGGTTTCCAGGCCCTAGGAAAGATCTCCATGGTGATGTCAGCAAACTGTCTATCTTCAAATACTGTCTTTATTTTGTTTGAATACAGATGTATAGTAACAAACACAACAGCCCAATTTGTAGGTCTTTTCTTAAATTACATGGCTTGCAGTAGCTGTGAAAGCAAGCAAGCCATGAGATGAAGGAAGTGTGAGGAGAGAAAGAAAAACCCAGAAAAGAGCAGCAAGAAGAGCACAGTATTTTCAAGTCCAACAAAGATCGTCTGGACGAACATCACTCTGATTGGAGCAATTCTTCAGTATTTTATTCAAAATAAATAAACTGTCCAACTCTATTATATATGATGTTGCGTATTTGTTCCAACGATCTTTAAGTGGGTACTGGGACTGCACTGCTTTGTATGTTTCCATTCCAGATGACTAAAACTAGCTTTGTAAAATCCCCCCAGAAAAATATGATGTCCCACTAAATCACTACTCTGATATGATTATAAAAAGACTGACTTTGATTACTCTGTTTTTTTGTCATAAGTAATAATAAACCAGAGCAATAACTAGCCAGCACAAAAGAGCAAGCATTTTCAGCAAAAGTGGAGAGAAGCAGGTAGGACCTAATTTGTGTTCTGCAAAGGCTCAAGCCAGTGAGGAGCTGACACTCTGCCTCTCGCTGACTTCACTAGAAATCTCTCAGCATCTTATAGGATCGCTGAGCATCTGGTAATATCGACCCTATCAGCGCAGTGCCAAGTACTCAGTGTCCACATCACCTGTGAACATAAATTAGAGTCAAGAGGATACTATATTTGTAAGAGCTGGTCTAAACTAGCATGAACACCTTCACTATTTTACCAGGTTAAAAAGGCTGTACTCCCTCAAGCCATCAATGAAAGTATCCTCAGTACCATGAGGATCAAACCATGTAAAATGATTTTGCAATATTTTCACATTATAAAATATGTACAGGTATTAAAGCTGCCAATCTTATTGCCTACAAATACTGCTGATGTCTACGAATTCACTAAACTATCCACAGAGCCTTGTGAAATATCTTTAGGACCTGAGCCAAAACATAGACCCTGATCCTTCTCTGATGATATGACTACTTTTATAGCACCCAGTTCCAATTGTTTTTCTTATTTTAATTAAGCAATTTCTTAATAGCAACAAGATGCTGTATGCATTTCACTGTGAGGAGATTATTACACAGTAAGTTTGTTAAATTCATTTGGTCTCTGACCTTGCGTCCTCTAACACCATCTAGTAGACACTGGATTTACAGAATAGCACTGTATTGCCTGCAGCATCCAGACACCAAAGCCCTTGCACCTCACACAGAGAAACTCGTTAGGAAACTGGCCTGAAGGAGCAGAAATAAAATTAAAACAAAACATGGAAACTGTTGTTGCAAAGTTAAAAGTGGTCCAAAAGAAGGTAATTCCATTAGTACATTCGCTAATGTAAGGCAAAATTCCAACTCTAATGGAGACTTTCAGCAGAAATCATAAATGAGCAATGAAGATTCTGGTCTTTTCAAGTGCCACATGGTTCAGTAGAGAACTCATAACCATTTAATGAACAATTTATTAAAGAAAAGAGAAATAGCAAATTTTTCCCTCAGTTAAAGTCAATGGGATTGCATGTACAAGTCAACTGTAACTCAAAGTGACATTCTTGTAATATTAAATATTCACTGAAACTCTGCATTAATACATGTTTTGTTCTAATGGATCATTTTATTCTCTGTGAGTGCACAATTTCCTTTTTTTTCAGCATACCACTGTATATTACCTAATCATACTGCGAAAACATACACAACTTCAAAATGGTATGCTGTAGAAAATTTTTAAAACTCAAGCTGCACAACCAATGCCTTCTCAGCAACTTTACTCAGAGGACAAACTGGTAGGAGAGAGATACCTCCTCTATTCATCAGGGGAAGTCTTGACTACCTAAGAAAGAAGCCCAATTTTTTTTTCAAAAATATTCACCATTATGCAGTTCCTGTTCTCCTGTCAACCGACCTATTGCTGATTTTGAAAGTCTGTCCCCCTGGATAGTCGGTGAGGTATGAGTTAAACTACAGATATTGTTTTATTTAACTTTATACTAAATGGAGCATAGAGAAATAAAAATATGCAGTGTCAGACAATGAGGCGATTAGAAACTTCCCTTTTGCATATCCTGGCATTTATTGACTTGAACACTTTGCATTTAATTTCTTTGTTTTTTTCTTTTTAAAGGAAAAAAAATTTTGGGTGAAGGCAAAAAAGTGATAGTCAAAAACTTCCCCTAAATATTAATCTTGGAGAGTGACCAAACCAAATACATTTGCTTCAAAGTTGCTGTTTCTATTTTTATTTTATTTTCTAAGTTAGAGATATGTGAGAAAAAGAGATTGTAATGGATACCATAATGGATGACCATAGCAGGTACTGGCAAGGTGTCGCTATGATTTATGTGCATACATCTTGTATTTCATTCCCTTATCTTTTTAAATGAGTTGTGAATAATTCAGAGAATGACTGGGTGGATGACAGAGTTTGTGCACCGCTGAAGATCAAAATCTTCTTATTACCCAGTAACAGATACAGCTTGGAAGTGGTAACACCAGGTCTCCTTACCCCACACACCCGTGGCCCAGGACTCATCTCTATGCATAGGCCCTTCACTATCCAGCTCCCAGTTAGTTCTCAGCTTGTCCTTCAAGACATACAACAAGGCTGACAGTGAAGATAATGTTCATAAGAGGCCACTTGTCCTGGGGGAAGTCAACTGTCACTATCAAACTTGTTCCAGCAAAAAATTAAATATTTGGTATATGGTAATGGTGTACCTATCACTGTTGCCTCAGACCAGGCTTCAGCCTCACCAGAAAGAGGCTTATAAAACCTTATTGAGTCCTTCTTATTTCCCACTAAATTCTCCTCTTTGAGCATTAGCTCTTGAGCTCATTGACCTGAGTACACACTTAAGAAACTTTGTTAGTTATGTAAAAAAAGATAAAATGAAGACACGCAGAAGCCAAGTTAATCATTTGGACATATGGAAATAATGTGGTAATGTTGTTTATATGCAGGCAGGCAGCTCACTAATAGCATTGCTGCAAAACACTCAGAGGTTTTTAACTGGAAAAAAAACCAAGGGAGCTGCACAAGATAGCCAGAATTCAGTGGACTTGACTGAAAGCTCCTCTTCTACTTAGTTTGCTGTTGGCATAATGAGCAGGATCTGTAATTGCTAAAAAATATTTTAAAACTACAGCAAAATGCAAACCAACAAAAGAGGGAACTTTTCAGTTAGGAACAGGGAGACTGACTGGACCCTGGGAAAACACCAATTTTGCCATAAAACTCTTCCTGAAATACACTATAATTAAGAGTCCTGGCTATTTAGCCCCACTGCAAGTGCCATTATGAAGACAGGAGATAGGCTTGGGGCTACCTTTTGAGAGATTCAGGCAATCACATCATCTATTCCCTTTGGTAAGGCTGGAGCAAAAATTAGCTAATTCTTTTTCTCCCATGGCTGTTTACAGAACGGTGGCTCAGAGCTATGTTCTTCTGATGCCAGGAAACCTTTGATTTCCAATGTAGGCCTTCCCAGACCCCTTCCTACCCATCTGTCCTTCTAGAATTTTCCCTTGATTTAAATGACCCTTTTTTTCTGGTATTTGTTTTCCTGATAATATTTATAGATACCAATCATAAAATTATTAAAGATGTTCATATTGATCCAGAAAGGGAAAAAAAAAAAAAAAGGAACAGCATGTCTGGCATTCTATAAACGACACGGGGGGTGGGATGGGCGTGGGGAGGTTTAAAGGTATGAAATTTCTCTCTGCGTCGGAATTTCAAACATACTGCATTTGGGGGTGAGAGGGAAATGGAGGTGTTTTGTTTGATTAACAAGGCAGAGGCCACTGACAAAGTTTAAATCTGAATTTGCCAAAAGTTTTGGGGGAGCTCAGCTGCCAACGTTTAATGCAGATTACCACATACAGCCTGCATCCATTTGTAAGATGTTTCCTTCCCTGTGTTTACATCCCAGGTGGCAGTGATGTGAGCTGCTGAGCTGAGATCAATTTACTCCAGCCCCTCCAGCCCGCCAACAAGGAAATGTCCCATCACATTTCCCTGGGCTGGGCGGTTGGGGCAGCGTGTGCCAGCGAGCCACAAGTGCTGGGCTCAGGTCGGCTCCCGGCTGGCTGAGCAGGATCCAACCTAGCAGCTGCTCTGCCTCTGTGGGCACAAGGAGGTTTCGGCTGGGTGGGAAGGAACCAGCCCCATGGCTGACTTCCTTCTGAAGGGCAATAAAAAGCAGTGAGTGGGGAGCTCACACCAGCCTATTGGCTCCAATAATGATATCAACAATAACAACAAATCCCTTTTTCCAGCCCAGCCCTGTGGAGCAGCCAGAGTAGACTTTAAGGATGTAATCCCCAGCAGCCGAAGCATTGCGTGGGGCTCTCCCGGCTGGTTTAAGCTAGGTTCTTCAACTGCCAGCACTGGCGGGAGCAGCAGAGCACTTGATGTGGGCTGCAAAACCTGCCTGGGAAGTGGCAGATGCCCGGCGGATACCAGAGCCCGAGTCTCAGCTGGGCCAGCATGTGTGCCCACCACAGCAGCAAGCCCTGGCCCCCTGCAAAGGGCAACAACGAGGATGCCAGGCAGCTGACAGCCTTTGCTGGTCAAGCCACCCCTGGTCACCACTGCGATACATTGAGCTTGGCCTCCACTTACAGGGTGGTCTGCAGAGGCGTGTATTTAAACTTTGGAGCTGTGTCTGCTCAGCCTGCTGAAAGTGAGGACGTCTATTTAGCAGCTGGAGCACCACCAGACTGGAAGACTGAGTATTGCCCCCTGCCACAGCAGCACCTGCGAAGGGGAAATCAGCAACCACAAGTACTTACATAGGGTAGTTTTAAGCAGCACTCCTCTGCAGACTGCCAAGCAGGAATTTTCTGGCAATAACTTCTCTTAACTTCTTGCAGGTTGCATCTGAACTGATGAACTTGGGCTGAATGGCTCTACACCATATACCTTTTTCTAGACCATTTGCTAACCTGTTCAAAATGAGGAAAGCATTTGCATTTAATTTTGCCACTAAGTGTTAATCTGGGACCTCTTATACCTTCTCTGCAGTCTCTATTTTACTAGTTTTAAAACTGGTGTAAAGAAAAAATTAGGGCTAGAGGCTAAAGAAAGGAGCTAGAAAATATTGTACTGTCTTGTAAACCATTCACACTGTCCCAGGTATACTTTAAAGTTCTCGTCTGGCAGTTTTCAATCAAATAGTCCATATTCAAGCTGAGTCCCATGTAAGGCTTCAGTCATAACTGTGGTCTGCTAATATTTTAAAAGTTGAGAACTACATGTGGGCAATAACTGCATAGAGAAAACACCCTTAAAAACCAGTAGCCAGCTTGTAACATGGACTGAGACAAGGTCAGCTTTAAGGACTAGGTGGAAAGCCAAGCCACCACTAGAGTCATTACTGGAACTGGAAACACGAAAGGATTGTCTCCCACTCCTCCTAGGTCTCAGTCCCTTAAACCCCTGCTCAGCTGCTACCTAAAGGCTATGGTGTTGAAAATTGTTTTCTGTGTTCTTGGACATGCCTGTAAGCTCCTTGGCTTTAACATTCATATCCAATATAGCCCCTGCCCCCCTGGGATCTGTGCAGTAGGGTCCCAAGTCTGTCTTCTGATGACTGGGGTGCACAGGCCTGGATTCCAGCTTTCAGTCCCCTGACAACTTCACTATCTTGAACCCAGTATCACTGGTGCAAAGATTTGGGTTGGAGCTTTCCCCTCTCCAGGAAGAGTAAGAGATGAGAGACACGCTTATTCATGCATGTTATTTTCCTTTGCACCAAGTGGTGGTCACTCATTCTGTGCAAGGTGGAAGCTGTATGGGGATGGAGAGAAGCTGTCCCCTGTATCTCAATGGACGGCTGGACCAGCATGGATGGCCCTCCCGGGGCAGCCCCTGCTGCAGGCAGGCTCAGAGCACTGAATTCCCTCACAATGGAGATGCCTTTCAGCATCCCTGAATGAAGTAGTTAAAGCCTAGAGACTGGCATGGTATAAGGCATGATCCCAGGGCTGACCACAGTGCTGTCTGGTGACAGCAACCATGTGTTCCTCAGCTGCTTGCCTTCCAGACAAGTGGGAACAGGCATGGCACTGGACCAAGCTTGTACAATAGAACAGCTTTTCCAGCAGCAGGTCTGGTTGTCACTTCTTCATGCTTTTTCCCCAGTGTCCACATTAAACAGGTTCCTGCTGAGCACTCCCTGAATCTTCTCCTGTGCATTGGTTCCTCCCCTTTAACCCATGCAGAGAGTCTGGGAGCCTAATGCAGGCCATGGCAGCTTTGTTTCTGCAGCAGGGCTGCTATAATTTGTAGCAGATTGCATTCCCAAGGCCATTTGCATGTTTCACCTTCTTTCATCTATTTTAGATCTTCCCTCAAACACTTCTGCCCCTTCTCGCCTCTCTTCTCTACACGGATTCTCCCAGAGCTGGCTCTACAGAAATCTCTCATCATCCCTAGCAGAACTCTTCTGTGTGAGTGCTTTGCCAAACACACTCATCTTTTATTCCTCCCTAAGTCCATCAGTCCAGCTTTCCTGCCTTTGTTTATACCAGTAACATCTTTTTCCTTTTAAACCTTTTTTCTTTTTTATAGAGGGTATAATAAAAAATTAAAAGAAACCACAAAACCTCATTTTGTAAAACTTGGTCTGGCCTACATCTCCAGAATCAAAGAAACTCTGAGCTAATGATGAATCTGCCTTGTTCAGCTAATCCTGCCTAATTGCCATAGTTCATGGGCACCAAGCTGGTAGTGCAGGAACAGAACACGATGATTGCAGAGTGATGCTTTTGCTGTTTTTTACTGAAGAGAGTGATGAGCTTTTGTATTTGGAAACATAAAATTGGGATAAAATTTGCTGTAAGGTGATAAATTTGCAAAATGGGTCAAATCCCAGACTGAAATATTTAACAGCAACCTATTCACTCAGAAGGAAGTATACTCAATTAATTAGAAAATCTGCATGTAAAAAGACTTCTCCAATCCAATAGAGTAAGACTGAGTAAGACTGAGATTAAATAAATTCCAAAACTAGCCTTCAACAGTGTGCAGCCAGGAATAGCCCTGAAAAAAAAAGTTCTGTTTTCTCACCGTTTCACTCACATGACCTTAATGTCTACTCCAATTGTTATTGTATTAACTATTCAAAATAAATTAATCTGGCATTTGGTCAAGACAATGCCTTACAAGTTATAAAACACTAAAAATACCTATGTCACCATACAAGTAGGTTCTATATCCTCTGGGTAATAGCTTATAACTAAAGCTGCATGTGAGATTCAGTACTGCTTTAGTAATTAACAATATGCAAACAGATCAGTTTCATACTTCACCCTTGAAGTAATATCATCATTTGACTGGCAGTGTGAAGTCACTTGTGTATGATGGACATTAATTATGACTAGGAATCTGAATTCTTCCCTATCCTGTTAAAATGAGAAGCACTAAACTATGTTCCAATATTTCATAGTAAGCAATGTACAGCAAAAGTCTGAAAAAAGTACCTAGCTATATATTATATTATTAGATTTTACTTTTTCATTTATACACATTCACTAATGGCAATAGCTTTGATATGAAGAAGCTTTTTGCCACATCAGAGAAGGAAGGTTATTTTTCCCCAGATAGTAACTACCTACCGTATGGAAGCAGATCCAATGTGTCTAAGTACAGAGTACTAAAATGGAGCCATTATAAGTATTGCCTCATAAAACTTCAAACTACCATAATAACTTAATATCAGTGCAATCAAACTTTATGTGACTTTCTGCAGGCATACTTCTGCAGCTGAGAACTTCCTACTTGTACTTTTTGTGGGTAGTCCTGCAGCGGTGTAGCAAATAGTAACTGATCTCCTAATCCAAAGCTGTCTATTAACAGAATTAAGTCCAGTGAGGTGCTCTTTATAGAATAGGGAAAATGTGGCTCATGAAGCCTAAGACGAGATGGAGATTAGGTTAGAAGGGAAGAGAGAGGGGGAGAAGAGTTGGTGGGAGAAGATGGATCCCAGTGTCTCTGGAGTCTGTCCCTGATCCCACTTCCCTCACTGTCTCAGACTTACACACATCCTGCACCATGTTATGGCCCCAAGTTCAAAACTTGATGCATTGATCTCTGCTGGGAACATCCCATGTGTGAAGACAATCCCTTAAAAATCCACTGCATTTCAGGCTCAGGATGGCTGGATGTCAGTGGTGGGTGAAGTGACTGCTTAGGTTCACATCTCATATGATTCTGCTCAAGAGAAGTGGACAGCAAAGCTCTTCTTGAATGCAAGAAGATATGTGTGTGTATATATATGGGAGAGAGCAGTGCACCTCATGTTATCAAAAGTAGTAACTTTTCTGAGATGCAAGCAGCATTTCAGGAAAGCAGTGAGGCAGGGCAGTGCACCCTCACAGCTGCACTCAGGGCCAAGGCAGGCTTGCGACAGTTTATGTCCCCCCGGACTAAGTGCCCCCAGCTTGAAGCTAGGGGCAACCTGTTCTGTACCTTGTTTTTTGCAACCACAGCTCTATGTTGCGGCAAGCCAAGCAAGGCTTAGATCCACTTCTACAACCTGGGGCCTGAGCAGACCTGGGGGAGCACAAGAAGTTGGAAGGGGACACAGCTGGGACAGCTGACGCCAACTGACCAAAGGGATATTTCATGCCATATGATGTCGTGCTCAGCAATAAAAACTGGGGGAAGAAGAAGGGAGAACATTCAGAGTTATGGTGTTTTTCTTCCCAAATAACAATTATGTGTGACGGAGCCCTGCTGTCCTGGAAATGGCTGAACACCTGCTTGCCAATGGGGAGTGGTAAATTAATTCCTTATTTTGCTTTGCTTGTACATGTGGCTTTTACTTTCGTGATTAAACTGTCTTTATCTCAACCCATGAGTTTTTGCACGTTTCTGATTCTGAGGGAGTGGCTGGTGGGGCTGAGCTGCCCACTGGGGTTAACCCATGACAGCAGAGAAGATGAAAAAGGGGCAAGGAAACCTGGAAAAGTCTGGGAGGCACAAGCTGGGCCTGATAAGGGTAAAGAAGAAAATGGAGAGGAAGGGAAAGGGCAGGACAGGCAGAAGGCAGGAGGTATGGGGTCATGGTTACAGTAGATGGGTGGAAGAGCCTAGGACCAACAAAGCAAGCATCCTGCAGAGCCCTGAGCTGCTCCTACAGCCATCAAATCCACCTTTCCTCTGCAAACCCATGGGCATAGCGCTCCCTCCCCATTTTGGGTTGGCTGAGGAAGCAGAAGAGCTTTGCTTGCCATCCCTCTGTTACCTCAAGAGGTTATGGTCTGTGCCGAACTCAAAGGCAGTGGCTCAGATGGTGACTCACAGGGGTGTCACCATGATGCCACACAACGGAGTTTCCTGAGCTGGGAGTGTAGTTCTGCTTTCACTCTCGGAGTGGTAAATTACAGGATAGATGCAGCAGCAAAAGCACAAAGTTACACCTCAAAGTTAGGAAGTGCCAGAATTTAGTTTCTTTGCCACTTTCATTCCCCTACTTCCCTTCCAGACCCTTATTTTGTGATCCTAGGGTGAAATCACCCTGTTTATTTCAGCTCCTTCTCTTTCCTGGCACAAGGGGAGCTGCTCTGGGCATGAATTAGTGTGGTGCAATGAAACAAATGCTGCATCATTTATCTCTTCCCTTGTGTTGCAGAGATTAGGCTATGCATCATGAGTGATATAGGGGCTGGAAGAGAAAAGCTGACCTGCTGGACAAGACAGGCTATTGCTGCCCTGGTAAACAAGTGCTTCTGGCCTCTGCATGGAACCCTTGCATGGAGTGGGTCAACCACTCAGACTCAGCTGTCTACAGGCAGTCACTTTGCCTAAGCACATCAGTCAACAACTGCCTGACCCAGAGGCTTAGACTGATTTTCAAACACAAAGGACATTGTTACCGATGAGGTCTTTTTGTACCACACATAAGGCATGATTATGATTCTGACAAATGAAAACGTCTCAGATTGAGATCTCAGAAATACTGCTTTGGAATTCAGTGACTGCACCTCAGGTCCTTCTGTTTGATGACGATAAACTATGCCCTTACTTCACTGTGTGTCCTAAAAAGAAAGCAGTATTTGTGAAGCACTCAGATACCTAAGTGCCATAGGAAGAACTGAAGAAACTCGTAGTTCTGTCTTTGGAACAAGAGCTGGGTAGTGGGTACTGACTAGGGTATGGAATAATGCATTCAAAAAAGAAAGTTGCAATGAAATATTTAATACATTGAAACAAAGATGCGGTGGCCAGAATAGTATGAGACAAGATAGTGCCATAATGTTTTGAAATCACATTTGCAATATGCCAAACTGGAGTTTCCTGGATAACCCTAATGGGGTTTTTTTAAAATGTTCGTGCTTAGTTTTGTAGCCCTACACCCATTCTTTTGCCATAATATTTTCCATGTGTGCAAGTGTTTAATATAGAAAAGAATAATAACCTGAGCTACTGAAGAAATTACTTACCTTCATCTATAAATTAATTTGATGGAAAATAAATCAGCAAGGAAATTTTCATACTTTAGCTATGCTTTTGTAACTGTGCTGTAGAGCAAGGTATCTTTGCTAGTGAAAAGATGTTTTATTTATCAACTTGATTTATTGATTGAATCCATTTGTCTTTAATTCAGCTACGTAGGGTGGACAGGGTCATGCACACTGATTAATTGTCAGGGCATCTGGTGTATGTGGAATTTTTACTTTATTAAGATCTAAAGAAACAAATAAGTTATTAGAAAATATCCATGAAATTTTATGTCAAAATCCTTGAGAAATCAGTTTTGATGATGATGCACACAAATTCCTAGGGAGCTAAATACTCTGGGTTAAAATATTTTACTTAACAAAAGAGATTCAGTAAAAATCTATCTGAAATTGTGGTTATATTTTGTCTCCTACCAGAATGTCTGGAGGAAATTTTTCCTTTTAATATATTTGTAAAGAAAGTTCAGAATAAGCAGAGCACATTTGACAAGTTCTGAACCCCAGCAGGGTTGCAACTAACTTTTCCAGGTTGTGTATTTTCAGGTATATGTAGAGTTAGCATGGGGAGGGGCTTTGGGGGACAGGTTAGGAAAAGCGGACAAACTGAGTGACAGCACCACTGCTAGAAAAACCTAATGCCCAGGGAGCTCACGATCAAATATTTATAGCTTTATAGGCAACAAATACCCCATGAGACAAGACTACAAAGCAGTCCCATGCTCAGGTATTCTTTTTGCTCTCACCCTACCCTTTTCTTTCACCATATCATTTTTCAGAATACTTACTATGCTGTCAGCATTGTTATTGCCAGCCCCACTCCAAACTAGTAAAAAGAGGAATGCTATTTAATGCCTTTTTATGGATTTCTCAGTTGATTTAGTTGGTTCCTATTCAAATATTGTGTTCATTTTAAATGCTGCAACTGGTCTGGCAAGTAGGACTTTCATTCAAGAATCTGTTTTTCAAATACATCATAATAAGAGATCTAGAAATAAAAAGAATATATTCAGAAAATATTTTTATTAATTTTTAGGTGATTAGCCCAGTTTTCATAGTGTACTTCAACCACTAGTTATCTTAGGATATATTTTTGCAGGGGAAGGCTGCACTATGAATAATTCTTTCAGTATTTCTGCAGATGCTGACTTCTGAGGCAACTGAAATGGAAATGGCTCTTCAGAGGAGATCTGTACAAGATATCCCAGTCAATGAAGCTTCTATGAAAGATCAGAACATGAAGTCACCACACACAAGGCTGTGGTACTCATTCCCAGCTAGAGCCAGCTTTGTCTAACACCTACAGGGATGCTGGAAAGGGCAACTTGTAATCTCTTTATTGGGGGCTCTGGTGGCAATGCTTCTCATCTTTGTTTCTGTAACATCACTATACGGTGCTGGTGTCACTCAGTCTCAGACTCCACAGGGATCTGGGAGAAATTTAAGCCCCTGCTGCAATATACTCCTTTCTTTGCACCAATTTTTTTTTTTGTGCTCCTGGAGTTTAGTAGTTTGATGGCTGAAAGGGCTGTGCTGCGCTCTGAAGTGTGCTTTTGCCTCTGCAGATCAAAGCATTGTATGGGGATGTAAGGAGGTCCTTGTCAGTGCTATGGGGAAGAGCACAACAGGCTGGTCTTCTCTACTCTGCTTCTGGTTACCATCACCAGTGGGACAGAGAGCAAAACAAGCATGCACTTATTGCCAGATACCAGCTGTGCTTAATCATCCATGGGACTATAACAGGTTCTCCTAATGTCTACCTAACCAGCAGTTCTGCCATTTATTGGGATATTTGGCCACTTCAGTTTGAAATTTGATTTATTAATATCAAACTTAAAACAAATTATCAACTCCTAAAAATATAATCTGAATGCTTCCCTAGGATACTCTCTGATAGGGGTTCTTAGAAAATACAAAATCCTTCAAGTACTTGGGCCTTCATACAAATTTTGTATAGCAAATACCATCAGGAATCTTTGGAATTCCAGATCCATAGACAATTTATCATCTAATTCATTACTGCAAAATCTTGTATTTGGATAAAAAAAAAAAACACAAACCAACACCCTGTAATATTTTGGAACTGCAATGCTGTTATGTAAAAATCCCCACACAACTTTATGTGTGTTTGCCTTACTAGTTTTAAAGGTCCACCTGCTCTATTTGCAAGTATATGATTTGCTTTCCTAAATGTCAGTCGGGAGAAACATGGCATCAGCCTTCGTCACCTATATTCACTTGACGGCTATATGTCTTTGGTCAGAAGACATGCTGTGGTCCTGCCAGAGTCCTTTCTGTCACTTTTTACTTAAGTCATTAAATTTTAAAAGCAAAACAAAAAATCCAACCAAACAAAAAACCAACCAACTAACAACCCCCAAGCCCTAGTTGGACTGCAGCAATACAGGTGTTCCAGTTAGTTTCACGATAGGGGAAAAGCAAGCTGTATGAACCCTGTTATTTCTAAACCCCAAAACTGTACTTTCAGTTTAGAACGGCGTCACTTGGAACACGGGTCTGCACTCACATCACACATGTATTGCAATATAGGGACCAAGATACAGCCTCGTCCCCCTCCCCACTCACCCAGGCAGGGCGCAGGGGCTGGCAGCTGCAGCACAGTACACTGCCCATGGATCAGACCCATACCTTCGTACGCATTGATAAGGTGTAATTTCTTGATCAGTTTTTTATATCATCTGTGTTTCTGAAGCTGCACAAGTGTGACAAATGGTTGGGGGTTAAGAGTCTTCTACCGCATCAGTAACCCCCCCCGCCTTCACCCCACCCCACCAAACAAAACAAATGCCCCATACCTGGAGACGTTTCAGTGCCTGAATTATTAATAAAATAAGCATGATAATGAATAATCTATGTTAAGCATTTTCTTACCCTTTATTTTTTCATTATGATCAGAAGAGGAATATGATTAACAGCAGTTTAAACTTTAGCAGTACAATTTCAGTATTAAATATAAAACTACACTGCAAGTTGATGTATTTTAAAAATGGTTATGTATACTCTAGCCTTAAATTTATGTATCAAATACAAGTCACTAAATCGTTTCTTGCCTTGACAATTAACATATCTAACAAATTTCAACAAGCCAGACATCCATCTTTTCCATTAAAAAAACAAGCAAGCACACCAACTCTTATTCATAGCAAGGGGGTGTAAAGATTCAACACTTTCCTGAGTGTTGTGCAAAGAAAAACAGATTTGAGAAAGTCAGTTAAATAAGTGTAATGAACAACCTAAAGCTAAGCTGGAGGACCTTTTGATTAACTTCATATTTCATATATTACTTGCATCAGTTGAGAGCAACATGAGTTACAGAACTTCCATGAAAACAAGCCACTTACAAGCAGGTGGTTAAGCTTGATCAGTTTATTAAAAGGATTATATGACACGGTTGCCTGCAATAGCAGGGGACTGGATCTGATGACCCAGGAAGTTCTTTCCAGTCCCATGTTTCTAAGCCATGCACCAAGTGTATCCAGCCCACACTTTCACATTTGGAAAAAGCCAAAGCCACACACACACACACTCACATTAAAAAAAAAAAAGTCCTTGATGACACCATTTCATTTCTCTAGATATTCACTATGCAGAAGGGAACAGAGCTAAAGTCCTGTACAGAGGATACATTTACTCGAGGTTGATGTGGTACTGAAGTCAGTTAATAATTAGATACCTCCAGGCAGATTCAGTTACAGGGCATACCAACACTGCACACTGCCAGACAATTTCTAATCAAGCCAAGAACCTCTTGCAGGAATGAGGTCTCTTTGCTAGCAAGCACAGAGCACACTGAATAAGCTAAAAGCAGCTGTTCTTAAATGAACTACCCTACCAACCATGAGTGAATGACGGATAGATGGTAAGAAGCATTTACCTACTAGACAAGATCTCTCTGCACACTCAGGCAGAAGTAATTAGTTCAGAGAAGCAACCATTGCTCCTACCTTGTCTGTCTCTTGAGTACATTCTCTTTACAAGCTGGTCTACAGAATCAGCGCAGTCTCTCTCAAGCACTACCAAAGTAGCCGTTCGCAGCTGCCATGCAAGACAGTACTTTCAAATGGTAGTCAGACATTCCCATCATCATGGCCAGTTTGCTAAGACAGCATACACAGCCACACCAAAAAACCTTTGCAACAACTACAGATCTAACAATTGCCTACATTCAGCCCATCTAACTTTTAGGCACTTGGTTAAGGTGTCTGGGTCCCTAGTCACCCAGAACTCTACCCCCCTCCCCCCAGGAAAAAAAATAATTAAAAGAATCACTGAAGGCAGATAGTCTCAATTGCCTTCTGGAAGTCTCTTGACCCCCACTGAGCAAAGCTGCATTTCAAGCAACCAAGTTCTTAACACAGGCACCTCAGTTAGACAGGATGAATGGAGACTTGCATCTCTTTCAAGAATATCAATACTCTCCAAAACCAAAGGCAATTAAGCAGTTAAGGTTTGCAACTCCAGTTCCATTTGGAAACAAACTTACAGTCAAGTAATTAAGCTGTAGTCCATCCCTCCCAAGCATAAAAGCCTTCCTCATGGAGGCTCTGCTATTAAAAAAAAAAACCACAAAACAAAACCAAAACAAAAACATTCTTCTTTCCAACAGAGTGGACACGGCTGCTTTGCCACTCATTCATGGGGAAGCTGAAAGATCAGAGAACACTTACTCAGAGACCTGGAATGACTAAGCACTGCTAGTGCATGCAAAGCAGAAGTAACAAGATGGTTTTTAAATTAACCCTAGTCCTCTTCTCCACCCCACAAAATTCATGCAAGTGTTTGAGAAGATAGTCAAGAACGTAATAGCCCCGCTTTCCAAAAAGGCTTAGGTTTTTTTCTTTTTTAGTTTGTTTTTAGCATACTGTAAAAGAAATGTCCTTTTTTTCTTTCCTTGGGTAGAGAAATGCATTTTTTTGGCATGTTTGAGAATCATAGATATCTATGAAGTCCATGCTGTTTAATTTCTCCAACTAGTTTCTATAACCTGTCAAAAAAACATAAGCAACCTATACACATTTCCCCAGTATTGACATGCATGCTCAGAGCTCTTCACTTTAGTGAAATGAGGTGTTACTTCTGTGCTGATAGTTGACAAGTCAGCATTACACGACTTCGAGACCAACTAAATTAACATTGTCGTAATATGAAAGGCAAGCACAAGTTCGTTTATTTATAGCAAAGGTCTTGGGTTACAGGAGGTCAGTTCTTGCCATCTTGAAAAGATAGGGGATAACTTATTGCATACATGTGCATTATAATTTAGCAGCAAGTCATTCATAGAAACACTTCCCTCCTACTGCTTTTTTGGTTTATTATCTCAATTATATATATATATTTTAGCTTTACAAAGCATTTAACACCACCTTTAAGTTAATGGTCTTTTATTGGAAAAAAAACTAGCATTTACAACTTGGAATGGACATAAATTGTAATATCTTGAACAGCGATGTTGATAGTTGTGCTGAAGTCCACAGGCTACTCCGCCAGCTCCAAGTCATGGTACAGAAGGTTTTAAAAATATGAGAGTCCAAAGATGCTCCCTTGGTGAAGGTTTCTTTTAAAAATTTTGTGAACGGTAACAGCCCGACACCCGTTTCACTATAGTGCAATGCAGACAATGTTAAACCAGTATTTTAACACAGACATGCCATCCATAGTTAAGATCATCTTTTTGGAGCACACTGCTACGTACAGGAGAACCATTCAACCTTTAGGGCATTTTCTCTAAGTTTTGCATCCTTCAACCATTTTGCTGCATACCATCTTGAGGTATAAACCAATTTTAAAGTAAACCAGCTATGACAATTTATACTACAAATTGAACTAGAATCCACTGTTGAACAAAAGAGTGGATCTTTTAGGTTGTTTTTTCCTTTTAATACAAATGTCTGACTGTGCTCAATTGTCAAGCTGCATGCATGAAAAACTGGCCAGCCCAAACAGTGTAATAGTCATTAGCAAATGGAACTTTTGAGTTCACTAAGTGCTTCCTTTTTTTTATTTTCAAGGTAGTACAATTATTTATATCATAAAACTGATGTTTAACTTTATCTCTTGGGGACAGGACCACCAACCATTACATGCAGTTTGTGGACAGAAGGTATTTTGACATTCAGTTTTGCTATACAGAAACAGAATGAATAAATGAACATTTTTTTTTGCAAGAGGTAAGTAAAAGATTCAATTTGATTCTTCTAGAGGAAAAAAGGTGTAAAGGAGGTCTCTTCACTTTGCAGTCATCATCTGTACGAATTCTGAAAAGACAAAAAGTCACTGTGATTTATTGTCTCTAGAGTACTTCAACTGGTAACTCTTAAACACACCTGGCATAAGAAAAGCCCCTTTCACCACATTTACTTTTTTGTCCACAGAAGTGGACTATGAAATAAACTTGTGTCTCAGGTACTAGAAATTAATGCCCTGTGCAACAAGCTTTCACTCAATCTGTGTAAGGGTTTTGAGTCAAGACAAGCATCTTTTTACCTTCATAGTTGACTTGCCCATCCCCATCAATGTCTGCTTCTCTGATCATTTCGTCTACTTCTTCATCTGTTAGCTTTTCTCCTAAGTTTGTCATAACATGGCGTAGTTCTGCTGCACTGATATAGCCATTGCCATCCTGTGAGGAAAGAGTTGCACAAAATCATGATCAACAATCCTGACACCGAATAACGCTGAAACTTCATCCAGGTTTCCAATACCTGCTTCTGAACTAGCCTTACAGCACTTGGAACAGATATACAGACCTGGTACACTGTATAACCCTACAGTATATACTAGTCCTATTGCCTTACAAAACATGCATGCCACCATACCCTTCTATATAATTATTGTACTGTAAGAGTAACTGCATGCTTGATTTGTAGCTGTGATAAGGTATTTTTAATGCTTTTGAAGAGCTTTAAAAAATAAACCCAGAAACAAAATGGTTTATTTTGTTTCTGCTACCTAAGCAAGGCCAAAAAAAGAAGAGTGACCAATTTCCCCACAAGCAAGAATAAAGTCAGCTTTCTCTTCTGTATAATACTACCTCTGTAACCAGACTGCAGGTGGCTAGGTTGGGTTTCTTGGATAAGATGATATGTAACAAACCTTTAAAGAAAGCATTTAAATCCTACTCATATGGACTTGTGAACAGCTTTGTGGCAATAAAAAAAAGAGAATGACACAGCTAAGTCAGTGTTCCCGTTAGTAATAGCCAAACCTAGAGCTCAACCCTAGTCCTTTCAGAAATTGTCCTCTTCCATCTACAGGCAGAATATACTAGCTTAGAGCAGAAGTTTGTATGGCCATCATCAGTAGATAAAATACCTCAGTGGCTTTGAACACAAGTCTCGTCCACAGAAATAAACCCACAGGGTAGATGAAGTACTAACCAAGCAATCAAACATTTCCTCTAGCACATTTTCCAGTGAAGTACTATGGACTGTCACTTTTTTCCATAAAAAGGAAAAGTAGTAAGGCCTTCTTCTACACATGTGTGCATCAGCTTAGCAACTGCACCAGCCATTGCTCTACACAATTTGCCTGTAACACGTATCATATCCGAGCAATCCAAAGAGAGGAACTCCTGTTCTAGAAGTAATTGGCCTTCATCATGTATGCCCAGGTATCCTTAAAGACAATGGAAGGAGTTGAGCTCTTAAGTTTTCCTGAAAGCAACCTCTAAGTCCACATATTGAAAACAGCACATGCAATATTTCACGTCCCTCTAAGCTTCAAAAGCTTCCGTGAAGTATAAAACCTTGTGCATCCATGCAAATATTTCCCCATTCCCCCAAAGTCAGAAAGTACAGAAAAAAACACCACTCCACCACCCCACCCCTCACCACCCAAAAAAAGCCACCCCACAAACATCAAGTTCTGCTCATCTCTGCTCCTAAGGAAAGGTCAGAAAGTTTTCCTCATGGATGAGCCTAAAGCTTAGACCTGGTGTGTTAAGCAGGTAGAACCAGCCTGCAACAGTCCTGGTTATGTTTCTAGAACAGTCCCTGCTCTGTGTCCAATTCCTCTGCTGCCAACAGAGGACTCTCTTTCCCCTTCCAGACAAGGGAAAACACTGAGCAAAAAATGGACACAATTACTGCTTCTAAAGAGTATTTGTACTTTTATTATTACCTTGTCAAAGACTCTGAATGCCTCACGGATTTCTTCCTCGCTGTCTGTGTCCTTCATTTTTCTGGCCATCATGGTTAAAAATTCAGGGAAGTCGATAGTGCCATTGCCTTAATGAAAAGAAACTTCCAAAAATTACACTTCATGCTTTTCTTTATTACAAAAAGTATGGCATTTAATTGAGCCAGGGACAAGACTGGCAGATCCTCTGTAAACCATTCTTACAGAAGAACTGGATCTTCTCCCTTAATTACTACCACTGCCTTTTTGCTATTACAATGTGCAGTAGCCACTGTCATTGCAGTGTTTCAGCACAACGAAATCAACTGTTGCCTTCTCTCCAGGTCAAGCCATACCATTTGCCACCCAAATCGCAAGTAAAATATTGGTCTGATGCTCCAAGGTTAACCAATACTTATCTTTACTTCAAATCATTCCCCCAAAGTTGTTTAGTTTCTTTAGAATCTCCCAACTGCTGAGGAAATTTCCAGAAGGGAATGTATTATGAAGCTGGCACTACAAATCCAGACTATCTAAAACTTTGAAAAATTACAGTTCACTAAGCTGCTCATAAATACTTTTTCCTTGTTAAAAATCAACTTCTTTATGAACATATGTTGTACACCACACAAGAGTAATGCACCATTTTGAGGGGCAACACAGCTCTGCGAATTCCAGTGACATGAGAAAGGCTGCCATTATTTGGTATTTCTGATAAGCTTAGCAGTAGGTTCTTAGAGGTATTTCACTGCAAAACTGGAAATCCCTAGTAACATCCAGGCCTCATCCCTAAGATTTAAGTTCTTCATTCAAAGTAAGGCTGCTCAAAGCTAGGAGAAAAGTGGTATGGTGAAGAAACAAGTTATTTAGAAGAGCAGAAACTAGATTTGTATAATGAGGATTCAGCCCTGTATGACAAAAACACCATATTCAATAGTTCACTGTGCAACTATTGCCCACCCACTGCTTGAGGGAAACATATAAAGTCATTGGGTAAGTATAGCAGAGAAGCTAAATCAATGCCATTTTAAAAAAAAAAAAAACCACTGCAGCCTAGGGATTCCAGATTGAGACATACACAGCTATTTAACATCATGGCCAGCTGTATCTACCAGCTAAATCTGAATACAGGTCTTCTACTGAGCTTTGAAAAATCCTCAGTGAACATGTAGAATGATAGCAAAGCATTCTGCCATAAAACAAATTTAAACAGATAGGCAGGCATACTTATCTGAAGTCCTCAGTCTACCAGCCAGCACTGTGGACTACAGCCTCGAGAAGCCACTACAAACTCACTCTACGTAGCACCATAAACCCTAGGGTTTTTCACTATCTGCACCCAAGAGGTAGCAATTAAGGTCAACTTCCACTTCCAGGAAAGCAGTTGTAAATAATATCATCTGATAATCAAATAATCTATAGTTTTGCCAAGATACTTTCACTCTTTTCCTGAGATATTAGAGAAATAATCACTATCACAACCAACATACAAGATCAAAATCCTGCCATCACTGATCAGTAATGTCAAGGGAAAGCATTTTTCCTTTTTATAACTGCTAACCTGGCTGGAGTCTCAGTAACAAAATGTTTAGTTACCCTTTCTGGCATCCATTTAAATAATTCTGATAGACTTGATACAGGATGGTTTCCCTGTATTTGCCTCCAATCCCTCCACCCTATCTGTTAGTGATCTAATCTACTACATTAGACTCAACAGTCTCTCCCTGTTGCTTTCCCAATTCTTGGAAGTTTAGCACTATTCCACTCCTACCACAGTTCTTGCTTTAGACAAAACCACAGACATTAGTACAGCTATTAAGACCAATATGGACTGATGAAACATGTATAGAAAAGCTGGGTGGAAACACAGGTTAACAGCAGGTCAGGGCAAGTCAGACAGCAATAGGAAGCTTGTGATCCAAAAAATATTAAAGACAAACAGCGTAATTTTGTCTTCATTCATCCCCTTTTTTAGATTCTCACTAATACTGCTAGCATCTTTGCTGTGCAGAGAGCAATCAAAAAATTGACACCCCTCTCAGTTTAGCATCTATTGATCTCTTGAAGCAGTTTCAGAATACTAAATGTCACAGAATCTTCTCTGTGCAGTCCAAGCCCAGGTGTGGAGGTCATGCATATTTAAGATGATCACAGCACTAGTAACTATCTTTCCAACACTTACCATCAGCATCTACCTCGTTGATCATATCCTGCAATTCTGCTTCTGTTGGATTTTGACCCAATGACCTCATGACAGTTCCCAGTTCTTTTGTTGTGATAGTACCATCACCATCTTTGTCAAATAGGGAAAAGGCTTCCTTGAATTCTAGAGGCAGAAACAGTCCCAGTGTTTAGTAACATCACCAGCATGACAAAACTGCATACTAAAAATGCACTCCACTGACAATGCCTGGTACAATTAAGAAAGAATTCATCTAATTGTCCATATATTGAACTAACACTCAAATATTAAGAGAGCATACAGCACCAACACATAATTTGCATAGTATATTCAAGCTTATTTAATGTGTCTGTTGCCTGCATTACAACTCTATAATGCATTTCAACATTACCTTGCTTAAGGCACAGTTGCACCATAAACAGCAGCTGCTTGGAATAAGTGAAAGGACCCACTGGGCTCCCTTCACCATCAACAGACTTACAAGAACAATAAGGGTTGTGATTTACCACTGATTTTTAAGGCAGCAGACAAAAAGAATTAATGTCAGCCACAAGCAGGTGACTGGTCTCTGGAAGGTCAAATAATGCTCCTCCTAACCAGTCTGAATTACAGACACTCTGTTAGAAGTTATTTAAATAAGACATTGGCTTATATTATTGTGTAATAAATCCATTTTAGGTTTACTCATTTCATTTCAAGTTTATCTTTGCTTTATTAAAAAGACAAGAGTACCCAGGTCTGCTTTGACTCCAAGAAATTCACGAGTCTAGCAATTATTTCCGTTTGCAAGAAATCTAGAAGGACTTGGCTCAAGTCTAAAAAAGTCTAAAAAAAAATCATTATCTCTAGCCCAAGGAACAAGCAGTCTAAATTAAGAGACAATAAACCAGTAATCTTCTGGATTTTTTTTTTAAAGTAAGTCCTTTTTGAAGAAGTGTTAGTACATATTTGAAGTTGACAAAAAGTTTTTCCCTATTGTTTGAGAGAATATATTTTTCTTTAGTCACAAGGAGTTAAAAAAAATAGTCGTTTCTCATCAAGACACTTACCAGCAATCTGTTCTTCAGTCAGCTGATCAGCCTACACGAAGAATAGAACATTTTAGAATATTGTTTACCTCTGCTATGTCAAGCCCCAAGACACTTTCTTTAGATTTTAGTAGTGATTTATCCTCATTTTTACAAAGCCACTTTCAGCCCTTGGAATTCTGCCTCTGCACCTACACCATGCAGCCATTTCCAAAAAGCATATACACTAACTTGGTCTGAAACCGCACACAAAGAACCAGACTTGCCATCCTTCAACTTGGAGAATCTGATTTGGTCAAGTCAAGCACACAGGGCAGGCTCATGGCAATTGGTCAGAGGGGCATGAAATCCTTAGTGATACACATCTGGGGTTTCGCACAACACCAGATGTCATCTCCAGCAGTACAACGACCCTAATACTGCGTGGGGGTATTTGCACATTAGTGGGCTAACAAGCATGCCACCTAGTGATCTAATGCTACTGAAGTCTGCCCTCCCCCACCACGCTGCATCAAGTATCAGCCTACTGTAAGCTTAACAGGAAGGACTGTGCTGTGATATTAGGAGGAATTTACCACAGTATTATGGAGATTTTTGCCATCTCTGACAAAGAAAATGCCAGTTTTCAAGGCATTATTTTTCCATTCAGCCAACCGGTTTAAGGCATCTCGCACTGATACACAGGCTGTTTTATACATAATTTTAAGTGATAAGATTTAAAACGCCTGTTTATAACCTTCCGTACATCAAGAGGCCACTGCTGTATCCAAAGGTATACAAGCGCAGTGGTCAATTATATGGGCTTTCCTAGAGCTTAACTGTACTAACCACATCCTTCCAGAAGCCTCTCCCTCCTGTACGGATACAGCATCACAAAACACTCTGCTGCTTGGACTCAGAGGAGCTAACCAGTTCTTTATGAAAAATACGCATTTTCCTAGTAATTAAAAAAGAATAAACACCTGGATTTTACACACCTAGTCACAGACACTGGAGAATACATGGTACTAATTCCTTTTAAACTCATGTTATTAGACAGCTTTTACTAATAGAACAGAGAATTTTGTAGGTCAGAGAAAGCAGACATCTTGTAACGCTTTTGTCTTAAAACACCATTATTCAAGTACAAAAACCACATAACTGCAGTAAAGAGCAACAAATACAGTGGGAGAATTAGGAGGCTATACAATCTGTTAAACTCTTGCACAAGGCAATAGGGCAAGGTTGAAAGCCTGCCATATATATTAAGTGACACGCACAGATTTCACCTGTAAATAGGTGTTGGGTTTTTTTAATCTTTCCATGTCTGTATGTAATGATTAAACAATTCCCCGGGGGGGGGGGAAGAAGGGTAGAAATGTTAACAGCTAAATACAGAGTTTAAATTTAATACGTCTCCTTTAATAACAGCAGAAAACTTGTGTTCAAATTCCAGTTCGCCTTTCTGCACTGTCTTTGTGATTTTCCAGAAAATGCGAGGTTTTACTTAAAGATTATCTCAGGAATTTACATAACAGACTCAATGCCCTGCAGAACAGGAAACAGAGCCACACCTCGGCAAAACCTCCAACCCACAGCCACCGGGTGCCCCATTAGTCGGAGCTCACCAGACGTTTCTAAAACTCGGATTTCCAATTAAAAACGAAAAAAAGCCAGCCTTGCACGCACCGCGACGTCAGAAACAGGCAATCCGACCCGAAAGCGCCATGGGGTTCACCTTCCCGAGCAATAGGCACAAGCGCTGCCCGCTCACCCTGGCTACAGGACAAAGGTACCCAGGGCTGGAGCCATTACCCCACCCAGCCAAGTCATCAGATCCTGTCCTGGTGATGTCAGCCTTCCCCGACGGGAAGGGGAGATGGAGAGACAGAGCCGAGGTACACCCAGATTGCCAAAATGCGATTAGAGGCCAGCCGGCAACTGTTTCGCCGTTCTCGTAGGAAGCAAAAAACCGCCGGGAAAATCCCAGCCCTTCCTCTCGCCGCCCGGGCTGGCGGCGCAGCGTGGGCCGGGGGCTGGGTGGCGGGGGCTGCGCCCGGCGCCCACCAGCGACGCGCTCCGGCAGGCGAGGCGGAGGCTGGCGTGGCCCGGGAGGGGGAGCGGGAGGCTCGCAGCGCAACAGGCGCCCTCCGGCCGGCAGCCGCCCACTGCTGCAGTGCGGCCCCGCTTCCCCTCCCGCCCCGGCCGCACCACGTCCTCATCCTCCGGCCGCAGGGCGCCTCGGCTTCGCCGCCAGCCTCCCCCATCTCGGCGGCGGGGGCAGCGGCTCTTCCCCCGCAGCCCCCGGGTGGGGAGGGCAGCGCTCCCCCCGCCGAGCCCCCCGTGCGGGCGCTCGGCCGTTTCCAACCGAGCACTGCGCCCCGGTCCTTCCCGGCCGGGGGGTGCGCGGGGGCCGGGGGAGGAAGAGGAGGAGACATGATGTAATGCAGACAGCGATGGGGCTTCGCCGCTGCTGCTGCGTTTTTTGGGGGATGGGGATGGGGGGGGGGGGGGGCGAGGGCGCAGTAGCTGCAGCGCGGTGCCCTCCCCCGGGCCGCCCCCCCCCCCCCCCGCTCCCTGCGCAGTGCAGCTGGTGCCGGAGCCGAGCGGGATCCTCGCCCGCAGACCCCGCGCGGCACGGCCCCCGCCCCGCGGCGCGCCCTGCCCGGCGGAGTGGCCGCGGCCCCGGGGAGACACGCCCGGCCCTTTCCGGAGTGAGCGCCGCATGCGGGGGGGAGGCGAGGCGGGGCCGCTGCGGGAGGGCGCGGGGCCGCGGCGCCCGCACGGCAGGCCCCGGGGAAAGGGGAAGGAAGCAGCGGAAGAGGAAGGGCCGCAGCTCCGCGGCGATCCCGCGCTGCGCGGCGGGGGACCGTCCGCAGCCAACAGTCCTCTTGCCCCGCGGGGACGCGGGCGGGAAGGGGGGTGCTGCAGCCTCCGGGCTCCCGCCGCCCCCTCCCCGCAGGGGGCACCCCTCCACCCCGCTCCTCCCCGGGGAGAGCCCGGCTCCGCCGAGCGACCCCACCGTCCCCCAGCCCCGCAGCGAGCCTCCGCCGCAGCAGCCCGGGCGCCCCGCCGTCGGTCAAGCTACTTACCATGGCGCGGCGGCGGGCCCGGCGGCGACTGCAGGAACTGCGCGACCACGAGCGGCGGCTGCTGCCTCCTCCCCGGCGCGGCTCGGAGAAGTGCTGGAGGTGTGAGCCTGCGCCGCCCGGCTATATATGTAGGGATGTATCCCTCCGCCGGAGCGGGGCCTTTTTCTCTCCTCCCCAGCGCGGTATGTGCGAGGGTGACTGCGGCGAGCAGCCCTGCCCCCTCCGCGGTCCGGCCCCTCCCCCGCCCCCCAGTGGGCCCGCTCCCCCCGCACCCCGGGTCGCTCGCTGCCGGTTCTTCTCCCCGTCCCTTTTCTCCTCGCCCCCTGAGGTAAGAGCCACGCAGGGACAGGCGAGTGAGAGGCCCCGCTCCCGGCGTGGCGCGGCTCGGCTCGGCACGGCTGCAGCCCGCCGTGGGCTGCCCGGCTCCCGCCCCGCCCCAAGCCGAGGGGCGAGGGCAGCAGCCTGGCCCCGGCAGTGGCCATTTTCCGCCGACCGCTTCTCCCGCAGCCCGCGGGGGGCGGCCGGGCCGGCGGGGAGAGGGCTGCACCCCGCCGCCTTCCCGCCGGCCCCGCGCCGAGGCCTCTCCCCATCTCCCCGTCGCTCTCTGGGCTGGGGCCGCCGCGGCTGGGGGGAACCTCGGCCCAGCTGGTGCTCTTTTTAATTTCCTATCCAGCATCCCCACTGGCGGAGCGGTGGCCTGCGGTCCCGGGGATCCCGGGGCAGCACCTGGGGATGATGGCACGTGGGGGGTGAGTTAATAAAGCACATTCTTCGGGAAATCTGAGCGACAAGGAGGGTATGACAGCGACTGTAAAGCTGGTATGTTCAAACGAGCACAGCTGCATTATTATTTTTTTTTAAATCGTAGGGCTTTTGTCAAGCAACAAAATCTAGATGATGATAAAATTCAGTCCAGCATCAGATGTTCTACAACAGTCACGTCACTTCAGCCCTTCTCAGCAGAACAGCTGTAGCCTACAAGTGAGAGGCGGCAAAAGCATGTCCTGATGTAAAATATTGTTTTCATTTCTCCTCTGCCTGCTCTGGGCTTGAAGATTTTGTCCACCAACTGATAATAACCCAGGTAAATATTGTAGCCTTTATGCTATACCTCCCAAAACAGGTGTGGAAACACAAACAAACTGGACCCACACTTGAGTTGAGGAATTGGGTTCTGTTCATGACAGGTACCCTTAGATTTTGAGCTTCCTTGCAGTTCAATATATTTTTAGTTAAGGTTTTAGCTGGGCCTCTCTCTGGATTGGGAGGCTAGCAGTATTTCCAATCAGGTCATAATTCTGATGAACTGCTTGCAGTATAGCACTAAATCTTTTAAAATACATTTTTCTATTTTTCTGGGTTTTTTTAAAGATCATGCATACTTCAGTGTGTGAAATGAAGACAAAATCAGTTGGGCTCTTGTTTGTTTAACAGTTTCAATAGCTCTGCTACTGAAGTCACAATTTATTTGCTTGCCTTTCTGGAACACAGTGATAGGTTGGCAAACTCAAGAGTTACCCATTTCAAATCTAGAAGGATTTCTCACAGCAAATAAAATAGCATATTTACTGTGTCATAGTGTCGTCCCCAAACCATCCTAACATATCTGCAGGAACAAATGGTATATGGTATATGAAATGGTGTCAGAGAACCGATTTGCAGCTGGCTAGTCTGCAATGATAGGTTTATAGACAGCTTCCATTTTAGATGCAGAATTTCCAGCTTCCTATTTTTAATATACTTTTTTTATATTTTTTTTATTAAACTACCAGGCACTGACATTGGACTTTTTTTTTTTTTTGCAATGGAAGAACATGAAAATTGATCTTTTGTTTTCAGACCAGACCAACAATTTTAAGCTCTTATTTTCCCATGGCACATGGCACAATATTTGACTGATGTGGGCTACAAGAGTTTTTGCTTAGATAAGTGAATCTTGGAACTCTCCGAGTCTCACAGGGATGTGTGGAGAACAATGTTCACGTACAAATCATTCACCTCATTGTGCTGGTCTTACACAGGTGAAGATCTCATTACTGAAACACTGAATTCTATATACATATTGGGCTAAGAAATTTGTACGATTATCTCACAAAGATAAATAACTAATGCAGTCTCATGGTCTTTGGCCAAAATGTGTCTAACGTGGAAAGCTGAAGGTACTGTCAGGAGAATGATCTTACCAACATTTAAAGGTGACAGTTTAGAATGTGGATGTCTTACTTCAGTGTCTTTAAAGTTAATTTTAAGTACATTAGTAAGTTCTTCCATTGACCCAAACCTTCACTTGTTAAAAAGTGAAGGGGTTAGATTGATCTGTTGAGGAGACAAGTAATTAAAATTTATATAGATTCTCTTACAAACTATCAGCATTACAGCATTTGGACAAGCGTGAAGAAACTTGGAAATGTGAAGTAAAAAGCCACTCAGTCACATTCAGTGAATGTTGCCAAAGATTAATAGGTCCTTTGAGTAGAAGGATTGCTGTGCATTTATTCCTATTTATTTTTTATTTTTTTATTTTTGTGTCTACTTTTGCTAACTCTTGATGGTTCACACTAATAATTCATTTATATTAAAAATTGAATTTTAAAATAAAGTTACTTTTAAAGTCATTTGGAATCTAGTTATCTTGCTTTATTTACGAAAAATTTCAGGATGATCAATTAAGGTGCAACAGTTAGGTTCTGCAGTAGTTTTTGTTAAATTGCATCATTCTGTATTTGAAAATATTTCACAGCTAAGGCTCCAAAGTAACATTCTGACTAAGGGGAATTTTTTTCCTAATTTGACATATGGCAGTGATAAATGTAAACAAAACAAATACTAATGTTTTGCTGCCTATTTAATGTAGAAAAAAACCTCATCTAAACTGGCATCTGCCTGCTCCTTGTAAATTTCACTTCACTCAATTGTACAGCTAGATTTTGATCAGTATTCTTTGTTCTCTTAAAATTTATATTCAATTGTGGGCAGGCAAGAAATGCCCCTGTCATTCCAATGACACACAGTGTCAAATGATTTGCCAGGATCTTCTACAGCCTCATTCAAAATCTCCTGGCTCTCAGTGGGAGCTGGACTGGGCCATGGAATTACTCAGTGTTTGTGCCTAAAACCATAGCACTTGGTCATCCCATTGCTACAGAGCTTTTTTATCAACAGAGGGCTAGGCGATAGCTATTATGAATTTCTGACTGGATACATTTACTGTTCTAAATTATTTTACTATCACTAAGCATGCTTTTATTGACTTGTGTTTAAGCTGTAATATTAAGATTATTTTATAAATTTATTAGTTGTAGTGAAAGACTTGCAACCATTCTACCTACATTTACCTTTCTACCTACCATTACATTTCAAAATTTTGCCTTAATATGACAGTAAGGTTACAGTGTTGGTCTCTGTTTCTGCAGAGACTTAAAATTGTCCATTCTTTGGGAGCAGCCTAAAATACAAGGAGGAGTTCTGTTAAGAACTCAGAAAAATAATAAACCGTACTACTTACATGCAAGGTGTGCTTTCCAACATTGGCATTGTTAACACAAGCACTGAAGAACATGGCCTCACACATAGCAATTGTTTTCTCGTACTATATATATATATAAGTTTAAAAAAAACTAAAACATTTCACAGACATCTGCCCTGGGAGAATGGATGTGAGAGTAGATGGATGGGAGTTTGTCATACCATTTAATGTACAGCTGGGAGGCTGATATTATGGTGGTAAGCAGAGGTAACCAGTATATAATAAACTAGAAGTATAATAAGCCAAAATTGTATATATACGTATATACACGCGTGCAACATCTGTGCAACTGGAATAAATTCGTAATTAGTTTTCATGGCTAGAATATTGCCGGTTATGTGTGTGAGCTACCCAGACTGGGTTTGGATTTGTTGCAGTGCTTTTCAAGGCAACTGGAATTCTGTTGGTTTATCAGAAAATAGTTTTTCTACCCTCTTTATAAAATTCTGTTCATATAGGCCATGGTTTCGGGGGAGGCCATTTTCCACAAAATTCATGTTTCTAAATGCCATTGGCGGCTGTGAAAATCTACGCCAGTATTCTTAGAAAAATATTCTGTGAGCTTCACTAAGATTGCAAATAAGTGGGTGGAACTCCACTGAAATAAAAAGCTAGAACAGAATTGAATTTCACCACATTTATACAAGATGTGAAAAAGAAAATTGCTTTAATGTTAAGATTTAAATTTCCAGACGTGGTAGCTCTTTTAAATGGGAACATATATATTCCTGTAGATTACTGTTTCTTTTCTGAGAGAGAGAAAAAAACCCCCAAACTCCACAACCTTTTATATGCTTATGATTTCTTTATATTTGCCTCATTCCCAAATATGGAGTGTATCAAAATCACATGCAATTATGGATTTTCACTGAGCATTTAGTGTTAGAAGGCCATCTATGTAATTGAATAATAGTAGTTGCTACCTACGTTGAGCATCTGTTGTCTTGTAAGGTTTTAGATGGTGATATAGAACCTATTTAGCTGTTGGTTAGAAATAAATTATTTACACATTGCAATTAAATTAGTGAATCCTCTTCTACGTAGCTATGTAAATTGGCATCCTTGAGGCCCAATAATTTTAAGTTTCATGTTGTAAACTTAGGGCAGTTTGAGTTGGGAACATTAAAGATCCTATATTAAAAATACTTGAACAGAGGGGAATTACAGACGTGCTTCCATACGTAAACTCAGTCGTAAGTCTTGCAGATTAAACATTATAAAATAATTCTTTTAAACCAAAGTGCTTTTCCCTACTTGAGAGTAAAATAAATGAAAAAAAGAACAAAACTTTTTCAGACAGTCTTAAAAAACCAACGTTTCTTCATAGTCCTATGAAAGGTTCTCTAGAAACATTGGAGTATGTGAAAACAGGATTTTCCTTCTCAGGTTTTGTAATTGTCAGTTTCACAGGAAGGTAAACATTGGATGATTCATGACATAAACAGAAGTTACTCCTTCTATTTTTCTATTGTTTATGTCTTGTTATCATTAGTGGTTTTATGGATAAAAGCCAAATAGTATCCACTATTTTTCAAGAAGGAAATGCAGAAGAGGACAGAATATTTATGTGTTTGCTAAGTATTCCATATTTTTACGTAACATTGTCAGGCATACCTAGGTCATGGTTCTTCGCTGTTGGATACATGCATACGAACTATATTCCCGACCATGATTCCAGTCAATACATCTGTCAAAGTAATCTATTTTTATCACAAATATATTTTAAAATATTCTGTATAGACAGATATGTATGTGAACAATCATTCTAACAATAGGAAAAATTCTGTTTCTAATTTCAGTAGACAGATTCCTCAAAATTTTAAATGATACAACGTCACAAACAATAAAACAATTCTTAGTCAGATTCACCTTATTAGGAATGGCTTGAGTTTGCATTTCATTTCTTAAGAGTATTCTGGAAAACTGACTGTGCCAAAAACTGGTTTACTTTATAGGTTCAAATTTCTGTCTTTGAACTAATAGATAAGAGCTGAACAGCTGTTGCTGTAAGCTACAAATTTTGAACCAATATATAGCTTATAATGGTATAATAAACAATGGTAAATATCCTTCAGAATTTAAATCCTGAAGAACTGTTTGAAATCAGTTCGTTGAACTCCAGTACCATTGTTTCTCATTTCAGTTTGTCCTATTTCACATAGAAAAAAAAAACTTCAAAGATACTTAGGATCGCTTTTTTATATAATGGAAATTATTAAATGAGCTGTTTGCCTTGTTTTTTACACCCCTCCTTTGTCCATGAGTAATTAGTTTTCATCTGAATATTCCTGTGGGGCAAACTGGGACCCTAATTTTGCAATGAAGTCCCAGCTAAATTTAACAAAAAATAAAATATATATATGAGAATATATATGACATAGGCAGACAGGTATGTGAAATCCACAGAAATGTCCTCTAATGGACAAGTCTCCCTTAACCCCAAAGTATACTTTTCTAGTAGGTCTATGTTAAAAAAATTTTCTTTGGGTTAGGTAGGACTGTCATAAGTCTTCATGCTACAGCTAGAGGTAAAAAATTCAGCAACTCCACTTAAGCAGTTCAAGGGTGATCATAATTTTAAATCAGAATCCTAGTTTCTGGTACAGATTTTCAGCAACTGTAAACATGCCCAGAAGTCAATAAATCCATGTTAATTTGCATCAGTTAGGGTGCCTCCTTTCTCTCACACATCCAAAAAAAGGCATTTCTATCACTTTTTCAGGTTCCTTGGGATAAGAAGGTACAAGACCAAAACCACCTGAGTTAATGGATGTGAAATACTGCCATCCAAGAGACATCCAGTGTTCTAATCCACCATACTGTGGAGCTGGCCTCAGGTGAGAAGTACTGTACATACATCCCAAATTACAGATGCTGGAAGCAGAATCATTGCCAGGCAATACACTTCTTCATTTGTCTTAAGTACGTGAAGAAAACTATGGAATCATTACACTTCTTCAGACAGCTATTTTATGTTGTTTCTGCCCACATCAGTAATAAACCCAGCTGATAATGAAATAACTTCTCCAACTGCCTGATCACCTTTTTTTTTTTTTTTTGGGGGGGGGGGGGCGGGCAGGGGGAACCCTATGTTCTTCAGCAGCCTTGAAAAGAAGATGTATTTCTAGTATGACTTCTGAGAAACTGTAAAAATAAATTCCAATCTTTGCAGCCTATTGCCAGAGAGCCAACAGACTGCCTCTCCCCGTGGAACCTGGCATGGCAGTAGCTAGGAAATCCTCTACTGAGGGCTGATCTTTTTTAAAGTCTTTTAGTGAAAATAATTTTTAAAATAACCAGAACATCTGATGCCTCCAGAATATAGGTTCTGATATCCCCCCCTTTGATCCAGTTCTTCATCTAGAACTTTAGGTTCTACCTTTGGGGGCACTAGCATGTGTGAAGTTCAGCCTCTCAAAATGTCTGACCCTCAGATTATGTATGTGTCTCTATCCTAAAGCACATCACAGCATTGTTGGCATTCCAGAAATGGTACCAAGAAAACCTGTCTGTAAACCTGGAAATTAGAGCTGTCCCATGGGGCCTGCTATTCTTCCCAACGTTTTGATAAGGGTACAGTTCACGTCAGCTACCTAATTAAATCTCTGTTCTGCCTGCCTTATTCTGAGGCTGTCAGCTTCTGTGAAATAAGAATATGCCTAAAATCTGGTCTGTCCCAGGCATGTAGCACTTTGTGCACACCTTTCCTGGCAAGCAGCATTGACCTTCCCCACAGTATGGCTATTTGTTATTATTTTTATGGTAGCAGAAGCATGCTAGATGCTAATGAAGTACTTATATTTAGTAAGTGCACTGTTATGTGCTGGCTTTGAAGCTGTCAGCAGCGTTAAAGAGCACAAGCCTAACACAAAGGTGCGCTGCACTGAGAATGGGATTTTTATGCGATATAGAAGGGAAGTACATGTAATTAGTTTATTTTGGTTAGCTTTCAGTTTAGTTTTGGGTCTGCCAATACTGACATCATTTTTCCAAGCAGGGAGCACCATCTAAGACTTCTCTGCATCACTATCCTTGGGGTGGGCCTGTGTGTGGGCTGATGCAGTGCTCAGCACTCCAGATCATTTCACTTTGGCATCCATTCTGCTTCTGCTGTCTCTATCTCCATATTCTATTTTAGGTGCTTACAGAGCACCAATCTCCTTAACTAAAATATAACTGAAACAAGATATTCAGCTCCAAATAAGCAAAAAGCAAAAGACTCAAAATAGACTATTTTTTGTTGTTATTATTATTATTATTATAGGGTTAAATCACTTAAACATAGATATCTTCCTACTTCTCCTCCCACTTATTTCTTTAGTTTGTCTCATCTTGTTCTCTCCTCAGTGACATACTGCTGGCCCACAAGCTCCTGCAAAAAAAAAAATGAACTATATTCCATAATGGGTCCACGGGTGCCAAGTAGTCACCTAGATTAATTCTTGCAAAAAGTGTTATTGTTAGAATTTCGGCTGTCCCGAGATCCTCGCGTCTATCCTTCAGTCTCCAGTGGGGCAGGGTGCAGCCTTTAGGGAGTGAACCTCTCTAGATACCCTTGTCAGGCCCTCATGCAGGTTGTTACAGCTGGATGTTCGATAAGGTAAGAGATCTTGCACTGCTATCCCAGGCCAGCAACGGCAGCGTTGCATCGGCATGAAGACACAGCTACATCTGAACCTGCACTTTGAAGTAAAGTGTATTTATTAATGGGGCTGTGGGTATGGGGAAGGGGGTGGATTTTTAACCAGGGACGCCAAAGGAAGGATACAGAGGAATAATTGTTGATATGCTGGAGACTTCAGTTTGCTACAGATCTAAGTAATTTGGTAAGACACCAGACTTCCCATATGCCCTGCCCCTTGTTAGAGGACTTTTATTTCGCCCTGGCGCTGTGCGCTCGGCGCTGCAGGTACCGCTCCTCACAGGCGGAGGTGCCAAGGCTGACATTCACAATTAACTGAAGGCCCTTGCAGGGCTCCCGGCTCTGTCTCCAGCAAATGCCATTTGCCGGCTTGGCACAGACAGCTCTGCAGCTCCTCTGCAGTCACTTCAGAATTTGCCTGAACTGATGCTCTGCCTCGGCTCGGCTCTGGTGACTCTCCAGGCTCCTGGGCTCCCGCTCCCGCGCAGGGACTGCTGATGGCGAGTAAAAGCGTAGCCAACAGCAGGCACCCGGGCGGCACAGCACAAAACGCTTTGCTTTCCCAGAGCTTCCTGCAGCCTCCCGAGTGAAACTTCATGTTTCCCCCGCTTTCCCGCAGTCAGCGGGACGGGCGTGAGGGCTCTGCGGGTCGCCCGGCCAGGGCGGCGGCCGGCATGCAGCTGGCCTGGCAGCAGCACCCCGCACCCTGCCGGGCCCCACAGCGCCCGCGGGGGAGATGCAGAGGCCAAGCCGTCGGGAGCAGCGCTAGGGCAGCCAAGCCTGCCTCCCGCGGCGGGCAGCAGAGAGGAACGACCGACAGCGAGGTGCTCATCTGCGCCTTCGCGGGCGGCAGGGCCTATATCCTCTCGCGGAAGGTTACCGTGCCCTGGAACGCAGGACCCCGACGGAAGCGGTGCTGGAGCATCTGAGGCAGCACTTTGTCAGGGAACGCCTGATTGGCTAAAGGGACTCTGCAATGGTTAGCTGGTAAGAGTCAAGCCCCCTGATTGGTCGCGTTGTACCTGCAATGCGTCAAGTGGAGATGGTGGAGTGCGTCTACTGGAGGGCTTCTGTGGGGACGGCGGCGGCTAGCGGCGGGCATGGAGGAGGGGGGCATGGCGGCGGTCGCTTCCCGCAGCCGGGCCCTGGCCCTGGCCCTGGCCCTGGCCGCGGCCGCGGCCGCGGAGCCTTGCGAGGCCCGTAGGGCTTTCGGTCCTTACTGTCCGTATCAGATGCCGTATCTTCGTGCTGCTGCAGCTTGCAGCAATAGCAATTGCTTGGCTCATGAGCCAGAACTGCCAGGAAGCTTTTCCTCGATCAGTTACTTCTTTAGACCTGGGTTTCTGTATCAAAAAGCAGCAGAAAGACAAAGCCGCTTTCCTCATTCCTTCTCTAACACAGAGTGACAGAGGTACAAAATGTGGCAGTACAAATTCGCTTATTCTGCCCTTCCACTGTCGGTGTGAGAAGCATTTCTTGGACTGCTGCTCGAAGTGACAGTTTGAGTGACAGTTGGAGGAGGATATGCACGATAAAGCGATGAGTGATCTCTTAAATATCTTGCTGAAATGCTGCAGAATCTTTCAACACAAAGCGATGCTTCTGCAAATTTAGACCCGAATCACAAAGCTGCGCGCAGAGGCACGCGAGGCTGGCCGGCCGCCATCTGGGACTTCTGGACATCGTTGGGTGTCTCGGGCCCCTTGGGCCTGGCCAAAACCCGCTGCAGCCCTGTTGCATAAGGAGCTGCAGACATGCCGTAACCACTCCTGTAGGGTTTTTATATGTCTCTAATTGAAATAAGTATAGATAAAACAGAAGCAAACAAAAAATCCACCTCTGCACCAGTAAGGGGCTTACAGGACCTCTTTAAAAACTACGGGAGTTTCAAACCAGCAAAAACTTCCTGGCACATCTGTGAAGCTAGGTACAATAACTGTCTAAACGTAGAAGTAGGTTACAGACACTCAAGATCTAAACTCTTCAGTATTTCTGTTATTGGAGTGTTTTCATTGCTCTTTTTCAAAATCCTATTCTTGAAGAGTGAGTCAGCAAGAAGCTTGTGAATGTGTCAGGGAGCAGTATTTTAAATAAGGTTTCACTGCTAAGCAATTATTAAAGAGTGTGTTTACATATGAAAAAATTGCAAATTTACATATGAACATAACAGCCCAATTTCTTGACTCTAGTGAAAGTTTTCTTCCTAACTACAGTTTTCGGGATAGCATTCCTGATGTGCTATTGGAAGGATTTTGAGTTAAATTCCGTGGTAATTTGTTTCCTTTATTCCATTTGCTCACTAGGAAGTAGAACACTTTTTATTTTAAAATTATCATGATTTCCTTTTCACAGCCTTACTGAGTACAAACTGCTTTCCTGCTGGCATGAACACTTCTTACTGTCTTTTTTCCAAAGAACTCTTTCAAAATATTAAAAACAATCCAGCCACTTTTCCTTGTAGTCCTACCCAAGTGGAACAAGTGTAATGAAACCTTTATGGGAAAATTATATGCCTGTGTAATTATAATTATAACGTTTATGAGTGAGAGTTTGCTAAAGTGAAACATAAAAGCGAGATTGCAAGCTCATTCCGCTTCTTACTTGTTAATTTAAAGCATGATAGCATTTTCAAAAAATTAACATTTGAAAATCTTAGGTCTAAAACAGCTTGAGGTCTTAACAAATGGAAAAGAAATGGGAGTAAAGCACTGGTGAAGGCAGCACACAGTATTCTCCAGAATAACCTTAAACGTGTATTAGTCATAAAGCCAATTTGTTTTATTAATTTATTATAATGACTGTACAAATAATAGAACTACATTTATTTCAAAGAACCTGAAAAAAAGCTTCTAGAAGTGACGTCGTCATTCAAGGGGAAATAAATATACTAATTTCAGGGTTAACAAGTAAATTGTTGCCCCAAATAGTCTCCTGCAAAGTAGGCTGTTTAAAAGATAAACTCAAGAGCTTTAGTGTGTTGAGGACAGCAATTATATTCTAAGAATTAGCTTACTTGGAGCACAAGTTGTTAGAATGAATCAATGGGAATAACTACCAATTGGATGTTTATTAGAAAGAGTTAAATTGATCAAGTTCAGGTAATTACAAATCCATCAAGTCTGAGTGATAATGCTATATTTTTTTATGGGTGTAGAAAATGGAGGCCACGTCCAAAGCCGTCAGTGAGTATGGGAAAGGTAATACAGAGTAGTAAGCAGAGTTCATTGTGGTTCTAAATATATCACATTCAAAACATTTTGACTAAAAACATGCACCATCCATTTCAAGCAACCATTTTAAAAGCAACATATTCATAGCAATGTAATTACACTAATATCTGTTAAATATATGCAGGTCTGCCATCTTATGGAGCCTGAATGGTACTACCAAATAACAGAATATGGAACTACATGTTCATATTAGGAGAATAGTTTGAATTTTTCCTTTTCAGGTAATGTGTTCTTTCTTCTAAAATTTGCACTATTTTGACTCATTGTTTCTATCTGATGTGTACATTTATTGCATTTATGTATCCATGAAAGTACACACATGTAAACACACAGTCAAATCAAAGCAGTGCACTGCAATGTCAAGCATGGAAAAGCTGGGAAGCATTATATTTGAAGTTGGTTGTTTACATTATATGACAGCCTGGAACAACATCGTCACGTGCTATTTTTTTCTTTGTGACCGCTGTCTGATTCAGCATTCAGGTTAGATAGTGCCATTTAGTGAATAGCTGTCCAGAATTTTGCTGTAGCCTCTTTATTTGGAGTGTGCCTATGCTGTATTTGCTGCAAGCTAGTCAGGTCCTATTCTAAAGACAAAATTATTAATTTATATACGGGCTTTTCTGTAGCTGTTATTATTAGACTATTATTATGAACAATTTTGAATTAAGTTTGTACAGGCCAAAGCAGACAATCATCACGGAAATTTTCAGCCCAAGTGATTAAAGTTTGGCAAAGCTATTAAAGTTGCTAAAATGATGCTCTTTGTTTGTTTTTATTTTCTGTTTTAATAAAAGCTTATGTCAGATAAACCTGATAAGTGACTTTTGGATCAGCCAAGAACAAATACATAAGAACACAAGAGTATTGTAATTAGTACATCAATTATTATACATTATTTTCTCTTTAACTAGTGCAAATTTATTTTTAGTTGAACAGGTTTCCTCAGCAAGACCTTATTACTTTGCTTTTGAAAAGTTTGAGGTGAGTTAGGAAAGTGGTTGATCTAAGTGGTTGTGATACCATCAGATACTGTAGCGGAGCACTTAAGCAAATCTTCCAGCATTCAATGAAGTTTTGCAGAGTTTTACCAGTTGCTGGAAAATCTGGTAGTGCCTGGAATCCAAACACGTAGGAGGATGTCTGATTTCACTGTGTTGTACCTCTACTAGAAAATACATTATATTTTTTCCATTTAGTGTAATTTGCAAATATTCACATCTACCCTGATACTCTGGCTGGGAAAAGACACTGAACACAAACTGCCATTTAGGTTACTGTCAACTGAATCTGATGATGTGAAATACTACTTAGCACCACAACAAAAGTCTTAGTATAATTGGTTTTGTGGAAGAACATACGGGGTCTTCACCTTTTCAGTTATTTCCCACTTACAAGAAGGGTTTTCTCCCCCATTTGATCTTGCTTGATTTTAGTATCATATTTTCGTATGTGTCAGAGTCCATTACTCTCTGGCCAGGTTCTTTTAGATACTCCACCTGAGGTTTCAATGTTTCATATAAAATTTAATTATTTGATATATTCAGTGTTACATGGGATTTTGACTTAGAAGAGTAGAGCAATGTACTGAAATCGCAACACAAGGATAAAATATCAATTGCAATATACAGGTGAATCGCAATAAAAACGTAATTCTTGTTACATGTCTCTGTATGCATACCATCACGATGCTGGGCAATCCCGTCACCAGGAAGGAGTTTGTGGGTTGAAGCCAGCTCAAGCCCATTGCTCTCCAAAGTCCATGCTGTTGGTTGCTCAGTTTCTATACTCTGTTTTTGGCTGACCCACATGCACACTTCTCCCCTGCCTTGTAGGTCTGGCTAGCTCAGGAAGATGTTATTCTCTACTAGTTATCTCAGGGAAGGCTGTATATGCAGCATGATGACCCACTGGTACAGCCATATATCTAAAACAAAGGTTACGCTCCAGACCCCTTTTTGTTGAGATAAGTTCAGCTTTAGGATAATTGGTGGTCATTCTTTACAGTCTTCCTTGAGATAATTATTTTCTCACTCATCTCCCCTGTAGGGGGATGTAGGTTGGTCGCATTCCACCCCTTGGCTCAGCCCAGCATCCAACAGTTATTGGTGTTGCACAGTTTGCTGAATACATTCGTTGTATGAGTTACCAGCCCTCTTGCCTGTGCAAGCTGAGGGTGAGAGCGTATGGGAAATCAGTTATTTACAGGTTTAGTATGTGATTTAAGTGACGTTAGTATCATGTACTATTTGATTTTTCAGGTAACAAGTCAATATTGAGGTTACAATACAAGGATAGGTTGTAACATTAGTTTCAGTACCTTGGTAGCTTTAAAGCAAACCTTTAAAGATACCATACCAATAATGTTCAATAAGGCTGGTTTCCACTTTCACTAAATGAATCAGTTCATTATTATCATATACCAGTTTTACTTGTCTTTCATCTAAACGTTTTCTAATTTCAGACAGATGTTGCGTAACCTTGGCATTTTGTTTGAGAAAGTCATCTTGTGGATCAAAGGTCACTCCACATGTTACTGACATCTTAAATGGTGTGAAATAAGACATCTTTTGTTCAGCCATCAAGAAGTTAACCTGTAAATCTGATTGGTCATTTGGTCAAAAATATATGCCCTATTAGAACAGCAAATGCTGCCACGTCCAAAATTGACATAATCTTTGACATGGATAGTACTAGTACTGAAGGTGGAAACACACGCACATCCAAAACTTGCCATATACTTGTATCTCATTACTGTAGACATGCTGCCAGGGGCGGATACCAGAGGAGTGTTTCATACTGCATAATTCTGGAGCTCCAGGCATGGTAGGGCAGCTTGATGGCCAGTCGGTGTAGTGTTTACTAATTTCATAAACAGCATGTGTATTACAATGCAAACAATCTCCTGCTGCTATAGGTATCTACATCTTTTTGTTAAAGACTATAGGGATGAGAGCAAATTGGCATAAGGGTATGATTTTTTTGTATGAGTAGCACTCATCTCTCCAATTCCTAGCAACTGGAATATTAACTTCTCTGTAGCTGCATTATCATAAGAGCCCTCAACAGTTTTAGCCATCATCCTTTGAATTTGTCTTTCAGTAAGGCAGGGAATAGTGGTTCTAAGGTTTGTCTTTGACTACTTTCAACGGCTACTCTAATCTGATTAACCTGATGTATAGTAGTTAATTGAAATAGAGTACAAGATAAAGCAGAGCTGGCTTCTTGTGGTATGGTTTTGCTGGTTAGTTATGGGGACCACAGCAATACATTAGTTTGTCGCTAAAGGTGCCCAGTGCCTTGCCAGTCTCGGATGGAGGTTTGTAAAGCTGCTGGTAGCCAGCTTGCAGTCATTCTGGTTACACAAGGTTTTATTTCTTCCAATACTAATAATTTTTTTGCTAGAGTTTCAGTATCAAATGACTTCAGTATTCCTGATCCTGTACCAATTCCACCTGGCAAAGTTTGCGTGATACCTCTTTTAGTTCTGTGTCCTGTTGGTGTATGATTTTGTAGCCACGAATCACAGAGGGACACAGTATTCAGCACAAGTCTTGTTCCATGCACTAATGCTTACGTCAGTTAGATTCAAATGTGTGCTCATTGTCAGTAATTTTGGATCCATAATCATGGGCACTCATCCATCACGCAATTGCATTAAATAAAGGAGTACCTTTGTTAAGAGGTGTTTTGGTTGCTTTATAAGATACACAGTCAGGAACAAGTGGCATCTTAATTTAGTCCATTCACGTTGACTTCCTACTGATTATTAAAAGTGTTTATAGAAAAATTGCTGTATGTTATTATGTGGTTCTCATTGTTTACAATTTGAGTCTTATGAGCCATTAAGGTACGATTAGTTGCCTTAGACGTCTGTAGTACTTACTTCATTTTGTTGTTAAAATCAAGTGCGATTTCCCATCCAGTATTACATATAGTTAAAGTCACGTTCATTTTAGATCTTAGGATTAGTGTAACATTATCACCTACTATCAGTCCTTGACCTTGTGCTAATGCAGACAGTATTCTTCCTGTAACTAGTTTCAAAGTTGGGTTACAACAGATGTTCAAGCTGGAATGCCTGAGCTGTTCCAAAGGCAGTGTGAAAAGGCAGAACCTGATAGAGATGGGTCTCAGGCATAGGTCCTCATTGTCAGTGTTCCCATGATGATAAGGTAACCCCCGTATTTTCCTGCAAAAGAAGACTTGTAGGTCTTGGACATAATCCAAGCCCCAGTTGTTGTTAACTTACTCCCTGTAGTGTCTACAGAATCCCATACTCCTTTTCTTTTGTAAAACTTTATTTTTAAAACGTGATCCATTATCAGATTGTATTTCTCTGGGCATGGGAAAAGTAGCAAACCACTGGTTTAAACCAGCAATGATTGCTGGAACAGTTGCAGCTTGGGTGGGCTGCACATTCCCTACACCACTGTTTCTAAACCTGTGAGGGTGTATTTCCAGCCTTCAGGAGTTCGCTTTAAAGGACCAATATAATCTACTTATCGAGTTCCTCAAAGTAGTTTACTTTCCCTGAGAATGGCAAACTGTTGTCCTTTTGACAGGTACTGTACCATTGTTTGAAAAAAAAAAGGCACATGTCTACAATATGTATTGCCAGAGCTTTTGTCACAGGCCATCCTCTCCTTGCAGCTCATTGAAATAAATCATAATTCCCAGTGTGTGCTAGCCATTCCTGTAACCACTTACTAGCCTTTTCTGCTTGAGTTTTGCAATGCATTTGTTTTAGCCAAATGATCAGCCATGTGATACCACTTCACCTCGGGATTTTTAGGTTTTGGTGGGCAGATACGTGTCTTGTGGATATGCACTTAGGTTGGTCTGTATCATAAATCTCCCAGTGTGTTTCTCCCCATATGTCTCTACCATTTACTTGCTGATTGTTTTTCCCCCAGTTCCCCAGCCACTGTGAACCAAAATTCTTTTGTCTTACTGTCCCATGGCGGCACATCAGTTATTGGAGAGGAGGGCAGATGGGAGTATTCAACAGGCATCCCAATTCGCTCTGCACTCCCAGATCATTTGTTTTCTTTATTCATCCCATCGCTTGTCACCTGGTGAAATATATACAAGGCCCATCACTGCACAGCAGTTTCCTGAGCTACCACTAAGGGTAACGGCTTACCAGTTAAAACTGGTTTTGAAATATGAAAGGGCACACATAACTTGATTGCCCTTTCTTAAATTAACGGCTTGGTAGTTAGCAGCTCTTCACATGCAGCTAACAGCACTTTCTCAAAGGGAGTGTAGCTGGGAGCCTTGCCACGATTTAGAGCAAAACGTAATAGGTAAGCTTTTTTACTGTGCACATCTTCTTACCATAATCCCCATTGATATGCCTCATAACCTACGCCTATATGAAATGTACTTGGGTGTGCAGGGTTAATGGGTCCCCCATGGATTGGTTAGTAAAATGTCATCATTGAAATCGTTTAATGTTTCATGTTGATTTTGTTCCCAATTCCATATTGTGTTTTTCTTCAGCAAATTGTAGAGATCCCCCTAAAATACTGAATCCAGGAATGTGTAACCTCCAAAGCCCAAAAGTTCCTAAGAAAGCTCATAACTCGTTTTTATCAGAAGGTGCTTGAATGCTTTTTATCTCTGCTAATACAGATTCTGGAACAGTTTTCTGTCCTCCTATCCATAACACCTAAAAATGTAACTTCTTGACTTGGTCCTTGCCATTTCAAGTCAGGAACACTAATAGTTAATTCTTGTAAATCCTGCACAATAGCATTCATACTTCGGTGAATCATTTCCTCATCGTGTCCTCCAGTCAGAGTATCATCTCTGTATTGCAAAATTGTTACTACAGGTAGGAGGATGACCAGTTCTAGCTCTTTAGCTAACATGGCATGGGCAATGGTGGGGCCATGTTTAAAACCTTGGGGTAGGCAATACAACTCTATTGTCTTCCACCCCAAGTAAATGTAAACTGTGGATTGTCTTGCTCTTGTATCAGGATCATAAAGACCATATGTACCTTTTGTAGCTAACACTCCCACCCACAGAAGAACACATTCGTATCTGCTATGCTGGGAACAGGGGCTGTTAAAGGGTCAGTTGCTTTATTTAAAGCCCTACAGTCAGTAGTCATGTGCCATATCCTCTCTGGTTTCTTAAAAGGCTGTACTGGGCTGTTATATGGCAGGTGAGTTTTCTCTATAGTACCCCATTGCTCTAATTGCTTGACTAATTCTGTCACAGGTTTTATGGCAGGAGTTTACAGCTCTGAGCCTTCTTCCATTGTGGGGGTGTGTTGATAGGTCACAGCATGCAATTAACTTCCTGGGTGTAACTTTTAACTTGTTTGTTATCTATCCTAGCATAGATTCCATGACAGCAAAACAGACTGATACAGAGCAGGGGATCCCAGGCGTAATCCATTGGATAGGGGCAAGCATTTGGTGCAACTGGTAACATCAGACTTCTGTCCCCAGACTTGTCTGCATGGATATGCAGGAAGATACGTGTCCATACCTGACCCATTAGGCCACTTCTGTACCTGTGTCGATGCATCACATATTGAAGCCCCAAATTTGAATTTGCCTCCCTCATCTCCACAAAAAGAAGGCAGCTCTGTTCCCTCATCCACCTCCACTCCATCCATGTCACATTTCCTACCTTGTCTTGCTCCCAGAGTCTTGGGAAAGGTGGCTTATAACTGGGCTTCTACATCGGGGCAATGACAGTAGAGGGGCAAGAGCTGCTGGCCTGGACAGGAGCAAGGCACTGCCCACCAGTTGGTTAGTGTTAGCTGCTGATCATACAGAACTCCAGGTGCAGAGGAGCTTACTCCTGGGTTGCACATGCTGTTTCAGAGTAGCTGCTCTATGCCAGAGCATACCGGAGACACAGGGAGACTTGGCAGTGTAAATGGTTAGTGGCTGCTTGGAACTACTTTTGTGGTGGTGATTGCTCCACAGCTCAGCTGAGTATGTAGCTGCCGCTTGTGTCATTCCTTGCAGTTTAAAGAGTGTTAAAAAAGCAAAAATAATGTTGCTAATTAACAGGATTATTGATCTTGTCTGAATCTGAGAGCTCTTCAGTGCTTAAACCCTCACTCTGTTCCCCTGCTTAAATTGATCAAAATCTGGTTCCAAATAGGAGTGAAAGTATAATGTGGATCAAGTTTTTATGCAAAGCTGCATTTTAAAAATAAACTCTGACTGCAGAGGTGAAAACATAGTTGAGTTGCTATGTTGAGGAAAAAATCTATAAACCAGTGTCATTTTTTATGCACCTAGTCCTTAAAATGGTTGTTACTGATAAAGCAAAGTGGCAAAAAAGTAACTGAAATTGGCATCCACCCTGCTTTCTTCAGCTCCCAAACAGCAGGGATGGCACAGGCAGCTCAGAAGTTGATACATAGAAAATACTATTCTGGATCAGGCTTGAGATTCACTGGGTCAGTATCTTTCTACAGCTATGGCAAGATCAGGTAGGTCTTTGAACGAAGTACTCACTGCTGGTAACAGGAGACAGTCTGTCCCCGTAAAAGATTGTATTCTAAACTGTAACAGTAAGAGATTTTCTTAAATTTGAAGCATGACATGTAATAATAAGGCTTCCAGAATTATTGTGAACAACAGCAGCTCCGGGTAGTTTGTTATTCATGTGCATTTTTAGAATTTACTCGGTTCTTGACCTCAGTGGGTTTCTGTAGCAATATGTTTCACCATGTAATTACTCATTGATTTGGCAAACAGTAATCAAGTACATCATTACTTCTCCTACAAAAATGATACAAGATTTTATGTACCATTACAAAGGAGGCAACATTTCAGCTTTCATGTTTTGTCTGAGAAATCAACACACAGTAAACTGCCTTCAGCTGACTGTATCTTTTGGCTTAAGAAATAATATTGGGATTCTGACATTGATTTGCAGTGTCAACATGTCTTAAGATGGATGCTTAGTGTTTTACTCAAACATAACGTTTTCTGGGTTTTCTAATAATTCAAAACAGCTTTTTCTAGTTATTTTCACCTTTCCTAATTCTGTGTTGTTGTTTTTTTTTAACCTAAATGCATATACAGAGGAGTATCATTTAGTCCAGAATTTGTTTTATCCTGTTTAACAATAAAGCCTGTACAGATGGCTGCAAAATAGAACCTTCAAACACAGCCAGATTTGTACATTTGTGCTGATTTCTTGCTTAAGGGAACTCAGTTCAAAATGCTGTACTGCCAAATCCATCCCCGCAGTAATTCTTTTGGCTTCGGTGGATGGCCACATGGGATTGCCCGTGATATCTGGCTAAGCTAAGAGATTCTGTGCAATTCTAAAGGGTTTTGTTTGACAATATAAAAAAATGAAGTCTGAAGAGCATGCTACTGTGTTGGACATTGGACAGTTCAACCATTTTGTTCAAAGTAGTGGCTATGAGAGCCACTTTCCATTCAGAAAGTGCAAGAAACAAATAAAATTTACTTTGATTTAGATAATGGGCAGTAGAAAATGTTGTACTTACACTGGGTCACAGGCAGGTGCAGACAGTAGGAGGGTCAAACAGTCCAGCTGGTTTTCTGAGGATTTAGAAATTATTTCAGAACTGAGGAAGTGATCCAGAAGCTGCTGTAGTTCTCTCTGTGTGGCATCAGAAATGCTGGAAGGAAGATTTTTAGAATACAGCTGCCTACAGAGAGTGTGAGAACTACAGGTAAATAAATTGCTTCTACTCATCTGAATTTCTTTGTGCTCCACAAATCAGGATCTTGTGCCCATTTTTCCTAAATAAAGGGGATCATATCAAATGTTATCAGTTTTTTTCCTACTGGAAACAACCTTAAAGATGTGGAAAGCTGACCAACTCTTTGGGCCAAAAAGAATTGGAATTACTAGAGAATATAATATCACACAAGATTGCAACGTAGGAACAGGCCAACAGCCCATTTGTCTTCATCAGTATTGCTTATATGGGCCAGACAAAACACACAAAAAAATGAAATTCCATGAAATTGTGCCTCTTATCCGAATATTTGCAAAGAATTAAGATAATTAGTTTTAAATTTTTGATGACCCATTAAAGGCAAAGTGATAGCTGTTGCATGAGAGTAAAAATACTTGTGTTCACTTGGAAGTTGGCTTGCTTTTCTATGGCAAACTATATTCTTTTAAAATAATGTAAAATGGCAAACACATTTATGGTGCAGTATAAATAATACAGAATAATTAGCTGCAAAGCTACTGTCTAGTGGTAAAATGTACTTCCACACCAAGAGGTGATTGTTTTATTGTAGTTTGTAGGAAAGTACTGTGCTTGCAAGCTTTGTGTTAGCACTATAACAGACAACCAAGAAATAGTTGCCTTATAGCTTCAGCTGGATCCTCTGTGTCATCCAGCTCAGTCAGGCTGGAGCTGAGCCGAAGATGGAATGCTTCTCAACATCCTACTCCTGATTGTAATGTTTCCTGTTTTCTTTTGCAAGTAATACTTTATAGTGTAAATGCCTCACTGGTGGTGTCACCTATGACATTTTGGCCTTTTCATTCTGCTCCCATACTTTCCTCCAGAATCTGCCCAGGCTTCTTGCTGCTGATGTTTCAGTGCTGTCTCCTTAGTTCCCTGTAGGAGAGTTTGTTGGATCAGATATCCAGACTGGATCCGGGCATGTGTATTGTATTCACCTGACCTAAAGGGCCTCCCATAATCCCGTGTGCTGGGGATCATTTCAGCTGCCTCGCATGAAGTCGGCGGCAGTTGGCCTGAAGCCCAGCTGGGTTTGAGCTGTTTCTGAGGGGAAGCGGTGAGGTGTGACTGCAGCATGCTGTCTATCACTCCTGGTTCTGGGAACACGGTGAGGAGAAGCCTCAGCTGTTTCTTCAGAGGCAGCTTTGGTTCGACAGAATTTATAATCTCTGGCTCTGCATGAAGGTGCATGTATTTTTTCCAGGCCAGGCACAGTCTTGCAAGAGACATTTGAACAGTGGTGGGCCTCAGCTAACAGCTATGCTGGATGCAAGTTGGTTTTACATTTGTGGCATGGGTAATCTGCAGTGTAGATAATCTAACCATAAATAATTGAGAATTGGCTCAATGGGTGTTACAAGACTGCTCTCAGTTTGGATCTTGCATAGGCTGCTATCTTACTGCTGTTCAAGCAGCAGCATCAGCTTGAGGTATTCCCACTTCTCTTTTTTGTTCCCTCTTCTGTCTGTGGCATGCCACCCATTCAGCTGTGCTAGCTAGTAATTTTTTGTTTTTAATCCAATCTGTTCCTTGACTTAGTGCTGACAACCTTTTAATACGCCTTATTTAAGAAGCCCTACAAGCAATTGTTTTGGCATACCTGAGGGGCAGAGGGGGTATTAGAAGGCTTTAAGATACTGTTGCCATTTTTTATAGTGAAACAGTAGCCACAGGGCAGCTACACTGCTATAATTTCACTGATTTTAATAGCTGTACCATTGTAAATTAAGAGTAATCTCAAACAAAACAGTGCTTCAAAGATCGCCAAACATGTTTGCTCTGAGAAGGTGAAATCTGAAAAAATGAAAAATGTTGGTAGGTAGCTGGAGATTTGAGGGAAGGCTTTTTCTTCCCTGCAAATAAAATAATTTAGGAATGCCATTAATATATAGAATTATTTCATTTTAGCACATGAAAATGGTATTCTCTTTGTTTTAGTACTGAACCACCACTTAGAAAACTGCAGGGCTGCAAAATTACAAACCACACACAGTACTTTGTGGAAAACTGGATGGCTTCACTGAACCGCATACCACGGTGCACTTTATGGCTTCTTGGGAATTAAAAACAATAGAGCCTCGGGTTTCCCAGTCATCTTTGTCAGCGACTTCAATGAGAAAAAGGCTACAAATAAAGTGGCTGCAGGGGGCTCTCTGCCCCGCAGGCATGGTGTCACAGGGTCAGAAATTGCGGAGAAATCAACCCCTGCTTGTCCTTAGTGCTGCCTTCTCTTGCTTCACCCCACTTGTGGGGAAGGAAAATGGTACGGGGTGGGGGGAGACAGATGATCATCAGGCTTCAGAAGTCACTTCTAGGAGTGGCATATGATAGGTCTGATATGATAGATATGATAGATATGATAGCTGTGTGCCGAAAACATCATCGAAAAGGAAAAGAAATCCAAACAAAGGGAATAAATACAGGGCAGGCACTTTGCCAAGGAGCAGAGAAATTCCCTTGACAAGCAAAGGAACTTATGGCTGTTGAGCTGTTTCCTCAACAGGGAAGAAAGATGTCAGAATCTGCCACTGGAGAAATCTCCCACCCAGTCTGGCTATCAAAACACAGCTGGCAACCCCAGGGAAAGAGATCCCTGAACAACAGAGAAAATACTGTATTCCTCTTGACTCGAGAAGAACAAATTCTATTACCAGGAAACTCTCTGTTTGGCTACAGCCATTAATTTACAAATGACATTCAGCAGCTCTCATTTCCTAACTCTGGCATTTCTCACTGCTTTCCTCTGTAGTCTCTCCTTGCACCCCTCCCCAACTTACCTATGTTCCTGACAACTTGCTGAACTTATTGTGCTGATTGTCTGAATGTGCTTATCTCCAGGCCTGTCTGCAACTGCTCGTCCGATTAATTTACCTTCCTGAAATAGTTATTTACGGAATAGCAATAAAAAGTAATTACTTCTAGCAGCCAAAGGAAAACCCTGATCTTAGCATTTTAAAATAGGATAATTTCTAGACTAGGTCTTAAAGTCTTCAGGGTTCATATTTCAGTAGTGGTACTCTAGTACAGGGCCTCTGTTAAGGATTATGGCTGTTCAAGCACTTCTATAATGTCAACATTTGAGGTTTTTTCCTTTCCAGTCTATTGTTACTGATTTGGTTGCTAACAAATTTGGAATACCAGCTCACAAAACCAAGGTACAGTGTTCTATAAATGAACTTGGACGAACCTAGCAGAGCCTGCTTTATGCAGCTCCTCCTAAACGAAGGCTGCTTTGACAGTGTTTAGAGATTCCACAGTTCATACAAGGCTACTGTGTGCGTCTGCCAAAGGCCGTACCATAGTTTGGGGTGGAGTGCAGCTTCCCCTTTCAGTGTGCAAGTGCCAGAATTTTTTGATTTAAGCATATGGTGTGCTTTCTTCATCAAAATGGCAACATGCTTAGCTCAAAAGAAGTACTTCATTCTAAAACTCACTGGCACCCTTCTGGTAGCAAAGGTGGTAGAATACCATTTTAGTGTTATTTGGATTTTAGGACTTCGAGCAGTCCCAAACATCAGGAATCAATGGTTATGATTCCTGGGAAATACTGCTGCAGTGTTTTATCACTTCCAGTACAAGATTGTCTACCATGGCTGGCTATACTTTAAAGATAAATGAAGTTGTTCTGGTTATACTAATGAACATTAATAATAATTTCTTAGCCATTAATAAATTACATAAATATGGTCAGGTACATATTTCTATGTTAGCTGCATTTCTGTTTACTTCTATATGGATTTTCTGTATTTTTTTATATATGATTACTAGTTTGGAAAAATAACCTAAAGTATTTGCTAGGCTAAATTAAACAGAGAACAGCTCATATCTAATGTGGATAATAAAGAAAAGAGTAGACAGAATTTAATGGACTAAGGCTGTTTATCAAAGTAGAGTGGATGGAATAATAAACTGTCACTGAAGCATTTTAGAGGTTTTCCATATTTAAATGATACTTTTCCCCTTGTACAGGAAATTTTTAACAAATAATACTAAATTATACAAATTCAGTAGAGTTTTACATTTTTCTGACTCTCTTACCCTTTTCTGTCTTGTAATTATTTTTCACGTGATCTCACATTGCTCTAGGGAAAGACTTTATTCCTATTTCTACATGTTCCTCACAATTCTTTCTCTGGTGGATTTTGATCAAGAGCAATAATATATTTGGGGTACTGAGACTTCATTGGGTAATTTTCCTAATACTTTCCCTCAATAAAGCAGAGCTTTTCACTTTTTTGAAGAGGGTAGGAGACAATACTGAATTGAACTTTTAATTATTTTTCCGTTCCAGTATTTTAAATCAAGAGCAACCTTGGTCCTATAAAGTTCTGGGATCAAGCCTCATAGGTTTCCAGAGGTTGCATAGTTGGATAGAGGTTAATGTTTCCTTCCTTTTGTATTTTACCCTGCCTCCTCACAAACCTCAAATAGAAAAATGAACTATTTTTCTTCAAATCTATGGTCAGAAGCAAGGTAACCTATGAAAACAACATCCATCAGGTCCATGTGAGGAATTAATCTATTTGAATGGAGGTGCAGAGAAGCTCACATTCGTTTCAACAGAACTATGGCTTCACATGTTAGGAATACAACCAGAACATATACCTCACCAATAATTTATCAGATGGCTAAGCAGATGTTAAGATATGTTTAGATGAGTAGTAAATGCCATTGCTCTCCTTTTAGTCTAATGGAAGGACTCTCTGTATTCAGAAGTTCAGCAACAAAACGTCTTGAGAGGTATCTCAGTGGTCATATACATATCTGTCTCTGGACTTGTGCTGCGGATCAGACATGCCTAATTTTTCCTTTGAGCTAGACACATTGGCTTACCTTGTCTGATATTTAATCTCTCAGAAACTCTCCAGCTTCTGGCTAATCGGTAGTGTCATTTGGACCAGTAGAGAAGGTTATTTTTTTTCCTCTGCAAATTCATAATTCCTCTAACAATGGACAGCAAAAAATAATCTGATCCACAACCTGGCAGTGGTTGAAAGTTGGAAATGCTTCTTTGGGAAATGGAAAATCAACAATTTAATTTTAATAGCTTATAGTTGATTAGTCCCAGTTAATATATTATTGTGATTTAGTGATGCCATCCATTATTAAGTATGTTAGGTTGGTGTTTTTATAGGTATAATAATCCTCAATGTGCTGAAAAACAGTGTAATCGTTCAGGGCAGCAGTATTCTGGTTCAGTACATTGTAGAGGTTTGTTTTGTTTTTCTTTACTGCGTATACATCAACTAGTTTCAATGTATCAGTTGTCTAGTGACAGCATTCTGTCAGAGAGGTGACATTGCATACAACTCAAGCATTATACAAATTGTCTGGTAATAAAACTTTTCAATACCAGTAATGGATACCTATGTGATATTATTCACAAATTTAAATATTCTACAAAACTGGAGGAAAGTTTGTAATCTCGATGGCAGCTGAATTAATGGAATTTTGCAGCACAAATGGAGATTGGAGAAAGGAAAATCTCCTGCAAGCATCACAGCTCAGTTGTTGGTGAAACGTGGGGATGAGGAAGATTTCTGACAAGGTTGAAGAGGGATTAAAAAATACAAATGTATAGTGGAAAACATGAGCTACTAATACCAGCACAGCCCAGATATTTGTGCAAGTGGCAACCAAAACATTTTTTTTACTGGGATCAAGCTGATGCCATTTTAGACTAATTTTAGGTGGGTAGTAGTGATGGGGAGAGAGTTGGTTGCCTTTAAAGTAAAAACAGAGCGGTGCCCTCTCCATCCTCACCTGGTTGAAAAATCCAAATTAAATGGAAGAATGAAGAAAGCTGTTTCAACAATTAAAGTTTTGGAGGGTTTTTTAATACCATAAGAACAAATATTGGTAGATTAGACATAGTAATTGAGGTATTTGAATAGACCAAATAAATCAGAGGCTTAAACATGACTGAGGTCTGGAATTTATCTACCTAAGAGATGCAAAAACCGCCTGGAATTTACATTCCAAGTATGGAAGTGGAATAAGTAACCACCTCAGCAGTCAGAGTGAAAACAAGGAAAAGGTCTGTAGGAACGGAGAAGGGAGATGAATGAATGAAGAAAGCTATGACTAGGAGATGTGGACGTGCAGGACTCAAGGAAGATTTGCCAAACCTAACCCAGAGCTAGATCTTGCAAAGAGTAAAACAAAAAGCAAAAGACTATTTAGTGTCATAGGTAGTACATTGCAACTAGCACAAAAAGAACGGGGAGCCCCAGAGCACTGAGATTATATATAATCTATCTACATTTCCCAGCCTAATGAGTAATTTTTGCAGCTTTCAGAACAAAGATGTACAAAGGAAGTCAAAGCTAAGTTTGCTGTTAGAAGAGAATATACACAAAGTAAAAAGAACCATGGCATGGAAGCTAAGCTAGGAGAACTCAGCTTGCTCAAATGGGGAAGTATTACTGACTAATGAAGGAAGTAGGGCATGAAGTTTTATGGCTTGTGGTAGAGATTTTAATCCATCTGTTGTACTGCGGTAGTGCTATATAGCAAGCTTCACTTTTATAAACATCTAATATATTTGAGATTATTCTGTTAGTCTACAATAGCACACAAAGCTTTGAAACAAATTTTGAAAATGATGAACACTATGGTATAAATAGAAGATGGGATAAAATGCAGTCCAAGTTTATTGAAGTTAGATCATGAGTGTATTTTAATGGCAGCAGAATTTTCATGGATGGAAACCTGGTAGATCCAACTGATTTTTATTTCACTAAAGCACTTGGCAACGTAGTACATGTGAGATTATTAGTTGAAATAGGAAATGGCACGAGAAATGTAAATTAGATAAAGAAATGGCTGAAAGAGGGATGATGATATGACTGTGCTGGGAAGGGCACTCTGAGACCAGAGAGGGATTTCAAGTGGGGCTCCTTGTACCAGCATTTGGCTCAATCTTATTTAATAAAGGCAATGGCGCAAAAATGAGAGCATGCTAATTACACTTGCTGATGGCAAAATCTGAGAGGCCTTGCTCACAATGAGCCATATTAAGAATTTCATTCCTAGAAAACAGGTGACCTAGCAGCCTGGAGTAATAGAAGTACAGTTAAATTTAATACACAATACAAGGCTGTGTCCTTAGGGATTAATAATAAGATTTTCCAGTATAATAGGGGAATTCATCCAGGGGAAGTGATAGATTGGAAATGCCTGAGTGTAATTATTGATCACGGTCATTATGAGCCACTAGTATTATTCAGCCAACTAAATGATACATGCAGGGCTGTAGAATATTTTCAGTAGAGAAGGAGAGGTAGGCCATTCTGTAGAGTACAACTGCATCTGGAATACTGTATACAGTTCTAGTTCAGAATATGAACTGAGAAAAGTGCAAAAAATTCAGTGGACTGAGCAACCAATCTTACAAAATTTTAAAATTGCTTGATAGTGGAAGAAAGGCTGTGGCGTATGATTACTGTCTGTGTATAGATTACATCCAGGTTAGCACCCTGGTGAAGCAAACAGCTATTTTAAGCCATAGGAAAATGCTGGCCCAGAAACAGATGGATACAAACAGAGCATAAATGAAATTAAGGAGGAAGACAGGAGGTTTCTAAGCATTGGAAAACTGAGATTCTGGACCTGTCTTGCAACAGGAGTTGTGGGTTGAAAAGCCCAACAAATTTCAAAATGGAATACATGAACCTCACATGGTAAGGTTTTCTGCAGAGGAGACTGAACTCAGTGACTCAGACCATCTCTTCCAGACCTGTATTCACAAAAGGTTAGAAACTAGGGATAAATGGCTAGATAAACGTTATCTGGGGCAAAAGTCTAAAGAGAAATTAGCATGGATTTTACATAAGAAATAATGAAACCTAGGGAGAATGCAGAAGAATTGCTAAGTGCAATAGAAAATGGAAAATCATGTCTGTTAGACAGTGTACCCTATTTATTTTTTACATACTGACTGTTTAAGCACGCTAACTGTGTTTCATGGGCTGCATTTTGAAAGGTTCATCAGGGGTATTACCCCTCCCCCAAATTAAAACATCTGATCCTATGATCCCAAGACACCAAAAAAATCCCCAATTAGAGTAATTGGAAGCTCCACCTGTGGCTGCATGATGAAGCCACGAAGCCACCTCAAAATGCTGCAATAAGTTGAATGTTTTCTTTTGGAATGGCATGTAACACTTACTTGTTTTGATTTGAGAATAAAAGATGTCAAATGCTTTTTTTGTACAGGAAGATCTATTCCTGTGTTGTTTGAAAAAGAAGGATGCTGGGCCACCAGGGTACAAGATACAAATATAGGCCAAAAATAAAGGTGTAGGTAGGGTGGGGCTTTTGTTGCTTGGTTTGGTTTTTTTTCAGGAATCGAACTCCTTGTCTGTTCCTCTACAAAAAGAAACTGGATAAAAATGTATGACTTTAGATACATAGGAAGTTCTCATAATTCAGAATTTCTTAAAATTCTCCAGTCTTTGTCCTATGAAAGCTTGCATAAAATGCTAGTGGGTACTTCTAGCAAACAGTATGCTCTCCTTCTGTCTGCAAAATACCTCCTTCCTCTTCTGGGTGTAGTTCTGTTCATGGCAAAATTCTCAGTAAATGTACTGGGAACAATACCAAAATCCTCATTATTGTAATCTATATAGAGATACAGATTTATAGTCACATATGGATACATGCGTGTACAGCAGAAGTTAAAATACTTTACAAGTCTAGGTTTATCTCCAAAAACCTAATAGGTCTATCTAGGTATGGCTTTGAAACAAAGAGTTTTCATATTAATTTGGTTGCTGTTTCTGTTTTGTATTATGGAACAGTGAATACATATTTCATACATGCATACAGAGTCAGTCTGACCATGGTTTTAGTTCAAAGTTCAAGCCCAGCTCTACCATACACCTCAAATAATCAAGTGCAAAAATCTCCTTTAGGTTTTTGAATTGTAGAATCAAAATGTATATCTGAACTGAACCAGTTATCTTTATTACATATGTCCATCACAAACATACCTGTAATAGCTGATCTACCCAGCAAGCATTTGATTACCCAGTAAACTTACCATAACTGGAGATTTCACAGATAGAACTTGGATCAATAAATAAATCACCAGATTTATTGAAGCATTAGAAAGATGGCCTGACACCTTTGTAAAAATATTAGCAGTAAGGTGTCTCTGAATAAGATCAACTTATATATGTTTACTTTCTATTTAATTTTATCTGTTGAAGGAAAAATGCACCACTTTTATGTAATTTTATATCCCTGTTTTATTAATAATTTAAACTGCTAAGATTTTATTCAGGTATTATTTATTACAGGCAGTAGAATTGCATATTTTCAATGAGCAATAATGTAATTTTCAAAATGTCTGTATAAAAGACTCTAGGAAGCATATACATATTGACCTGCAAAATAGGTACTTTGAGGGTAAAATATGATACATCAAATTTAATAGCAGTATTATACAATATTCTCACCTAGAATACTTACTCTGTGTGTAATACAATAGATAATAAAAAACTTAAGAGAAATCTAGTAATTGGAATTTGTTGCTAAATAAGAGTCACCTCATTTTCCTTTAAAAACACATTAGGAGTGCTTTTGAAAGACAGATGTGAAATTATTATACATTTGTAGCGAACTATGTTCACTTTTGATCTGTCAGTTTTGAGGATTGAATGAATAATATCTAGTAATTTAAGAAGAATTTTTTCTTAGAAGTCATTTTCTTGAGCTGCTTCTCTCAGCAAAGTGTGAGATGATGGAGGGCTTGACATCATTTTCTCTGTGAAATGTCCCAGCCATGTCACGCCTGATGCTCACAGCATGAATCTGGTTACCTGGGAAAGAAAGCAAGCAGGGAAGAGAGCTGGCGACATGGCAGCAGTGGCTGCCAGCTACATCCAGACTCAGGGGTGGCCAGTCCTCTCCCGGCAGAGGTGGGAAGGGTGAAGGCGTGGGAAGTATAACAGCAGCTTCGAAGGGGAATAGAGTGTGATGAAGGTGTCATGGCCCTAAGAAAATGGACAGGCCTGACCACCCCTGCCAGCCTCCCCAGAGTCTCCCCCACCCTGCCCAGGGCCCAGGACCCCACGTAGGCCCCCCCAGGGCCTTCAGCCCCTGCCCCAGCGTCACCCCAGCAGGGCCGGTCTCCAGCTCCCCACAGCCCTGCCCTGCCCAGCCATGGGCCCTGCCGAGCCGGGCATAGCCACGGGCCCACGGCCCAGCCTGGCCTCGGCCTGTCCTCGTCCCCAGGGAGGTGCCCGATGCCCGGGGCTGGGGCTGCCCCGGTGCCCTGCTCCCCGCTGGGGAGCTCCTGTCCTGGCCCCTGCAGCTCTTGGCCCCTGGGACCTGTCAGCCCACACAGCACCCTCACAGCAGGGTAGAAAGAGGAAATAAGATAGCTATGGGGACCTTATCAGTCATCATTAAAGTCCCAAACATGTGATGCTTCTGCAGGAGACCATCTCTTCCGCATTGTTCTCCTGGTGAGGCTGGCCATGGGACAGTGCTGAGGTTACAGCCCAGCAGCAGTGTGCTGCGCCTAGCAGAGCTGAAACCGGAGCTCTTGCATTTCTGCCTGCCGAGAGGGTCTCAATAAAAAATTAGCCTTTGGTAAAATTACTCAGTAGATCACAATACATCTGAGTAGTGTTGGCATAGACAAAAGCATTTCTTAGTGAAAGAAACCTGAGAAGAGGCTGGGAAAATGTAGAGGAAGGCTGGAAACTTGGCATGCCTTCAGAACAGGAACCTGTGTTATTGGAAACCCCATTGTGCTCCTCACTGCACAGAGGTAAAGCTATCGCACTCTCCTTTTACATTTGCCCAGTTCCTCTCACTGTTGGAACATGCTAAATGTGTCATATTAAAATAACATATTTTCTTATTAGAGTGAGCTGCATAAGCGTTCTTATTATGATACAAGTACATCATCACACAATGCTGGCAGCACAAGGTAGGTCAACGAGGTTTGAAAAGGCTGGTGGCGCACAGAGGTGGAAGCCTGCTAATGCATCCCATAGGGGTCATTCAGGGCAGCCAAAGAAGGTGCATGTAAATATGTGTCCCTCCAGCTCTGTGGTTATAATTAATTTCGTGTCCTCCCTAATGTGACCTCTGCTCTTACAGTCTTACAAAATTTTATGATATTTTAGGGATTCTTATTTCTTTAAATGAGCAAAATGTAGCCCTTACTCAAAATGGTTTATTTCTGATGCTTTTATTCAAGGTATCCACTGTGTATGCTTTAAATTACACCATCTATAGCAGTGTACTATAAGGCTTGTTCTGTAAGTTTTTGCATATGAGAACAAACCCTCCTTTGTAAAGAGGATGGTCTCTTGATATCTTATAAAGAGATGAACTTATTCCAAGCAGGAGTTCCTCGATCATCAGAGTGGAAGGAAGAACTAACTACAGGATTTACTACAGAGGAAGTAGAAAGTCTAGAGAAGCAACAGCAAATATGGAAAGATATGAGAGGCATGATGTCACAGGCTGTAAAGTTAGGGTGTGGAGAGCATGACAGAGCAAAGTGTGAGTTGGTGAGGCCAAGAACCAAACTGGCCTGCTGTGGCCTTTCAGGCCCTGGTGAGGGGCCCCAGACTACTGCTTCATATGGCACCCATTTCACAAAAGTCAGATTCACAAATATCTACTACAATTTTATTGTAATAAAGAAAATGTTATGGACCTGATGAGAGGGTTTTTTCTGTTCCTAAATATGTTATGATTTTTGCCAAAATATACAAAAGAACTCAAGTCCCAAATCTACTGAAAACTATCAATCTCACATCTGCTTAGGCAGTTCAGTACACTACTCACTGTAAGGCTTTCCAAAGAAGAAAAAGCCTTAAAATGGATTATTGATAAAAAATATTAACTATACCAGACTTTAATATGTTTAATAGGTAGATAGAATGTAAAATGTGGACTAGAGTGTTCTTAAGTAAGGAACTTGTTAGTTCCCCTAGTTAATTAGTTTGTTCCTTCTTATTAACAAGGAACTCTAGTTGTATACAGCTGCTGGGTTTTTGCCCGTATTGTAAAAGGCTTGATGGTTTGCTGTTATTAGGATAGAACTGAAGAAACAGTGCTGAGTGTTTCAGGTAACTTTATTCTAGACATTGAGAGATGTTTTGGTCAGGTTCTTCACTAAACCCTAAGGAAAGGCTTGGCTCAACTGAGTTGAGGCAAACAATTTATTTATAATACTTTTTGTCTGTAAAGGCTTAGTAAAGTATTCGTATAACATTATTAAAATGCATTTTGCAGAGTTCTAAGACAAAAGCTGCAAAATAAAACCTGTTAAAAATATGGGGCTAAATACACTGCAGAAAACTACATTTCATCAGAACGGGCATTGCTCACTCAGTAAGTCAAGGAAATAACACAGAAGATTTTACTACATAGCCAATTTCTACTAATGATAAATAGGAACTACTTGTACAAATAAATGCAATAATCTAAAAGTAATATTCACACAAGTTTGACTTCCAGTTATATTAACAAGTTTAATATATCCTGTGATAACAGAAAATATTGCCTGCATTTATGTGGTAGTGTTAAACATGGTGGGGAGGTTTTTTGCTGTCACAGTAATATATGTACGGCAACAATAACAACACCATTTTTAAATCTCTTTATCCATAATTGTGGCTAATTTCCAGGGATGCAGGGCATAAATCTGTATTTAGGGTTCTTATATACTCTCTCTTTGGTCATTTGCATTACTCTCAGAAAGCACATTTTCCATGTTCTCTTTGCTGAGAAGTTGTTAGCTACCATCACTATGAGCAGCTGAGAGACAAGGTGACTAATGACATTCAGCAAATAAACTGAATGCTTTTGTTATGAAATCCATTTAGTATATCCTGCATCAAGAGCATCAGTATCTTGAAAAGGCTTTGAGTCTGGTTTGTAAAAGAATAGGGAAAGAAATAATTTTCTATAGATAGGTTGTAGTTTTCCCAGAAGTATGCAGAATAAACACATTTACAGATTTCAATAACTACCCAAATAAGATTATAACAAATATTTCCATAAGCGAGAGAGTTCTGACTCAACTTTCCCAGTAGGTTAGACTACCCATATGAACTGCATGCAGACTAGAGTTTCCCTCCCACTGAAAATCCTGCTCTGCATTGCCACCTGTTTTCATGTAACTTGCTGTAATGTAATAACATGTAACCTTCTGTTACATTTGGTTGAAATTGGTCACAAGTTCTAAAACTACCTGGAGGAATTGTGCCAGGCAGACAGAAAGACAAATGCTTGTTCAGGTGGAATAATTATGTAAGTTTTCTCTTCTGAGGAAAAAGGATAAATATGCATGTGACAAGATTTTTTTTTTAATTCTCTCCTCAGAGTTTGGTCACAAAAATGTGCTTCTTTCAGATTTTTTCTCCCTATCTTCTGTATCAGATCTAGACAGATATATACTTCTATATATTACATACTGAATTTTCTACATTCTAATGTTTTACTACAAAATTTGATAGATGTTAACAGACTTGAACAAAGACGTTGCTCCACATCAATATGTGAGAATACATTTTAAAGCCCATTCTTTCCAAGCTGGCAATCAGGGTCCACTCATTTGATGACTTCCAGAGTATCAGTGTCCATGACCACTATTTTGTTCTGAATCCTCTTCTCTCTGTACTTATATTCTTCTCTCCTGTTGATAAAAATGAATAGCATTTTATAGATTAATAATAAATTAAAGATAGAAAACAAGGATTAAGAAATAGTTTTACAGTTTTCTAAAAGAAGTCACCTGCAGGATTCCTTGGGATCTGACTGTTCAACTTCTACAAAAAGGCTGCAAATGGCAGCGAACATAGAGTTGACAAAATCTGCAGGTGGTGGAAAAGTATTCAGGAAAATCAACCGGAAAGGTGACTGAGAAAGGTTGCTGAAGTATTTCAGAAAGAAATTATAAAATGACCAAAAAAAAAAGAGCTCAGTAAATGTGAAGTCGTGTGTATAGGGAAGCTAATCCTAACATCTATACACAATAGTTACTTATTATCTTTTGCCACTCAGGAGTGGGCTCTGAAGAGACATTGTAGCTCAGGAGAGGCCAAAAGCCAAACAGAATGATCAGAAGGTGTTGGGAAAGGAGCAGAAAAGAAACTATTCATTATAATTCCATATAATCCCGAAACCACATGAAATTCTGGTTGTGCAGCAGTATTAGTGTAGGAGTCAGAAAAACTAAAGAAATTTAACAAGGAGAACAATATGGAGCAGCTTCAATATACAAAGAAAAAAAGGAAGACTTTTCAGTCCAGAAAGGAGAATACTCAAGTGAAGTGTCTTAACAGTGTATAAAAATTTGCAGAGGAAGTTAATAGGGATGCTTATTTTTCCTCACAATGCAAGAATCAGGCACTGGGCTTGAGACAGAAAGGAACAATACGTAATTAAAAAGAGGAACATCCTGCTCAAGAAGGCACAAAGTGTAAAAGCATAAAAAATTATTTTTCCAGTTCCTTTATGGAGGGCAGGCTCATGGATGCTATTCAACATGATGGGTAACTCCCTGGTCAGGAGGCTTATAAAGGACTGACTGACTGCCAGAAATTATTTCTTCTCTAAGCCCTCACTTAGACACAACCGTGTCTGGTTAGATGTGCCTTCAAATACGCAGTGGATACTAAGCGAAGGGAATCGTGGCTTCTTACAACGTCTTCCCTTCCACAGCTGAGCGTTCCAGTCTCGAGGAAACATAGCTCGGCTGCTCCCTCCCAATGAACCCCCTGAGGGAAGTCGGGGCGGTGAAGAAGGGAAGGTTGGCGCTGGAAATCCCGTCCCCTCCTCTTCGCCCAGCACTTCCTTCCTCCAGTCCCCTTAGTGGCGGCGGCGGCAGGCGCAAGATACGCAGAGGCCCGAAGGACGCAGGACGCCCGCAGCAGCCCCAACACTAAGCCTTTCTTCCCGGAGCAGCGAGGGCACCCCGCCGCCATTTTGGGAAGTCGGGCGGACGAACTACATCTCCCAGTATGCTCGGCGCCGCGGCGCCATGTTGGCCCGCCGCTCCGCGGGGCAGTTCGGGCAGATAGTAGTGGCGCTAAGCTGAGACATGGCCCTGTTCCCGGCCTTTGCCGGTGCCGCCGAGCCCGGGGAGCCCCCAGCCAGCAGCAGCGAGGGCTCCAGGAAAGGTAAAGTCCTGGGAGAGCCTTCTTTTCCCCAACAGTGGAAACCCGTTTCCACTCGCCTCCATATAGAGCTTTCTGCACCGTGCCGGTCCCTCCGCGCACCCAGTCGGGCCTGCTCCGTCCGTCGGCCAGCCCGCGCCGGGGGGGGGGACAGCCCGGCGCGCTCCGCCCCCGTCATGGAGGTGCGGCGTGGGCGGTGCTGCCGCTGGGGTCCCGGACCCCGGCAGCGGCGCTCAGTGCCCAACGCCTCTGGGGCCGGAGAGCGCGGTGGGGGCCTGGCCGTCCCGTCCTGTCCCGCCGCTGAGCCCGCTCTGTGAGCGCCACTTCGCAGGGTGCCGTGCCCCTCGGCCCGGGCTCCTCCCTCACGGGCGCAGTGCGAGCGCACGGCCAGGGCGACCAGGCGTACTCCGCGCGAGGCCTGTGGCGGCCGGTTTGAACGCCGTTATCATACTTACAAATAAAATTACTTTTCGTGAGGTGACTTTGGGGAGAACCTGAAATAGGGATATTACAGTAAAAATGGTGCTGGCTTCTCATTGGCGGGTTCTCAGGTGTGTTCAGATTTGCTTCCAGCTATCTGCTGATAGATGCCGCAGGCATGGCTGTAGAAATACTCATCTCTGAAAAATACGTGTATGTTAGCTTCGTGCGTGTGGTGGAGAAGGTTTGCTTTATGCAGAAAACGAGGTGGTTTTTTCTTGGTTTTTTTTTTCCACTGCTAGCCCTGGATAACTTAAAAAGTGTGTTCTCATTTCCTTGTTTATTAAACCAAATTTTATTTGTAAAGGGTGTTTTTTAGAAGGTTATGAGTGAGATTATGATTCAGTTCATCATTTTGACTGTCATGATTGCTGTCTAGCAAGTTATACTTTTATTAAACGAGTAAAGAACCCTATACGGTGTGTTGCCAAACTGAAGTATGCACGGCATTTATTAATTCTATTGGGAGATGGTTTGTACTATGCTTTTTGCTTGCCAGCTTCCAACACCCTTGAGCCTGTCCATCCTGTAGACACCACAGCAAGGGAAAACTCCAAGAGAATTGTTTACCTAGGCTAAATTTTTTGTACATTTGCTCCAGTCAGTATGGTGAGTTTTTGAAGCTTTTAGCAATACAAGCTGGGGTTAGCTAGTTCAGACCAGTTCTGCATTACCCTCGATGGCATTGCAGCTGTTGATATGTAGTCTGCCAGTACAGAGATGTTCTAGCCACATTCAGGAGCCTTTCTGGTAATGACACTTGGTGTAGGGAATAGTGGATATAATAAGATCCCACATTATAGCTTCTAGGAAGAGAGGAGCTACTCTGCCAGGCAGAGTAACATTAAATTCTCTAGCAGTAGGACCTTTCTTATATATTAAAACTCTGAGAATTTAGCCTTCAGGTTTGTTATGTGTAGCCTGGTCACTGCAGACCATCTGTCTGGAAGATCAAATTACACAGAAAAAGATATTAAGACTTACTTTGGGATCTAGATTTCAGTTGTTAGTACTGTTTATGAGTTACAATTTGGTCTACTGGAAGTTTTTTCTATGAGAATTCTTGACAAAACTTTAGGGAGCAAAATTTGTGTGTTGTATGTTTTAGCCAATATTGCACTTTGGTTTTAATGACCACAGTTCAGTATAAGTAATAAAAATTAAGTATTAACTCAGAATCACATTTATGGTGGCATATATCAAATTTCAGACATTCTGCTTGTGAGAACTTGATGGGCAGCCTTGGTATCTCTGATAGATGACTCTCTTTCCTCAGAGCTGATATGAAGCCAAAGTCCATAATACAGAGATCACAGGGTATGTTGTATTTAACATGGGTTACAAAGCTGAGGTGTCTTCTGAAGTCTTTGAGGACTGCCTTGTAGTTGTACTGTAAAAGTTGAGGTAACAACGCAAATATGCTGGTCATGTTTCATTCCTCCTATCACCTCTGTCTCACACTCTTAAAAACCTTCCTAAACCATACTTGTAAATGTAAGTGCTGTCTGAAGTATTGCTGTACACTCTTCCTATCCTGCTAGATTGCTAAGTTGCAGCAACCTCTAGACTGCAAAGTAATTTTTTATATGGTTTCTTACAATTATGTTGTCACGCTTAATTAGTTTTTGGTAGAAGATAAATTACAAATTTATTAGTAGCCATACTGGCCAGAGCAGTGGTTAACAGTAACCCCACTCACAGTAGTAAGTATTATACACAGCATTATTTACAGTCTGAACTATTCTATAAGTAAGACAATGCAGTGATTTTTGCTGAAAGCAGATTTTCAGGATTCTGAAAAGGCTTTGCATAACTCTTAAAAATTGTCTCTGTAGACATGCACTGTAAATTTTTAACTTTTTTTGCTTGGGAAGGTTTAAAAAGAATGCCATTGGATTTCTTCTACTGTTATGCCCGTGAATGTGGATGGTAGAGTAGAATAATAACAAGTACATACATATTATCACATAAGAAGTCTTTCATATCTTCTATTTTTTATGTTCTTTAAGAACATAAATCTGGTGTGTGAAAATGATAAACTGTTTAGACATCTGACAAGAAAAAATAACAACAAATTAAAAAGTAGAGTTTTAAAGTTTGGAATGTGTTTTGATGTTTGAAATGTTTGTACCCAGCTAACTGATTCACTGGAGATTATTTACAAGGAGGTTTGGACTTGCATGCTGTGTAATGGAAAAAATTGTTCAGTTCTTTCCAGGGTATTAGGTCAGTTTGATTAAATTGTTCAGAAAATACTGTAGTTGAAGAATTCTATAAATTTCCCTAGTGTGTCCACAGAGACATGCTGACTGTGCTACAGGGGTTGGTTCTTGGCATATGATTCTTCAGTGTTTTAAAAATGCAATTTGATCTCATCCGCTCAGGTAGAACCAGGCTACAGGCACAGTCAGGGGGATTAATGTTTATGACTCCATTTCTCAAGGTGAGTTTTCCATGGAGGCCCTAAACAAACAATTTAAAATATAAAAATTAACCTTATTCTGCTTGTGCTCATTGTTGTAATTATATTGCACCAAATTAATAAGTGACTTCACATTTGTAAGGGAATAACAGATACTTTCAGGTAAAGTTAAGTCAAAATGACATCTTGGAAGTTTGTTTCTAAGAGTTAACGGTGGTAATAGATGTTATTTTTCTATATTTAAGGCAGATTTCCTATGGAGATGGATTTTGTGCATGCTTGCTGTGCATCTGTCTGCCAGCCTACTTACTCAATATCTCTCTCTTCCTTCCTAGGAGTTTTAACCTTTCCAGTCAAATTTGTTGTGGTGGAAGAGAGAAATGACAAAAGCAGAGGAAGTCTGTGAAAATCTACATCTGCTTAGAACAGATAAATATAGATAAAGTACCACTGCTGAGAGAGGGGCTGTAACAGTTCAATTCATGTTAACAGGGTAGATAGGCTTGGTGATGATATGGACAAGCATTTGGACATTAGCCAGCTAATAAATGTCTTCGGAGATCACAGTCTAACACAGCATAGGCTGCCTTTTGCCCAGCCAATAATTAAGGGATGTGGCAAAGTACTGTAGAAGGGTCTAGAGAAGCCAGATAATTCCTGAAGCTGTGGCAGCAGTGGGGAGTGTGAAGGATGGAGGACACAACTTAGAAACCCAGGCTTCATCCTTTTGTGAGCTGTAGCATTAATTTGCTGGGAGGAGGAGAGGCATGAAATTTTGCTGACTCAATCTTTTTATTTAAGAATGTGGTTCAGTTCCTAGAACAGCCTTTTAAACAGAGAAATATAAAGATAACTGCTTTCCACCCTTCTGCAGGTTCAGGTGTGGCCTCTTGTTTAAAGTGTGTTTTGTGCCTCAGGGAAATTTATATAGTTGGTCAGCCCCATGTTTTATTGTCTTCTAAAACAGCTGGAGCTTTACTGTTTTCTTTGTTTATTTTCTTCTCTGTTCATTTTGTCAATATGATCAATAATGCCATTTTAAAAAGAAATATATCAGTTGCTTTCTATTTTTCAGTTTTTAAGACTGAAGCTCTTAGTGCTGCTAAAGATCTGTATCTCCATTTGGGAGTTATTTGGCAGTGTAGTGCTATAAGGCTCAAGGTTATAAAATTTAGCATACTTGTTGTATGCAAACATTTTTTTCCTAGTTTGGGCTGTCTGTATCTAAATTGTTTACACTGATGAATAATATTTTAAAAAGGCATTATCTGCATTAATCTTTGGAGGACCTGATATTATGCTCCTCAAATCAGTGAAAGGTCTGTTTTGATGTGTACAGCATTTTAAAAGACCTTAGATCAAGATCTTAAAACTTAAACAACTTAGAATTTTTTTCTAATGGTCTGAATATTCTAAGTGTTGAATTCTGAATTTTGTTATCAACAGCTCTGTATGAATGAAGGCATATTATTTAACTTCATTCTGCCTTCGAGCTTACTTTAAAAAAAAAAACAACACAAAACCCCAACAAAACCCCAACAAAACAACCAAACCATAACCCAATGTTTTATTAAAAGTGTCATGAGTGTTAGTATCAATATATTTGAAGGGATTTTTGAACCATATTTCTTCATTCAAATCAATACAGAATTACCTTACAATACATTTATTTCTACCAAAAAATAATACTAGTAATTGATTTATTACCGATCACAAAGGGGAAAAATAACTTACTAAAAAGAAGCTCAAAGGCTATCCTTGTGCCTGAAATATGTTATTGGAGATCAGGCCAAAGACAAATTAGATATGTTTTGTGTATCTCTGGAACAGATATAATCATTTTAAGGAGATCTGTCTGGCTAATAAACTACAGTTTTGTGCTGTTATGAGATGTACCTTTACACCAGAGGCTCTGCCAACCAGTAAATTCTTGTTTTGTTAGGTGGATCTGGGTAATAAAAAAAAAAAAAATCCATCTTTGTTTTGATTTGTGTTGTAAGGGAATTAAATGTCTCCTTTTTATTCTGTAAATAAATATAGGCCTTTATGCACAGATTAGTTGCATTTACTGAAATCTGGAGTGCTGTGGACCATTGTACTTTCTCTGAATTTATCTAAGTTTAAGGAAGACCAGAGTGTGACCAGTGGAAGAACGTTGTAAGGTTGCAGTTTGCTCCTGTGTTTCTTTATACCTCGTCCTCACTACCAGAATGAGTGGAAATAATTGAATATAAGGAAGATAATTTTTAAAATCAATATCACATTTAATATACCTCAAAAATCTCAGGCAAAAAGCGGCACTTGGTATAGTGTGATATATACTGAATTATTAACTCCAATTTGGTTTTGTAGTTATCAGGTGTATTAAATTTATTTATTTATTTACTCCTTTGACTCCTGTGTATTTAAAATATGTAAATGTTACAGAATTATCCATGAGAAACATTTTGGAATTTCATGGAAAATACTAAATACAATTCTTTTAAGAAGTAATTCTGATTTTAGGTGGTTCTTAATACACCTCTTACAGGATTGAAATAAGAAATTAACTTACTGTTGCATAACACTATTCCCCAGCAGGGGGAACAGTTGTTTTGATAGGTGAGTGAAATGTTGCTTGCATATTATCTAGCATAAATCTTTCTCCTTTGAGCTCACCAAAGGTTTTGGAAGAATGCTTTGTGGTAGATTTACAGTTCCAGAATCATAGACACGTACTTAAAATGAAGGCATTTGAGCCAGTGTGGATTAATTTAAATTAAAGAGTGATTTTTATCATATTTTAAATAGACAAGTAAGAATTGTGCTTTTAGGGTTTCAATTCTTATTCAAATTTTACATTAATATATCTTAAGTATTTTCCTTGAAGGGGGGGGGAAAACCCCCTTGAGGTTGATTTGCAAGAAAGTAGGGTAGTGTATTTGCCTTAGGTTTGGTGATTCTGATTGCCAGGCAGAAGGTTACAATAATATGCATATATATTATCCAGCTGAATTTTTATTTTCCACTCTACATCCTGCATTTTGGTGAGCTGGGAAATGGTGCATGACAATGTTCTGCACCATATTGGTTGGGGTGCTCCTGGGAAGTGCGTTTTGGTCCTGACAGTGCCATGAATTGTGGGTTCTCTGGACAGAGGTGGAGGTTCAAGACGAGCCAGGGAAGGTGGCCTTCCCCACAGGGCCCTTGGTAGCAGGGGCAGCCTCTTGGGAAACACGGCTGGAGCTTTGCTTGATTGTACATAATTCTTGATGAGTCTAACTTAGATTAACAAACTGTTTTGCAGCCTGCTCCATTTTAAATCCTTTTGTGGACAACAGTTGAGGGGTATGAGATGGAAAAAAGAATTTTGGTATGAAGAGCTATTTCTGAAAGAAATGCTTTAGAAGGAGGATAGATGTATGGCCTGGCAGACAATGAGTTCATGCTATTTAAGGATTAGAGGTCAGCATAATCAAAGGCACAAAGACAAGAGTGTGACAGGAAGAACACCGAGGCAAAACTGGTTGCAAAGAGCATGGAGAACAGGCAGGGAGACCAAATTTGTTCCTTTTGTTGTTATCTCCTGTGGTCTGTCACTGGGGTGGCTGGTGTTAAATTCTGTGCTTAGGTGAAATAAAATTTGTTGTTTAATATGTTAGAAAATGTCACATACTTAAAAGAATTCTAGAAATGAAATCTTTGTGAAAATTGTTATAAAAGTTTTAATATCAGTAAAATTATGGAAAAAAATTCCCCCTTCACATCCTGTCAGTATCTGATCTTATCCGGTGACTGAAATGGCTGAGGTCTAGATGCAGAATACTTAATGCTGACTAATATATCAAAATTAGCACCAAATAGTCTTTTTTCACAGTATTTAAGAGTCTAATGATTTCGGTGGTTAGAGAACTGAGAATCCAGTGACACATTTTGACCTTTTATAAAACACTTGAGTATTCTTATTAGTAATGGGTATCCCTATCAATAAAATAATGTTATAAATATTTTCCATACAGTGAGTAAAGTACATTTTTGTAAGTTTGCATTGTATTGCATTCATTAACTATACCTTCCAAGTAATTATGCCCTTCTGTAATTTTTTCAATTTTACTCTTTAAAGTCAAATATGTAAATAGCTATATTATAAATTGTATATAATTAGAAAATATATGAAGATATAAGATCATATGTAATTATGCATATATAACAACATATTATACCATATATAAATATATAAAGTTAGAAATTTTACATGGCAAAAATTAGTATTGGACAGATTTGGGGGTTTTGTGGGTTTGTTTTAGCAGTGTATAGAATCATAGAACGGTTTGAGTTGGAAGGAACCTTTAGAGATCAGCTAGTCCAACCCTGCTGCAGTGAGCAGGGACCTCTTTAACTAGATCAGGTTGCTCAGAGCCCCATCCAGCCTGACCCTGAATGTCTCTAGGGATGGGGCCTCTACAACCTCTCTGGGTAGCCTGTTCCAGCGCTTTACCGCCCCCATTGTAAAGTTTTTTTTTCTGTATGTCCAGTCTAAATCTACCCACCTTTAGTTTAAAACCATTACCCCTTGTCCTGTCACAACAGGCCTTGCTAAAGAGATTGCCCCCATCCTTCCTATAGTCCCACTTTAAGTACTGAAAGGCCACAATAAGGTCTCCCTGCAGCCTTCTCTTCTCCAGGCTGAACAACCCCAACTCTCTCAGCCTGTCCTCGTAGCAGAGATGCTCCAGCCCTCGAATCGTTTTTGTGGCCCTCCTCTGGACCTGCTCGAACAGTCCCATGTCCTTCTTGTGCTGAGGGCACCAGAGCTGGATGCAGCACTGCAGGTGGGGTCTCACTAGAGCAGACTAGAGCAGCATAGGGTGTATAATATATATATATTAAACATATAATATGAATAAAACATATTATCTGCTTTCAGTATGAACTTTGAAGTATTATTATATAGTGGGGTTTTTAAAGCTTAGACTGATATCTGGGGAAGATTCCAGCTCCTAAAAATTTTACCTAATTAAAGCATAGTATTCCGCTAAATGGAAATTTCATGGACTGCCTTCTGATATGCTGAATTATTACGCATGACTTAGTGACATTTGCTGCAAATTTAGCTGTGTGCTGACTGGATTAATTCCCAACTATAAGGAGCACAGCAAGCTAATTTGTATTGATCTCACACTTTTCCTTACCTGCAGAATTGGACTGGCTTAGTAACCCAAGCTTCTCTACTGAAGATGCACTGTTACTGCATCAGCGCACCACAGAAGTTGCAAATCTCATCTCTGAAAAATCACCACTAATAAGGTATAGAATGTACTTCAATATCTTTTAAAATACCCTCTTTCTTATGTCCTGCTTATCTTTTGTAATATGAGACCAAGATCAGGAGCTTCTAGGGTGCTTTTCATTCCACTGTTCAGTATTTAAAAAGGCCTGAACTGAGTCATATATGTAACTATGAATAATGCTTCCGTGTCCTTTAACTTAAAATAATGAGAAATTATACTTACACAATTACATTCCCATTTTCTTTTTCTCACAGCTGCATTTAAATCATTGTTATTTTGGAATGGAAAGGGAACTGAGTGATCATAACTCTTCATTAGTTTTGAATCTCCTAAGTGACCCCTGAAATAATGTAAAGATTAAGAATCATCTTTGTGATTTCTTTGTGGAAACCAGTCCAATCAGCCATTTCACAGTTGGGTTTTTTACTTTTTAAAAACTGGTTGAAGATGTGAATTAATGAAATATTGCATGTATCAAGTTGTGCAGCTGTGTAGAACATGCTGATCACTGAAGTGGGTGATCATATTCTTTTACAAAAATGAACTTTAAGCAGCCATGTTTGCTGAAGAACTAGTTTTAATACCTTCACTAGAATAGTTGCCTTACTCGACATACCTATACTATAACTAACACTTACTAACTACTGGAATCGAGTTGCAGTAACCAAGTTCAAAAACTTAGTGACTCTTCATTTGATACAAGCTCCTGTGTTTACGATGACTGTTGGCGGTCTTGATAGAGAATGTTTTTATAATAACCTTCATGGCTGAATACATCTTTTTGTATACTTTTTCTTACATTTACGTGCATTGTGTGTTTGAAATGCAATCACTGTTCTGTTTATCAGTCAGATATTCTGCTTATATTTCTTCAAATCTTTTCAGGATTTTAATATCATAAACCTAAGGAATTTACAAATTCCCATTCAGATAGAATGACCTTGTAAACCCACCATATTCTATTAATCTTTGAAAAAGAATTTGTCAGAAAATAGTGTACTGAAAAATGTTTAGCTTTTTGCCTATTAATAGGGTATATTCTCAGTTCAATAAAAACCGATTATTCCAATGTAGTTGGTTGTTTTTTTGGGTTTATTGGTTTGTTTTTTTGGTTTGGGGGAGTGTGTGTGTGTTTGTTTTAAAGGCCTGCTAATGGTTCTCCCATCACTTCTTTTGTCTTAGTGCCCTTAAATAAAATTTGTAAGATTATTTTCTGAGTTGCCTTGCTTCTGAAATGCTGCATTTTCTTTTATTGACATATTAGGAATACTGAGATTTGTTATTCCTTTCTTTTATTGAAAAATTCCAGTAAAACTGTTTAAAAAGAGCTTGTGATTTAATTAAGGGTTCAAGAAGACCACCGCTATTTCAGTTGATCACTAGGTATGGGGGTGTAGGTAGTATGTACAATCATATACATGTGTTTTGTGAAAACTATCTGTCCTTTGTGTGATCTCTCAGTAAGTCAGTTGTCTGCTGCATTTAGTGTTTTTTATTACATTATATTATACGATGACATTAATTCAGTAGTCATCAAAAACTGTTCTTTGAGAGGTGAGATTTGAATTTCTAACCTGGAAGTGATTTTAAAAGTATGTTTTTGATATTTCTTATGTAAATCACAAAGAAACAAGGGAAAAAGTGCAGACTTTTTTCTTCTGCAGGCCACCCTGAAAGATTTCTCCTCCTTTTAGCTTGACCTAAGTTGTCATAACAAAGTTAGAAAACTTTATCAAGCTCAGTCATCATCTTTAATTTGGCAATGATAACAAATGGATATTTATACAGATCACACATCAAAATGCCTTTGACAATTAAAACTTTAAGACTGGTGTCAGTAATTCCAGCAGTGGACAAAAATAAAGACAGTTGTTATTTAATGCAAATTTGGATCATTTCCACTGTATGTGTTGCTGCTAAGTCTCTTCTCCAAAAATACAGGGAGAATAAAGGTAAAGGATAAAATGATTCTTAACTTTCTTATGGTGGTATCTCTTTACAGTTTTACTACTTATAAAAATGTATATAGATACATATACTTGTTTCCAAGCAGGACTACTTCAAGATCAGACTTGTCAGGAGAAAGTGATACAGATGATAGTCTGAAGCAGTCAAGTAAGAAAAGGAAAAAGAAAAAGAAAAAGCATCACCACTATAAGAAGACAAAAAAGAAAACCAGAGGGGACTCCAGTAGCAATGAATCAGACCTGGACACTAAGCACATCAAGGATAAAGCCACAAGAAGTGGCAGAAATCATGAAGAGGAAGTAGCAGCAAAGTATGTATTTACTAATACTATGTAATATGTAAATTCACTGTGTTCTTGTACATGCCTCTCCAACTTTATGAATTAAATTCCTGCCACTGGTGGGTAATTTTTTCTAAGCTGTATATGACTAAACTGGATTGAAACCAATGGAAATAGAATTACAAACACTTGTTTAATCATATCTGAAAAACTGTGACTAAAATACTCTGCATAGTACTGTTCTGCAGATCAAAGCATTGTATGGCGGTAATGAAATGTATTTTTAAAGACATGTAGAGACTTATATTGAGTTTTTGTGAGCATCTTTTTACCTTTCATGGATCTCTGATTTACTGGGAGAGTTTGGAGGGAGATTGCATTAAATGTTATTCCTAATTAGTGCAGAAGTCTCAACATACAGTTGTGTTTGCCTTGTGATGTAACTTCCTCCTCACAGAGATAACATTTCCTCTTGTCTTTTTTCGTATTAAGACAAAGTTTGTTGTATGACTTAGCATTTCTTTTATGTCCAGCCATTTATGGCTCTCTGCTGCATGCTTTGTACTTCTTGTTCATGGTACATCTAGATGCATATTTGAACAATTAAAATTCTTTTGCTAGATCTTTTTTGCTAATTCCAGGAGCCCTAAAGTACTGTGTAATAGTGGAGGTGTCATTTTTATATGGAACAAGAAAATAGGTATCTAGTGACTAGCATGATCTTTGGGCAGTAAAAGAGGCTCTGCGAACACACTGAGTATTCAGGTTTGGCATACCTAGCTGTGCTTTTCTCAGTCTGTTGTTTTTTTGTCATTTAATTCAAAGTGGCCCAATGTAACTGGCTGTGTAAGTCCCTTTCCCTGTTTCACATCATGTTTGCTCATTTGAGCAGCTGTTTTGCCGTTCTTTGATTCCCTAGTTCCTGTTTTTTCTTTAGCAGCAGCAGCTCTGGCTCCAGTTCACAGCACTGCAGCTGTTCCTGCGGACAGAGTGAGGATTTGTTGACATTGAGGAATCATTGTTACAGCTGGGTGTAGTCCAGGCAGTCTTTGACTTTCCCCCAATTTACTACTTTTCCCAAGGCAGACTTACCAGGAGCTGGGAGCATAAGCTCGTGGGCATGTCTCTATGCCAAGGGCTTTTAACGTTGTTTCTCTGTGGAAGAATAGGGGTGGTACTGGAGGAGTTGTCTGCCTCTAGCCACCCTCACCACCACCCATATGAAGACTGTTGTTGGCTTATGGTGGCGAAGGCTTACTTGGCTGCGAGGAAGCACAGCAAAAATCACTGGGATGCTAAGGCTGTTTTGCTCTGCCCAGTCACTCTTGTGGCTGGAAGGGTGTCTGGGCTGGATGGAATGTGCTGAACTTGGTTCATCAGCTGTTTGCTAGACTGGGCCAACCAGCCAGTGCTTTGCCCAAATGAAAGGGTTGAAGTTCTTTCAGGGTGTCTATTTATTGGTAACATGAATTCAGATTGGAAGTTCCGTTTAGAGGCAGGTGGCAATTTCTGCTTAAGTTCATTTGTATAACTGTAATCCATAAGGCACTTTGTAATTATACCCATGCATTTGATAAAATAGTGTACAGCTAATCGACATAATCCTCTTACAGATTATCCTCTTTTAATAAGACGCTACAATTAAGAAAGACATAAGTAAGTTTTAAAAGTACTAATAATGGCTTTTAGATTATAGTTTACCAAACAGTTTGTTGGTTAAATCTGGTTATTGCCTTTCATAATACTAAGTCCAATTTTTGGAAGTGCTAGGAGTGTTTGTGTTTTGTTTTGATGGTCCTATTATTGCATTTTGAGCATGTGACTGACTTTACAATGATGGATCATGTACTATGACTTTGAGTAAATTAAATTACTGTGAACTATAGAAATGTAATGTTTCTGGGTTTTGTAAATGCTGAATATATTCTCCAATGTTTAGAATATACTTCTCCTTTTCTTCAGTCTAGGTAAGAAAACATCAAATGTTACCAGCAATCGCTTTGTTTGGCTTGATGATATCCAGGCTTTCACAGCAGAAACCTTCAGAATAGACAAGAAACCAGACCCTGCAAACTGGGCTTATAAATCCCTGTATCGAGGGGACATAGCAAGGTATGATATGTCAGTTTCTATGGTAGTCAAACTGTCAGAGTCACTATCTCAGGATTCATTAACATGAGCCTGGCTGTGAAATTTCTATGTAGAGGATGAGAAAATGAGATAACTGAATGGTTTATTTCAAAATTTGACTTTGCATTAGGCAGGAATATTTTTAAAGACAAAAGATGCCAAGAAATAATGGGAATAAAGTGCATGATTTTCGTTTTTTCTAAAAACATTCTCTGTGTAGTAGACTGCAGGCATGTGAACTTGTAGAACTGCCATCTGGAGGTGGCAGTATAGGGCAGATGCAAAAGCATGGTTTTGAGGTCAGAAATCCTGGTTTCTGTTACTGATCATTGCTGGGCAAGTGCCCCTATTGATATCTGTTGTTCTATTTCTGTGTCTGAAAGGGAAATGAAGGTACTGATTATTTCTTACTAGATTTGGCAAGAGGTTTACTTCCTTGCGTAGTTTGATATCCTGGGGAAAAAAAAAGGTAGCTACTTTCTTAGCAAACAGATTCTGTGTTAGATCACCCAGACATTGTACCAAAGGGTATGTGTCTTACGCATTGCTACATGTCAAATGACTGTAGATGAAATTGCACATTCAGCACCCTTAGTGGGTTACTGGTACCCTTCAGAACATTTCCACGCATTAACAGAGAAGCCCATATGAAGGAGCTTACACTGGGCTCATGCATTATGTATGTACGCTTACTTCTTGATGTTCTCAAGGAGAATTGTTTACTATATACAGAGTGTAATTATCTGTAGAGGAGGAAGATTTATGCATTTTATTTTTGTAGTGTATATATCTTTGCAGTAAAACTGCCTGGTTATAACCTGTTCCAATTTTCTGCCACCTTTGGATTGTCAGCTATTGTTTGAGACAAAAAGTGTTATTCTAGCATTGCATGTCGCTACGTCTGCCACTGAAATGACATTCTTGGTAATATTTTAAGATGCTGTTTTCCTTTCTTAATCCATAGGATTATTGTGGCCTTTATGGACCTGGTCTCTCTTTTCTCTCCACTCCCCTTCCCACCCATTTCTTGGCATATGAAACAGAGGTTTAGGGAGACAGAAGGATATTACTAGACTGAACTACTGGTGTCTGATTTTTCAGTTTAAAATAATCTCATCTAAATAGGCTTCAACAATGCTGTCTGTTCTTTTTCCAGGTTTGTCTACATGGCTTAAAATGATAGGAGGGAAAAAATTTTCTTCTGCTGAGTATGGCAGATATTGTCGAAACCAGAGAGAGTGTAGTATGATAATAAAAGTTTTGATGGCACTGAAAAAAAATATAAATTGAAGTCTTAAATAAGGAGAAAGTTACCAAGTTCCTACACTTTTGAAGGTCTATGTGTATGTTATTTTTTTCAATTCAAATTGCGGTACTTCATCAATGCTTTCTTTCAAAAAGGAGGTATCTTTTCTAACATGTATTTTAGATGATGTTTAATTGTGTTTATCTTTCTAAGATATAAAAGGAGAGGAGAGTCCTGTCTTGGTATAGATGCAAAGAAACAGTGTATCGCTTGGGACAGTTCTGCATCAAAAAGGAAGCAATTACAGAGGCGACCTGAACGCTACTTCACAAAGAGCAATGTGAAGATGCTGAACACAGATGGCATTCCTGTTTGCAATAAAAGTTCTCCTTCTAACCTGACTGCTTTTATACCAGTTTTCCAAATGGAAACTGGTGATCCTTCTGACACAACAGAGGTAAATCCTCTTGGGATTTATGATCCATCAACCACAGTGTGGCTACAGGGAAAAGATTGCAAGAGTGCAGACCATGAGCCTGTAAATACACAGCAAACAATTCAAGAGCCTGGGATAAATATTAACTCCATTCTAATGACAAAAGTGGAAGAACATAACAAGAAAGTCAGAGAAAACCCAAGAGATATTAGTGCTTGGATGGAATTTGTTTCTTTTCAGGTATGTGTTCTGACAGACCTGGTTGCTTATTATAAGTAATAAATACATGAACATTATATTGTAGTTTCATTTGTTTAGGACTGTATGTCTTCTGTTGGTGAAGAATGGGCTATTAATTCATCTTCACAAATGTCAGTATTCTTCTTGTGATTTGAGTGGTGATTCTTTCTAATGTTGTAATGATTTTTCTTTTTGTTTTAAGGATGAATTAATGAGAGGGCCTAGCCCTTATGCCAGTCAGGGAGAGCAGGAAGTAAGAAGAAAATCACTGAAGTTAATCTTGGAAAAGAAACTGGCTATTTTAGAGAGGGCAATTGAAAGCAATCCAAGTAATGTTGATCTGAAACTCGCCAGGCTGAAGCTTTGCACAGAATTCTGGGAACCACCAGCTTTGATCAAAGAATGGCAGAAGCTAATTTTCTTACATCCCAATAATCCGGACCTGTGGAAGAAATATCTCCTGTTCTGTCAAAGTCAGTTCACTACCTTTTCTGTTTCAAAAATCAATAGTCTCTATGGAAAATGTTTGACTACATTGGCAGCTGTACAGGATGGCAGCATGGTATCACATCCTCTACTGCCTGGCACAGAAGAAGCTATGCTAGGTAAGGTTCTTTTGATTTCCTGTTATGGTCAGAATGGTTTTCATAGGGGTTGACTACATTCTCTGTAAGAATAGACTTTCCTATGTATTACAGGAAGTTTTCATTCTCTTCAAAATGCCTGACATCCTGATTTCTTAGCTGAGAATTGAAGCAGATATTCCAACCAAATATGGATATAGCAGATGCTTTTGTTCCCCAGGAGAGTTTGTGATATAACATCTAGCGAAGTCTAATGTGCAGAGCAGTTTACAGTACAAATGTCAAGGCTGGAGAATTGCAGCCAATAGCTGAGAGATGTGCTTTTATCTCTGAAAAATGTTTATTTTTTTAAAAAAAAAAGATTGGCTTGTGAAAGAAACAACTATCTCTTGTTCAGAAGCATTGTAGTTGATTACTTCAATCCAGAAAAGAGGACAGACATGGGAAGTCTGATGTGAAATTTTCTTGAGCATCTCAGTTCATAGAAGGAGAAGTCTAAACTGTGATACCATGTGATCATGCCTTTTGTATTTATTGTATATCTATCACTTATAATTTATTTTATAATTATCCCTGGAAGGAAAGTTAGTCAGGTGGTTAGGATGCTGGACTGGATCCAGGGAAGAAATGAGTTCGTGCTAAGTTTTGGCATGGGCTTTAAATTTATTTGGAGCTAAATGACTTAACCTATCCCATTTCAACTTTGCTGTTCTACCTCAGGGTGGGGGGTCATTGTGATTATTAATCTATGAATACACTGAGGAGGGGGAAATATTAGTGTTGCCATGAATATGTTTGGGGTTTTTTCCCTTTTAAAATTTGTTTTAAATCTAGAGGAGACTATTATGAAGCAGTCCACATTTCTTTGTGGGTGGCATAGTCCAAGGAACCTCTATTTTTATCCGAGTCCTGTAACTACTGTTTGAGCAATGATGCTCTCTGTTATGCAATATCCAGTCTGGATTTACAGATTGAGATTCTGGGTTACAAATTAGTTTCAGGTGTTCAGATCAATTATGGTCTTTTGTTGATTCATCTTGGAGCAAGCACTGGAAAAGAGTGCTGTAAAGGAAAAACCCTATGCTGACAGGTGGATATTATACTGCCTGAGAGCTTCTAATTACTTATACTGTCTCTGATTTTCAACACTTCAGTCACTTTGTACACTAACCACAACGAATGATTCTCAGGACAAATGTTTTATTCAGCATCTATGTTTTTCAAACAGGAAGGTTTTTCTTTCATTTTGTTTCCCTGCACAGAACATATTTGGCTCATTAAATACTATTTGCCAACTGCTATGAAAAATTTGGGTTTTTTTAATGGAGTTTTTTTAACTAGTAAACTGACATTTTTCAAAATACTGGATTGCTGGCACTGTCTATAGATAAGTTAAAATGAAAACGAACTAAATTTTGTGTTTCTGTTCCACTCTAAATGTCTTGTTGTTCTGTATTGAGACCATAGTGATTTGTTTATGAACACTGTTGAGGGTTTTGGGTTTTGGTGTGATGTTTTTTTTGTGTTGGGGGCTTTTTTTCCCCTTTGGATTTCAAATGATAGGAGTAGAGAAATTAGTAGTAGAAAACTTCTTGATCTGAGATTCTTTTCGGTGACTGAACTGTCTAATTCTTTGGCTGAACTTGAACTGCCAGTGTACTTATTAGGAAGATTACCAAATTGTTCATTAAGATAAATATACAAAGAGTTTCACAAATTATGAGCTGAGTAGCCGTGTACATGTACAGTAGGCTTGTATTTTCAACCTTTGACCTTCACTAATGACAGTGTGTAAGAGCTAATTTTAAATAGTGGTGGACTATGCCATCTAGTGTGCAATTCAGTATGCAGTACTATCTGCTTGGAAATGGGTGTTTTTTAAAAACATGAAATTTAAGAAAGCAGGTAAAAATGAATTTAAAATTCTAGATCAGTTTTTACTTAAATTTTGAGAGAAAAAATTATATTTTAAATTTACTAGGAATCATTAATATAAAGTAGATGAAGGTAAGCATTCTCAAATTGTTCTGTGGGAAGGGAGTCTTATTTTTCAAATGATACCTACTGGTTGGGGAGAAACATCCATATCTTTTAGGTCAGTTCAGCTGCAGAAGTGTCTTAGCATCATGGACTGAATTATGTATTCATGCTGTTTTCAGCATTTGCCACAAAGAAAATGCTGATCTTTTAATTTCTTCAAATATATTTTTCTTTTTTATCATGCAGAGAATCTTATGCTACAATTTATTTTTGGCTCCAGTTTGGTAACAAGTCTTGATGAGATATTATCTACATTCAGACTACTTTAATCAAAGTTTATCTGTTTGAAGCTGAGAAACTAAGAAAGGGCAACTTTTTCAGTGTCAGTTGGACACAGCGTTTAAATTGGTTAAAATACTTTGGAAGCTTCTATTATATACTTAAATGTACTTTTTGTTGTTTAAATAGCTTCAGAAATCTCAGAGTCTTTGCTATCAGAAACAATCATTGACTTTGCAGGAAAATTAGATTAAATGCCCAATTTGCATATTCTAGCTGAATTAAGACACTTAAGTATTTTGATTGTTTAAAACCTTCCAAAGCCAATGCATTTGAAAACAGTTCTTCAAAAGCTATTGTCTCTTCACCAAAACTATCAATGAATTATTTAAGTCTTGATTTGTGGGGTTTTGGATTTTTTTGCAAGCCAGTTAAGATTGTGGTTTAAAGCAATTTGGTTTTTGAACAGCTACTGTTTTGTTAAAACTTGAGTGTTTTCTGGTGTGATGGAATATCTCTGAGATGTCCTTGAACTGCCTGGTAATAGAGGTGTGTTTTCTCCAGCTCTTTCATTTAAGACTCTCATTGCAAATGTACGAATAGAAAAACCGGGGCTTTGCTTCACTTTTTAAGCTGAGAATTGAGGCTCAGTGTGTAGTGGGGTTATGGCAGTGACTACAGAAATAATTTGCTGAAGAGCAACAGATAGGACTCTTCTCTACTTCCAAGCAGTAATACTTTAACCAAAAGACTGGACTTCTCTTAACTGAGTCCTTATGTAAAGGAAAAGAAAATGGGAATAACAGCTGGAATGAAAATGGTATATTACCAACATATTACCAGTGTAACTCTCTCATGCAAAAATGAGGTAAAAAGGATTTTTGTTGTAATCACTTACTGCCTGAATTGTAATAACGCCCAGCATCTTTAAAGAGGGCAATGACCCACTCTGACAGATGTTGGGTAAACTGCAGTTGGGACCATTGCATATAACTTTATTCATCAACAGGACAGTGCATGTATGGCATGAATAAAAAGTCATCTCTTTGGAGCATTTAAAGTGGGAGGTCTTAAAGTTGATTAAACAACAACAATTTTGACATGCATTTATGCTAGTTACTCCCTGTGTTTTGGATTTTGATCCTGTTCCAAAACAATTATGCTCTACAGCACTTCATGTATGTCTTTTGAATATTTGTGGGCTGTAATAAAATATTTACAACAAAATTGATTTGAAATATTAAAAATTTATCTTCTTTCCTTACAGCTATATTTATTCAGCAGTGCCACTTTCTGAGACAGGCTGGCCATTCTGAGAAAGCAGTGTCTTTGTTTCAGGCTCTGATCGACTTCACCTTCTTTAAACCTGACAGTGTAAAAGATCTGCCAACAAGGGGACAGGTAGCAATTTCCATTTAAATGGGTGTATGTCCTTGTGCATTCACAGAATGCTGTAACAGAAGAATGTTGATGAATTTTTAAGGACGTAGGGAAATATTTTGAATCACAGCTTACTTTGTGCTTCTTCAAGGCGATGCTTGCATTGGAAAGTGCTTGTGGGTCCTCTGGAACTACACTCCAAATGGCTGCTTCTACTGTATATAACAGAAGTGTGACAACCAGTCATTTCATGTCTTCTTTTTTACTAGCTAAAGATGGAAAAAAATGAGCTGGCTGACCAATGTCTGTGTCTAGTTAGCGGTTCCTCAAAACTGCTGTTGCTTTGTTACTGTTGATGGAGAAGGCTGATAGGACCTATAATCTCTTTCTGGTTTAGACAGTTCTTGCAAACATTTCTTGCGTTCTCTGTTGTTTTCAGTAATTCTTTGACTGCTACATTAGGAACACCTTCATGCTTTGAAGTATCTTTATTTGACTCATGAGATTCCATTCAGCTTATTCTGCCAAAGTACTAAATCACTTTTTCTCTTGATTTCCTCAGGAGAATGTTGGGCATGCACCCCAATAATAATCAGTAAGTTAGTATTTAGAGGGGGCTGTTGCCAGCATAGCATCATCCCACTGAGTTGTCAGGAGCTGCTTCCTTCTTAATGAGTGGTAGGGAGGGCCACCAGTTAGGCAGCTGGGCTATTGTAGAGGACAGAAATTGCATTTGCTTCTATTCCCTCACCTTCTTCCCCAGCAACCACTACCGAGACTCAATTTTTTGCTCTCTAGATTAATACTGTTACCCACCAATGGAGCAATCTAGTTTAAATAATAGCGGTGTCCTCTTAAAGAGCCCAAAGTGTAGAGTTCAATCATAATTATCATGCAGGATGGGAGATTTGGTACAGTTACACAGATAAAGCTTGAGTTACAATTCCAAGCATTTGAAAAATTCCAAGATTATATGTAATGTTTAAAAACTCTTAAGAAAGCAGGATGGAAAAGAACCTCGATTTAAAAGGACAGGATTTAGGTTGGAAAGTGCAGTTCTTGAAAACAGGAAAATGCCAGATTTACAGCTGATCACACATTCTGCCCTCTTACAGAAGCATCATGACTCAATCTTGAATTACTTGTTTCTGTACTGTGTTCACAGTTCACTTTCTCACTTGAGGCAAAGAATAAATCTATGAGGAGCAGAATTAGATTTTGCAGTTGCTGTAAGCCCTGCATTTATGATATGTTGATGCTTGATTTTTCTTAGAGTAAATTTATTGTTAACATTTGTATTAACAGTCACATCTCAGCGTCTGAGCCAAGGTTTGATACACAGCAGAATCATATAATAGCAGAGAGATGGTCATTACAACTAAGTATACACAAAGCAGGGGAGAAATTGATGAATCTAAAGATGACAAATTGCGTACAGGCAGTGACAAAGTCAGGACTAGAACCCTGGACTTCTGATTCACTGGAAAGTGCCCTGAAGTTGTTGACCACCCTGAAATCTGAGATGAAGAAGACCTTGCTGATCTTTTTCTCATGTCCTCAGTCTAGTCATATTTACATCCAAATGTAACATTTTGATTTGACCATAGGTATATGATTGTCTGAATTATCATTCCATTAGCCAAATTCTTCATGGTCTCATGGAAGATAGGGAGGGAAGATAGGGAGGGAAGATAGGGAGATTTGGTTTCCGAAAGCCACATCTTGGGCGCTTTGGATCCTTATCCTTGGAGGATCTATGTAAGACATTTTGCACAAAAGTCTTTTGCTTTCTTTAAAGCCTAATATCTTTTAAAAACAATCTTTATGTTCATGAGAGGAGCTGATGACAGTCCTGCTGTGTCACAGGCATAATTGAAGTACTCAGTTGTTCCTGCTGCTGTTAAGCAGCATCTAACAAAGTCTTCAGATACAGAAGTTGCACCCAGATAAGTGATTGTAGGGGTCTGGAAAACCTAAGTAGACCCTGTTAGTGTCTGTACAACAGCAAAAATTATTTTTCTGTATGTTTTGTTTTGGTTCCCCTGCCTGAAACAATAGGTGGAATTCTTTGAACCCTTTTGGGATAGTGGAGAACCGCGAATTGGAGAAAAAGGAGCAAGAGGCTGGAAAGCATGGATGCACCAACAAGAAAAGGGTGGCTGGATTGCTCTTAAGCCTGGTATGCCTACGTCAGTATGTGTAGTTGTATGTCCATGTGGTGTTCTAAACATTTTGATTAGAATGACACAAGCTGTTTTTTCTTATGTTTTTGCATGCAAGTTTAAAAAAGAAATTACCAAGATTAAGATAAAGTATATCACACTTCACAGGCAAAAGCATGTGTTGAGTGTTCTATGTGCAACATTGTTTATGGAATATTGTTGCCCTTCCTAGGGATGAGGGTTAAGGGAGAGGATGGCGTATCCTCTGCTCTGTGCTGAAAAGACTAAAGGTGTTAATACTTGGTTGAGACCCACGCCCAGCTAAAGTGGAAACAAACTACTTCCCTTAAGACCCTTTCATCATATTGGTAGACCAGGTGGGATTATAGTATTAGACGGTAGTTGCCTCAAGGATTCTATTTCTAGAATCAGATTTCAGTTTCTTATAGCAAATATATAGCAGAAATAGGAGGAAAACCTTCCCTTTTTCTTTGTGATGCAGAAAACAAAGAAATTTCATCTCCACTTGGCTGGAGTGCTTCTGGGTGAGCAGGGGTGCAGAAAACGCCTCCCTGCTGCTTAGCCCCACCTTGTCTTCTGGTCTGCAGTGCTTCCTTAATGTCAAGGACTATTTCTCAAACAGACACATCTTGAAGGGGAGCAGGGGGATAGAATGTGTCTAACCAAAGATGAGCTGTCTCTGGTTTTGCTGGTCCTGCTGCTGTAGCAACTCTAACAAAGCAAGTTTGGCTTTGCTTTTAGTAAATAGAGGAACTGAAAAATGATCCTGTGCTTCCCTTGTCCCTGGATTAAGATGGAATTTCCTTGCCCCTCAACTGAGGTCACCAGTTCCACTACTGATGGCTATGGACGTTTTCCCCACAAATTGGGAAGACTGAGTACAGAGTAGAGAACCACTGCCAGTCTTGGGCAGGTCCAGTGTATATCAGTGCTTTTACCCATGCATGCCAAGCCCTGAAGTTCAGGTGCAATCTATAATCGAGTGTAATCTCTAAAACTGTCGATTTTTTTTTTTCCAAACTTTGGCTAGATTGTGGAAATGCTATCATTTTTCATAGAGTTGCTGGCTAAAGGAGAGGCTGTAGATCACAAAAAACAGAGAGAGTAAAAATCTTGCCACCACCTGTTTGTTTTACCTGAAATTTAAGAACTGGGAATGGGAGTGTTTCATCTAGTTAATGGCAAATGTCAGGATCAAGAATTTGGAGGTGGCATAGAAATGGCCTGATTTTTGTACCAAAAATAATAGTGCAGGTAACCATAAATTTTGAGGACTTTTTTTTCCTCAACAACAGGAAAGAAAAAAAAGTATTTGAAATATCTCTACAAGCTTTGCCTTAGCCTACAGGTGCTCCTCAGTTCCAGCACAGAATTGTCATATTGCTGACACAGGAAAAACATGCTAATTTTATCTAAATAGTCCAGAAGGATCATCATAAAAGTGGGGTCTAGTTAAGCACTGCCTTTTGTGTGTGTTTAACTGCATTGCTTGTTTCAATTGCACATTAATTAACATGTTACAAATACCAGGTATTTGAAAGCAACGTTGCCAAGCTTGGTTTGCAATGTTTAACATCATAGTATTACTTTTTACTTACAGTGATTTTCTCAAAATGTTTTATGCACATGAGTATCCATAGAGCACATTTGAGTTTGTATGCCCAGGTGTGAAGTGAAGAACCTAAGTTGCACAAAAAGGTGACTCACTGTTGTCTGTTGCTTGCAAACTGCTGGTGATAAAAGTGGTCAGCAGCCTGTCAGTGTTGTCTATTCTCCTCTATGAAAAAGTTTGAGTGCTGACACTGATTCATTGGTTCAGAAGTTTGGAAACCTCCTATTCTTATGGAGGTGGTGTCAAAACCCAGAACTGTGATGTGGAAGTTTTCTGCACTGTCTTGTGACTTTTTTTATTGACACTGCATTTGTTTACATTTTTAATGTAGTTAAATTGTATGTCAAATCTGGCCTTTGGATTTGGTGGATTACTTTTTCTTTAATAAATTTGTGTGTGTGTGTGTGTCTTGATTTGGTTTTAGATGATGATGATGAAGAGGAGATAGATGACGATCAAGAAATAAAGGATAAAACTCTCCCCAAGTGGCATATTTGGTTGGATATTGAATATTCTCGTGAAGCAAGGCATTGGTTACCTTGGAGGCCAGACAAAACCAAAAAGGAAATTGAAGAAGACTGTGAAGATCCAGAAAGACAGGTCACTGTGCTGTAACAAAACACTGTACTATAATAAGACAAATTATCCTTTCATTTCAATTAATTGCCAATGGATATTTTAGAGGAGTAATCCTTTTATAATTTGTAAAAAGAATTTTTCTTTGTTTGGAATTCAAAATTTAGCTGAGGTTTCGCTCTGAGACTTCTGAAATCCATGGGAAGCTCATGGTAAACTTCAGAAAGGGTCGTAGGCAAATTGTCTTTGCTGTTCTGTGACTTCTGATATCTGTATGTGGAAATGTCACAGAAATCTGTGTTTAAGAAGATATGTACATTAAATAAATGTTTTGTTGCCTTCAAGTCATTTAGTTGGATTTTTCAGGGTTTGGGATTTTTTTTTTTTGTTGGTTGGTCGTCCCCCCCCTTGGGAGATAGGTCAAGTCAGACATTGATTTTCAAATAAGTGTGTTAAATGGCCTAAGCAATAAAATAGTATCTTTCAGACTTCCATTGTGTAAGTGTTCTGTGAAGGCCTTTGATACTCAAGTGCAAAGAAATGTCTTGGTAGCAAATTTACAGTCTGACTGGAAGAACACATTGCTTGTTTAACTTGTCTGGTTTTTGTTTGAATGACATTCTGTTACCATTTGACAGTAATTATGAATCTTTATTGACTGGAAGAGGTTCTTTAATTACATAAATTACAGGTTTGCTAATTTTATTTGATTGCATAATTTAATGGAGTTTGTTTTAATCTGGATTTTTTTTTAGGTATTATTTGATGATCTTGGACCATCTTTAATCCAGCTTTCTAATCCAGATCTTCAGCATCAACTGCTGTACTCATTTTTGCAATTCCTGGGAGTGCCATGTACAAGTAAACTCTTTCCTTCCAACCTCTATATTGCCATGGATGAAAATAACATCTTTGACAGTGTGTTTTCTGATGAAAAGCCACTGACTTCTGTTGATTTTCCACTTTCTGGATTCAACAGTATTGGTCATATGGACACAATGCTACAAGGGAGACATCACATAGGCCACTACAAAGAAGGAGAGGAGTTCATACAGAATGTTTTTCATGTTCTATTCCTGCTATTTTCAGGAAAGGAAAAATCTAACCTGTCCGTTTGTTGGTTACAGTATGAAATATCTAAGGTAATGAGGAATCTGCATATCATCACTTTTGTGGTGTGTGGCTTTCTTGTCTATTAATGTTTATACTGAATTAAAATAAATATGGGTGAAAATTAAGTCTTGTAGGACTAAGTAGTCAAACCAGGAAATGACAGTTAAGATTGCACTGGGGGGGAAAAAAAAACCAAAACCAAACCCAAGCCCCAGATCCTTTTCTTCAGTACATGTTACGCAGAGGCATACATGTAACAAAATATTTTTTGCAGTTTTGAATATTATATGACACATTGCATGCTAGACAGGAATGGATGCAAGTGATTTTTTACAAGGCAAAGTGAGTCAGCCAAGTACTTTTACCAAATGATTCTAAGTGCATAATCCCCAATACCATGATAAGAGCACCTTATCAATAAACTTACTTCTTCCTGTACAAGTTACATTTGTAGTGTTTTTGAAGGATATAACAACCTTATCACTTGAATATGGATTTATTTAAGTAGAACTGCTCTAACAGGTGCCCACAGAAGGATGAGAGTCCAGGTTGTCTTCCTAATGCTTCAGAAAGTTTAGTATTGTGTTTCCTTACGGAGAAGTTCCCTGTCTCTTACCCAAATACCTCCTGACCAGGTGATCTCCTGTAATCTTCCCATCCAATCTCCAGATTTGTCTGTCAGTGCATTCCCCACTGTGAAAAGCTAGTTGAAGGTTTAATTGTGCTAGTCATAAGCTGCATCTGGCCAGACAGGATCATTTTTACTTTACTCAACCATTACCAGTTAGCAGCTCTTTATTTAAGCAGTTGGGCTTTTAAAAGAGTGAAGTTTGGTATTACTTAATAGCAGTGGCAGGAGTAAGAATGATAAGCCTGTGTAATTTGGCTGTGCTGGAGGGAACTGACAACAGGCAGTTGTGACAACTTACTCAGTAGCAACAGATCTGGCTGGTGGCGAAATATGGAACAATATGAAAATAAATGCAGTAATGAAATAAAAAAATGCTGTGAGCTTTTTTTTTACCCTTCTTTTCCCACCCCTCTCAAAATTCATTCTGTTTATTCTCACCTGCAGGTCGTTCAGTGTCTCCAAGCAAAAAACAAGAAGAAGCTGAAAGCACAGGGGAGGAAAAGTAAAAAGTTGGCCAAGAATCTTCTTAAAGCGCCTGACAACCGAAACCACCTTTCTCTCTGGAAACTGTATGCCTACCTAGAATGGCTGCTTGGTAACATTGATGATGCCAGGAAGGTGTTTGACACAGCTCTTTGCACGGCAGGGACAGGAGGATTGAAGAGTCCCCAGCTCTGCAGCCTCAGTCTGCTTTATGCTCAGCTGGAAGTGGAACTACTAGAAAGTATAGAAGGAGCTGTTATGTCACGTGCTGTTCATATATTGACTAAATTGGCTGAAAGTGGACCATATGTGCCCTATAGTGGACAAGTGTTACCTGTGAATGTCTTGAAAGCTCGTAAAACATATGAGCATATGCTGCAAAATTATTTAAGTAAAACACCTGTTTCTGATCAAGATCCAGCCTGTGATGCTAATCAGCTGGTTAACTTGGTTGGTTGTTACGCACTGTTCCAGTATTTGACTGTTGGGATTGATGCTGCAGTATTAATATATGCACAGACTTCGGAAAAACTTGAAGCTGCTGGTCCACAAACATGTGAAAATACTGGAGAGAATTTTGGCATTCAAAATTTTCCCACTGCTCTTGAAGCTGTCACACTGTTGCATACAAATTTACTCAGATTCCACATGAAAATTAGTGTTTATCCATTGAATCCTCTGCGAGAGGCACTAACGGAGGCTCTGAAACGGTATCCTAGCAACCAGTCTCTTTGGAGGTCATATATCCACATCCAAAGGAAGTCTCACAGTGCTAGCAAAGCACGAAGATTTTTTGATAGTGTCACAAGGTCTACTAACTCTTTAGAGCCATGGCTGTTTGCAATCCAAGCAGAGCAGATGAGAAAAAAACTCACTGAGAGTGTCCAGAGGTAATACCTTGCAGCTCCTTATGGTTATGCTTTTTTTGATCTGTCTGATCACTTAACAGAGGAGAGAAAATGCTATCATAGTTCTCATTTTGCATATGAAGAAGCTGTAGCTGGGGAAGGTTATTTGTTCAAGACTGAACAGTGAGTCAGTGGCAGAATCCTGAATAGAATTAAAAACCTAGTGATAGTCTCGTCCTTTTGACTGGATCAGATTGTGTGTTGCTTTGTGTTTGATTACTTGCTGCTGACATCAAGATGGTATGCATTTAAGTAATTTTTAAATAACTAAGAGCCTACTCAGATGGCCAAGGTAGACACTGTGAGCTTAGAAAGAGCTGCATTTTAATACTACAGCAATAAGGAGATAATACAGAGCTACGTTGCAATTTCTGACTGAGCTCGCTGCCCTACCTTACTCCTGGATCACAGAATATAGTTGCAGCAGATCTGTTTCCATAGTGAATACTGGAGAATTTAGTTTTCATATGGGGCTGTTGCTAGGTGGAAGAGGCTGGAAATTTCCTGAATTTGCAGTGTGATATGGGCTCAGGTTTTTTGCTCCTGGGAAAGGAGTAAAGGGTAGGGGATGTGGGGAACAGAGGGGTGTGTTCATTCTTAAGCTTAGTCTCTAACTGTTGTCTACCCGTTGCTTGGAGCTACCTATTCACTGCTACCTACATATCTCTAATAACATTGGCAGCTTGGTTCCTTCTGTCTGCACATAGCAACAGAGGTTTCTAGGAAAATGTTATCAGGAAGCTTTACATAGCGGTAAGCCCGCAATATCCACACTTGATGAAACTGCAGAATTATCAGTATACTTCAAAATGATGGTGCACCCACTGCTTTGATTGCCACAGTCTGGCAACAGGCACGCATACATGATAGCAACATTCCTGAGCTGTCAGTATATGCCATCTTAAGTTGTAATAAGAATTTTACAGCCACCAAACGTAAAGGAGTATTGTAGTTTGATTTACTGTTAATTACAGACTAACACTGTGATAGGTTTTCATTATTGTTACAGGAAACTAAAGTTTCCTTACTTTCCTTACTGGAAACTGATGTTAAAATTCCAGAATGATTATTTTCTTGGTGACATTCAGTTTCTTTCCAGATTGTTCTCTGCAAGCATAGCCTTTCCTATAGGTTATATTTGTATAGGGGGAAGTTAGATGTTGCAAGAGCAGAGCTGAGCTACTGCAACAGAGAGATAAATGGCCCGTTGGTCTTGTGTAAAACTAATGTTTATGTTATTTTGACAAACTAAGAAAATGCCTGTACGATGTGTGACTATTTCCTCTTCTGTTCTATATTTCTGCTTAAGTCCACAGATTTCATTTAAAGGAACGAACATGAAGGGTAAAACAGTAGCGTATATAAGTCAGTGTGAGGTACAGTGCTTCAAACAATTACATCATTTTCCCTCATGGCAAAGGTTAAGATAAGAGGAAACATGACCTCAAAAACCCTTGAAAAAAGAGGCAAGTTAGGAGCAAGTGTTTAAGGATGAGTGGAACAAGCTGGCAATCCAAGAGAACGCACACATACACAAGTGACATTGCCATGAGTACTCCAGGCTGTTTCTTCAAGCTCAAGCACCAAAAAAAAGCCAGTCTGTATCAGCTGTAGATAGAAATTAATGCTTCAGTGAAAACACATACCTGCTTTTGTGTTATGTCTGGAACTTAGGGATTTGAATCTCTAGGTGAAAAAGAAAATTATTGTAATCATGGTTCAGATGAAGAGCTGTAATCCTTGATTCTTGTTGGTCTTGATCCAAGACCAACATACAGCCTTAAAAAGGTGACGGGTGAATTTGAACAGGCTTGCCGGGGCACCAGAAGAAAACTTGCTGATCTAGACTTGAATTTGGTTTGAGCCACTATGCCAAGCTTGGAATGATAAATGATCTTGAATGAAGACTAAGATAAGTATTCTAAGATCATATAATAGTGGATTATTGGACTCAAAGAGAAATTGTCTCTTCCAGTTGGACAGGGTTAATTTTTCAACATGCTAAAAGAATTTTCACAAAAATACCTCATTTATCCTTAACTGATTTTCCTACATATAAATGTGCTAATTAGATTAGCAAGTGCTAAAAATCTGGTTTATAACATTCAGTTTGTAGTATGTAATGCAAAAACCTGGATATATACAGTGGTGCTATGTGAACAAAGACAGTACATTGATCTTTACCCTCTCTTACCTGGATGTGGTCCTTTAGCTTGGGTTTAAGGGACTGTGGTTTCTTTTTTCCTCTGTTTCAGGGCAGACGTTGGTGAAATACATTCTACTATTCCTGAAACTGGGTTAACAAATCGGATTGTAGCTTTATTTGAACACGCAGTTCAGAGTGAAAATGGTACCCACTGTCCACTGCTGTGGAGAATGTATTTGAACTTTCTGGTAAGAAGAGTATTGGTTTTGTTTTGTTTTGGGTTTTTTTACCATATTTAGAATTTCTGATGAACATAGCTGCAATACTGGATAAAAAAGGAATACTAAATGCTGCCATACTGATACAATTTGCCAGGTGTTATATTTGAGTTGTAATGCTCTTTATTGCTGGGAATATTAAGGAAAATGTAATTCACATGGATTAGAAGGAGTAATGGCTTCTGACAGCATAGTTTTAATACAGATGCAGGCAAGTTATTGTGGCTGTGATCTTATATAGATCAAAAGTATGTTATAACATGTCAATAGATGGATTCCACCCAGTCTTACTCACAATATAAAGGTAAGTGGACAAGGGATCAAAATTTAAGAAAAGAGGAAGCAGATTGTAGGGACTTAGGATTTTATTATTTTTATGTAAGTAAAATCAGCAAAGATGACTTGTATTTATCTTTTAAACCTACTTTAGGGTTCTGTAAGGAAATTATAAGGACTTTGATATTTCAGTCAAATCTAGATCCTGATTTTGTATAACTTCACAGAATGACAGAATGTTTGAGGCTGGGAGGGACCTCTGGAGATCATCTTGTCCAGCTCCACTGTTCAAGGAGGGCCACCCAGTCCGAGTTGTCCATGACAATGCCTAGATAGCTTTCTGAGTATCTCCAAGGAAGGAGACTCCTAACTTTCTGGGCAACCCATGCTAGTTCTCAGTTACTCTTACAGTAAAAGTGTTTCCTGATGTTCGGGGGAACCTCCTGCGTTTCAGTTTGTGCCCGTTGCCTCTGGTCCCATCACTGGGCACTGCTGAAAAGAGCCTGGCTCCCTCTTCTTTACATCCTTACTTCACATATTTATATAAATTGATAAGATCCCCCCTCTGAGCCTTTTCTTCTCCAGGCTACACGGTCCCCACTCTGTCAGCCTCCTTTTATAGGAGAGATGCCCTAGTCCCATGGCCCTTCATTGGACTCTCTCCAGCATGTCTGTCTTTTACTGGGAAGCCAGCAACTGGGCACAGGATGCCAGGTGTGGCCTCACCAGTGCTGAGTAGAGGGGAAGGATCACCTCCCTCAGCCTGCTGGCAATGCTTTGCCTAATGCCGTCCAGGTCCCTCTGAATAGCCAAGAGCCATGAAGATTAGTAAGGGCTTGGTGCATGTGTTGTACAGGGAGAGGCCGGGGAAACTTGTGATAGTTCAGCCTGGAGAAGCGAAGGCTCTTGGAAGATACTGTCAATGTATATAAATACCTCATATGAGGGTGTGAAGACAGAGCCAGGCTATTCTCAGTGCTGCCTAGTGACAGGACAAGAGACGGTGGCCACATATTGAAATACAGAAAATTCCATTTAAACATAAGAAAAAGATTTTTCACTCTGAGGGTGATGAAACAGTAGAACAGGTTGGCCAGAGGTTACAGAGTCTCCTGTGGAGATACTCAAAACCCAGCTGGATGTGGTTCTGAGCAGCCTGCTTTTGCTGACCCTGCATTGAGCAGAGGGGTCGGAGCAGGTGGTCTCCAGAGATCCCTTCCAACCCCTGTGATTCTGTGAAAAACTTGAGAGGCAGAATGCTACTGAAAGCTCTTTGCAGAGCAGCAAAAGATGTGTATGCATCTTGGTGCACAGCTCTGACAACAGGGTTTCCAGTGGAGATGGCATTGCTGTTCAGTAAAGGGAGATCGTGACACCACAACAGCACAAGCTTCTACAGCTAGTGTATTGGTAACATGAAAGAGAACTTCTAGATTTTAAGAATTGACAAGGGAACCTGCTGACTTTCAGCAGCAGTACCGAAGTACTCAGAACAAGAGAACATGTAAACTCATGATTGAAGATCTCTTCTCCAAAGATCTCAAAACATTTAATGTATTTCAGTATTTTGGAATTACTGGTTTGTTTGGGTTTTTTTTTTGATTTGCCATAAACCTCCGTTTGTTAAGTGTTTTTCAAAGTAGCCCAACTCAAAAGATTTCTTCACAAGAACTCTTTCTACCTATAACTGGGATGTCTGAAGCTAAGGAGACAGTTCAGCACTCTGACCTTTGCTACCCTTCTCTTGTTAAACTTCTTGATAGCTGTGTGCTCTGCACTTGTATCACAAAGTTGAACGGGTACTTTGAGGAAAAAGTTTTTAACTCCTTCCAGATAGATGCTAATTTGACATAGCCATTTTTGTCTGTAAAGGGGATTCAGCCTTAACAAGCTTCTGCCGAGTAAGAAGATGTACGTGCATGATCTCCTCCATGCACAAAAGTAATGTATTATCACCTTCACCGTACCCAAGATGCTCTTGTGTAGTATATGTGTAGCATATTGGGTGTAAGTTTTGGTTAATGGTTTGCACTCTTGCCCATTGCATTATGATTGTCAAATACAGGCAGGGGCACTGACTTTAACTGAAATGCTCAGCAGAGGCTCTTTCTGCTGGTGTTTGTGCTATTACTTGTCTTACAAGTAAAGCCCTGAAACTCCTTCAAGACATATCTTCGATCACGTTGAAGAGTGTAATTGGTGTCACCAGTGTAACCGGTGAAGCTGCATAGCTACCATGATATGTAGTGATAAGGATTCCTCAGCAGAACAACACTGAGCTTTTCAGCAGTAATTTCTTTGTCTCAGAGATAATTGGTTTTTTATTTCAGCTATTATTCCATTGAAGTATGAACATTTTTTTCTCACACAGGCTTCACTAGGAAAAAAAGAAAAAAGTAAAGGGTTGTTTTATAAAGCCCTTCAAAACTGTCCGTGGGCAAAGGTAAGCACAGAAAAAATACAAACCTGTAATCGTACTTTAATCTTTGAAGTCCTGTATTTTAAAAACAAGTTAGACTTTAACAGTTGTTGTAATGAGTTATACGCAAATGAAAGGAGAGATTTCTGAAGAAGATTTTTTGCAAATAAGAGATGCACCTGAAGTGGAAACATAGTGGTCAGTGGTGTGTGTGTTTCAGAACAGAAAGGTGTAGCATCACATGAGGCAAGGAGATAATGAAGTCCTCTCTGTATGATCTAGAAGCGATCGTGTCTTTCAGACAGTGTTTTGTCATGAGCACGGTAGAAGCAGAGATATACAGGCAAATAAAAATGTATTTAGTTAATAGTACAAGAAATTATTCAGGAGCACCTGCAACTCCTGAGGTAACGTGTGCGTATGTGCTGCTTGACCTACCTTTTGTCTTTTTGAACAAAATTATGTCATGAGAATTGGAAAAGACTTGATTAAACATCTGCATAGCTGTCACTGCGGAAGTACTGATTCTGTTTTGTATTATTTTGAAGAAATATATTTCTTATGTTCTTCCTACAGAGTTGTTTGCGTATCTACATACTACCTTTTACTATGTTTCTTGCTACAATAGATGGCACACAAAATGTTCCTGTTGTCTTTCTAGGTTCTCTATATGGATGCAGTAGAGTATTTCCCTGATCATCTGCAGGAGACGCTTGATCTAATGACTGAAAAAGAACTGAGAGTGCGGTTACCTATGGAAGAGCTGGATCTACTATTAGAGGTTTAAAAGAAGACTCTAGATGAGTGGAGGAAGTACAGAAGCTAGTTCCAAAACTAGCAGTTAGACCTGTCTCTTTTCAAACAGGAACTCTGTTGGGACTTGGGTACTATGTACTTTTTTTTTTTAAGGCTTAGGGATGGGTTTTTTTTAAGCTTTTATATAAATTGCTATCAAAATGGAGTTCTACTAGCTGCCAGTATGCTGGAATAAAGTACTGCATTTTGCCCACAAAAATGCATCCGTTTCTCCGAAGTATTGCTGAATTCCCTGAAGTATCCGCAGAAGGATGCCCTCTTATAAATAGCCCACGTTGGATGTTGCCCACATTCCTAATGCTATTGTTTGGAGTTACATTCCCTAGAGTTCAGCAGAGATTCAGTACATGCCAGCTCTGGTTTGGTGAGCAGCACAGGAAATAAACATCTGCCAAATGGATGCTCCACTGTCCCCCAGCGGGCAGACTTCAGTGGTTTCCTTCAGCCTGGTATGCAGGCGCGTGTATGCGTAACTACCCAGTCGAACAGCCGTTACACCTGTACGAACGCTGTTAGTAAAAGCTAAACCTTTGCTTGAGCAGGCACCTATTTTGGACTTGTGTTTGTTTGTTTTGACAGATGACCATTTAAATACAAATATTTATGAAAAATATAACTGCATATTTGAAAATACAAAAGGAACATGAATTATTTTTTATTAATTGAACTGTGAGTGTATTAAAAATGAAAATGTATCCATACGCATCTCTAAGCAGCTCACTTTTAAACAAGATTTTGTAATTGATTACTCACTTTTAATCCAAATACAGGCAATCATCATGGGAGAAGTAGAGGTCTGGTCTGTATTTAATCCTCGCCAAAGGCGCAGAGTCATCAAAACATGATTGTTTAATTAGTAGCTTCTACTCCAAGAGTCTTTAGGCAAGCTCCTAGAGAAGAAGTATGTAACAATTTAAAGAGAGAGTAGTGTTATGTAAGAGAGAATATGCTGAAATACGTAAAGGAGTGTTCAGCATCCCTGCTCTTGAGACCCAAGTACTCAGAAATGGGATCTTCATCTGAAGAGAGGGTACCTGCAGCTGCTGAATCCTCAAAACTGCTTCAGAGGCTTTTCGGGAGAAAACCGTCACTAACAGCAGTAACACAACTGGGATCATCCAGCTGGGGAGAGCTGATTACATGGAGAACTCTGGCTGGACAAAGCCATGCAACCTATGGCTCGGTTTTGCCTCTAGCACCACACTACAAGATATAATACACTTCAGTTTAGGCTACACTTCATTTATTCCTTTCTAAATTATTTTAAATATTACTGGGAATATGCAGAACATTAAACAGCATTACAGTTCTTCTTAAGAGCCTTATTGCTGTGGTTGCAAGTGGTGCTGGTTGTGCTATGAAGTAATTGATCTGTCTTTGTATGAATACATATTGTATTTTTAAAATCCATGCTGCTTTCAGAAGTGACAGAGCTCCTGAACTGGAGGTGGGAGTTGCTCTGTGCACTGAACAGTAACATCACAACTTGCGTGTGTGTGGTTTTGCACTCCTGTCAAAGCAAAATGCCATTTCCTCTAGAGGCCTGGACGGGCCGTGGAGAGCGGGGAAGCGCGGTTGTGCCCCTGCTTGTGTTTCTCCTCAGAGTCTAGGATCACAGGGCTGCCCAGGTTGGGAGGGACCTCGGAAGATCGTCTGGCCCAACTTTTTGTGGGACAGGGAGCCTAGGTGAGATTATCTAGCAGCCTGTCCAGTCACATCTTGAAAACCCACGGTGGCAGCGGTGACTCTTCAGTCACTTTTCTACGCGTCCCCTCCCCCGGGCCCTTTCCTTTGCACAGCTCTGCCCTTTGCTGCACTCCTGCTGCTTCCTTTGCTGGGGGTGGTCGGAGGCCACTCGCTTACTGGAGCTCCTGGAGCGAGTCCTGCCTGTTAATTCAGACCCCGGTAGCTTTTTCTGCCCTGGTGGGGAATATCCTGGCTGTTCACTTTCTCATGATCTTTATTACTTTTGTCTTGAGCTTTGTGACTCAAGTTCGGAAATGTTGGAGAAAGTGACAGAAGTTAAATTCTGCTGCAAAAGGTAAGAATTGAATTTACAAATATGTTTCTTTTTCGGCTGCTATTGTGGCAGACAGCGTACCAGAACAGGGTTCTTGGTTTAGCTTAATACATTGCAGCTTTCCTTCAGCTGGTTGAACGACCCATCTCTGTGGTTGGTGCTTCTGGCCAGCGTTAACAGCCATGTCCCAAACAACAAAAGCTTTGCTTGCCACGTGGTGTAAACCTTCAGCCCCTCAAGCAAGGATGAGCTCAGCTGCTGTAACTAGGAAGTGCTAAAAAATCACTGGCTTTTTGTGAGCGTTCCAAGGAGACAGACCTCATAAGGTTTATAAGAATGGGTAATAAAACTTTGCTTGTTGTTTTTCTATCTCCAGATGAAAAAACAAAACTATTTCAGGGTTCCTGTCATGAAAGACTCCATTCAGCTGTAGGGTTTGTGGTTAAAAAAACAAACCACGTAATTTTTACATAGAAAAACTGCATCTCTTGGCCTTGCTGCTGCCATTGTTGTTACAGCGCTGGCGGTTACCAAAGGGATTGCTCTGTGTGCAACTGGCCCGTATTTGCTCCCACAGAAAGCTCCCAGAACAAAGACCGCACATTACTTAACTGTGGTCTGTATACGCGACTTTATATAACCTTTAAAAAGCACATGTACATTTGGACATTAATTACTTAGACCTTAACAAGCTCAGCGTATGCTACACCGAGTACCTGATGAGCAGCGTACACATCACTACAACTTAGTGAACTAGAAATGTACCGCCTACGGGGATGGAGCTGCAGGCAGTGGCTTTGTTTAGAGGGGAAGAATTCATTTTAAGCGTACGCTGCAGAACACCAAGCACGTGACTTGCCGTTGGCATTCCTCTCACTACCGCTAGCACCTGGGCTGGCCGGCGCCAGTGCCGTGACTGGACGTACATCTTGCCTGGGGCAGCGCAGGGCTGGAGAACCCCCTACAGTGCTGCATCCTTTTAAAGCTGTTCTCTAACTCATAGTAAAGACCGCTTGTTTATAGAATGAACTGTAACCCTCTTGGGAAAAACAAATTCGTAAACTAATGTTACAAGTACCTCACCACATTCAGAGCTTTAACAACATCAATGAGCAGCCACACTGCTGCCTTGTAAGCACAGGTGCTCGATAGAGGTGGGTGCCTCTGACGTGTACTGATGTTACTTAAGGTTGCATGTTTTTTCATTACTTTTTAGGACACTGATGTTACAAGTGACTTTCATCCTGGTTACTTAGCCCCAAAAAAGATATAGAAAAGTAATTACGTTAATAACAGCAGCAATTATACAGTAGTTGTAAACGACTGCCATGCCTAAGGACTGACAGGGGGGCACCTGCTTACACGCCCCTCGCTGCGCCCTGTGGTACGGCCGCAGAGTGCTTTGGAGCCCCGAGACAAGCAGTAGCGCCTTTTCTTGAACGCAACAGCCAGTCCAACGTACAGAGCAGACCTCTGCCACCAGGACAGTTCAGTTCAAATGGTTGTTTTATTGGGAAATCAGGTGTTACACTGACTGAAAAGCCACAACCTAGCAGGAATTAACCTTCAAGAATGAAAATTAGCTAGACTGTGTGGTTTTACACAAGGCTGTCATCAACACAGAAAGAGCTCCTGATAGGCCCCCCAAGAGCCAGGTGACTTAAAGATACAGTCCCTCAGGGGTTCCCTCCTGCTTCTTATAGAGAACATTCTCTTTAGACTTCTTGAAGTCTTCATTCGTTACTTTCATTCGCCGTTCCCTCAAAGCCATCAATCCAGCTTCTGTACAAATTGCCTGAAACAGAAAGCAAGAATAAGTTACTGTCTGACCCTTCAGGCCCCACCTCAGAAGCCAGCAGCACCTGGCTCTGTAGCAGACATGGAGAGTATTAAGAATGTAATTTTTGCTAAGTCTGATACAGCTCAGTAGCGCTGAAGCATGTAAACAATCTGGATAAAGCTAGGTGAGTGCTCCTGTAGTCAGAGTAACGCTTCCAAGACAGAAAAGCAGCTTCACAAGAGTACTTCCCTCCTGCGAGGAACAGATGCATCCAGCTCTGTTACAAGCAGAGGGCTGTGCTAGCCTTCTGCAATGAGGCGAGCGAGGAACCTGCTGTCGCGTTTGGTTAAGCTCATTCACGTGGTAACACCAGCAAGGGTTCTAACTAATTGAAAAAAGCAAACTATGTGTGTCTGAACCTTCCTAACCTGCAGCTGCATTTTTATCTGCTTGCAGCATAGCCTCTAAAAATGCTTCTTACCCTGCACTATCTCAAGTACTGTTTACCTTGCACATTTGTGCAAGATCCCCCATCCTCTTTCTAGCTTCCCCTTCGCTACTTTTAAAACTTGATATTCAGAGAAGGCAGGTACTTAACTCTTACCAATACAAACTACCCCATAATTATGATCTGGATAAATATCCCATTTGTAAAGCTGAGTACGTAGCACTCATAAAAGGTATTTTAAAGCCATCCAACTGTCCCTCAGTGGTGTAACCACAGGGAATTAGACAACAGTTTCAACAGACAATATTTCTGGATGCAGCAAAAATGAGATTTGATCTGTGTTTTCGAGTGTAGCAATGGTGACATACGCTGACCTTAATATCTGCACCACTGAGATCGTCTTTTGCCATAATGAGCTCATCCAAAGTCACATCATCTGCCAACGTCATCCTGCTTGTGTGAATCTGAAAGATTCGTTTCTTGGTCTTTTCATCAGGCAGAGGGAACTCTATTTTCCTGTCGATACGTCCTGTCCAAAAGAAAAGTTTGGTCAGGTTTTTTCTGTATGCAGCTATTGGAAACAGAGCAGGAAGAACATTTCAAGGTTAGACTGACAGTGACTTCTTCTTCACACCACAGTCACTCCTGTCTTAGAACAGAAAGTGAGACCAGGGTATTTGCCATGAAGAGGAAGCTACCGGAGCTGACAGATACCCTGCTGCTGCTGAAAAAGTCTGAGTTGCTGCAGGTAAGAGACACCTCACCTACGGAACATGAAAAACCTTCCCTGAGTCACATGTAAATCTAAGAACAAGCCCCGTGTGTCATCATGCAGGAAAGTGTTAATCAAATACTTATGTTCTTGTAATAAATTTTATTCTGCTGTGAGCTTACATTTAGCTCTGAAGTTTAGTTTTCTGCCACATACACACACAGACACACAAAGTAAATCACTGTGGCAACTTGAAGAACTCTTCCTCCCTACAACAAGCCTCCTAAAAAACCCCCAACAACCCAAACAAAAGACCTAACTGAAGGAGGAAGGTTTTGCCTAAATAATTGTGTTGCAAGTCCCTACCAGATGTTGCTTTATGTCAGTAGGGACGTTGGATGTTCTGGCACTCATTGTTCCAACTTTAATGAGCTTTCTTTTTAAAGATATTTTCCATCTACAGATCACTTGTTTTTAGTTTTACAGTATCTTTTCTAAAAAGGGTTGGTGGAACCAGAGAAGATATTCCAGACTGTTGTACACAAAGGTAAATCAGCCTACCGAGCTGCTAGAAGGGCCCTGGTTGCTCACACAATGGTTATAATTTAAATACCCAATAGGTGTAGGAAGTTTCCTTCCAACAAATTTCAGATCATCTTAGCTTGTCTTTTAATACCTGTATAGTACTCTCTCATCTGTACTCTAACAGCAGCTGTTCTTGATTCGGAGGGGGTAAGGCTAAGATGGTGACAAAACCAGACTTTTTTGAAGAAACACCTCAGCAACTTTGTGCTGTGGAGTTCTCTCTCTAAACCCCTTGGGTCCACGCGGTCTAGCGACTGCTCAGAGTCATTCTTTGACAATTTTATCTCAAATTATCTTTGCTCTCTGTCCTACCTCTGTTACTTTATGAGGAAGATCTTTACCACCTCTTCAATACTTCAGATTTACTGGACGACACTAACAGGAGGCTTAGCTTATTCCTTTGATCTCCGTGTTGCTTTCTACCTTCTGATGTAACAGACCCTACAGACTTACGTTTCATTGCATTTTTAGTGGCCATTTAAAAAACACTACTTGTGCCTGTTCAAGTTCTTGGCTCAACGTGTAATATGTACATCAAATTCTCCCCAGCTCACCCCCCAGACGCCAGGCCGGTAAGGAGCAAAGCAGTTCCCTTGCACCAAAATCCAGGCTCTCATTGTCAAGGCTCAAGTTCTCACCTCTGAGGCACAAGCGGAACTGCCCTACCTTCCCCAGCTGCGGAAGGTGTGAACGAAACGCTGCCATCGCGCTACCACTTGCCTTAACTTTACTGAAAATACCTGTGCCCTCTTCATACAAAGGAAGAACACTCAAATCATTTGTGTATATGTAAGGGGAATTAACACATTTCTTCTCTTCCGCAGGTTTCTCTCCCGTTTGGAAACTTGTGAATGGGTCCGGTTTTAACAGATACACCCGCACAGATGAGATGGTGAATAAAGACAACCCAGTAACTTGCATTCTCTTCACCAGCCCATGTTTTGACAAGTAATGACAAGTCCTTTCGCAAGAAAGGCGACTTAAGCATGCACAGCGGGAAGTCTCTTACCTGGCCTAATTAAGGCTGGGTCCAGTGTTTCTATTCTGTTTGTAGCCATGATAACCTTGACATCCCCCCGAGAGTCAAAGCCATCCAGCTGGTTCAGCAGCTCCAGCATTGTACGCTGGATCTCTCTCTCACCACCTGAATTTGAGTCATACCTTTAAGAAAACAATGTAGTCAGGAAAAGCACTGTGCAAATTTAAGAACATACTTCACATAACTGCCACAAACATATAAGCAAAATAGTGTGTGGTCGGGTTTGGTTTTTTAAACACCCATACCCAATTTTTTTTAATTTAATTTAATGTTCACCCATAGAAAACAAAAAGTGGGATTTCAGGATCATATCGTGACATCTAGGGAAGTAGACACTGAACTATTCCTGTAGCTGCAGAAAGTAACAGCAATCACATGAAGGAAATCTGTCCTTTTTCCTTGTTTGTTATGTATTTGGAAATCTTTTTTCTGCTAACAAAATGAACAAATTAACATAAAAAGGAAGAAACCCTAATTCTTAAAAGCACATGCATCCGCTTCGTAGCAAATACAGCTTGTCACTCGTTTTTCAGTTCAGAGGTTTTCCCTACACACGCAGTTTCGGCTGTACGCCCTTTAGCCTTACCACCGCGGATCCTGGTTTAACTCTGGTCTTCCTGAGACACAGGTACCAGTGGCCCTATTTCTGTGCTTTGTAGCTCAGCTGTTTCACTCTGCTAGTGTCCAACTAGATAATCTACATGTGAACTGCTCACCCGTGTTTAGGAACAGGTTGAAGCAACATATTTATGAAGAATTGTGCGTGTTATGCACTTCACCATCAGTCCAACCCCTTCCAGATGTACTGACATACACGAGGCAGAAGCTGCCTTATACTGGCGCTTCAGGCTTGTAGCTGCGTAGTAACATGTGTAAGCACCTTTTTAGTTATTTAAAAAATACATTTGACTACTTTAAAGACTATTTGTATTGGACAGTTCCAACCAGCCTATGGAATTTTCGAAGGAATACAATTTGGATACAAGCCAAACCATAGTTTAGTGCAGCACAAGCAATGCTTCTCCATGAAATTACACTCTAACTTAGCACATAATATTCCAAGAACAGAGGTATTTAGCGACCTACCTGGAGAGGCAAACGACAAATGGATATATTCAGTATTAAGTACACTTTACTGTTGAATCACTGAAGCCAATTACTGCAGATTTGCACGTCAAGAATAGCATAAGAACTTGCACACAGTGCCTCTTTCTATTTAAGACACTCTGTAATAGAGGTGTTACCAGGTAGCAAGAGAAGAGAGGTTAAGTCTCGAGTCATATCTATTTAATATGAAAAGGTCATGATGTATTTTAGTTTAAAAGAAGTTCTTTGAAGTTTTACTTGTTAAAAAAGCTTACATCAAAAAGAGCATTATGAAAATGATAACAGAGCTAAGAAACTGAGTATCAACATGGTTGCAAAAGAAGTGCTTCTAGTAGACCTTTTACTGTCCCTGTCAATAACGTGTGTGTGAAGCAGGAGCTGGAATGCCGTACCTCTTTGTCCCGATGGCATCAATTTCATCAATGAAGACGATTGAGGGAGCGTGCTCTTCAGCCACACGGAACAGCTCGCGCACGAGCTTCGGACCATCGCCCAGGTATTTCTGTATCAGTTCTGAACCAACCACTCTCAGGAAGGTTGCTGAAGTTTGGTTTGCCACTGCTTTGGCTAGCAAAGTTTTACCTGTTTTCAGTTGGAAAAAAATACTGTAATTAGTTTGCAGGGGAGTGGAAAAAAAAAAAAAAGTGCTTTAACAAAACAGTCGTGTGAAATTTGTGACAGATTTGGCAATGCTTTAATACTATGCAAGCATTATTTATTTTATTTGCGTTAGCTCAGCGCAGTTGTTACTGTACTGTGAGATACCTGTGCCAGGTGGGCCATACAGAATGACTCCTTTGGGTGGCTTTATACCCATCTCTTCATAATATTCCGGATGGGTGAGAGGAAGCTCCACAGACTCCTGCAGCACAAGAAAAGCAAACCTGAGTTTTTATAAAGAGTGAGCGCTCTCCACAGAAGTTCCGTGGGGATCTCAAGAACAGCATTAATAAAAGCAACAAAAGCAAAAAGACTTTAACTAATTTCAAGAAAGACCTTGACAAACAAGTGTCTCTGCTGCCTCCACTTCTAAGGCAGACAGCCACTCTATCTAAACAGGTCTTCCTATTGCTTCCACTTGACACGCGGAAGAGCAGCAGTGAGTGTTCCCCATCTCCCAGCCTAAATGCATCATGCTGAGTTCAGAACCCAGGACTTCCTGACGCCCAAATACTCATGGAGGTCCTTTTGTTGGGGGGGACCCTTGTGAAAGGATGCCTTCCACAGTGACTTACCAGACACTACAGATCAATATTTTAAGAGCACTTGTGATTTTGGACACCTACCCAAAGCAGTAAGGTTGAGTTTTACTAGGGTTTGGATAGAGCTCTGCTGGTAGGGGGGAAAAAAAATCCAAACGAAAAATCCAAACACAAAACAACCCAATGAAGCAACACACAAATGCAAAACCAAAACAAGCCAAAAGACTGTACCCACCAAATCCTTAGACTGCACAGCATCAGCCACTCAAACCCACCTCTGCACTTTTTACAATTTCTCATCTTGCAACAACCAATAACGTTACATGTTGTAAAACAGTAAGTTATTGCACATATTTTATTTGCTCAGAGCTCTGCAGATTCCACACATTCCACAGCAGCTGTGAAAGGTTTCTGCGCGTACGGTTTGTGAATGGGTACGCTACTCACTTAAGAGATTTCAGCCTGCCTAGCAAAATCAAATGAAGGAATGCACTAGCAAGATACAAAAGAACATGACATGCCCAGCAGTTGGTCCTGCTGCTGCACCTTCAAGCTCCCAGCACAACAGCTACATTACTAGCTTACTTAACAGTGGAAATTAGTACAACTGAATACCTTGATTTCTTGAATCTGGTTGTCAAGGCCACCGATGTCAGCATATGTTTCTTGAGGAGCTTTCTCCACTTTCATCACAGTAACTAAGGGGTCCGTGTCATCCATCAGGACTCCTATTACAGCATGAACCTAATTCAAGCATTAGGAGTTGTCAAAGAAATCAAGCAGGATTTTTAATACAAGCTCAAGCCTAAACCCAATGCCCATCTATTTAGGTGTGTGAAATAAACAGCATTAGCTCTCAGACCCTGCAATCCTGTGATTCTCAGAAAAAAAAAGGTCTGTTAAAAACAGTACAAGAACTTGTGCCTCATTTTATAAAAACAACTCACCTTATGATTTAGCAAAACAGAGCAGCCTGGCTCTAGCAGGTCCTTGTCCACGAAAGACAGAATACTGACGTAGTGTTCTGATCCTACTGACGTGGACACGATAGCATGGTTGTCATCAATGATCTCCTCCAAGGTGCCCACGGACATCGGTGTTCCCCTCAGATCATCCACTTTTGATCTTTCTTCCTGTTGTCAAGAAGAATCCAAGAAACAACTCAAAAAAAATGGGCAAAACCATTCTTGTACAACACTGGCTCAACAGTTCACACCGAGTGTAACAGAACCAGGCCTTGCTACTATTGTTTTGCTGCCCCAAAAGGCATAAAAGCATAGGCTGGTAACAGAATTCACCATTATTTTAGTCCTATCCTAAGGACACTACTATATGGATGGACATAGCTAAAGCATTCTTTCTCTACTGATGGATATTTGGGTGCTGCACTTCGTCAGATCACTGAGAAACAAAAAACGACTGTGTCCTCATCTCTAGTAACCCATGCTTGGGCTAAAACCATTAAACCACCAGGAAAAAATAATCCTCTGTTTTCTGGACAGGAATTGAGATTTAACAAAGAATTGTAATGTACATAATACGCTTGTATTGCCTTACACATTCATGGTGCTTTGTTTCCATTGCTTTTGTATGAAGTAGTTTACATGGGAGTGCTTATTATAATATTAGAAGTAACAGTTCACTCAAACCTCACCTCTTGTTTTTCTTCTAAAGGTTTCATCTGTTCTTGATTTCTGATAAATTCTTCCTCCATTAAAAGGTAATCTTTAATTCTCTCCAATTTCAACAATTTGAGTCTGCACTGTGTGTGAGGAGTCACTGTAAGTAGAATCACAATATTTTAGACCAAGTTTGACACAGTACCAACTATTTACTAATTCATTACCAGAAATTCTGCTTTATTTTCTGCCAAGAACTTCCACATGAGCAATGGTCACTATTTTACTTGTCCCACTGTAATTCCAGGTAAAAAATATTTTAAAAGATAACATTTCCCCTGCATTTCTCCTCATTTCAATTTCTCCGTCTCTCTTACCTGGGAGTTCATAGGCTGCATCTCGCATAACAACAGTCTTATTCGGTGTTTTTACATTAATTAGAAATAAAATTACATTTGGCCTTCTGTTGAATCGTTTGCAGCCTACACAAAGCCAGATCTAGGGGAGACGAGGGCTCTGCACTTCTTGAATAGCGGACAGTCCACAGGACTGCCAGGACAGGCAGAATGCTTACCCAGGGGGAGTTTGCTGGCAGCATCTGGTCCCTTTGTTTTCTTCTTCTTTTTCCCCACTCTGGTTGGAACTGGAGGTTCATATTTCTTCTTCTTATCCTTATTCATAAAAAGAATTGCATGGGGAAAAAAATCAGGACATTAACAACAAAAAAACCCCACAGATGTCAAGCGCACAGACTGAGGGAGAGCTCGACTTGAGCTGAACGGCTACATAATAAAATTGTCTCTTTTATGATATATAGTGAGAAGCCCAAAAGGAATATTATTTTTTAAGAAAGTTAAAAAATTTCTCCTCCTGCTTATTTCACATCCCTTCTTTAAATTTAGATTTCTGCCAATTTCCAGTGAATACAGAACACAGACAGCTTAAGCCTTTAGTAAATCACAAACAAAACTCATACATGAAAGGATGAGGAAAATATTGAATCTGATCATTTATGGTGCATTTTAATCAATAGGTATCATGCATTCAGTTTGCCAGCTCAGACACAGCTGCCAAGAACATCACACTTCCATCTCCAGAAGGGAGCTGGGAAGGCCTCTAAGGGTCCACAACATGAAGTACTGACCTCGTGCAGATGACAGTCATTTTCAAACCAAACCCAGTTACTGAAGAGACAGCTTAAAGGCAACTAGTCTTTCCTAACCCAGAGAGATTTATAGTTCTATTTTCTAAAAAAATAAATCACTACTGCCAAATAGTTTCAGTTTTCCTTTCCAGTTAAGCCCCCTTTTCTGTTTTTGAACAGCAACCTGTTTTTACCAATGCATACCCAGAAGAGATAAGGACATTTCATCAAAACTAGCAAGAGCACAATTTTGTGCAGTTACACATACAATAACAACAACAAAAAACAACCTGTAAAATAAAACCTACTGCAGCCAGACCCTGTAGTGCCACACCCATAGTTCATCCTCTAAGTAACAGCATTTGGTTTTAGTTACCTTGTCATCCTTCTTGCCACCACCAGGACCATGTCCACCACTCTGACTTTGACCCTAAGTAAAAATTAAAAAAACCCAAAACAACAGCCAAATGTAAGTATGTTACCATGAATCTTGAAACCCACAGGCAGTTCCATGTAAACAAATGCCATAATTAGATCTCTCCTATCTCAACAAAGTACTAATATATTACAATTAATCGTCAAAACCCAGTGAATAAAGAGAAGATGGTACTTATGAGGCTGGGAAGGCCACGTTTTTTGGGGTGGTTCTGACTCGTACTGCATCGCACTGCCTTGCTACAGTTTTAGCTCATTCCTCGCTAGTGTAAATCAGTCGAGGGCCACTGAGCAAGGCGTACCACGAAGAGCTCTCCTGCGCTCTCCTACCGGCTGGCCGGCCCGCCCGCCTTTCCTCAGGCAGGCGAAACAAACCGGCGCTGCGGCCGGCGGGCCGTGGCTTCCCCGGGGTAGCGGCTCGCCTTCCCGCCCCGCGGGGCCCCGCAGACCCCCGGCTACAGACCGACCCCTGCCCCTCCCACAACCGCGGAGAGGGCGGGGCCGCCCGGCCCCGCCCGCCCGGCCGCGCTGCCCCCGCTCCTGCCCCGCCGGGGCCGGCCCGGCGCCAGCCGTGACTGCGCAGAACCGCGGGCGCCGGCGCCAGGACACCCGGGCAGCGGAGGGGAAAGGAGGGAAGAGGCGGCGATGCCCAGGGAGAGGAGGCCCGTCCCGTCCCGCCGCAGGGCCGCGCCGCGGCGCCCCGGGAGCAGCCCCCGCCTCACCATCCTGCCTCAGCGTCCGCCGCACCGGAAGTGCCGCCTCGACGGCGGCCGGCGAGGGACGCGGCGGCGGCGTCACTACGGGGCGCGGCGAGGGCCAAACGCGAGGGGCGGCCTGGCCTGGGCGGGGCGGAGGCGCACGGCCGCCCTGCTCGGCGGAGCGAAGCAGCGGGTCACGTGGCCCCGCTGCGCGCGGCGTCCGTCGGCTGTCGCTCGTCCCCGCAGGTGGCCCCGTGGCCACCCGCTCCGCCCGCCGCCCTGCCGACGCTCCGGGTCGCCGGGGCCGCCGCTGCCTCCTCGCCTGCCGGGCCGGGCCGGGCGGGGGCCCTGCCCCTTTGCCGCCCGGGTGGCGCCGAGGCCTTGAGGCGGCCGTGCGGGGAGTCAGGCCGGCGCCCTGCCCCGGGGTGTCAGGCCAACGCCGAGCAGCAGGGGGCTCCGGGCCGCTGCGGCTGGCGCCGGGCACCACCGAGAGCCGCGGCCGCCACGGCGTGCGCCCCGGCCGCGGGGTTGGTGTTCGCTTCGAAACGCCCTTGACCAGGGCTCTGGGGTCTCGGTGATCGTTCCCTCTGAAAGCCGTTCGGCTTGCTGTTACTGCTGCCTGCAGAGGGATCAAATGAACTCTAAATTTGTCCGCTTGAGAGCGACGATCGGTTTACTGGAGAACAAGTGATTTCTGCCCCGACGGCGGACACTTTGTGGTCACTTTTAAATTACCACTTAAGTTGCATTAGCTTTTGAATACAATTTCAGATTAGCAACACTTTTCACTTAACAGGAGAAACACGTTGTAATGGCTCAGTGGAGAAGGTGTTTTCAACAGTCTGCTAACAGTCGCTTTTGCTTCAAAAGTGTGAAAAACTTTCTCCTCACAGAAACCTAGAGGAAAGCAGAGTTCTCTCCCCATATTTCTCAGTTGCTCCCACAGTTTAGTTCACATCAAAACCAGAAGCTCAGGATATGTATTAAAGCTTATAATAACCAGCTGCCACAATGTTAATAATCAAAAATGATACTAAAGCCTCTAAGTATGCTGGGAAAGTATGCCTCAATCCTGGTAGCTCAAGTTACCTCCCCGAAGCGCTACTCTGCCGCTAAGGAAAGGGTCTTCCCAGAAAGAACAAAACGCTCTGGTTGTGTTGTGCCACACGTGGAAATGTTAAAGAGCTTGCAGCTCTTGCCTGCGTTGTGTGCCTGCTTGGGGCAGCCCTGCTCCTGTCAGAGGTCATGGGAGGCTCTATAAAATACGTTGTCATGAAGGATTAATCCATCACAGCTCGGCCTCGTACATACTGCAAACTCTCCTTCCAGTGCGTGGCCTGGTACAGTGGAAGAAGGTATGAGACCACTGTGGAAGATGGCAGCTTTAAAGCTGAGGAGAGTAGCCCAAAGTGTGGAAAGGAACAAAACCAGAGCTAATGCTTTACAACACTGATAGCAGGCTCTTCTATTGAGACCATGTCTGGACAAGCACAGGGAGCACTCCTTGCAGCCCAGGGTTCCAGAGTGCTGCTGGTGCTGCTTGTTCTCCACCTGTAGCGTGAGCTGCCGTGTTTCAACTGTTCCAACAATATCAACAGGCATGTGTTCTGTGTATAAAATGCCAATTACTCTTCTTCCCAAAGTTTGTTTTCCTGTTACATTTTTCCATCTGTATTTTCAAAATAGGCATCCAACCTTGTTGTAAAGTTATTTGCAGAGAGAGTAACAAGAAAAGCTTCTCAGTAATTAAAAGATGGAAATATAAAACAAAGTGGCAGTTTTTTTCTATGTCTAGGAATGAAATCTAAGCTTCAGGAGTTTTAACTGCCAAGAAAGAAGAGACGCTGTGACCTTTCTGTTAGGACTTCTTGCTGTGAGCTGACCCGTGTGGGAGTGTAGAGGCAGAGGAGGAAGAGCAGCAAATATTCTGTGATCTGTTTTTAAAGTTACAGGGTTTTTTTTAACTAGACCTGATGCTTCCTTCCATCTCTTGCATCAGCTAGTCAATATAAAAGCACAGTTGTTTGTGTGTAAGAATTGCTTTTCTTATGAGTAGCACTGTAAGATCACGGGTAAAGTTTTCAGGAATTCCCTCCCTCCAGATAAACCTAATATTTGTACCTACAATGAGCCCTATCAATCTGTAATACTCCTGGGGAAATGCAGCAGAAACTTTCAGTGCCTGCTTTTGAGGTTCCCCAAGGCAAAGCGCAGACTGAACAGAAGCATGTGCCCAACCCAGAACCAAATGCCTGGCCTGGGCCAAGCCTGTCCTACACTGCCCCCTTGCACCAGAGGCCCCCTCCCTGTTTGGGGTCCACAGCAGCTGCTCCCCGTCTGCCCGCTGCAGAACCCAAGTGCCTGCCTTCTCTGCGGGGGCGCTGTCCACTAGTGAACTCTGGGGATCTTCAGATGCTTCCTTGTCTCTGGGCTGAAAATCTGTGATGAGATGTTGTGGTGTTGTGTGGGCAGTCGGTATGGAAAGGCAGGGTCTTTCGGCTGCTTTTCAGTGAGCATCGCTATCAGCAGAAAGGCTGTAATCCACATGAGGGTATCGTCTACAAATACTTATATTCTGTTTTCACCCTGTTAACCAGCATATAGGTTGTATTTACATCTGTTGCTGTTTTTTCAGTCTGAAGATCAGAGTGTGCATGAAAAGGGCCTTCACTTTAGAGCAGTCGGTGGGGTGGGGATACACTTCGCTTTGATGTTTTTTCTTTCACACTTTCTCTAGAATTCCTGTTTAAGTAGGGAACTTTATTAATTAAATACTAATGTAACTGACTGGGCTGTGTAGAAATGTGTGAGATTTTGATAATTTACTTTGGTTCCATTTGTTCACAAAAGTTACTGTTTTGCACTGTGGCTTTAATCTGATTTTTCTATTACTTTTATTCTTCGATGGATTAGCTGTCACTTTTTTTTAATAAAACCCTGATTTTAGTGGCTTGTAGCTTTGCAGTCATTTGAAGTGGATGAATTATTTCATAAGCCGACCAAAGATGGTAGGGGTGTAGGGTGAACCTAAAAGCCCAACTTTATACCTGTGAGCTCACAAGACACATCTGTGGCAGCATATCTGGTTTTGTAGCCTTTGTAAATCATAGAAAATGACATAGGAGCAACAGTAAAAGGACGTTGTCAAGATTGTCTCCCAGCTCATTTGCTTAAATGTGTGCTGTGGAACAGCTGTGGCAGAAGACACAGGAATCGCAGAAGGGAAATGCTGTGGGTTTTGAACCAGCTTTCTGATTTGGGGCGATCTGGTTAATGGCCTTCAGTTCCCTGGGGTTAGTAACGCTGGCTCACTGTCAGCGCCCCAGAAATGCCATTCTCCAACCTGGCTGCTTGCCTTAACTTTCCTTTTTTTTTTTGCTTTGGTTGCAGAGTATGGATAACATCAAACTAGGAAGTTTAAACAGTAAATATGTTTAATGACCCAAGTGCCTCTGATTTTTTGTGTCACCCTCACTTAAAAAAAAACCAAAAAGAGCGAGCGAGCAAGCAGGGGTAACAGGAAGGAACATGCAATCCCTGTTTGCTAAAGATGAACATAGCCTCGGGGGCATCAAAAAGCTTTTGCACATATCAAAAAATATTAAAGAGTTGTTCAGGGAGGGTGGGGTTTTTTGAGCTTTGTTTTTCTTAGCGTTTTCTACTCCCTCTTCTTTATTCCCAAGTAAGCTTACCGCTGATCTTTTAGACGTATTGTAAAGCCCTGTCTCTGTTCCCAGGCGTTTGAGGAGGAAGAGGGCAGCTGAGGGCTGGGGGAATGTCGGGGTTGGGATTAGTACATAGCAAAGAGGTTTATCTTCCCTTTGCACATAGAGGAAATTACTAGGATTGCTTGTGTTGTTGGTGTTAATTTGTCTTTCTTAATATATGTCTAGGTGCCTAGAGCTTTCTATGTTTCCATAAATTTAAATAAACAAACCTACAGATAAGAAAAATATTAATCTTGCTATTGCAGCTACATAGACTGGGTTACATTCTCAAAAGCTGCCATTTGGACTCCCTCTTTCCTTAAGTGGGTTGTGAACTTACATCCCCTTCAATAAATTAATAAAACTGCTGGTTATTAAGGACAATTTGAAAAAGATTTTTTTTTTAACTGTCTATGTATCTAAATACCTAATTAACCATTAAGTTTCTGTGCTGCTTACAAGTTCTTCAAACATTTTAGCAACGGAAGGTATTCCCACCACCTATGAACTGGCATGTAACTATGTGAAGGGTAGTTATTAGCAGGCTGCCCACAGAATCAACTAAGAGAAGTTTCTCCCCCACATCTCACCTTCTGGAAGGGTCCTTTGCTTTACAATACCCATCCAGGGAACTGGGGACTTGGCTTTTTCTAAATAAGCTGCTCACATAAGTGCCTTACGTCAGGCAGCATGATCACTTCCTCCTTCACCAAGACTCAAATATGATGATTTTAAAAATAGGAATGTCACCTTCACCTCCGTTCTTTTCCTGAAGTCTATATCATATATTTGTACCACTTCATTTTCAAAAAGAAGTGGAAGCCTGTTGGCTCCAGCCCTAACTACATCAATGGCTCTGAGCTGAAACCTGTTTGAATTGGATCATGGGGTACGTACAAAGACAGCATACCCTCAGAAAAGATTCACCTGATGTTTCACAGCTCGAATCATTAGTCATAACCTCTGTAACCTTCCTTGACACAGTGTTGTGTTTCTAAGTTGTGAGCGGTGGTGGTCCTCCTGCCTTCCTGGTCCCCGGGATATTCTGTACCTGCCTTGCTCCCAGCGGGGGTGAGAGCAGCTTTCAGCCTCCCCGGATCCGTACCCCCAGGGCACAAAGAACTCTTGCCCTGCCTTTCTTTCCCAGCACGTAATCACTGCGCTACTGCTCAAAAGAAAAGAGTAAACAGCAAGAGAAGGCAACTCGCCGGATCCTCGTTTCAGTGAAGAGCCCCGAGGTGGATCCCCAGCTTTGCGTTAGTGCATTAGCACCAAGCGGCCACAGCAGACGGAGGGTTAGGGCTGCAGCTACGGGCTGATCCCTCTGAAACATTCATGCCTGTTCCCACCGGTGGTGGTCCTGAACCGCTGCTGCTCACGGCATGCTGTGCCGCAGTAACTGCCAGGCTGGGCTCCCCTCCCTCCTAACCAGAGCTGGCAGGGCAGGCTTGCCTGCGAAAACACTTACTGGGTGAGGGTTTCTAACCCATGAAAATTATTTCCACTCTCCACAAAACTCCATTTGCCAGCATTTGCATTTATAATTTTAAAAATTTCTTTGTGTCTGATAGTGGCTTTAATCTGTCCCATTCTTTTAGATTAAGAGGTTACTAGCTAATAAAAAATTCCTCTTCATTAAGAATTTTTAAATCACTTTCAAAAAAACCACTTTTTATCAGTCAGAGGAAATCTATTACATGACATGAAGTCTAAGGACCTAGTTAACAATTTAACTTTCCAAGTTACTTATGTTTTTGAAATATGAGATGTTTCAGATTGTTTCTTGTTTCCAATAAGTGATGATAAAGAATAAATTAGAAAAGTAAAATGAAGATATAAAAAAATTCTTAAGCATTTATTTCATTTTTACACATTATTTTTTTACTTTTAAATATATAATTTAGCTAAAATTTATAAACAGAAAGGCATTAACAAAACCCTTTTTATTTAAAAACCAAATGCATTGACAATGTGGAAGCTTTCCCCCAAGCTTTTCTTGAGCAAAGAAATTAATTGTAACAAACCCTTTCTATAGTCTTACTTTTGAAAAAAAAAAACCCAAACCCAAACACTTTCCACAGGGAAATGTCTAACCAGATATTCCTAATTAGCTTTGGGAGGAAGTGACTAGGTTGTTCATTTTCCAGATCAACAACAGCTTTCAATAAAGCTGAGGAAAGCTGGTTTTGGTCCTGTAACCAGAAAGACCAAATTTAATATATCAGATATTTACTTGAAGGGCAAATGATGCCCGTTGAATGGAGTAGAGGAAACAATTTCTACCTGCAAAGGGCACAGTTCATTCCAACATATCATTACAGTTGGTTGGAGGAGGGTATTCCACTTCAGTGTGTGTATCTGAGAGAGGGACATCTGGAAATAATGAAAAATTATCAACTGCTGCATAGCAAGAATCGTAAGGAAATATATGTTTCTTGGTGATCTTAATAATTATTAAGGGGACAGCTGGGCAGTAAAGCAAATATTCACTCTCAGGTGCTGGATTAATTGCACTGCGCTTAACTACAGTGTAAACAGGATGCCATGATTTTTAATTCCCCTTTCTGTTCTAGGAGTTGAAATGTGCTGGCATGATGTAAAATATCCGTCCCACTCCATTGCCCCACTGGCTGTGTTGCGGGTTGATTGGTGCCACAAGAAGTATGCTCAAACCTCCTCTCCTGCCGTATCTCTTCCTTTGGATAGCTCACCTGAGTTTCCAGCTCATCTGCATCACTTTATCTTCAAGTACTTACTCTTCTGCACAACAGCTCCCACTGATGCATGTTGGTGTTGTGAAGTCTGAGAAACATGGGAAAGCAGAATTCTTGGATGTGGAATTGAGAGGGGACAAGCAGAATTCAAAACCACCAAAGCGAATGGACACTTTCAAATTTTTTTATAATAAAATTCTTGGGAATCTTTCAGTGCTGTAGCAAAGTCTGACACCTTGAATACTGACTCAAATATGTTTTCAGAATACTGCAACACAAGTCATTGTATTAAAAGTTATGTTTGTAATACACTGTGTTTTTATATGGTCTCATTTGGAAGTCTCAAAGCAACACACAGGTCCCTTTAGTTAAATCCCATAGTCTTGTAGGCAGGCAGGCAGGTGAAGGAGGCTGACTCAGTCTTATCATCCAATAGCCAAAGTGAAATTACTTCTCCCTTAGCATAACCAGTATCAGATTCACCTCATTCACCTGATGGCAAATACATTCCCATCAGTAATGCCAAAGTTTGGCCCCGAGGGTTCCAGTGAGTGAAAGCAGCACAGGAGCAAAGTGGCATCCCAAACCCAACTGAAAGTGAGTGTGAGAAGAAAACACATTTCTCCCTGTTTTTGAAACATTGGTTGGCAAAGTACTAGGTAGTGTGTCTTATTACTTCTCGTATTTCTGTAAGAAAAGATCCGTAGTACTTCAGCAGTGGCCGAAGAACAATGTTGCTATGGTGACTTTTTGTTGTGTGGCAGGCAAGCGTAATAGCTGATTTGTCCATAAGGTCTAGCATATTAGCCAGTCTAGATTTTGTAGGGCTTTTTGTACCTTTATGAAAGCTGATACAAAAGACTGCCTGATGAGAAAATTACTAAAATTGGGTAAGAGAAAAAGAGAAGTGATGAAATACGGAGATACCATTTAAGTGGAATACAGAGTTCTTCACCTGGCCAATTAATAGTTGCTGATGTTGAAAAGATGCCATTGCCCAGCACTCTTCAGAGTCAACCCATTGACATATTAATAGTCTAGGCTGGTTTTAACAAACTGAATATTTCATCATTAATCACATCAACAATCACATAAATTGAGTTTGTTCCAGAGCCACTTCGCAGGACTCAGTCAATTGATGAAGAGATGCTGAAATAATTTTTCACAGAAAGAGGAAAATATTAAATAGGCTTTTCCCCTCATTTTACAGAAAGTAGTATTTCTAAAGACACATATGAGTGCTTTTTAGATTTATACTGACTACTACTTAGGCTGTGAGCTACTACTGAGTCTGAAATCCTTAGACAGTAAGAGATGTTTGCCAAGTCCTTGTGCTTCATTGAATTAGTGACTGCTAATGATTTGTATGTTTTTCCTCATGAAAGGGCAGAGTTGTTACAATTACTTATCTAATGCTGCAAGTGCTCATACTTTGCAGAACTCAAGAAAGGCATTGTGCTTGCTCCATGGGCATTCTCCTCACAGTGAAGCACAGGAGCACATCAGTGCAGATACGTCAGCGAAGGGTTCATTAAAGACAGTGGTTTTGAGGAAAGATTTGAAGTCAGGAAGCACTTAGGGACAGTCCTGAAGCCCACTGAGGCAGACGGAAAGAAAGGCTGAATCCAACAATGAATAGCGTAAGTGGACCGAATGCACCGGAGTGTTAAACGAATGCAGGAAGTAGAGAGAAGGGAGAGGGCTACCATCAGCGTAGAAGAATGGGGAATCATTGTCCGAGACAACAGAAAATCAGGTGGAAAAATCTTAATGTCCCTCTTAACGCTGGAGTCCCTAACTCACCACCTTGCCACTGGAGCTGAGATGAAGATATGTCAGTTTTAATTGCTCCTCACTGAAGTACTGGTTCTGCATTAACCTGTTGGCTATAATGTAATCACTCCTCTGTCATTTCCTGCAGCACTGTAATCTAATACTGCACAAGCATCTCACCATGTTCACATCCTCTATTGAATAATTGTGGCTTCAGTTTCATGATGCATAGTCTGTTCAATCGGCCTGTAATTGCAGCACTATCTGGAGGTATGGTTGATATACCTATGTAATTATGTTTACTGTTAATAATGCAAATTGAATCTGTTGGGTTAGTGAAATCAGTCATCCTCACTGGCAAGCAGCAGTTTCCACAGATGATTTCTTCAGCTGCCAAGGGACTGTTTTTTCTAGTTCTACTTTGCTCATTCACACAAAAGTTACTCTTATTGAAAGATAACTTTGAACATAAGAACCAAAGCCCCAATGTGGAAGCGTGAGCACTTAACTACAGAGGCTGCGCAGAAACCTTGTCCATCCAAAACAGCTGGAGAAGGCTCTGAATTCAGTGGAATGAGTGTGGTACTGGCATGCAAAGTGAGAAATGAGAAATGCATTAATTCCTGTTTGTGTTGCATGTTGCTTCATATGGGCTTTTCTAATAATGGGCAGGGTGATAAATTCAGGAGTATTTGGAGATGCCAGTCGCCCCTGGAAAGGCACAGGAGCCCAACAGGTGTTGTGGCACTGAAGCCCTATTTTATCCTCTTCAAAGAAGTCTGTTGGAAAAAACTGTGTCACTCCCTGACACAGATTCTTTCCCCCTAGTCCCATATAAAGTCAGCCTTGGCAAAAGTTTTCAGATATAGGTTTATAGTTAGTGAAATGGGCCATGTTCCCTGCTGTAAAAATAGCTCTCTACTTCAGTTTTCTTCATACTGTATTACTCAAATGATATGCCTACCAGGATAATATACTTCATTTTCTAGTAAAAAATGTTTAGAGACCATATGAATTTGATTTGTAGGATTATTCAATTTTTCAATAACATCAAACTGCACTGGGGTCATACTATGACATTTTGGGTGTCAGCTTTTCTTCCATAATCTTCTGATCTAGAAGCTATGCTATTCACTCTAAACTGAATTTGAAACACATAAAATCACCTGTCGTATTAGTGATTTCTCGAATGGCAACATGAAGAGGTTGTAATGCTCTGGCGACGGGCTGATGTGCACAGTTCTTCATGTCAAAAGTATTACACTGCATCAGTGTGAGGACTGCAACTGTCTGCTGTGATCATTTGGTAGGATTTGTCTGTATCCCCCTAACGCAAGAGAAAGGCTTCAACCAAAGATATGTAGATTTATGCAAGTTAGAGGTAGAAGAGACATTACCTTTTGCAGAATATGTTTCTCAATCTGCAGAAAAAATTGATATAACCTATGAGAGTACCCCAAGCTGAGGCTGAAGTGACATATCTGACACAGGCTACATGTGAATCAACAGCAAGATGCAAAATTCTCTAGTCTATTATACTGCTTTCATCACTCTTAACACCTAAAGACAACTTTCTGCAGCAGCAGCGTATTGCTGGCAGGCCTCACATCCAAATAATGATCCAGCCCATACATATTTATACATGAAATGTGACTGCATCATGGCACAACTGTGGCTTCAGGAACCTCATGGAAGTGTTCTGGTCAATTAAATATGAGAGAGAAATAGTAGTTACAACAATGTCAGCATGTTCTGCTGTCAGCTTTTGAAAGGAGAACTCTTTAGCTCATGGTGGACCAAACCTCCCCAGCCTGAGAATGAAAAAGGCAGATGGCCACTCAGAGAAACAATGGTCCTTTGCAAAACTAAAAGAATTCCAGCTAAAATGGTATGTTAAACACAGTGCACCACTGGCAATAATTACACAGGACTGTATCTATCTTTGCATCTAAGAGTATAATTTAATTTAGAAAACAATAATGTCTTCCCCTGACTGTTTGTACTTTTATTGTCAATATCTGTCTTTGTGAGTGTATATGCTCCATCCACCTGTGCTTCCTTCTGATCAGCTTTAGAGATAACATGTTGTTTACCATATATTGCCAGGATTCAGAGTAGAAAAGCATTTGCAATTTCAAAAACTGCCTGGTGTTGCGTGTCAGATTTAAGTTGTTTCTAATGAATTTCCTGGAGGTCTGGTTAGAAGTAAAATTCATTAAACACTTAAACGTTTCTGGACTGTCATTCTCATTTCAGTGATTCTCAGATAGAGTTTGCCAGCAGAGATCTTCATGTATATCTGTGCTTTTGTCTTCATGAAAAGATGCCCTTTTTGCTGGAGGTTATAAATTTTTTCCCCATTGTAACTCATTTATTGTTTGCTGTTGCTCCTACTGACAGTGCACATGTTCACAGTGGTCATACAATCTAAGTAAACTGCCTCCCTACACAGAAAGGTCACAGCTGCAGAGAAAAATAAGCAAGACACTTATAAAACACAGTCCAGTTTAGCTCTATCCTAGATACATGATAAAGTGAGAGACTAAACAATGACAGAATGCAATGTGGTAATAAAAATCACCAAGAAGGAAATATGTAGCATTGCAAAACCAATAATAAATAGAAAAAAAATCAAACTGACTAAGCAGTATCTAAACGTATGTCTGGGTATACACATGGCAACATCTGAGAAGAGCAAAATAAGTTTGTAAGCACCTGAAGAATATAACTGCTAAGAAGGGAGAGATAGTATGTAAATCAGAAAGAAGCAGAACATAATCTTAACTGCAGAAAATAAGCTGCCTAGAGATGAGCCTGTGGAGTATTCTTCTAAACAGAGCGTTGAAAATCTAGATCCGAAAGACATTTAAAGGGACAATGAGCCAAATGTTTGGGCACACACCACTGGCAATGTCTCACCCTGGCCATGAGTGGCTCTGGGTACATTCTGCTTCCCAGCAGTATGTGGCACATCATTTCCTTCTGCCAAATCCTGCTTTCTTGGGACTTCCCCATCAACAGGAATTACTCACTTTGTGGTCTTTTTAGCTCAGGATGCTCCTTTTGTAATTGAAGAATTGGTCATAAAGCATGAATAACATTTGAAAATGGATCTCTTGAGCACATTTAATTGAGACTGAATACAGCATTATTGCCATAAAATAAATTCAGTTCAGCCTCCAACAGCTGGGAACACTGCACAGTTTATGTTACACCATCCCAGAGTTCTCCCCCTCTTTTCTGCATTTAGGTTGTTGTTGGAAACCATTGGCTGGTACTATATTATAGTTATTCTGGGCAATTGATTGCCTATGGCTCTGTAAACTCCCTGAAAACAATTATTAACGAACCTGAGTACAGCTATCTACGTAATGACTCTGGAGTTTTCTCAGTAAGTGCTCTCTGAATATGCAAATCTCTCCTCAGGTTGCCTGTGTGGTCCCTCAGCTCCAACTCTCCACCCATCACTTCAGGTTCCCATGTGATACAAAAGTGCACAAAGAAAGAACTGTCAAAAATGGAGCTTTCAAGGGGTGGTGTTATTTTCTTTACACAAAACTCCTGAATACCCCTCAAGGCATGCTCCCTCCATCCTCCTGTCTTGCAGCTGGCCTGCAGGGCCTGCAGGTTTGGGGCTGTGGCCAGACTGAAGAGTCCCTGCCCAGCTTGTTGGAGCTGGCCCTGGCCATGCGGCGACTATGCAGAGGGAAGAGCCTTGCTGGCTTCTGTGGGGCAGGGTTACAGAAAAGGTTACAGAAAACAGTCAAGGGGAATGAACCAAATTTGCTATTTCTTCCTTAGCAGCACTGTCAACTTGTTTCATACTTCATTCTTCTGTACAATTTAAGTTTTGAAGTTTCAGAATATTAGTATCAGGGCATTTTCCTAATAAATCCAAGCTTTTGGCTTTTCAGACTGGAGCATAGTTACTACTTTGTAAGTTAGAAGCACTTCCAAGTTGGTGCTATAGCAATTAAATGGGAACTGTCACTGTTTCCCTAGAAGCTAGACAAGAGCCCTCTCCCATTGTTTTTGATTTCCGCTGTTACTCCACCTCTGCTCTGCTCTGAACATGGGACTTTGTATGGCGATGAAATTGTTTTCTTCTCTACAATATGGGTAACAAATAACATTCATCTGTCTCTTCATTACACCTACTTGATAATAAGACACTATTTGCCTTTTTTCCAAACATAAACATCATTCCTCTGGAGCAACACCTGAGTCCTTGGAAGTGAGCATCCCAACAAAGGTGAAATCCCCATGCCAGGGCTTGGGTGAATGCAAACCATGTTATCTACAAACTGATTTCACAACAGAGAAGCAGGGCTCTCCTCTGAAACCTAGAGAGCAGCAGTGTATTCCCAGAAAGCCAGTAAGTCTCAGGAATCAGCTGTGATCACAGGGAGCGAAAACTTCTCCATTTTTATCCTGGTCTGTTCTTTAAAGATGCCACGTTTCTTCTATAGCAGGCAGTACACAGCATGTCTTAAACACAGCACAATGCCTGTGAATCTCATTCTGGAGGTCCTGACTTTTTCTATGCATTTCCCAGGGAAGCCCACGCACCCAAGTCAAGGTCATGACTTCCATGAGATGATGAGAAAGAATTCAGAGTCATGTGATTCCAGAGGATTTTGGTGGGTATCTGAAGCCCAAATTGGCATTTACCCATTTGAGGGTCTAGATTTATGGCCTTTATAGTAATTGCAAACTGCTCTGTACTAGTATGAACCGTACTCAGGCAGAGGAGAAGCAGGCATGTTACTGTAAGTAATTGTGATACCTTGGTAAAACTCTTAATATTAAATATCGGTTCTTTAGCCAGAAAAACCTGTAGCCTGTATAGCCATGGTCTTTTTCACTTATGCTAGATCCCAAACTATTAATATGCTGACTTTAAAATATAAGGGAATTTAACAAGAATCTAATATGACTTATTGCCTCGTAAGGAGACTGTCTGTCTTTTTATTTACTAACTGCAATCTGTGTCTCCCCAGGGAATTTGGAGCAGCTGATCTGTCTTTTGCCTCATGACTGGGTTATTGGTTATATCACAACAGAATAAATGGTATCAAAATAAATGGTACACAAGTGATCCATTTGTACAGTGAATGGCAGCACTGACAATTATGGTTTGTGTGGACTTCATTGAAAGTCTGCAAATTGTTCAATATCATACGCAAGGCAAACTAGAAGCAGGGATCTCTAGAGCTGGTGGATTTACTACCCCAACCAGATGTATTTTTCAGAGATCCTATTGCCAGTTGAAAAGTGATTGCCTATGTAATTACGGATATGATTACAAATATTAGATCAACAGGCTGATGATAATCATGGTAGCCAGATTTTAGTCTCTGGCAGAAATGAGATTAACAATTGAGAAGTCTTCTCATGGAGACTAACCAGATTTCCTGTACGACATAAGCATTCTTTATTAAGCTTGTCGAGCGAAAAGGCCACAAGACATCCTGAAATAGCAGTTCCAAGAAAACTATAATTTCTTCTATTTTTCCTCCTCTGAATAGGTCAGTGTCTGATGTTCCCATCAGTTAGTTCTATAGACTACTCATGCAGTGTGGAATGGGAGCCAGGTTTGATGAGCAATCCAGGCATGGCTGGGGAGGTGGCAGAGCTGGATCACTGCTAGGTGAGGTATCTCATCTGAATCTGGAGCAGGGCAACTCACATGGCTTCTGGACAAGCAGTGGGAGGCTGGTGTGTGGGCTATTTGGGGTAGCAGCCAGGTTTGAATTGCAGTGTCAGAAGTCACCAATGTCTGTGCCAAGCAGGCAAAGGTTTTGGCTGAAGGCAGTGCAGCTCCTGGGGAGGCAGCCATTCACTTGGGGTCTGCATGTTCATAGCACTGGATACCTTCTGTTTCTGCCAGTTCGCAGAGCCCGAACACTGTCCCCCTCGATGCTAAATCCATTGTGAGAGGCTCTTCTCAGAGTTTTCTGCTGTCTCCTCCTGATGATTTTTCTGTGGAGGCTGCTGACAGTCCAACCTCATGCTAACAGCTGCTGGCTGCAGCGCTTTTGTGTAACATTCACAGCGCTGCCAACCCCCAATCCCAAAGCCACGCTGTAAACACTGAGATGAGAATCACAATCTTTTCCATGATTTTTAGAAACACATTCTAATGGTCCCTCAGCTCTATAACATTACAGAGTGCACCAGAACCTTGTGTTCAAGCTTTTCTTTGTGACCATGAAAGAGTACTTTCTTTTATAAAAGAAATGCAAGATGCTCCTGGATGACAGTAATGCAGGGGCTGGGAGTTCCAAGGAAAGTGTTCAATATTCTCAATACACCAATAAAATCAGCGGGGCTGACAAAAACCATTATTATTGCTGATTGCTTCAGCAGCAAAGTGGAGGCCTTGCAATGCAATGATAAAACAGTAAGAACAGGTTGGCTAGGCAGAGGGCAAAAATAGCTGAAGTGAAGAAAGGAGAGGCAGGGGAGCAGAGCTTTATAGGGGGGTGCTGCCTGGCTGCTAGCTGAAGTACAGAGGGATTTCAGCTGACTCCTGTCACCTATAGCCAGAGAAGGTATTTCCAGAAGAGGAAAGTGAGAATCTGGAGGAGATGTGTAACAGTGAATAGAAAAAAATGGGATCATCATTTCTTTTTCATCATTAGCTTGTGGCAGGAACATTGGAAAGTCACTGTTTACATGCACCCCAAATAAAAAAGGAGTGTTGTGCAGGCAGAGGTCTGACATGTCCTCAGTTAAAACCAGCAGGAATATGACATCTCTGTCTGTTCTGTAAGACTCCTTGGAGGAGGCAAAAATTGCTGGGGGAACCCTTAATCTTTTACTTGCTTTAATGTCCTAGGTTTGTAAACAATTCTATTCCCCCCATGGTAAAAGAGATGCAAGGGAGGAAAACAATCTCATGAGTTTCAGTTCTGGGGTGAGACGTCCTGACAACAGCCTAGCCAGTCTTCCTAGGGATGTGGGGCTACTGGAGGGCTCCTGTACTCGCTGCTGGCAACTTAAAGACAGTATCACACAGAAATGTGAATGGCCAAGTGGTCAGAAGGACCAGGAGGGCTTATTTTTTCCTTCTCCTTTCCATTCTCCATGCATCATGACTGAACATACTGACAACCTGGTGACTGAGGGTTTCTATACATGCCAAAGACAGCCTGGATTTCATCCCTACTTGAGTGACCTGGGGGGAGGGCTACACTTGAACAGACAGAACAGTTCAGTTTTCATGACCCTATCTCTCTCCATCCTTTCCCCTCAGCTCATGTGGTGGCCAGGCATCCCAGCTGCAAAATACCCTGAGGCAGGAGCATCAGCCCCAGAGGAACTGGGCATAGACAACTCACTTCCCAGAACAGCTGCTGAGAAACAATCAGCTACTGAAAGCATCCAGACCCAGCAGTCACCTGTAAATATGTAGTGACCAGCCCGGAGGGAAAATCACTGACTGCCACCCTTGTGCTCCCAGTCCTCCAGAACAGGCAAGCAATAAGGAGGAATGGAAACATGCATAGTATCCCCTACGGTGTGTCAGGAAACTCCCTGCACATGCTGTTCAATAATAGACTTATATGCAGTTGAGCCACACCAAGGGACTAGCTCATTGATTTACTTTTCAGTGGGTGCACTGTTGAGAAAGAGATGAGACTTTCCTCCCATGTGGCTTGTTGCAACTGATTGTTGTAGCAACTCACTGAGACCATGGAAAGTGGCTGATTAACATCTTTTTTGTATTTAAATACCTGTTTGAAACATGTGAGTTGTTTGTTGCCTTTTTGGCCACCTCTGTGTTATCCCTGGTACGGTGGAGAAGTTCTTAAGCCCTTTGTCTATACAGCTAATTGAAAATAAACCACTACTGTCTGAGCATGAATGCAACGCTCAGGACCAGGACTGGTTTGGGTCATTAGGCTAATTCAGCTTGCTGAAAGTAAGCTTACACCAGGGCTGACTGTAAGAGTCTGCCTGGAGTAAGCAGTGACCAGGGCTAAGAGCTCAGATGAAAGTCCAGAAGCAGCACTAATGCAAATATTGGAAGTTTTCTCACTAAAAAAGTGGAAGTCTGTTACAAGCCTGTGAATTCTTTTAGTTAAGCTTAGGTGCCTGCGACCAGAAGCATTTCATACTATTTGAGGATTATGATATTGAACAGCTATTGTTGCAATTAGCCTTAATAGAAAAATCCTCCTGAAAGCATATTTCAGTTCATTGTCTGAACTCTGCCTTTAGCTCAGTTATTCATTTCCTATCTAATTACCAAGTCATATTTCCTCTTCATTACAAATCCCCTGTTATTTTATCCCTGATAAAGAGCTAGTCTGAATTTTTACATCGTTACTGCTATATTCCTAACATGTAAATTGCTTCAGGAATTCACTTGGGGCAGTTTGTTAAGCAAAGCTCATTAATTGACTTGCCTGGATTGCCTACACACTCCTCTGCAGCTGGGAGTCAAGGTGCACACTAACACTGGTGACCTCATCTTACAAGGTGCTAGGTACTTCTTTCAGACACACAGCCCTGCTGTTGCTGCAGCCAGCCTGGCGCTGCCTGACAAGCACCAGCACAGTGAGTACCTTCAGCAGCAGTCACTTCAGAGAAGGAAAATACCAAGTTATCGTGGAAACTCTATTTACTTAGTATCAATACTGGTGTTTCTTCTGACTGCAGGATGACACAATGTTTGGGAACTATGGGAGGATTAGCAGGACTGATGTTGATCTGCAGGCCAGCGGATATCATTTGACACTCTCCACTGCTCATTCTCTGTCTAAGTTACACTGCTGGGCTCCTTTCTTAATTATAGGCACGCGGAGTGTTTATCTGTGATTTCTGTTCTGTGTGGGAAATCCTTAAGTAGAAAAATCCCTGGAGGGTGAAAAGCTGTGTGGAGACACTGTTGCATGAAGTCCCCTGGACTTCTGCTACTGACTGCTGTTGGAAGCACAACTAGACCTTTGACCTGACCTGACCTGGCAGAACTTCATTAAGGCATCTTCCATGAGTGGGTTTTTCTCAGTTTTTAATGCATCATAATACAGAGTCTGGTTTGTATACAGGAAAATGTTGAAATGAGCATGTACTGCTCCCACAAGGCACATCTATTCTTTCGTGCTCCATGAGGAATAAAAGCTCATTCCTAGCCACAGAAAGCATACTACTGTGCAATGAAGTAGCCTTTCTATTCCATTAACAGCTTTGTTTCAGGAAGGCTGTGAGGGATCCATGTTTGGGTAGCACCTCTTTAGTGAAGGGATGCCCAGGAATGACCAAACCCTGCCTCAAGAAATCTCCAGTTTGTGTGGTGTTTCTGAGGTGCAGAAGGCAACTGGTGGGACAGGAGACTAGGAAGTGCATTCACAGAATGTGCTTAATGGCTTGGTTTCCTACAAAAAGCTTATACTAACACGGGAGAAATGAGGGAAAACAACACCTGCCCATACCATGCAGGCTTATGAGGGGTAGGAGAATGGACTAAAGTTATCTAATCCTTTCCCCTGCTGGCACCGGCAAGCAAAGCATGTGCCCCCTTAAGTCACCAGAGACTGCTCAGAGCAGAGCTGCATCCTGTCTCCCGGGCTGGCAGCCACAAAACCCATCTGTCCTGAGTCAGGCATGGCCAGAGCTTGGCTGCCTCTGTCCTCAGGAATTAATTCCAGGGTAAAGCAAAACTTTACCTTGTGCATCAGAATCAAAGAGCTACCAAGCGCATAAAATATTCCAACAAGTTCAGAAAGCTGGAAGGGGCAGTTTGGGTCATGAAACCCAGTCTCTGTGATCCCAGGCAGCCACCCAATAGGCACATAAACCACTGCATTGTCCAGAGCATCCCCTCCATGCCATAGCTCTGGCCTGGAAATATTTCCCCATATCCTGTGATAAGTGTAACCTTTTTTGTACACACTACTGAAAGTCCACAAGACTGTAATATGCCATGACAAAAAGGCACAGGAGATACGGAGAGAGCCACCGCAGCCTGAGGTCCCTGCAGCAGTGGTGCTTTATGGGGTGAACATGCCAATCTGATCTAAAAACTGATGGCAGCTCATTTACTCTTCAGTTTGGGTTTTAATCTACAGATTCTTCTTTGTTACTTGGGGACAAAGAATTTCAGTGACTGTTTTCTTCCTGTAAATTGCATGGATGGTTTTGTTACTGTGCCTGTCAAACAGCTTCCTACCCAAGCACTTCTGATTACAAATTCCAGATTGTTGACTTCTGTCTGATTTGGTTTCTCACACAAAGCTACAGCCAGAAACCACGTCCACAAATGAGAGAACAGGGCTGTGTTGCTAATTAGTGCCCTATTTCATCAAGCCTAAGCTCCTGGCACAAATGGCCACATGTTACACTCTGATCTAAATTTGCCCAAGAGATCAAACGAAAACTACAGTGGTTCTTCTTGAAAAAAAGGAAAATTAAAATTAAAGTGAATGTCAAAGGTTCTCTGAGGCCTTTTGTCACACTTAATATATTATTCCTATTGATTCATCTACACTGCATGAAGCATGTCTAAGCCACGTCACTGAGTGAATCTAAAATCTGTCAGGAGGGAACTGATCTGTGGAAAGACAAAGATGATGGGCAGATGAGCCTCAGCCCCCACATTCCCCAGCACTGCAACCAAACTGCAGGGGCACCCATTGCCCAGGCAGCTAACGCTGGTCTTTTGGCAGGGGCTGTGCTAGAAGGCACATGTGTGGAGGGCAGAGAGCCTGTCACAAGCAGAAGTGTCTATACAAATGCCCACTCAGAGGAAACTACAAGACAATGATGAAGCACAACAAAGGCAGTGCCAACAATCACAACTTTTCAGTTGCCTTTCTGCTTTATACATTAGCCCCACAGAGATCAGCCTGAGCTTCCCAGAGAACACACTTTTCCCCACAGCTGGGGTCAGGGCAGCCACCTCTTTCCCTGCAGCAGCTGGGTGTCTTCTCATTAGGATGGAAAGCACAACTGCGGTAATACAAGGGCTTTTATATTTTGTTGACCCCTGACTTTGCAGCAGCTGCTGCTACTGTCCTAGCACCAAGGTGCAAGCTGAAGAAATAACTCATTCCCATAGCAGCAACCTCCAAGCCTTCAGTGTGGGGTGAGGCACGAAGGAAGGAGCATGCCACAGGAAAGCAGCTCCCAGGATTTTGCAGTACAAGATGTCGGTGCATCTGCCTGTCTGTGGGAGATGTGAGAGTGCTTTGGGGTTAACAGCAGTGAACCACCTTATGTCTATTTCATTCCTCTAGAAATCACTCTGAGACATTAGTACAAGTGCCTTCTAGCGGGCATATGTCCCACTACTGCTCATGATGCCAGCTGGGGAGACCATTTGGATTTGAAACATCTAGGAAGGACTGAACTGCCTCACAAAACTGTGAACATCCTGCACCCCAGCTCCCCAGCTGCTCTGCAACATCTGTTAATTCTCACACCGTGCTATGGTGTTGCTTTCTATTGCTTTGTTTATACAGGAATAAACAGCTTGAAGAATAGGTGACTGATGCTAGAAAGACAGTTCTGTTTGTATAATTTTACCAAGTTTGTATGTCTCCTTCCTAAACACTGGAGGAAATTTTACATACTGATGCAGACAGAGCTCTGGAGCTGGGGTACAGACAAGAATGACAGAAAGGGATCAGCAGGGCACAACCACCCCCCCAAAGCATAGCTACACTGCAGTTGGAAGCTAATGGTGCCATCCATTGGCACAGTGTAGAGAATGGAGGCTTTTAGAGAGAGGATTTCCCTGCTGAAAGGCAAAAGCACTCACTGAGACAACTAAAAAGAGCATTCATGTCAGTCTGATGCCATTATGTTTAATGGAGCTGAATGTGTGGCTTCTGCTGAAATAAAATGGTCTTACAACAGTGGGAGGAGAGAGAGAGAGAGACAGACACATTTTACATTGTAGCAGCCTCATGAGAAGGATGACAAGGCAATAGATGCTGCAAGCCTAATCACAGAATTGTGGTTGTTTTGTGCATGGCAAAAGTCAACATGGGGTTGATATTTACATAAATCCCCTGGGAGAACTGAGCATAGGCAGACTGACTGGCTTCCCCACTAGCATGACCCAACAGGCACATGTATCTCTGGCTCCCTCTTCTATCCTTTGTGATTTCTCTTTGCTTCCAACATCATGCCATTACAGAACCATTTACTGTGGGGACTTGGTAAAATTAACCTACCCAGCAAAACAGCTTATCTCCTAAAATTTCAGAATTTTTAAAATCACAGAATCACAGAATGGTGAGGGTTGGAAGGGACGTCTGGAGATCATCTTGTCCAACCTCTCTGCTTGAGCAGGGACACCCAGAGCAGGGGGCATAGGGCCATATTCAGGCAGGTTTTGAATGTCTCCAGGGAAGGAGACTCCACAGCCTCTCTGGGCAGCCTGTGCCACTGCTCTGTCACCCTCACAGGAAAGAAGTTTTTCCTCATACTCAGGTGGAACTTCCTGTGTTCCAACTTGTGCCCATTGCCCCTTGTCTTGTCATTGGGCATGACTGAAAAGAGCCCAGTCCCATTGTCCTGACACCCACTCTTCAGATATTTATAGGTATTGATGAAATCCCTCCTCAGTCTTCTCTTCTCCAGGCTAAACAAACCCAGGTCTCTCAGCTTTTCCTCATAAGAGAGATGCTCCAGACCCCTGATCATCTTGGTAGCTCTCTGCTGGACTTGCTCAAGGAGTTCCCTTTCCTTCTTAACCTGGGGGGCCCAAAACTGGACACAGTACTCCAAATGTGGTCTCACTAGGGCAGAGTGGAGGGGGAGGATAACCTCTCTCGTCCTGCTGGCCACACTCCTTTTAATGCACTCCAGGATACCATTGGCCTTCTTGGCAACAAGGGCACTTTGCTGGCTCTGGGTCAGCTTGCTGTCCACCAGCAATCCCAGGTCCTCCTCAGCAGAGCTGCTTTCCACCAGGTCAACCCCCAACCTGTACAAGTGCACGGGGTTGTTCCTCCCCAGGGGCAGGACCTTGTACTTGCTTTTGTTGAATTTCATCAGGCTCCCCTTGGCCCAGCAGCTCTCCAGGTCTTGCTAAATGGCAGCCCAGCCTTCTGGTGTATCGGCCACTCCTCCCAGCTTGGCATCGTCAGCGAACTTGCTGAGGGTACACTGTCCCTTTGTCCAGGTCATTGATGAATGTGTTAAACAGGACTGGACCCAGCACAGACCCCTGGGGAACACCACTACTTAGAGGCCTCCAACCAGACTCTGAGCCATTGGTCACGATCCTCTGAGCTCTGCTGTTCAGCCAGTTCTCTATCCACCTCACTGTCCACTCACCTAACCCACACTTCCTTAGCTTGCCTGTGAGGATGCTATGGGAGACAGTGTTGAATGCCTTACTGAAATCAAGACAAACAACATCTGCTCCTCTCCCTTCATCTACCCAGCCAGCCACACCATCATAGAAGGCTGTCAGGTTGGTAAAGCATGACCTCCTCTTGGTGAATCCATGTGGACCGTTTCCGATAACCTTCTTTTCCTCTACATGCCTGGAGATGACCATGACCTCCAGGATGAACTGTTCCATCTCCTTTCCAGGGATGTAGGTGAGGCTGACTGGCCTATAGTCTCCCGGGTACTCCTTCTTGCCGTTTTTGAAGACTGGAGTCACATATCTTTCCTGCAGTCCTCGGGCACCTCTCCTGTCCTCCACGACCTTTCAAAGATGATAGAGAGTGGCTCAGCAAGAACATCTGCCAGCTCCCTCAGCACTCGTGGGTGCATCCCATCAGGGCCCATGGATTTGTGAGGATCCAGTTTGCCTAAATGATCTCTGACCCAATCCTTCTCAATCAATGGTATGTCTTCCTTTCTCCAGACTTGTCCTCTCTTTTCTGGGAGATGCCTGAGGGCCAGCCTTAGCAGTAAAGGCTGAAGCAAAGAAGGCATTCAGTAACTCTGCCTCCTCTGCATCCTGCGTCACCAGAGCAGTGGTTCCTTGTTCAGCAGTGGGCTCACTGTATCCCCAGTCTTCCTTTTACTGCTGATGTATTTAAAGAAGCCCTTCTTGTTATCTTTGACATCTCTTGCCAGATTTAATTCCAAGTGCGCCTTGGCCCACTTGGAATGAATAAGTTAATAAATTGTTGTTTGGATTCTCTGGTCAGAGAGGTAGGTATGAATTTTCCATTTCCATTCCCATACACGGTCTACATTGGACTAATGCACAGTGGAAAATTGGAGACAGAGAAAAATGTTCTTCATCCCCCTTAACACATGGTCAGGGTCTCACTCTCTGGCCCCAGACTGGATCTTGCAGTAGAGTAAGGTTTGACTCCTTCTTTTCCCCACTGAAGTGTATCTAGATAACACTGACCCTCTGGTCCCAATTTTTCTCTCAGCCCTTCTCCACAGGGCAAGACTTGCTAGCACAGTGAGCACTTAGATCCACAAAGGATTCATGTGCCCAAATTCAAACAAATGGCCATAGCATGACCATAGAGAATGTCTGAGATGCTAAACTCTAAACACAGTTGCTGCCCAGCCCTGGAGGTACGTGGAGTCATTTCTGCAGTAATATCCTAAAAGTGAGTCTGTAAACAGCTGCATTTTGGCTGAGCAGCTGGCTTATGCTATGGGGCATTAAGGTGCTGCCCCAGCTGTTTTGTCTGCAGGTGTTTTTGGAGCATACCTAATTGAACTTGGGACAAAGTGGACCTGGGAACAATGGGACCTCCCAGCTACCCTTCCTCCAAATGTGGCAGTATCTGTAGCACCTTGCACATATGCTGTTAACACTGGTTTGCCTTGGATGTCAAACAGGCATGCTCTTTTTCTGCCTACGCCCAAAGGCATAAACAAATCTATACTCACAGAGGAGATGGTGGGGTAAGAACAGCTAAAAACAGCCTCTCATCAAAGTTACCCCAAATCCTGGTATTTATGGTCTGCAGATTATGGATATGCTACTACTCCCCTAGATCAAAGTCACATTCATAGCCCAATTATCTGTGCTTTTAGTGCCATGTACATAGGCCAGATCAGTAGTGATATTGGTACAGGGCAGGAAACATCCCAAACTAAATGCAAAATAGACATTAGCCTCTGGTCGTCTTCCAGAGTTGGGCAGCTGGAATCAAACCACATGATTCAGACCATTTTTGGAGGAAATGACATAGCTACCATCTGGCTTTGTAGCATGGCTCACTGCAGTCTTTCCTCAGTGCATTTTTTCAGCGTACCATTCAAGTAAATTTTAGAAAAATAGATGGTAATGTGACTGCCAGTCAGCTTTTTCCCTTCTCTTCTGTTATAATTATGGGTCTCTGTTCAGTGCCTTATTACTCAAGGAATCTTTGTTTTGTCATGACTATTTAATTAATCCCATTATTTTCTGGATTACAAATCAATTTTGCCATTTATCAAGGTGGCAAACCACTTGATCAGTTTTACGGTACAGAATTCCCATAAGGTCTGATTATTATAGATCAGCTCTACATCACTGTGTTGTATCTATCAATTGAAGCTCAATCATTTCAATAACCAGCAGGAAAAGAAAGCGTTTTGTATTTAAATGACATCATTTTGGTCCCAATTCAATAGAACGTTTAAGCCCATGCTTATGGACTAGGAGGTCACCAGGACTCAGCATGGTTTTCAGCAAATGAATGATGCATTGTTGTGTCAGGGAAGGACCTGAAAGAACTTAACTGTGTGAAAACGGCAATCTGCCCCTCACACATGCCATGCACCTCCAGCAAAGCTGCTTATCTTACAAGTATTACACAGACGCTCTCTGCAGGAGTTAGGGGATGCTGGTAGGGTCAGCAGCAGCATTTTAATCTGATTCATGTTTCTGAGGGTCTTGGGCCCAGATCAGTATGGCAAGGATGCATGCTTAAATCCCACTGCAGATAATTGGGCTGAAATCCATGCCAACCTGAAGGTACATGCTAGCTGATATTGCTGCCTCCCATGGCAGCCCCGCACGGCTGTGTGTTTGTTCTCCTGTACACTTCAGTGAGAGCTACTGGAGCCCTGTAGTGCTGTAGTTGCTCACTCCTACTCTAAGGGTGACAATCTTAACACACTTTTTTCAGAAATATATTTGTTTCTTTGCTACCTTCTGTTCAGAGGAAGAAGAGAGAGCCATTAGAAGATGCTTTGCGTGTATCCTCCGCAACACCATTTTATCCAAGCGAGGTGTACCATGGCAACCACTGATGCAGATCTCAGGGTGTGGGAGATCTGCCAAGGACTGGCAAAGCATGTGAAAACTCATCTTTGCCAAAAGGTACCAAATGCCATTCAAAACGTACACCTGACCATGGCAACCTGTAAAAGACTCAAAGGATGTCACCCAAATTAACTCACTTGTATTAACAACTATAATCCTTGGAACTTCTTTGGTACCTTGCATTCGGTAGACTAAAATGCTATAATCAAATTAAAATCGAAAAATTCCTTTTCTACAGTATGGACAAGTTACTTGCAAAGCAAGATACCATGTGAGTTTACAATGTGGAAGCGTTGGGGAGCTGGTTTCTCAATGGCAGGTGTTGAAAAACCTTGCAGTCCCTGCAGGCTGGGTGGCTGGCACGGAGAGCCATGTGGCTGCATGTTCGTAACCCAGCATACTCCCTGGTAATCTGCCTGCTCTGCGCTGGCTGAGCTGTGAAGGAACAATTTTGATGCTCATGTCTTGGGAGCAAACATGGGAATGGACTACCAGATCTCCTACCCAGCCCTGTGACTCTCTTCTTTGGATCAGAGGACAGTCATAAAAAGTTTTCTTCTGAGAGGATAACAAAAACAGTTTTTACTTTGTTTATAGGGTTTTTTTTCTGTCAGTAACACAAAGTTCTAACCTTTTTTTTCCTCAGGGAACTCCTCACTCAACCTTGCCAAGAGGTACTGTATCAGTATAGCATTATGAAATCAGCTTGATAAGGTGTCTCTAGTTCTTCTGACCATAGGTAAATGTTCTATCAAAAAAGGAAACAATAATTTTTTCCCTTCACTTATTTATTCGTGGTGTGACTTACCATGGGTGTAAAAGCAGACGACCTACTGGCATTAAGACCTATTTAAACATCTAATCTGTATGAAGCCATGGGCCAGTCAGTGATTTCATCCCTATGGATCTCAGCTTGGCCTTTCTTGTGAAATTCTGTCAGCCCCAAAGATCACAGTGTGCTTTGTCTGGGAGCTTGTTACCCCCATGCGGTGTACTTGCGCTTTGAAGATTACAGTCAGACGCAGAAAATACTCCTTTAACATACTGTATCCTGAGCCAGATCCTGCAAGGACACCATGTGCTCCCACAGCTTGCTGAGAATCTAATTTTTATAATCTCTCAATGGAATGATGCAACAGCTGCAAATTCAGGAAGAAAAGGTTTTGTCATTTGGACTCCACCATGAACCTTTTGCAGGTCTTGCCTTTATTGGTCTGACTCAACTGCCCTCATTTGATGAATCAGAGCATCCACTTCATAAAGAGAGGAGTCCTGGCACAGGGCTGCCAAAGCAGTGAGATGTATTTGGGAATAACCGGTTGGGAGCAAAGTGCTTGGACTTCTGTTTGGTTATAGTCAACAGGTAAGCATGCTGCTCCTGCAGTTCTGAACATCCCCTTCTGGAGGGCTTTTTGGTTTGCCCAGGGACTTTCGAAGCTAACAACATTAAAGTAACAGCTACTATGAGAAGAGTTTGTGCCTCCAATGCTTCAATAAATAAGTACATCATTGATTCCTGAGTGAAATGCACTCTGCTGTTGCATCATGCAGTCTGTGTTACCAGGGTTTCTCCCGGATGAGACTGCATTTCCTACTCTCTTCAGGTTTTGTATTTATTAGTCTTCAGAGTCTCCATGTCTTCAAATCATCAGACAGAAGTGCAAGAACACACTGGAATGGAGTAGAAGTTAATATACTGTCTCAATAATTATACTAATTTGGGAAGAAAATTTGTAATTACTTTCAGGTCCATAAAGATAAATCAAAAGCACTTAATGCATAAGTGCAGTGCATAAATGCTGTTTGTTACCAGTGCTTTTCTTCTGTAGGTCTCAGTGCATCCTACAGATGTAAGCTACTGCAAACCATTGTACGGGTGGGGAAACTGAATTACAGAGAGCTTAAGTTACTTTTCCAAATCACTGCTCTGAACCAACATCATCCAGACAAAGGCCAAGCTCTATAATTCCACATCTGATGCACCATAGTGCATGAAGTACTAATCACATGTAGAAAAGCAGTAGAGTTGTGCTCCAAGCCACAAATTTCACACCTCAGTTTCGAGCCCAGCCTACACATTTCCCAAGCCTTGAGTGCATTTGTGTATTTGTATGGGTAGATGTGCTAGAATTTCCCAACTGAAGGCCACTAAATGCAAAATGCAGTGCAGCTTGAGTGGCCAGCTACAGTTTTTCCAAGGTCCAAGGGAAAATGAAACAGGAAGTCTGAGCACTGATTTGGGTCTGCACATCTAGAAATGATCATCTAAAGCACCCATAGGACTCAAGATTCATCTGAACTGAAAGTGAGCTGGGATCAGAAGATACATCTAAGGGTGTGGGTTTGCACCTTCCCAGCTCCTCCTTCCTTCACCAAGGATCTGGCCCCCACAGGACCTTCTGGTGAGTGCCAGCTGATATTTCTGCGCTCTAGTGAATAGACCTTTCTCTTCCCCAATGCTTGGAGCGTGGACAAAAGCCCTCCCTTCCTCTGGTAGCAAGCTGTTCTGGTGTGAGTGGTCTTGTCAAGCTGTGTCCTGAGACAGCTTGCACTTCGACTGACTATGGTTTGAGGGTCTCTAGAGCTGGATCTGTTCTCTCATAATGCAGAATCAAGCTTGAAGCAAATCTCATACCATGAAGATCTGGTAAAAATTCACTCAGGTAGCTGAAGTTCCTTCAAAATATTTGTGCTGGCAGGCTTGCCAAGGTTGGATTTTCATCTCCACAAAGTCATGTAAACTCCTTATTCTGTGCTCTGGGTAATTTAATAAAAATGCAGTTGCATGTATTTGTTGGTTACTCCAGGGCTCAAGTATTATTGTGTGGTATATGGATCTGCTGTTGACAATCACAGACCATGACAGTGGGTATGATCACAAGAATACTTTCTTCAGTCTCTTCCAGCTGCTCAGTAAGGAAGGATATTCAACAGCTAATCTGTTAAACTAGGAGAGTTTACCTCCTGTGGTTATCTGAACTCAGATAATCACAAAAAATGTAACACACTGTTGGACCCTTGCTGAGGACAGAACTCAAATACCTCGCAGAAGAGAACCATGAAAAAGCTATATACCAAAACATGGACGCTGATTCATTCATTATATGGTGGGAAGATAAACGTTCATCTCCCTTTATACCTCAAGCACAACAAGCCTCATTAGACGTCTATTGACAGCTCATAGCAAGCTCTAGACTCAAAAAGAGACAGTGAACTTCAAGGGAGGTGTAAAGGCAAAGCTATAATTAATCATGATCAGATTCTCTGGTGACTAACTGTGAAATAAATTATTATATTATTCTTGTTTTTCAAACAAGCCATGGCAGCTTTACATTGCTGAAGGCAAATATTATCTCTGATCTTAAGATATTGAAATGCTGTGATATATTCAGGTATTTAGTGTTATAATTTCTGTGTTTGTTTGAATTTGTTTACTCATACAGCTCACTCTTGAACAGATGGCAGGAATTTTTGCTTCTGAATGTTGCTCTGATGATGGAGGGTCAAGAATCCCCCAGTTACAGCAAACCGTTGCAAAGGGCAACAGCGATTGGAAAGCAAGTATGGTTGCTTTCCTTTCCTGCACAGGCAACCAACCAACCAACCACTCTCTACATGAGCTGGAATGTGTGCTTACGGTGAGACAGCCACTGCTGCTGGTCATGCACCTCTCTGCTTCCTGCTGTGGTACATGTGGAAGATGGAGGTACAGAAGGAGTTAATTATATAAATGTTTTGGCTACACAAGTAAGATGTCAGTTCCAAGAATATTAGCTTGATTAGAGGCATCTTGTTGGGCAACACTTGTTTTTACAATTGAAGATTAACTCTGTCAGTCACAAAAAAATCTTGACTTAGTCACAAATATGCCCAAATATGGACTCTGAGGATTCTAAGGCTTATAAAATGGGACCTAACAGGTGACTCATTTCTGTATTTGTTAGAAAAAAATCGAACACTTCTGTTTAAAGAACATCCAGTATTATTGGCTTTGTAGGAAATAATTGCCCAGACAGGCCCAGTGGTTTGGATCAATGCAACAGCCATTATACCACTGGGTACATTCTGTAATTGTTCTATATTTAAACAGTGACTAGAGTCTTGTCCCCCAAACCCCATCATCCTGATCACAGCTACCTGCATATAATAAGCTCTCTAAAACTCTCCCTTCTCCTACCATACATGCTGCTGGCAAGCCTTGTTGTCTCATTTCTCACAAGCCCAAGTATGCTTGCTCTTTGCATCAAGTAAGCTTTCTGCTCAAACAGAACACATCTCCTGTGCCATGGCCTCTCGCCTGAACCCACGTGAGGAGCTGCTGCTCTCACACCCTTCACCAGTGCTATACCATCTGACCTGTGTAGTTCAGCTCCTGCTCCTGCTGCCTCCCTCCCTGCACATTTCTTCAATGTACGAAATATACCCCCATGTCCCAGGCTGTCTCTGTTCGCCATCTCACACAACACAGTAATTCCTGTACTATTTGGACCATCAGCCTCGTTTTTGTTCTCATGGTACTTTTTAGGAGAGGTCTTCCACAGCTAAGAACCAAAAGGGACTGTGGCTCTTGCTCATGATGCAGAGCCTATGGCACATATAGGCTGCTCCAAGGAACTGGCTGTGCCAGGAAGAACCTGTAACAGTGATGAATTTTTCCTTCTCTGCGCTGTGCCTTTCAGTGCGGGTCACCCTGCTCATGTCTCAACACAAAGACCACAGCAGAAGAGGCCACCATGATGCTGCTACTGTCACTCTTTCATCTCTCCAGATGGGAAGGAAAGAGAGTAAAAGGCAAAGGAAACCCAGCCTTTGCTGTCTCCCGCTGAGGAAGCTGTGCCCTGCAGAGTGCCACCAGAGAAGCAGAAGGGCTGCTGCAGGGGAGGTCCTGAGCAGGCAAGCGCAGGGGCACATACGGCAAACTAAGGGACCTGCAGCTGTTAGAGTTACTGGTCAAAGCACCTCACGGCAGGGAATGGGGTCACTGCTGTCACCAGTGTAGGGCATTTTGGTGTATTTATCAGACGACAAAACTTGCCCTTTTTCATGTTGCCATAGAACAAATTGCCTGCACAAAACAAGAGGTTTTGGAGGCTTTACTCAGAAAAGGAAGACTTGCATCTTGCCAAGAACACGTAGCTTTCACCTGCATTGCCTAATTAGCTTCCTACCGTCCAGCCTGTGTTGTTTCAGAACCTGATATATCCCATATCCGACAAAGTCATTCCTGTTTCTATGTCATGCTTCAATTGCCCCAGTTTGCAGGAAGTATTTGGATGTTAAATTTGATTTAAGCCATTATGTTTCATTTTCATTGAGAATCTTTGAGTCACCATTTATTTACCTGCTTCAGTTGCCTCTATGGCAGGTTGCTCATTGCTAAGGCATCTGAACACCTCATCACTGGTTTAAAAATCTGACGAGCCCCAAATCCTGAGAGGCTGGGCCAGATTTTACAGAGGGTAATTCATCTTTCAGTTGACAACTTCCAGCTGCTGGTATCGGGAGGTTTAGTCCTCTGTATTGACAGCACAAATGTCTCAGCCAGTCTTAGCCATTTTATGAGATACAAAGGGATAATGTCTAAACTAGCTGATCCCTAATGCAAAAGGGCTTGCCTGTGTTTATTGGTAATATCACAAAGGCTATGTACTCTCTGTAATGGCACTGATAGCCCTTGATGCCAGTGAGAACGGAGCAGAGGCAGTGGTGTCTGTGTGTCATTTTCTTCATCTGTGGTATCAAGATTATGAATCAAGACTGAGTGTGAGGCATCTTGTAATGAAGCAGCATGGCTGGGAACCGCAAGGAGGAGCATGCATGGTGCTTTCCTTACAGCCTCAGAGACCTGGAATTAGTGAGTAGGTTGTGGGGGATCATGGGATTGATTTCTAATGATCCTGATGGCAGTCTACTCTCCAAAGAGTGTTGTTGAGAGGCAGAATCATTTCACTAGGCTACAAAATGCATAAACAGCAGACAAGATTTATGACACATCATCTGTGAGCAATGAAGTTGTTTTTGTAGTTACAAACATTGGCAGATACAACAAATAACTGAGATCTTCCAAAATTAGGGTATTTTTTCAAGTTGTCTTTAGAAAGCCTCAGATCCATTAAAAAGAACTGGAAAATCAAATTAGGGACTTCAGAGTAAATTCACAAAGCATAGTTAATGTTAGTTTTAGACAACTATATAAAAAGTTTAGATTCTCAAAACGAATGTTCTGTTACTACCCAGTCCTTGAGGGCTTATAAAACAGATCCAGTAAACACACAGCCTACGGGCATGTGGACAATGACGAAGGTCTGAGTGGCATCCAGCCTCTTCAAGCCTACGAACTGGTGGTACACTGAGCGCTCTCTGACCCACACTGCTTGCACAACCTTCATCCAACAAGCTAAGGGCATTTCAATGTCGAAACACCACACGTTTGGGAAAAGGTAGTGCCATCCGTTTTGGGCAATGCTTAGGGCAGTCTCCATGATGATTCGCTAGATCCAATGAAAGCGTACTTAGCACAAGCTATAAAGCATAGAGGAACATTAGCACTGAAACTACTAAACACTCCTGAGACATTGCCTGCTGTTTCTGGTGATTCCTGTTCTCCTCACTAACTGCTGCAATGGCTACACTGGAGAGTCAGCCCCACATGGGGCCATGATCTGAACCTGGGGATGCTCCTGCGCAACTTCCCAACCCCACCAAATCTTAGTTTTAAGACAGGGTTGACAAATAGGCGTTAGGGCTGTGCGTGCCGAGGAGAATTTGCAAGCTCCTATTCACATCTGTGCCTGCCCAAATACCTTTGAGAATCCAGGCATGAGGCTGCCCACTGCTCATAGGGCAGCACACACCATTTCAGCCTCGAGAGTCAATGTCACAGAAGACAAAAAATCAAGAGGATGCCTGCATAGCAGGATCTGGGTCCTAAGAGTCACATAAATTTTATAGCACAAGTGAGTACTGAAGTAAACAGCAGCTGAATTGTATAAATCCCTGCATAAATGTTTTGCAGGATTGGGCCCCCTATTGCTTGCTTAGGACCAAAAGGCTTGCTTGTCATACACTCTGACTTCCTTCCTGCACAGTTTTTAAATTTCATCATTATATTTGAAATACGTAGGAAAAAGATGCTTTAAAATATTTACATTACTACCTGAAGCATAATTAACATTAATTTTTTTCAGGATGATGAAATAGAGCAGAAAGTAACCCTGGTTTTGGATAAATTCATTTCCTAACACGTTCAGTTAGGGAAGAAAAGCCCAAATTTTTCTGTTCTACAAGCTTTTATGATGTTTCATGCAAAAATTCAATCACAGCTACATGCAGGCCCGCAGCCCCCATAGAAGCCTGACTATTGCTAGCAAAAGGTGAAAATCTGTTTTCTGGCCCCCTCCCAGGAAGGGCTGGCATAATTGGGCTGCAGGGGAAGGGTGTGCTCTTTCTTAAATTTGGTTCTTTCATTAGTTATACCTAGGGCAGCAGTATAATTTTTTTTAAAGTCCAACTCAAGGATATTAAAGTTACCACAGGGAAAAATAATTTTATTGGATAACTATCCAACAAACATCTAAAGTGATTTTCTGCCTCTGGACCTGCCTACTTGCCTTCCTTAAATTAACAGCTTCTCAACTCAAATCAGAATACTTCCTAGTGTAAAAACCACCCGTCCTGTTTATTCACACCTAGCAGGGTGAATAGTTCACTTAGCAGGCTCAAAAGTAAATCATTGTAAGCATCATCTGCAGCGGGACAAAGGTTGCCCCAGGGCTCTCTGAAAGTCCCATCTATGTCTTTCTGAGTCACAAAGTGCCCAAGACAGCCAGAATGTTTCTTGTAGTGTCAAAGCAGACAGGGCCATAGTCTATGAGCCAGGAGAGCCAGGTGCTGCTTGATGCAATTTGCCTGTTGCTTGGCCCTGGCCAAGATACTTCTTGCCCTGCCTTCTCCATGGGTTTGCTGCTGGGACAGAGTGTTTGTGCATGTGCTGGTTTTGGCTGAGAAGGGGTTAATTCTCCTCACCGTGTGCGCTCAGCTACCTTTCCAGCTTCCCTCTGCCAGGTGGCGGAGGGCTGGGAGGGGCGGGGCCATGGTGGGGGCGGCTGACCCCGACTGGCCAATGGGATGCTCATTCCATACCATGTGACACCATGACCAGTATATTAAGGGGGGGGGGGGGGGGGGGGAGGGGGAGTTTGTGGCTCGGGGGTGGTGTGGTGGGAGGTTGGTGTGTGGTTTGTTCCCTTCCCCTGGGGTTTTGTGCCTCTTGTTGTTCTTTACATTGCATTTCTGTTGTTGTTTCTTTTAATTTTAATTATTAAACTGTTCTTATTCCAGCTCAGGAGTGTTACCCTTCTGATTCTCTCCCCCATCTACCGGTGGGGGAGTGAGCGAGTGGCTGTGTGGGGCTGAGCTGCCGCTAAACCATGACAGTGCAGCAGGGGCTGGAAGCAGCAGAGTGAGAAAGGATCCTTCCTGGAACCGTGGAGCAGAAGAACAGGTTTGCCTTACCTATCAGAGCTGGGGGAGGCCTTTCCACCTCTTGGCGGTGTTCACAAACCAAATGCTAGCTTAGGAAGTGATAGTGGGGGCAGCTTTCAGTATCTTAAAGGCTGAGATGTTTGTCTGAACAATTCTGAACTTCTCAGCCTATAGGAGAGAGATGGGCAGCACTCAGTGTAACACTGTTCTCTGCACTGTGGTTCTCCTTTACTGTTTTCTTCCAAAACTCTTTTCTCTTTCCAAACCTAAAGTACAAGTCATAAGGAAGATATAGTAAAGTGAGGAGGAGGGATACCTGCCTGCCAGAGTCAGGAGAGGAGAGGCCCTTGCTCTGGAGCAGGAGCCAGGTCCCTTTACATACAAGGAAAGTTGTAGAATCATAGAATATCTCAAGTTGGAAAGGACCCATAAGGATCATTGAGTCCAACTCCTTGCTACTTGGAGGACTACCAAAAAATAAACCATATGACTAAGAGCATCATCTAGACACTCCTTGACCTCTGACAGGCTTGGTGTTGTGACTATTTCCCTGGGAAGCCTGTTCCAGTGACTGACCACCCTCTTAGTGAAGAACTTTTTCCTAATGTCCAATCTGAACTTCCCCTGATGCAGCTTCATGCCATTTTCTCATGTCCTATAGCTGGTCCCCAGAGAGAGATCAGCACCTCCCCCATCTGCTGCACTCCTTGAAGTTGTAGACTGCCATGAGGTCTCCCCTCAGCCTTCTCTTCTCCAAGCTGGGCAAACAAAGTGACCTCAGCTGCTCCTGGTAACTCTTGCTTTTGTGGCCTTTCACCATCTTGGTCGCCCTCCTCTGGACACATGCTAAGGGTTTGATGTCCTTGTATTGAAGCACCAAAAACTGCACACAGTACTTGAGGTGGGGTTGCACCAGTCCAGTGCAGAGTGGGACAGTCACCTCCCTTGACTAGCTAGCTATGCTGTGCTGTGTGCACCCCAGGACACAGCTGTCCCTTTTAGCTGCCAGGGCACACTGTTGCCTCATGTTCAACTTGCCATTGACCCAGACCCCCAAATCTCTTTCTGTAGGGCTGCTGTCCAGCCTCTTGTCCCCCAGTTTGTATGTATAAGCAGGATTATGCCATCTCAGGTGCAGAATTTGGCACTTGCTCATGTTAAATTTCATACATTTGGTGATTGCCCAGCTCTCTAGTTTATCCAGATCTCTCTGTAAGACCCCTCTACCCTCGAGGAACTCCACAGCTCCTTCTGGTTTAGTATCATTGGCAAACTTACTTAATGTACATTTGATTCCTGTGTCCAGAACATTTACAAAAACATTAAAAAGCACTGGCCCTGAAATGGAGCCCCAGAAAATCTAAAGAGTTTCTCATAAACACACAGAGCACAGAGATTTAACTAATTTCCAGCTAATCTTAATGATATTCACTTTAAGACAGTCTTTCTAAGCTGTGTAGTAAGCTACCTCACTAGTAAATATCTGGATGTGAAGTACCACTTCCTCCAAGCCCAAGATTGGTGCAACCCTGCTTTAAGGTGAATCAGAACTGACCAAAAACTGTCAGAGACACATGCAGGAAAAGGCACTTGATATAATTCCACATTTTCACCAGTGAACAGGTCAGAGTTAACACTCCCTTTTCTGGGATGAGAGCTACAGATGTCATGGGATGCTTCTGAATAGTACATGGTAGAAGCAGCCAAAAGCTGAGGGCAGAGACATTGAGAAGGGTCAGAACTGTGGCTCCCTCACCCCAAATTCTCTGCAAATAGCATCATGAGGCTTTCTGTCTTATTGAGAGCAGAGGTAGCTGTTGCTCAAATAAGACAGACCTGCATTGCAGAAAAAATTTTAAGACCATTATTTTATGCTTTTATTTGAATACAAGAAAATGTGTGCATCAGGTATCAGGAGCGATTATGGTAATTTCACGAATGATTAGGTCAGATCAATGATTGCAAAGCCTCATAGCAGCTTACTGGTTAAATAGAATAAATTTTCAACCTATTTTCCCTCCATCCAGCTTCAAAAACATAGCTAATATTTTATGTAATTAAATTCCTTAAACTTAGGGGTTTGGAAGCTAGCCAAATATCTTTAAATTAGATGAGATTATTTAACAGTATCCTAGTATAGTTTCAGAGTGCCAAGTTTATACTGCAGAAGGAGCTGTGCATGTAATATTAATAGTGTGCAGAACACTTCACAGTGGTACATAGCTTGCCTTACACCACAGAGCTCCTGTTTGTGACGGTACATAGCAAAGATGATTTGGGAACCCCTGGTGTAAAATTAAGGAGCTAAAGCTCAGAGTAACAGCCTCTAATACTAATGATGCTCATTAACACTTCTCACTCATCATTTTGCCTACAGTAAACTATGACATACTCCAAATATGGGATTATATTTTAATGAACAAGTGCCCGAAACTCCCCCTTCTCTCATGTTAAAACTGGAAAGCTGAAGTATCTAGATATTTCTCAGGGGAAATATGTAACAGCATGTCTTTCTCAGGGACTGTCACATGAGGTTACATTCACCTTGTTTGACCTAACATTAGACACCAGCAAATTACATTATGAGCAAAACTTGGAATTGTGTGTGTAGTTAGGGCAGTAATATAAGGAGATTTATATTACAGAACTGTGTTGAACTGCAAGTATTTTTACCAAGAACTTTTTAGAACAAGAGCCAAAGCTGAGAAAACTTGCTTGAAATCAAGTACTGATGGCAGACTGACTGAGGCACACCAACATGGCCAGTGTCTGTCCAGGCACAATTTCCAAAGCAATCTGTGCTGCCTTAGAGTGTCTCACACTACAGTCTCAGCCTTTCAGCCCCTAAATGACCCATACAGCATGCATGCATATGCACATTTCTGTGCTGCTTGACAGTGCTCAGAAACTACCTATTTGGTTTTTTGCTACTGCAGGGTAACACTGGGGAGGACAAAAAGACCGTGGCTTACTTTGAGTAGCAGGTTACATATGGGTTCCTCCAGCAGCAATAAACACCTTCACACCCCTCTGAATGGGCCACCTGTGCACTTCCTCTGTGTGTGGAACAATGTCCTACTCCTACTCAATGTATGGCTTTGCAACACAGCTTTGTAATGCAAAGAGCAGTTTTTAAGCTGAACATTTTGCAGGTTCAAGTCCCAGTAGCCTCAGATTGCATGTGACCCTGGGCAGCTCATCAGTGCACTGAAGGCCCTCTTCACGGCCATAGAGGAGGAGGATGCTTCATTCCCCTCTCAAATGCTGTGGTGGCAATGGTCACCAAGAAATAAAACCAGGGAGAAGTGTATAAACATCAAAAGCAAGTTCCAGCTTTCCCTAGCCACCCTCAAGATTACATAAACCAGTATAGTGCTGCTTCTCCTTACACCTGAACCTCATGGTTTCATGCCCGCCATAATAATCTTAGGCCTGCTAGCACCTCTAAGTGAGCTGAGCTGGGGCAGAACGGGAACATGCAGAAATGACAGTGTCAAACAATAAGACTATCCTTTGGATGAAGGATGTACATCTATTATACCATGAGAAATCAGAAAGCAATAACTGTAATCCACAGGACAGCCAGACACCTTAAAATTAACTTATTAATAATTTAGTTTGTAAACCTTAGGTATTTTTTCATGTGAAGGATGCTTTATCAGAAGACAACAAAATATCTTTTTTTTTCACTACTGCAGTTATCTTACTGAAGTAGTATCATATGTCACCTTGCCTTCTAAGAAAAATGAGTACTTTTCCACCAACTTTGCGAAGTGTGTAGCTGAAAGGGATACAAATGTTTACATAGATGTAATAGAAAATAAGTTATTAGAAATAAAAAATGAGTTTTCCCTGTAAATTTGGAAGGATGGGGAAACTGGCAAATCAGTGAGACTTTTCCGGGCCCAGTAGAATGTTGTATGGTGAGAGTGAAGATTGTGAAGATGGTTCAGTGCTTAAGGTCTTGGAGAGTTTTGATCAGGAGCCATTTCCACAGAAACAGCTCAGTTTTAGTAGCACTGGCCTTATTCTCCACTGCTTTTCTCTTATGCATTTTGTGTAGATGTTTAAAATGATACACTCAACCCAGAAACTCCAGTGCCTGATTTCTTTTACACAGAACACAGTAAGACCGTAAGATCCATCTGAACAGGACCATTCAATATTAGACATGACAACTTTCTAAGCAGTATAAACTGTACTGTTTCTGGACATAAGCTACATTCTAAGTGAAAGACTTTAAAGAGAAATGTTGCAGATAAACAGATTATTTCATAGATATCCATTAATAGAATTCAGGCAGTCTTCTCTAAGGTATCTTGCACTGGTTGCTGCCAGACACAGATGTGAATACACCATTCAACTGATCCAGTGTTATATTATTCTCTCTCCATAAGGATAAATGAAAGTCCTACATGTTTATTCTGGGATTTTTTTGGGGGGTGGGGGTGTGGAATGAGACAAGGAGCTGGAGGATTTATGGCTTTGAAGTTTTTGCCTCAGGATGCTCCCTACCACCTCTTAAATTCAAATGCATTACATTTCAAATAGAAATAGTTTAACTGCACTTCAGGGGAAAAAATAAAATTACTACCAAATCCAAAGTATCCCACCCTTAAAGGCACTGGAATTTGGAATTTTCGTACAGCAAAATAAAAGAAAATTATTACATTGTGATAATATTTTCCCTGTGCAGGTCTTGACACTCTTTAAAATACTGATTCTGAAAGGCATTATTTTAAAAGAGAGACCAACATGACAACAGATTTTGGAGCCAGACACACGTGTGTTGGAGCTGGATGGGTTCATCATGTCCAGGATGTCTTTATACAGCTTAATTGAGTAACAACAGAAGCCAAGCTATTACAGGCACATGCACTAACTTGCACAGGCCTGCCAGAAAACTTCAATATTAACTTTTGTATCTAGGGCATGCCACAATGTTTATACAGAGTTTGTTATTCAAACTCACTGGACTGAGGGGGCAGGCGGTCACTGCAGTGACTGCAATGATAGAATTGGTAGCAGACCTCAGAATCAGTGAAGTGCAGCCCTTTAAGCATGATCCCATCATGTCCAGCAGTGAATGAAAAGAAAAGACAAAGCACAGACAAAATGTAAATTAACTTTTTTTCACCTTTCAATAACTAGCTGAGGAATAATTCAGAAAGATACAATGGTTCTGAAGAATCAGAGGCCTGAGATATCCTACCTGTTGGAGTGTAATCTAATTACCAGATGACAGGTTTCTCTGGGGCAGGTCTTTTTCTCACTCTCTTTTATTGCAGCTGTATTACATATTAATATTTGTATAGAATGTTTAAACAGTCACAGTGCAATAAATCGGCCTTTTAGGTAACCTAGCAAGTGAAATACCATGTTTTCAGACTCTGTTCCTGTGGAAATAAGTGTCTGTATATGAAAACTGGACTGTCAGCAGGATACTCCTTAGGAGAAGGAAGAAACCATCTTGAACACTTGGGTACAGGTACAACTTGAAGCTAGCTCTTTTGCAACCTGAGCATATACTGCAGCCACAGGTGCTATAAGATCACTATCAAGGCTAGCAATAAAAGACCTTTTTTTATTGCTCGGTTGTGACCATTTGGCCAACACCTGAATTTTGACTGAGACAAGTAAAATGGGTGTTTTTTTCTTGACAGTGTACTGTTCTATTAAACTTCCATTACCTGAGAAGATAATTAATGAAAAAAGTGAAATACCAAGCAATAGATCACCATGATACCAGGAGCTGGCTCTGAGCAGAGGCAGGCTCAGGAAGAGCGTTGCCACCCAGATGGAGCTGTGCGGGGAGAGCACAAACACAGCTGCAGAAGTACCCAAAAGGGCAATGAAGCTGGTGGGGCTAAAGGCTACATATGACAAATGAGGGCAGTGTAACACACCTTACAGCTAGAAACATGACATTTAAGTCTGGTATAGCAACTTCCTAGTCCATACAGGGAGGGATAGAGAAGGGATTGGAAGTTATATGGTGAGAACAGAACTGGACTAAAGGGCTTTTGCAGATCTAGTCTGTAGTTGGTAAGGCCAGGGAAGGTTTGTTTAGTTCTCCATAATCCATAGCTCAAAAATATCTCACTAAGCCCAAACATTTCAGAGGCATTTCCACATCTATTATGAAATGTTGGCGCAAGTGTAGAGCACTTGAAGGATAGGAGGAGATAGTTCCATTGGAGCAAATTGGAACTGAAGCAGACAGCTGCTGCTGTTTCATCACAGTTAGCAGAAAAAAGTGTCTCCAAGTGACATTAGAGAAGAAATATTGTGTTCAGTAAAACAGATTTTCAAACTCACAGTTCCAACTAGCCTGTGTTACCCATAGGCAGTGTAGCACTCACCACCATACTCCAGCTGCCTCTATATGAATGCATATTTGAAAAGTCCAGTTAGTTAATGGGATATCTATAAGCTAGATGAAGTGGGAATCAACAGTTTATTTCTGAAGTGTTTATCTGAGGAGCAGAGAACACAAATGAGTGATTTAGTGAGAGATGGAATTACCTCCCTCCCCTTATGGATCCCATTTTGTAATTGCCAGAGCCAGGCTGCTCTCTGAAGGCTCTAAGTTCCATTGTGTCCTTTTCTCTAGACTCAGATAATTTTTGCCAAGAAAATATTCCATTGAGCCACTTGGGATTGATGATATTTCTGAATCTTGTCAGGAAAAGATGTAGCTGCTATACTTAGTGAACAGAAATTGCAGTGTCTAACTTTGATAAGCAAAGACAGTGCAGGTTGCTGGGGAAAAAAATAGCTCATTGGCCTCAAAATGCTTCATTAATAAATACAGTTTTGAACTCCACTTGTTTTACATTCAGAACAGATGGCCTGGCAAGGCCTAAGGATGTTTAACCAGGCCCTGTCTTTACCACAACATTTGCACTAGAGTAATGATTAGCACAAAGCCGCTTGGCAGTTTTGAGTTTTGATTGTTGCAGATAAGACCTTTACTTCCAATGTCTTAGAAAGTCTTAGAAGGATTTTCTTCTTCCCTCCCCACAACCCAAAACCCAGAACCTTGCCCAGTGTCCCTACCCATAGCCCACGTTCAGAATGTCTGCTAGAACTGGAGTTTGATCTAATTTCTACTTCTTTCAGATGGATCAGTTTGTTGGCTTGAATGATTCCTTACCAAATATGAGAACAGGCCACACCAGAGAAACACCAATAAATGTGATGCAAATGCAAAACACTTAATACACTGTATCCAAGTATGGATATAACCCATTACTGCGCATGTTTAAAATTAATTCTTCTCCCTGAGAAGAATGAAGTAAAGTGGACTGACAGCCAATGTTCTCAGAAGAGATTCATCAAGATAATCGCTACTGACAACAAAAGAAAAATGTCTTAAATACATCAGGGAACCACCTGCACTGTGGTCCTTTATTAAAGCAAGTGCTAGTAAGATGTCTAAACCAACTTGTCAAGAAACAGAATATCTACAAATTACCTTGCAGATTTGTGACATATTCTCAGAATATTAGAGCTATTTTAGACCAAAGCTATTTTAACAAAATGTGTGCTTAAAGTAGTGCTGCTTTGGGGATAATTGTGCAAGTACAATAAGCGTCTGATTATATACTTAATGGCCAGGTACAGGTATTCTTTTCATATTGGAAAGTGTATTTGTCTTGCTCTTACATTTTTGTTGCAAATGGAATTGCTCAACTTTGTGGTCTATTGCTAAAGCTGTAGCAAAGTTAATTCCTATTGCTTGAACAAAAGGTAAGTGCTTTTGAAGTAGGATGATCAGATTTTTGTCCACTCTCACAGAGAAATTTCAAATGCCTGTTGCATGGTGATAACCACAAAGTGCTAGGTGGGCATGGGTTTCTTAAAAGGCTTACAATTAAGTGAAGTTTTCATCCCTTTCCTAACACAGATAATTCTGTTACTTCTGTCTCCAGGACATGAAATGGTAGAGTAAGTAATTTTTAATATTTTTACCATAAAACTTGCCTGCTACCAAGTCATTAAGAGGCAAGTAATTCTGAAAGTTGGGAGAAGAGCTACACAGCAGTAAAAACAGCGGATGCATGAAAAATGATTATGCAAGATGAACATACTAAGATTTGTTTAGAGCTAATATAAGGCATGGCATACACACAAGAGAGAAATGTAGTTTTCTAAGGAAGTTTAGCTGAATATGTCTCTGGGATATATCTCAATCATTCCTCTTGCACAGGCTGGGCTATGAGCTTATACTGGGGATTTCAGTTCAGCCTCATTTCCTAGACTGCTACAGATGCAGTATGAAAAAAAGCATTGCCTTACGTAGTGCTGCCATTTAATCTATTTAGCATTATCATTCTCTTAACATTTGGCTACCATCCCAGGAAAAGCACATAGGTCAGGGAAACATTTGCAAAATAACAGAGAAGCCTTGGAGGAGTTAATTCAAATAAATGAAACAATTCTTTTCTGCAGGTATCTTAGAAAATCCACTTGCATAAATTAAAGAAACTTAATATCTAGGAAGAAGCTGATTTTTCACTCTAGGTATGACGGTAGTATGCATAAATAAATCCACTGCCAGTTTTTAAATTAGCTATCTGGACAACAATGGCAATGAAAACACAACCCTTAAGTACGTTAGCAAGTTGCCTGTACATATGGCAACTGCATGGGTAGAATCCCTAGGCACCTTGAGCTCTGTTTCCTGGCTGACAATAAAACCCAGACTGCCAGATCTTTACTCTGCTGCTTTTTTCCTACTGCAGTCAAGCCTGAAACTTCTTATCTGAACATACTCTAGATCTCCTGTGTTGTTACTTTTACCTGTGCTTCCTCTTGGAGGGCAAAAAAAGTATCTATGGCTCTGAACTGTGCGCCTATAGACTTGCTCCAAGACTGCACAGACATCCTCACCTGTAAAATTGGCAGACTTGAGGTAAAATCATATGACCTAATATAGTTTTTTCCTGTAGCTGTTCCTAGAGAAGATAGAATGAAGTATTCTCTAGTTTCTGCAAATGAAGAATGGAAAGGAGACAAATGCTTCCTTGCTCTTTTTGAGGTCATCTGTCCCATCGCAAATTCCATTTAAACAGGCTATAAGAACCCTGGTGTAACAATCAGAGAAATGGAACCTTCAATCATCTCCATTGCAATCAAACTTTTTCATTTAGAAGCAGAAGACTGCAGTACAGGATGATACGGTAACTCATTCTGCTTCTGTATATCAGATAATTAATTCGTAAGGATGCTACATCTGTTATATGCAGGGGGGAAGAGGGAGTGCCATAAATGCAGAGGAAGCTGCCAGTGTGCTAAGGAACAAAATTCCATTAGTGTCCACAGATTTCTATCAATTTGCATATGCAGACTTCCTCTGAGCACAGCTTCTGACATTCAGAACAAAAATAATGGTTAAGAGGTAAATGAGACCACTTGCATTTATTTTCATCAGCAACAAGTGGGTTTAAATTATCACAGTGGCACTGGCATGCTATGAAAACCTCTGAGTCAATCAGGAAGTAAAAGGAAGTAATCAGTAAATTGCGGTAGTCTTAAAAGTAAAAAAGAGGACAAATTTAGCAGGAAGGTCTGTGAAACTTGACATGAAGGACAGTTGTCCCCCCAGCTGCTCTCAGTTTGTTTTTGGTAAAAACAAATCCATTTTCAAAAGTTAGTTTAAGCTACTTGGCTACACCTTAGAGTAAGAACAAGGCTTTAAAACATGATTAGAGTAACCAGACAAAGTAGAAAATACACAAACTGAAAAAAACCCATCCAAAATCTGCCTCACTACTTCATTAGGACTATACTAATAAGCACTAAGAGAAATTGGTCACCCAATAAATGTCAGAAGTAACACTTTTAACTGGAAAAAAATGGCAGAACTTGTGGTTATTTAATCTGAAAACTGAGATTCTTAGAACTCAAAGACCAAAAAAAAGAAAACCAACCCAGAAAGAAACCCAAGAACAGAGGTTACTCACTAAAGGAAGCCAAGTTAGAATGCAAACAAATGAAGAGTAGAAAAGCTGGGGGACCTATGCTGCAGCTCTGGTCCCCCAGCTTTCCCTGGCTATGCATCAGTGGCACATCCAGAGGCTGGGCTTGAGACCTACACTTACCTCCAGGTTTCCTTCAAAAGGAAGTGGTGGCACAAGTGAAGGGGGTGATCTATGTTGCTCTCCAGCAAGCCTCCAGCAAAGCTGGGTGTGGAGGAAAGGGTAACCTGAACTGTGGAACATACTAGGGAGAGCTCTTGTCCCACTATGTAGACTCAGGGTTGACAGTGATCACAGCAGTACAGCAGAGGTTAGTTTTCAAATAAATACCTGGAAGGACCCATAACAGACCTTTTCCACACCAGTTTGCCTAATTCCCCTATGAAATAATTTGGCTTTTTTGTCATTTACTAATTAGATAACTTTCCAGGCCCGTAGTAACATTTTTCTAAAACAGATATAACCCAAAGAAAGCAGTCCATGACCCTGTGACTAAGACACTAACCTGGGATATAGAAGTCTGCACTTTAGAAGAAAAAAATCAGGTCTGATCATTTGTTTTCAACAGGGGTTTCAATCTGAATATTTGTCCTCTGTTTACATGAAGCCAATGCATTTTCCTGCAGCATTTGTTATCTTATACCAAGCAAGGCAGGAGTAGAGGGCTTCAGAAATCTGTAAAACAGAAACCTGGGTTATGCTCTGAGAACAATGTAAATCATTTACTTCCCATGTGGGAACAACGTTCTCCCTCTATTCATCACTAAGACCATTTTTGTCAGGAGCACAAACTCAACCACAAGAATAACTTCTGAAAAAAATAGAACTAAAGACATAAAAGTAATCTTAATTATACCAAGTGAGTTTCAGTGAACAGAAACACCTGCCTTTCAGCAAACAGCATGCACAGGAGCTGTATGCATGGATTTGATACATTGCATAAGAAGAGAGAAGTGTCTCATTTAGCTGTTTGCTGAGAACACGAGAGCATTTTGACAAGCTGTGCTAACATACTAATAGATGGGATTAGAGGCATTCTCACACAAAATGGCCGGAGTCTGTGACAGGCAAATTAAATTAGAGAGCATTTAATTGACAGGCTCTTGTTTTGGCAGTGAGTGCTGACTGTCTCTCCTGTCACAGGACATGGCGGGGCCTCGCAGTGCTGCAAGGAAGCAGCCATGTTGTGCCGCGCCATGCGAAGCAAACGGCTGGTGGAGTCTGGGAGCATCACTGGTGGGGGTCTGCCAGGGGACAGAAAATTAGCTGAAGCAAACCACGAACTTTGTCATGCTCTCGTTGCTTCTTGAGAAGTTCCTGCCTAAAATGGCTGTTCCTTAGCTCCACCAGCTGACAGACCTGTGCCTGGGGGCCCTGTCTGAGCTGAGCTCTCACCCTCACCTGGGCAAACCCCACATGAGTCAGGGCACTGAGAGCCTCACTGGCCCTGATGGCCTCCCCCACCCTGCCCAGGGCCCAGGACCCCATGTCAGCCCAGGGCCTGTCAGTCCCTGCCACAGTGACACCCCAGCAGTGCCAGTCTCCAGCTCCCCAAAGCCCTGCCCTGCCCAACCACAGGCTTACGTCCTGGCCCAGCCTTGGCCCAGCCCCAGCCCTGCGGCCCTGCCCTGCCATCCCAGGGCCATATCTGACCCTGGTTCCCCTCAGCAGGGTCTCATCAAAACACACCTCACCCTCAGCAGGTCTTGGGCAGGGGTCTGTCATGATGCCTCACAAGCTTGGTTTTCTCCCCAGCCCCCCCTCAGAGTGCGACCTTGTGGGGCACAGGCCAAGGCATTCTGTTCCCCCAAGGGACTGGCTCACCACTGGCTTTCATCCTGAGTGTCAGGGGACCAGCTGGTGCCTCCCCAAAACACCTGGCAGCTGTGAAGGGGGAAGAGGGCCTGCCTGTGGGGCTGAGAGCATCCCCCCATGTTGGGGGCTGCGAGCATCCCCCCATGTTGGGGGCTGCTATGAGGGCCAGGCTGCGTCCCTGCCATACTGCAGGAGCAACAAAAAGCCCTCTCTTTTTAAAGGACTGAATTGTCTGCTCATACAGCAGGCTTTGACTTGTGCAATAACTTTTGTATTGTGTTCCAAAGTGCCAAATTCCACTTCTACCCCAAATCACCAGCCATAAGTTTCTGTGCTTTGTAGCAGTGCTGCTTATCCTGCCCTTACACACTCTGAAAAGGTGTTTGCAAAAAAACCAACATGTTTCCTAATGTCTGCTGTTTGTAGTGTTAAGCAAGTAGTCATTTTGTTCAGTGTTACCTGAAAAAAATTAATCCACGCATGTATGATAACATTGCTATCTTTTATTGAATAGAAAAATATCAGTATCTGAATCTTTAAGTAACTTACAAACCACTTCTGGGCATGAAAATAAATGGATTGTATGCTATCAACACTCTCATAGCTTCTTGTTTGCGGGAGCCAAACTCAGTGATGACAGTGCTTTTATAGGGTCAGATTTTATATTTCCTTATTGCTTTCAGCATGCTGCACTAATCTTTCTAATAGCTCGTCAATAACTGAATATCTCAATGAGAAAGTATCATCAAATGAATATGTAGTTCAAGAAATAGGGGGAAAATCACTTTGAAAGACTTGAATCTAATAAAATGTGAGTATTGAATGATATATTATCACAGATGCCAATCTTCATGGAACATTAGCCTATTCCCTGATGCTAACCTTATGTACCAATTCCCAACCTCTGCAAAAAGCAAAAACTGAATAGAATAAAATGATGGAATACAACACTTAAAACGCAGTCTAAAAGATTCATACAGCTACATATATTAGCACATTAGTATTCCTTATAGGTCTTTAACATAAATGTACTTCTACACTGTACCCCTACTGTTTTTCTAATATCTAACTGCTGCAAGGATCAGAAATGTGAGCACTCCAGAAGGTTTTCGAGAGACCAGTACATTAATTGGAACGAGCTAGCCTAATATTTGGGCCTCAGAGTGCCAAAAGCCAAATTCTTCCCTGGTGTAAATGTCAGTTTAACCCCACCTGAAAAATCTGTTTGTGAAAGTGCTTTTCCCGTAGGCATTTCATAGCATTTACCAAAGCTGAAAAGGAACTTGGTACTTTGCACCCATTTGTAACAAACCTGTTGCTTTTCTAAGCATTGGTCAGTGGAGAAGAAAATCTTTAAATGTATGATATGGTTGCAGTATATAAACATACATTTTGCTTTTTCAATAGATATTCTGTTATGGGGTCTATATTGCTTTTAGCACAGATATATTTATAAAGTAAATTTGCTTTGTTCATGTACTTCCTGAGCAGTTTAGTAGCATGGGAAACAGTGTTTAGGAGAACTGCAGAGGCTTATTGGTCTTGTTACAAGTCCATAATGCCACCTGCTAATGAGAAAAGTTTAAAAACTTCATATGCACTTCTTGTAAAACTTTAGGTTTTGCAGGAGAGGGCAATTTTTTCTTAACATTTTCTGCCTGGAAGGATGATGGTTCAGAAGCATTCAGATAGCACAATTATTATTTATGTAAGCATCCATTTTTTAAAATTCTGCTGCATTCTTTACATGATTATTGTTCTGCATTAACTAAACACAATCTTAAAAGTGCTATTTTTTTCCTTTTATTTGCCTTTTTTGGGGCATTTTATTCCAATTAATTCCTTTTTAATTATTTCAATAGAAATAACTAGATGGGTCCCAATATTTATTCTGTTCCTTTTATTCTGCAGGTAGTAACTCTGCTGGGCACCCTGGGACTCGAGTGAGACATAGGAGCCTTGCTTCTGTGGTACCTGCGTAGGAGGGAATAGCTGCCCTCCTGAGCACCCAGCAGAGCTCGTGATGAAGGACTGGCTTTGCTCAGTCATGCCCTATGCCCCTTGCTTCTCGTCTTCTTTCCGGTCACAGTATAAGCAAGACTCACATTTATTTCATGACTCAGATCTGCAAATAGTCCTGACTTTCTGCTTGCCTATATGTGCATGCCTTGGAAAGAAGTATTTAGGGACCTCTGATTTGAATATTTTTAGTTGCTTCTCCTTGGGCTTTATTTTTTTACTTTTGCAATCATCATTTAGTCAAGCTATTACAATAATAACCAGGATGAGAACATATATCTTATCTATATAGCACAATAACACATTGTCTTCATACAGTTTAACATGCTACTTCTTTTTCACTTGTTTTGCACCTTGAGCAGATGTCATCATTCAGCTGCCTTTGGTGACACAGGCAATAGCATTTTTACTTGTCTCTATAAATATCATTCAGAACCAGTCATGTGGTTTAATGTTTTCTGTTTAAAATAGGTAAGTGGTTTATGGTATTTATGGTATTTAATGTTTTCCATTTAAAATAGATAAATGGTTTATGGCATTGCATCTGATAATAACACCGTTTCTGGAGTGCCTCAGATTTATCTATAGCTGTATGGATGTGAAATATTCTTCTTTGTTCAGGTTTTTCACTGACTCTGAAATATTCTGATATTAGTTCCTGAAATACTCTGATTCTGATTAATTATTAGAGTATTTGTGCTGGCAGCTGGACTGGATCAGATACAGATTCCTTTCCCTTCATCACAATATCTGCTCAGTATTAGAGGTGTGTCATGGTTACAGACTCCTGCTCACACTTTTTGTTGGTAATGAGCTGGGAACACAATTGTTTGGACTCTTTCAAAGTATTTGAACCTCTTGGTTATTTTCAACCGCATTTGATGCAGGGGTAGAAATATAAAAGATATTAAATTTCTACAAATATTGTGAAGATAAGTGCCTGGGAGAGAAGTGTGCCTGAGGGAAGGACAGGGTGAGCTGTCACCTGGACTGTTAGCAGCCTGCCTGGATACCACTGGCTTAGGATGTACTGGCTGGGGGTAGGGAGCAATGCAGGAGACGGGGGTATTAAAAATGTGGAAAATAATTAGGCTATCATAGTGGGCATGCTATGGCTACAGGAGAGAGCTGAGACTATCTGAATATTGGATATTGGATATCCAACAGGGGTATTGGATGTATTGGATTAGGGTGTCATTGGCAATAGAAAGAAAGGTACTGGATTGCTTTGCTGGTCGTATAGGGAATATGTGGATGTTACAGTCATTGCAGTGAACAAGTATAAGGGACATCAGAGATGTATGTAAACAGGCATTGTTAGTTCTGCTGCTCACAGGAAAACTTGCTTATGGCAGTTTCTGCTAGCTTTGTAAGTAAAGGAACATCTTACAATTTCATCCCCAAACTGCCCATCCCTGCAAGCATCTGACCCAGGAACATGCAGGGGCTCTGGGCACCCAAACCGCTGGCTGGGCAGCGAAACCTCCATCAGATGGTGGGCAGACAGCCTGAAGTGCAGCCTTTTCTGCTGCTGTGGTGCCTGAACACAGGGCTCTAGGTGGGTGCCCTGGGACATGGTGCCTGGGGGGACCCAGCATGTGTGGCTGCCTGGCTGGTCAGCCTGCTCCCTCAGAAAATCAGAGCTGGATAACCATGAAAACAAACCACAAGAACAGGGAAGTACCTTGCTACTGCAAACACAGCAACCCTTGTGGGATGGGACCATGCACGCCTTCGAACCTGCCAGGCACGGAGGGGCCCCAGCTCAGTATGTGGAGCAGGAAGCATGTGGTGGCCATGTCCGTGTCAAAGGAGGCATTTGGGGTGACATGACCACATTGCAAGTCGGCGTTGGAAACACAGATGCTGTTTTAAAATGACCTGTGGAACCTGACTGAAAATAACTCTCATTTGAGGGTCAGTCACCTAAGTCATCTAAGTCTTTGGGAAATTCTATTATTTGGGAGCAACTTGGTTTGTTTAAGACACTTAAGTCCCGCTGTAAGTCCCTTTGTAAGAATACTCCATTCCTGTAATAATAATGCAAACATGCTTTGATTTTCACATATTTCCCTCCTGCAGCTCACAATGGCAATAGGATTACCAGGATGCCGCATGCAGTAGGATCTTTCACTTACACACTCAGGGGCAACTCTTTGAAAAAGCAGCCCTAAAAATTTCTTGCTTTACCATACATCTGAAAGGAGACCTGTGCTTCCCTTCTAAAAGTCCCAGCCCACTTGTAAAGGTAGTCCTGGTAGACACCCAGTGTCAGTTCCTAACAGTAGTAAGAAGATGAGTATGTTTAGTGAGTTCTTATCACTTTCCTATCTGTTCTACATTGTTTCTTCTTTGCTATTATTATTAACTTATATTTGCTTCCAGAGGACCCATTTAGGTCTGTGTTGTTCTGTGCTGGAAACTGGTTATTGTAGTTATTACTGTTGCCAAACAGCTGTGATACAGCTCCTCTCATCAGCCCATTCAAAGTTTATCAAAATCAAGAGAGTGATGGCTTCACTGTATTGACCTGCTTCCTACAAAGTGGATTTTATATATTTAATGTGTAACTCTCCAGGGTTATGAGAGGGAGCAGCACAATTTCCCTCCAGTAAGCCTTATCTCAGGCCAGCTTCCCTGCGAGGAAAATTTACCTATGATGGGTATCTGATAGGAAGGCAAAGTACATTGTACACTTTTTTTTTTCTGTTAGACAAACATTTGGTAGTGGACCAAGAGCCAAGATGCCTTAGAGGAATAAATAATAAACTCACATTTGGCATATTCATTACAAACCCACAAGGTTTCTTTGGGAATTGAAGCAAGGAAGCTTCTATGATCTGCTGGTCACACAGCTCTATTCCTGCTGTCCTCATGGAGATCAATGCTTCAAAAAGATAATCAACAGCCTGACACATCAATGGAAAATTGTTCTTGAAAAACCTTTCGTCACACACACACACAAAAAGTTGTTCTGTGTTTCAGTACTTTTATCCAATCAGGTTAAACATGTCTAGCAAAATCTAATCTAAAATAGGAGTTGATGTACAAACTTAAAATTGAACTCATATTTATAGAAAAATATTCCATGCTGTTGTTTGACTTCTTTTTAATGTTTTTTAATCAGAAGAACAGAAATACATAACGTGGAGGAAAAAACCCAACCCAAATCCTACCGTGTGTTGCTGAAGTACTTTTGTATTTTTCAGATTGAATTCTTCCAGGTAATCTTTCAAGTAATTTAATGTACTTTTGTAGCTCTGGGAGCACAATTATTTTATAACTGTAAAAGAATGGAGTAGAGTTTTGTGTTGGAGGCTTGGTAGATCAAGATTTCCTTTTGTTTGATTTTAAATTTTAACTACTTTTTACCCTAATAAGCAGTTGTGCAAATTCACTCAGATCTGAAAGCTAAATCTTTTCTGGCTCATATCTCATGACCTGGAAAAAAAAAAGTTGCAGTTGCAGCTTGCTGTCATTTACACTTGAGGAAACTAACAAAAGATGAGTGCAAAATTGATTAGGAAAACATGTTCAGACAACAGTATGTACAGAACGATAGTTTAGTTTCAGACTGGAAGAAGTTATCTACTGGGCTCTGCAAGACTTGTCCTGGGTCAATATTTTTATTAATAACTTGGATGATGGAATAGATAGCACAGTTTTTAAGTCTGAAGATGGTAGTCAGGGGTGGCAAATATGCTGAAGGACTAGGATTCAAAACAAAGTAGATAAGGGAAAGGGATCTGAAAAAATAGAAACAATTCAACAATACATGTAAAATGGAACATAGGAATAATCACCTGCATAGACTGGAGACACCACAGTTTAGATAACAGTTTTGCAAAAAAGCTTTGGGCATTAACAGCACATGACAAACTGAACATGAATCAACAGTGTTATGAAATGGCAATCACCAGCCTAGAAGCTAAATGAAAAGGAAGTTGTATAGAATCATAGAATCATTTAGGTTGAAAAAGACCTTTAAGATCATAAAGTCCAACTGTTAACCTAACACTCTCAAGTTCTCCACTAAACCATGTCCCTGTGCACCACATCTACACTTCTTTTAAATACCTCCAGGGATGGGGACTCAGTCACTTCCCTGGGCAGTCTGTTCCAAGCTGTGGGTGAAGAAATTTTTCCTAATATCCAATCTAAAGCTCCCATGGCACAACTTGAGGCCGTTTCCGCTTGTCTTATCACTTGTTACCGGGGAGAAGAGACCGACACCCACCTCGCTACAACCTCCTTTCAGGTAGTTGTAGAGAGCGATAAGGTCTCCCCTCAGCCTCCTCTTCTCCTGACTAAACAACCCCGGTTCCCTCAGCTGCTCCTCCTCTGGACTTCTCCAGACCCTTCACCACCTTCGTTGCTCTTCTTTGGATGCACTCCAGCACCTCAATGTCTTTCTTGTAGTGAGGGGCTCAAAACTGAACAGTATTTGAGCACTTAAAAAAAAGAAAAGAACAAACCTGGATCAACCAGGCAGTCTGGAGCACAACAGGGAAACTACGGAAAATGTCACATATGGAAGTGGATTTTATTAGTCTGGGGCAGTAAAGGCTGAGATAAGATACTGTAAAAAATACCTTTCTTTGGAAAAGGAAGGGAATATTCTGCTCTCCGTATTCCCCATGGCTAGAATGCAAACAATGTGCCTCAGCTCTAGCAAGGGAGAGTGAAATCAAGCATTTGGGAAAATGTTTAAAAGTAAAATTGATGAAGCTATGTAATAGGCTGCCTGGGACAACTGTGGAATATCTAACAGTGAAAACTCATTAAGAGCACAACAAAGTCCTCCATTTTCTTATTGTCATAGAGTGCGGTCTGCAGATGCTAATTCTTGCTATTGCACAGACCTATTACATGGTGTCAAACAAGGACCTAAGCTTTTGCAAATATCATGACACGTTTCTGTAGTTTCAGTTGTTCAAGCACAGCGACTTTAAACCTTGGCCATCCAAAGAAGGTAACGGAGCTCAGGGCAACTATCAAAGAAGCTGACTGATCTATAAATTTAAAAAGTTAAAATTCTGGCAGATTAAAGGTATCTTTTTTTAGTGATGCTAAAATATCACAACATTCTTTTTGATGCTTTTCAGGATCTGGCATTTCAGGAATTTATAGAAAGGAGATCAGAAAATCTTACTGCTGATATGAAAAAATTTCTCAGTCAAAGACAACTACTTTTACTATAAGCTAGCTACATTATGAGACAAAAGCATAGGTCTGTGCGCTGGACCACATGAAGCTGTTTTCCCTTTGGATCTGTGCTGTGAGTCTGGGGAAGTGTAAGCTCTGTTTGACACCTTCTTGGCTGACAGGACATTTGGAACATCATTCTCTCTTTGTGCCTCATTTTCTTTTCCTCCTGACCTGCTTTGTGTGGCTTTTCTTAGATCTAACTTGTTGCGAGGCTGCCTCTCAGACTTTTTCCGAGGCAGGGTGCTAACATTTATCTAAAGGTGTAGGAAGTTGATTCTGTGTGAGACCTCTTCCCCTTCGGCATTTTTGTTTGAAACTGGCCAATGTTTAAAACAGAGCAGAGGCACATGGACCCATATGTACAATCTGATCCCCTGGACTTCGTTTCCATAAGGCATCAGACAAAAATGCTTTAAGAACATCTTATTATTTTCCCCAGTACTGGTGGGAGAAATTCTACTCAAATGCCAAATGCTGAGAAGCTGATGAGATAAACATCTTTAACATCTATGCCAGGGTTGTGTTTTATATCAGCTATGAAGATTAGACTTTATCAAAGGAAGAAAACTGAAGTCAAGACTATTGTTTGCCTAATAAATGAGCAAGTCTGGAGTGTTACTGATTGTTACTGTGCTCACAGAGCAATGTAGACCCCTTCATTTCTTAAAAATATAGTAAGCCAAAAGCAACAAATATTGATACCATGAAGCTGAATCAACTCATCAGCCTTTACTGAAGGCATCTGTAGAGAACATAAGTGTCCATTCAGATTGTAGGCCAATAGGATGTACAAAAAGAGGCAGAATTCCTTTCAGCTGCCAAGGAGTCAAAGACACTTCTGCTACTCGCCATCCAAGTACCTGTGATACTACAATTCCAACTCCCTAAAAACTGTCTTGCTCCTTTCAGTGGAAGTAGGAATGAAAAATAATAAAAACACATCTTTATAATTACATTTAATGGGTGATATATGGCTCTGAATCCATATTGAATTGTTTTACAAGAATCCTTTTTTGACAGTGAGTCCACTTTCAAGCGCAGTATTCAACAGAGGCAAACCCCATGGTATATTTGGCTAGGAGAAGGATTCGATAAACAGAGACAAAGATGAATGGAAAGAAAAAAAGGAGGGAAGAGGATCTTGCAGGTATGGACTGAGGGAAGAAAGTTGAGGGAAACAACAAGCTGACACACTCATCCAGCACAGAGCAAAACCTGCCCTTGCAGAACTGCAGGAAGTTTCAGGGAAAATGTGATAATTGTCCTGAGTTTTCCAGCTGAGGAAATGAGTGACTACCAACAATTCATGGAGATAATAATCTGGATAGTTTCAATTTTAAGTAAGTCTTCCTTATAAGTAGATTATTATTTTGTAGACCAAATAACGGTTCCTGGTAATAAGCTGGTGCAGAACACAGTACTGCATAAGTAGAATTATCATTTGCACAGCTGGTGGTAAAAGCAAAGAAAAAGGCTACTCAACATTTCCTGGATTATTTTGTAAAGTGAAATTAATTCTTGTGAAAAATGACAGACAAAGAGCCCTGTAGCAAAGTCTTCATTGATTTCAGCGGAGCAGGATCGGTTCCTGAGCCGAGAACACAGCCAAACCCAATGTGCAGAGCCAAGACAAGATGCCATGGTTGCTTGCCAGAGGGGTAGTACCCCTGCCTAGGAGCCTAGGGCTGATACACTGATTGACCTTTTCAGTCCTTGTCATTTCTAATAAGACTGCCAACAATAATGACACCTAGGGATCAAAATGCCCATCTGCTATGTATTAGGCTGAGAAAAGCAGCTGCCTAGGTGCTATTTACAAAGAAATGTAACTTAGAGCTAGGTATTTGCCCAAATGCAATAGCTGCATAGGAAGGGTTATGACTTCCTCTTGGTACGGGGTGGTGGTCAATATTTCATGAGAAGGGCACTTTCAGCACAGTGAACTGAGTGCTACATGCAGAAGCATCATCACCCAGCAAATTACAGATATTTGCACTGAGATGGGCAGGAACTAGCTGGACCTGCTTTGAAAAAGGGTTTGGAGACCAGATGGCATCCAGAAGCCTCTTCCAGAGTAAATTTTTCTGTGAATTTCTGGTGGTTCTGGACAGCATTATCTCTGTCTACTTTGTCTACTTCTGGCCCTGGACACTAGATGCAGACAATATGACACCCAGAGGTTAATATCCAGCAGTTCTGCTACTGCAGATTCTACTGGTCACAGAGTGTCTCCCTGACCATTGCAGAGGTGTGAGCAATGGTCATACCAGTCTTTTTAACTGTAACAGACTTAGCACAGCGTCCACCATTCAGACGATCAGCTCGTTGCCTGCATTTAGAACAGATGAACAAATACAACTTTGAAGTTCTTTGATTTGAACTGTGTCCATTCACTGATAAGACCAAACCTCTTCAGTGAGCTGGAGAAATTAAACTCCAACGTAAACTTTGAGTTAGCAAAATGAGGAGGACTTTAGCAGCTCCAAGCAGTATGTGTAAAGGTTATGTACAGTTATTTTCTTTTTTCTTCATTTGCATATTTCTTGTTCTAAAGATAACAAAAAGCATGGTTAAGTTTTCTCAGACAAGACCACAAACAGAAATCACTGGGAGGGTTCTATTTCTTTGAAAAGGGGAATGCTTTGAAAGATAAAGTTTGAAAACTAGGCCATCTTGCCTCTCTCTGGGAGCTTCTGCATGGACACCTAGTAGGAAATCCATTTGGAATCCAGAAACAGGCACACTTGCTTGGAAAGAGAGAGCACTAATTCTAATTTTAATCAAATTTTCTCTTTATAAAAAGCTAGGCAGCCTGAGGAAAAGGATATTTCATTTTAAACTAATCCCACTAGTATGCCTCTCAAAATCTTTGCAAATTTATATTCTTTATTCTATTATTGCAAATTATTTAAAATAATGAAAAGTGTAAACAAATATTAGAGTGGAACTGTAGAAAACCAAAATATAAATTAGTGTATCTATTCCACAAGTTTGTTCTTACATTTACTAATGCTTTTAAAAGTCTGCAGTGACAGGGTTTTTCTCTGGTTTAATGTGAAGCAGCTCTATAAACATGGGCCGTATCAAAAAGCTTCTGATTATTTGGACCTTAAGTGTAATTCTTTTTGTTCGCACTGTGTTTCTCTTGAATCTAATAAAGAATAGGACTGTGTTGGACCACTTAGATGAGCAATGGCTTTAATTTTCCTAGTAAAATGTGATATTTTAAGCAGTAAGCACAGACTCTTGTATGGGCGTTGTTGACGTATGTTTGGAAAATAGGGAAGAGGGAAGGGATTGTGTTCTTATTTCCTGGATTAATCAAAACACTACTGTGAAAGTTCTCAAATAGACAGATTGTACTGGTATATTTGGTAGCATTTTCAGCACAGGGGAAAGACAACTCTTGGTGATTCTCTACAGCTTGTACATGAAATTGTACAAAAGAACTTCACTATTTCTTGAAGAGTCCAAGGAATTACAGTATTAGCCAAATGTTAGTAACCTAACTCAAAACAACAGACATGCAAACTGTATTGATTGACATGCTGACCCTTCTCTCAGCTAAGGCTCACTGAGCTGCTGTTCCCAGAGCAGGGACATTGGCAGGTCATAGCAAACAGCACCACTCCCACAGCCACTGCAGAGGAGTCATCCAAACAGCTTAATACCCTCCACCTCCAGATGAGCTTTATTCAAATATAAATGTTAATCAGAAAGCTCTTTCTCCAACTTGACTTCTTTCTCTTGATTAATTCAGTCTGAGAAATGGAGCTGGTTTGTTTTTCATGCCCAACCCAACCTCCTCTTTGTTATTCAATTTATAAATGTGTCAAATATAATTAAAACTGGCAGAAGCCAAGATTAAATCTAACAAACTGTAAACATTGCTTGTACTTTTTGGTTGATGCAAAGCTTTCACTATAAAAGGCTTTTAAATAAATCAATTCAGCTATTACTGTGCTGCAGCACTGAAACCTTGCTCCAAGTGTTTGAACTTCTCAGGGACACTGTCAGGTCAGCTTAGATTCAAAATCTAAAACATGGCTGGGATTTTGAAATTGCCTAAGGGAATTAGGCACCTGACTTCTACTGAAAGTCAGTGCACGGTGGGTAGTGAATTGACTTTCAGCAGGAATTAGATGCCTTTGAAAAGCCTATTCATGTCCTTGTAAACAAAGGACCATGTCCTTCATGGAGATAAGTTAATATAACTCCTTTGACACCTACATATGCAGCAAAGCATCTGATGCACAAATTTTACAAAACCTGAGACTAGCCAAAAAAACCCTAAGGGCTACCTTTACTTATTTGATTGTATTTTGAATAGCACTAAATATTTGCTTGCAATATTTAATAATTGTATTGCACAATGACATTATTAAGGGGTGGCATAACTATAAGCCCAGGAAATCAGTGTGTTAACGACTTTCACTTTCAGAATGTGAGGCTGCAACTTGCAGTTTAACCCACTGATTTTAGTGGTACTCCTGACCTGCTGAGTGCAGATTCAGAGCCTCAGTACATCCAAGGTTTTCTGCAAAACATTTTTGCATTAAAAAAACCACACCTATCTCTCATTAGCTATCATAAAAATTCACAGCAGGCAATGGGGAAAGTCAGCACTTTTGAAAGCAAGTTTCTGTCTTGTTGACTAAGGTTGCTAAGCAATACGGCATTAAAATTTAGATTGCACAGCTTTGAAAATAGATCCCGGGTTATTTGACACTATTTCCTTTAATTCCCCATCTTTGGGGAATTACTTTGAAAAGTAATGCAAGAAATGAGATGTTATCTGTATTTTTATTGTATCTTATCTTTCACACAGGATGGGCATTTGTCATTCCTATAGTAAATTCTGCTTTTTTTGACATGTGTATGTTTATATCTCCACATGTTTTATGACTTTAATAACCTGATGCTACATTATGAATGGAGCTTTTGGGGATTTCTCTGTCCAATGCCTTTAGAAAAAACAACTGTTTTGTACCATTGGACCAGTGTAAAAAACTTCCCTTCCCAATTTAAAAAGTCTTCTTAATTATCCCCAGATATCCTCTAAGAATTCTACTGGTCTCGTAGGTAAAGCTACTTCATTCAGCATTCAGTATGGCTTCTAGAGGGCGAACTCAATGACAAAGTTGGAAGTCATTTGGGGACAGGATGACATCATGATACAAAATGGCACAGTCACAGAATGTACTGGTCCTTCATCTCTGAAATGGCAATTCACATCTGAACAGAAATGATTAGACAAAATTAGTGCACTTATTCCCTCTTTATCTTCAGTGGACATGAAATCAGACCACAAAAGCGCTGCAGAGAGCCTTGCAACTGGCAGGCTCAGGTCATGAGGAAGCCAGGGCTTGAGAGAGCAGGAGGTCAGGACTGCCCAACAAAGGCAGAGCTAGCATACACCAAAGATCTCATACAACCTTGCCCAATCTGTTTGATCAACACTACATATTAGTCCCTTGCTTTCATAACCATAGATGTTTTTAGATCTATTGAAAATAGCTGATAAAGATTCCTCTGTGGTGATGAGTAACCGAGGCTTGGTATGACAAAGAATGGAAAAGAGCAACATAACTACCTCATATCTCGGGAGCAGCTGAAACCATCTGAAGACCATCTTAATGATCTGCTACTGGGCTGTGTCATATTCTAAAAGATAAATAGTTTCTGTTGAATTGACTATACAGATTGAAATGTTTTATCGATTTCCATCAGTGTGTACATTTCTCTTTCCTTCAATTTGCTTTCTCACCTCTTTTCTGTGAATATTGCCCTGTGTTTAGACTTCCAGAAAGAAATTTTGAAAGATAATTTGATATAGAAGGATTTGAGTAAAAGTCCTATGTGGAAGCCAGGTCCTTCATTAATGATGACATGGAACTATATAATAAATGAACTAAAGAAACTTGCATGTTTTGGTTGTTTGCCTGAGATGATAATGCATGTTACCTCAATCATCTGGAAAACGGAGTAGTGTTGAGTAACTTCTGTGTTCAGTGCCCAGCAAAATCGGACATCTGCAACTAAGAGTTACTGTCATAATGGGAGAAGAAAGCTGCAGTTTTCAAGCCTATGGCTGTTCTGATCATAATGAAAGCCCTGCTTAAGCAATGAGTCAAGTCTTAAACTAGTTCTGCTAGCTGGCAGCAAGAGGAACGCTTCTGTAACAATGAGATCTCACGGTTACCGGCAGTGAACAGAGGCATTGCTGAATGAATTTGGAAAGATGGCTTCAGAGCAGTACTTTTCTCTTTTAATATCTAAGCATTTTTATTCAGTGAGGTTGAGACAAAGAAGGTCTTGGGAGAAAAAAAAAGTGTAACAATGTAATGCATCTTGGGTACTATAATATAATCTAAAACAGTTCAGTGGCAATTTTTGCTAATGCATAACTGCCCCAGAAACAAGTCAGATTGCTTTTCTCACCATAGTTAGGGTTTGGGAGCTGATTTGGATTTTACATGGATGCAGCTATTAGGGATATTCCACTGCTGCACAGATGAGTTGATATCAGAATTTCGACTAATGGCTTCAGCTTGAAGCTCCCCTTGTAAATAAGGACAGCAGGATTTGACTTTTAAGCAGTATATTTTAGCAGTAATATGTCACAAAGAGCTTGCTAGACTTTTCACTAGTTAAGTACAGTTGTTTAATATCTGGGTTAACTTTCTGATATGAAAGGTTTCCAAGAGGTATGGAATATTTAACTATTTGAAACCAAGAGGTTTTCAGATTCTAATATTGTTTAAAATGAGTATTAAAATGTTGTCCTACAGTATTGTATTAGGAACCTAAGTATAAGAACTTTTGGCCAGACTGAAGAAAAAGGATATGATATTAATCCCTAATACAAATTAAAGAGGTTATCTGCATTGTTCTGAATAAGAACTGCATACTGGTGCTTTAAATTCCCTAAAATCGTAGTATTCTGCAAGGTTTTCTAGCTGTGAGAAAGCATTTAATCCTAATGTATGTACTGTTCTCTTCAGGGGGAATTAGATCAGGTCCTTTGTGACCAATTCTGCTGATTTACACTCTCATATACTGTTTATCTTTAATGCGTTGCATGGTTAAAGGAGAATCAGGAATCCAGCCCACTCTTCCTCAAATTCGTGCTAGACTTTATGTTAATTTAATCCCTTATTTCTCCAGTTATTTAATACAAAGCATGATTTCACTGTCATTAAAGATCACCTTGTTTCCTATTTTTATATTCTTCTCACTGTTATTATTCCTCTCATTGAAGTCTCCTTTCTAGTCATAATGAACACTTGGAACATTTCATTGAGAAAAATGAGTAGTTAAACATTTTCTATTTCCCTAATCAAGACCCTGCCATTATCATCAATGAAAGCCCAAAAACAGGTGAAGAATGACAGAATTACATGAAAGGTAAAAAGCACACTGCCAAAGTGATTTTGTGATCACAGTTGCTTATAATAATACACCAAATGTTGGCATGGCAATCTAATTGCATAGTAAAGCCTGTTGTGTAAATTCAGTTACTAGTTGCATTACATAATGCTGATGCTCAATTGCATCAGTCACAATTGAACATAATATGAATAGAAATTTTGAAAAGTCTCTGATTGTTATGGTGGAATAATTCATACAACTTGTCAGCATGGCAGTTTTCAATTTGATTTGATATTTTCGAAACAGAAAGCCACAGTGATTCAATTTTAGAAAAAGTAGCCTAGAAAAAAAATAACGTTTTGCAAATGGAGAGAAGAAAACAGAAGTAAGATAAATTTTTATTCTATCACATTTGACAGTATCCTTTTAAAGGGAAGACTACATTAAATACTGAAGGCCAAATTCTTTTCTCATTCACATCACAATTGTTCCAGGGTAGTCCTACCAATTTTCATAGAGTTAGTCCAGATTTACACAAATATTAATGGCAGCAGAAGCTGGATTTCAAGGCTAGCTGTTCCATAACAGGAATACATTTTAAGAGGTGATATATAAAAGAAAATACTTTGGGGATTTTATTCCATTAAATTAGATCTGCAATATCACATAGAAAGGCTGATTCCTCCTTTGGTATCAGATAAGCTACTTTCAGAAATCAGGTATGACGAGAGCAAGACAGAAAGTTCAGAACAATCTTTGAATTAAGAATATGTTCAGTAGACACACTTGGTTTCTTCCCATACCACAGATTTCTTATCCTGAAATCTGTATTTCACATAAATGGAGGAGAACAGGACATGTTCAGAAAATTGATCTGAAGGCTAAATTAAATTTCTCCTGCAGTGACCTCTTTGAGGCATGGGAATAGGGAAGGCTGAGACTGGTGCAGCTCAAAGAGCAAAGACGTTAAGTGACAGCCCCCCAAAAGTGTCAGAGGTCTTCCAACAGGAGGTATGCTGTTCACATCCATCCTAACCTCTGGCGACACTCTTTCCCTAGCTATTTCCACTTGATTCATGTTTTGTCTATACTTGTTGAAATGGTTCCTACTGTTTCACTGTTATCACTGCTATTATTTTACCTATCCACACTTGTCTCTGCCAGTCTGTTATTCATAATTGCTAGGGCTCCAACCCCACCAGAGAATCCATTTTGCCTTGAATTACTGCTCATTTGCCTTGGATAGCCATTAGCAGTTTCCGACAGCTGTTTCTGCATGATGGCCAGTGAGACTTTATTGGAGGCCAGGAAGTCTTTCATGGAGATCATCTCGCCTGACAGCCGGCGTCCATCTGTGTCATTCTCATTGACAACATCAGTCTCGATGGAGATGTTTCTCCGGCTGCGCACATTTCCCGGCATTACCACATTCCTCCGTGAACGAAATAATTTTCTTTGGCATCTGTGGCAGCACCTGCAGTCCAGCTTCTTTAATATCCAGTTTATGGATTGTTTGATGACAATAGAGATCACATTAAATAAGGAATAGATGCAGCATACCCCCATGAGTATGAAGACGAAATTGCCAAAGCGGTAAAGGCCTTGGCTCTCATACTTCATGTTCTGGCTACTGACCAGATCACCGAAACCAATGGTGCTGAAGGCCACGAAGCAGAAGTAAAGTGAGTCAAAGTAACTCCACCCTTCAATTGGTGTGTACATTGCAGAGGCACAGCAGGAAATGATGAGTGATGCTACACATAAAATCAGCATGACGTAGTACACGGAGGGCTTCCAGCCTGCCAGGCTGTCCACCTCGGAGGTCCCTGAACCCCGCCGGCCGTTGTGAGGAAGGACACCTTTCCTCCTCAGCTGTCTTTCGTGGCAGGACTTCATGACGTAGGCTATGACAGTGATCAAACGCTCCAGGAACAGGTTGAAGAACAAAATGGTCCCTGCACATCCTATAAGGCCATAAAATATCAGAAAGATTTTGCCTCCAACAGTGGCTGGGGTGGTCATGCCAAACCCTGAAAGACAAAACAGAACAGCTGAAAAAAAATCAACCTGTAGTTACCATGTCAGGAGTTTTGTCACAGAAAGAACTGGCAACAAACCCTCATAGCACACATCAGCTCTGGAAAAAAGTGAGGACCCTCCCAGACTATTTTCTACTTGTGCTTGACCTTGTCCCAGCAGTAAGGGGAAGAAAACTCATGACAGAGTTTCCTCCACAATCAGAATGAAACAAAAAGCAGAAGAAAACACACTGAAAAGAAAAGAGAGTTTAGTGAAAGTCTGAATTTTGGTCTGGTTGCTAGACTCGCTCCATCCTACTTTGTGCCTTGGATTACTTCCAGAATCTGTGGTTATTGCACCCACTTCCTTCTCTCTTACGGTGCTCCACACCATAGGTCTGATCCAGGGCTGGCTCTTACCTCATAGGGGTCCATCCCCACCAAATGTTTTTAACCCAAGGTGAAACATTTCTAAGCCCTACTTAGCTCCTGCTGTAAGCGTGGGTGCCACATCAGCCAGCACCAAGCACCCACTGCAACCCAGCCAGGGGAGCCCAGGCTGGGAGCACACACCAGAGGAACAGCCCCTGACAGGGGCAGCAGACCCTCATAGGGATCCCCAGCAGGCATTAGAGCTGCCCTGCATATCACCCTGGTGTTGGTCGCCCATTATCAGCCCTCTTTTAAATCAGCATTGCTGAAGTTTTCCTATTTCTCTGTGTCCCACTCCACAGCTCGAATCTGTATGTGAGTCTTAAGGAGAGTCTCCTCTGGTCTCATCCCCTGTCATGGGATTTCTTAGGTCAGAGGTGCTTCAGCCTTCTCTCAAATCTCTCCCTTTGTAAAGCCTACAAATAGTAATTTTTTTTTGTTTCAGTTACAAATATTGATAAGACAATCTTGCTTTAGTAAGATATTACTGAAGAATAAAAAACATGTCCAGAACATCATTGAGCAAATTCAAGTAATACTCATAATAAATAACTTTGCTGCTTTTTTATTAGGATTAATAAGGGATTACATAACTGATCAATTAAGCCAAAACAATCTTGCTGGGAGAAAAATTGTGTTAGACAAGGGATGCTTTTATTTGTTTCCTTCTCTTTGTGATTATGAGATGCTAATTATGAAATAAAGACATTAGGCTCTGGGAAATAAAGGAAATCATATTTGGTGTGATACGCTTGTGCTTGGAAGACACAACTGCTGTGTGAAGGGACCATGTTTCCAACAGCACTGAATTATGCCCATCTTCCCTTCACTGGAAACCTTCTACCAGCACAGATTCCTCTCTAACACCACTCCTGTCTCACACAGTTAAGCGACAGCCCTTGCCTTCACCCCTCTGGCACAACCCCCTCTGAATGACAGCCCCAAGTGTGGGCTCTCAAGAGTCACTGCATCTTCACCTGCATCCACAGCCAAACCACAGCAACCAGAGGACCTACAGATCTGGCACAAGCCTCCTCCTCAAATTTGTGTGCTAGAGAGAGCTGGACTGTAGTTCTGAGCCTTAGGGAACAGCACCATGAGACAAACTACATAGTCAAAACATTCTTCATTACAAGAACTTTTTGCCATTGTTCCCCTTGGCACACAAATATTTCCACTCACTTTCTACCTTCCCCTTCTGCTCCATAACCTGATCCTCTTATAATTCTAGTTTTGATGCTTATTTTCTGTGCAGTCTGGCTTATATGCAAGTCATGACCTCCACCCTGTGGACAGACAAGTAAAGACTGATGGACGAGGGGAACCTCCCTGCAGCTGGTGGGATCTGCCCAAAGCAGCTGGCGGGTCGGGAGGTGGGGTGCTGCTGTGTCCCTGGCCCACCCTGCTCTTTGAGGAAGAGAAGAGGCTGCAGATTGGGCAGAGGTGGAAAGGTGGGGAGCCTCTGGCACAGGGTGAAGGGCAGGAGGGAGCAGCATGCACCTCTCACAGCATAAAGCAAATGCCCTGGGAAGAGAAATGTAGTTCAGGCTCACCCCTCCAGTGTGGCATTACTCCTTCGGGCTCCTTCCCACAGGCCCCTCTCGGGCTCCTGTCAGTGGCATTGTGGCTAGAGCCTGAGCTCCTCAGGTTACTTTGTTTACTTGGCTGGATTTTATCTCAGAGCTCAGATCTGTGCGGGTAAAAACCCACAAGCAAAGGCTTTACAAAGGCACCCAAACAGGCATGACAGGAAACACATGGTGAACCTTAAATACCAAAAGATGCAGAACGTTGATCCGGAGAAGCAGTGAGGCTCTGACTGTGACTCTGCCCCTTGTCAGCTCCTCCTCTTCAGCAGGGGCACTGTTTTGACATCCTGGACTAAATGTAAATTTTTGTTTCTTTTTTTGTTTGCAAATCTCAATATGTAGCAATTAATACTAACGTTTCCAAAGAAGCACTAAAATGAAAAACCTAAAAGACTATAAATATATTAACAAGTTTTTTTCCTTCAAAGATCATTTATCAAAAATGAGATATAGGCTTTTAGTTCCAGAATTAATTTCAGTTCTTGGAATGCCTTGCATTTCCATGTACTGGGCCACACTATGCCTGGTTAACCTTGACCATCGCAGTATTACACTCAGGATTAATTTGGAATGCTGTATTATAGAGTAGGACTTTTTTGACAGTAAGTACATTTTTCTTCAAAGGGATTCTTGGAGTGTTTCAAACATTCATAAATCCAAGTAAATTTGGTGAATTGTTTCAGCCAAGAAATGAAGGATGGCAAAATTGTACAAGGCTGAAACAGTTTAAATGAAATAAAATGTTCTCCTTTTGGCATTTTTGTGGTATAAGTTTTTGTTTCAAAATGTCAATCACCTTTTGGTAAAAAAAAAATCAGTTGGAAGTAAAAAAATTGAAAAAATACTTTGAAAATCCTTTCAGATTTTTAAAAGTTTCATAATCTTAAAATGGAACACATTTCACTAATGATCAAATCAAGCCTATCAAAAATTTCATTATATTTTATCCTTCTGAAAGACCTAAAAAAAAAAAAGCTGTTCCTATACAGCTTCAGGTTAAGGTTTTTTCCTATTTTTCCTGCTGGCCATCAAATAAGAAATGCACTGCTTATTAATTTCTACAAAAAGTTAATTCTTTCAAAAACCCTTTTCATACAACAACCCTGCAAATGCTAGCTGGAAGTAAATTTTTATCCTTTGTGGGATCTGCCTCTTTTTTCCCCAAAATTGCTGTAAGGAAAAATGTGACTCATTCATGGACAAAAAGGTATGGCAACAGGATTTGCTCCCGTTTTAGTAAAATTATCGATGATCTTGTGCTGTGCAAACACAGAGGACCTATAGATTGGTCAGTTCTTTCGGGAGGTTAGTGAAAGCTCTCATGCCAAAACTCTCCCCTCTAACCTAAGGACACCGAAATAAGCCTGATGTCTGTGCACTGGGATCATACATATTACCTGAGCATCAGAGGACGCACGAGCTGTTCTCTCTGAAAGCAAAGGCAACGCTTAGCATAGCAATGTCTGTCCTGGGGCCAGGTATCTCCATAAGTCCTGGAGGTATGGATGTATCTCCATACGTCCCCTCTGCATCCTGGACCTGGTCAGGGCTTGCAGTGGCTCTTTTGCGTGGAAAGACATGAGTGAAGGCTGGTGCAGAGCGCATGACATCTCCACATGAATCTGGAACATGCACCCAGGCCTCATAGCTGCAAAGTGCACCTGTGTATCCCCACAAAGACACAGCATTAATGCCTCACCATATATTTTCCAGAAGACTGATGAGATACTAGCAAAAGCAGTATTTATCCCCTCTCTTCTGTTTCAGATACTCTACATGGCAAGGGATTAAAAAATGTGGATTCCCTGCTTTGCTTGTAAAATGCCTTTTTTCCCCCTCCATTATAGAAAAGGAGAATGGACCCTGAGGTGCCACTACAGCATTTAAAAACTGAAATATTGCAGCATTTAATTTTTTTTTCTTTTCAAAAAAATAATGTGAAAAAACGCCTGGCAGCTCTCTTCAAAGAAGCTGAGGGTTTCTCTGACACGCCACATGAGATGCTGCCTACCTGACAAACTGAACCAGACAGGAACAGGCCATGAGGTATCTGAATTGCTATTCACATGCTTGATTGAGGCAGTACTTTTAAACCAAAATATTTAATTTTCCAGCTGAAATATGTCCGTTTAAAGTCTTGGCACAATGGTGGGACACCTGTTGCTCTGCCTGGTGTCTTTCTCCAGTCCCTGCACCCTCCCAGGAGAATCACACTTCCCCTGTTTCCTGTTGGGGCACCCCAGCACTGGCCAGCAGCCCCCACTTGCATGCCTGTGACCTGTACAGGCAGAACTGCTCCTGATCTGCCCTCTTTGCATAAAAGAGGGTACAGCCTTACAAACAGCAGACTTTTCATTTCCAGTCCCTTAAAATGTTAAGCAAAGGCAGATTCCTTATAACTTCAATGATTCCTACAAACGCTAGAGAAAAGACTGTGCATATAGACCTACGAGTTCATTTTAACTGTCTTCTTGAGATAACTAAGAGTGTCACGTGCAAGTATTTCTCCACTGTAACTACAAGATCAGGTTTATTCACAAACTGGAGCTACATAGCTTTCACAGCTGCAAGTCATGTTTATCAGGAAATGTAGCTCTTGGTATTGTCATTGTCAAATCAACCATCCAAATACCTGCTACAGTTGTGTAACTAAGCCTTCCTAGTTGCTTGGCTTTTCTTACAGCAAAAATGATGGGTTTAGAAGCAATTGCCATGTTTTTGCTTTCCAGGAGGTGGTCATCCACGTACTACATGTCAGCTGTCTGGGGATTAGAGACTTCAGATGAGCAGGACCAAGCTCAAGGACCCAGAATCGCTATACTGGGTCAGGCCGCTGTCTTTGAAAGTGAAAAGATATAAGAAAGTGTGAATAGCGAAGAAAAATAGGAACAGAGTGATCTTTCCCTGGGACATCCTCCCAGCTCGCAGAAATCAGCAGTTTAGAGGCTTTGAGGACATCACGTTTGATCATCAATCTCATCAAATAGTTTCTCAGATCATTTATACTGTTGGTCTCCATTAAACCTGAGCGAGTAAGTTCCCCAATGTAATTAAGCTTTGTGGATAGGAAGACTTTGTCTAACCTGCTGCCTGACAATTCATTTCAGGCTTCCCACTTTTTGCAGTTAGCTGTAGCGATCATCATTCTCCACACACATTCTCCCTTCACCGCCCCCCTTCTGATTTTATAGACTTCTGTTATTTCCTTCCTTCTCATTTCTTCCCAGTCTGAGGAGGTCAATAATATTTAGTCTCTAGTTTTCAGCCTGCTAAGACATACTTCTAACCAGCCCTATTACCTTTCTTGTTTGTTTTCAACCTCAATGGAGTCTTTCAAAGATAAAGGGGCAGGACCAAAACTATATACAGTATTTGCAATGCAGAAGAACTTTGAATTGATGCAGGGCATACCAATGTGTTGTGCTTTGCTCTCTTTTTCACAGGAATTCCTGTTTGCCTTTTTGATTGCTGTGGATCACTAAACTGGTATTTTCAGCAACCTATCAACACTGGGCCTTAGCTCCCTTGCTCAACAAGTGATGTCTGTCTTGGAGCTCTTCATTGTCTGCCTGTAATTAAATCTTTTTCCATGTGCTTTACTTTGCATTTGTCACCACTGAATTTAATCTATTTTTCTACTTAGTTATTCAGTAACATGACATTCTTCTACAGTTCATTTCAGTCAGGTTTATAGTTGACTATCCTGAATACTTCTCTCTCCTAAGCAGATGTTGTTATCTATTTATTTACCTATTTTCTTACATTGTTTATGACTGTTGAAATGTGCAGGTGTCAGCAAAGAGCCTCAGAGACCCTGTTGTTAATGTGCTCCCATTTCGAAAACTGAATATTGATACCTAGATTTTCTTCTATTTTTTTTAACAGTTATTTATCAATGATAGGACTCCACTTTTCATCCCAGCAGAGTTTTGTTTCTTTAGATGCTTTGATGAGGATTTTTGCAAAAAGGCTTTTGAATGTCCACGTACACCATTACTTTTGTGCAACGTAACGTCCCTCTGCAAAAGCTGTATCACCTTTTTGAATGTCCTGACTATTTACATTCCTGTTTCCATCTTCCTAATGAGCCTCTATGGAAGACAGACTTACTGGCCCATGGTTTCCAGAAATATTTTTGCTGCCTTTTCTACAAATTGTTCTTACATTTGCTATCATTTCCTCTCTGTGCACCAAAACTGATTTTAGGCTATAAACCACAGTAGTTAAACAGCACTTTCATGTTTGAGTTTGTAATTCCTGCATGAAAAACTTCAGTCCTAGCGGTTTGAAAGAGATTACTCAAATAGGATAAGTAGAGGAGAAACCAACATTCAAATGCATAGAAGGGAAACAATAAGGAATTAGAGCAGCAGTCTGATCCACGCAGCATAAGAGTGAAAGGGCAAGAAGTTAAAATGGCAGACTGGGAAGCAAATACAGAATGAAATTATGAAATCACATTAAAGAGGAAATAAAAGAAGTGGCTGACACTTAGGGATTAATTGAAAATACAAGATTGTTTCTTGTGACAAAGAAAAACAGGAAACGACTGCAGGAAAAAATGGTAGTGATGATTTTTTTATGGTATGAGAGAATGCTGATGAAATTTAGTGAACTTTATTTTGCAAGTTGCATGACATTTCTTGAAAAAGAACTATTTCAAGTAGAAATCAAGGTTATAGTTAATCAAGTGGGAATCAGAGTGTTCTGAGTTTGGAAAACTGAATGTTTTTAAGGTACTGAAAAGTGTTTATGTGTGTTTATATGTTTATTTGTGAGATATGTCTGCGATATGGTACTATATTATCACCATTGACAGATATGCATGACAAACCTTAACTTTAGCAGCCTAGCAATGAAGAAGGCCTGCTCAGTAAAAATTTCAGATTTCTATTCTAAAATCAGTGTGATACTGATTTGCCTGTGTCCCACAATATTTTGATGACTACGACCTGGTATTATTTTTCCCAGTATTCAGCTGAACTGAGCAACTGCAGTTGAAGTTAGTTGAATCTAACCAAGTTTAAAATTTCCTTCATGTATTATGCAGCTTTTTCCATGTGCTGCTTAAGCAAGGATTCAGATTTGTTTCCTGAATATTCATACTAACTCAGAATTTCTCTGTAACAGAGCTACGTTTTCAGAAGTTGGAAGGAATTTAAACTCCAAATATAGTCCATAAAAGTTTTCTAAAGCACTGCACACCTCCTATGCAAAGCAATTTTGCCTTGACATCAAAGTTTCTATCTTGCAGATTGTTATTGCAAAGTGCTGTAAAATCCACCTGTGTGTTCATGTTATATTGTATGACCAACCGGACAGCATTCTGTGATGGCATGGCTGGCTGGGTAGATGAAGGGAGAGGAGCAGATGTTGTTTACCTCAACTTCAGCAAGGCCTTTGACACTCTCCCGTAAGATCCTCACAGGCAAGCTAAGGAAGTGTGGGTTAGGTGAGTGGACAGTGAGGTGGATAGAGAACTGGCTGAACAGCAGAGCTCAGAGGGTCGTGACCAATGGCTCAGAGTCTGGTTGGAGGCCTCTAAGTAGTGGTGTTCCCCAGGGGTCTGTGCTGGGTCCAGTCCTGTTCAACACATTCATCAATGACCTCGTCAAAGGGACAGAGTGTACCCTCAGCAAGTTCGCTGACGATGCCAAGCTGGGAGGAGTGGCTGATACACCAGAAGGCTGGGCTGCCATTTAGCAAGACCTGGAGAGCTGCTGGGCCAAGGGGAGCCTGATGAAATTCAATAAAAGCAAGTACAAGGTCCGGCCCCTGGGGAGGAACAACCCCATGCACTTGTACAGGTTGGGGGTTGACCTGGTGGAAAGCAGCTCTGCTGAGAAGGACCTGGGATTGCTGGTGGACAGCAAGCTGACCCGGAGCCAGCCATTGTGCCCTTGTGGCCAAGAAGGCCAATGGTATCCTGGAGTGCATTAAAAGGAATGTGGCCAGCAGGTTGAGAGAGGTTGTCCTCTCCTCTGCTTTGCCCTAGTGAGACCACATTTGGAGTACTGTGTCCAATTGTGTGCCCCCCAGGTTAAGAAGGAAAGGGAACTGCTTGAGCAAGTCCAGCGGAGAGCTACCAAGATGATCAGGGGACTGCAGCATCTCTCTTATGAGGAAAGGCTGAGAGACCTGGGTTTATTTAGCCTGCAGAAGAGAAGACTGAGGGGGGATCTTATCAATGCTTATAAAGATCTGAAAGGTGTGTGGGTGTCAGGACGATGGGACTGGACTCTTTTCAGTCATGCCCAACGACAGGACAAGGGGCAATGGGCACAAGTTGGAACACAGGAAGTTCCACCTGAGTATGAGGAAAAACTTCTTTCCTGTGAGGGTGACAGAGCAGTGGAACAGGCTGCCCAGAGAAGCTGTGGAGTCTCCTTCCCTGGAGACATTCAAAACCTGCCTGAATATGGCCCTATGCCTCCTGCTCTAGACGTACCTGCTCAAGCAGGGGAGTTGGACAAGATGATCTCCAGAAGTCTCTTCCAACCTCTACTGGTCTTTTATTCTGTGATATTCCAAAAGGTTATAGGTGGCCTTCTATGACAAAGTGACTTGCCTGGTTGACATGGGGCGGGCAGTGGATATTGTCTACCTGGACTTCTCCAAGGCCTTTGATATGGTCCCCCATAGTCTCCTCCTGGAGAAATGGATGCGATATGGCCTAGACAAGGGGTCTGTGCAGTGGGTGGGGAACTGGCTGACAGGCCGCACACAAAGGGTGGTGTTAAATAGCTCTTTCTCAAACTGGCAGCCTGTCACTAGTGGAGTCCCCCAGGGATCGATATTGGGCCCAATGTTATTCAACATCTTTATAAGCGATCTGGATAAGGGCATCAAGTGTAGCCTGATGAAGTTTGCTGATGACACCAAGTTGAGTGGGGAAGTAGACACTCCAGAAGGGAGAGCTGCTCTGCAGGGAGATCTGGATGGGCTGGAAGAGTGGGCCAGCAAGAACCTTATGAAGTTCCACAAGGAGAAGTGTAAGATCTTGCACCTGGGAAAACATAATCCGGGAGTGCAGCACAGACTGGGATCCACCTGGCTGGAGAGCAGCTCTGTGGAAAGGGACCTGGGGGTGCTGGTGGACAGGAAGCTCAACATGAGCGAACAGTGGGCTGCTGTGGCCAAGAAGGCCAACAGGATGCTGGGTTGCATCAAAAAGGGCATCACCAGCAGAGATAAAGAAGTCATCATCCCGCTCTACTCAGCGCTTGTCAGGCCACACCTGGAGGGCTGTGTACAGTTCTGGTCCCCGCTATACGAAAAGGATGTGGACAGGCTGGAAGGGGTCCAGAGAAGGGCCACCAAGATGATCCAAGGACTGGGAAGCTGCCATACGAGGATAGGCTGGGAGAGCTGGGTTTGTTCAGCCTTGAGAAAAGGAGGCTCAGAGGGGATCTCATCACCATGTACCAGTACTTAAGGGGCAGCTACAAAGAAGATGGAGACTCCCTTTTTACATGGAGTCACATGGAGAGGACAAGGGGGAATGGACAGAAATTGCTCTTGGGGAGATTCCGATTGGACACGAAAGGGAAATTTTTCACAGTGAGGACAGTCACCATTGGAATAATCTCCCCAGGGAAGTGGTTGACTCGGCCACGTTGGACACCTTCAAGAGTCACCTGGACAGGGTGCTGGGCCATCTTGTCTAGACTGTGCTCTTCCTAGAAAGGTTGGACTAGATTATCCCTGAGGTCCCTTCCAACCTGAGATTCTGTGATACTGTGATTCTGTGATTTATACAGAAGAACAATTAAAAAGTGTAAACACATTGATAGTATAGTATAATCATGCTTCATGATTTCCTAAAGGAAGTACTGAGTATAACCAAAGAAAAGCAAGCAGCTGAAATTCTTATCAATAGTCAGTTTGATAAGAAGGACTGAGGTCCAACAGGAAGTTCTCCTAATGTAGAATCCTCTGACAGGAGGTAAATATTGACTAACATTAAGCAAATATTGATCTAAATCTAACAGTAACATGTTTATATTGAAATCTCACAAGAGGAAACAGGCATCAACTTTCTACAATTAATCAACTCTCCAAAAAAATCTAGTTTCTCTATTTTCTGTTCTCAATACTCCGATTTATCAGCCTCTGAAATTCTAGAAAAGCCAAATTAAAACAAGCACCAGCCTGCAAAAGCCAGACCCCTGAGACAAGGCTGTGCAGCAATCGCACCCAGCTGTCCCGCTGTCCCATCACATCCCATTCCGCAGACACAGACAAGGGGGTACAGCCTGGGGTACTTGTGCCACCCATGTCCTGGCATGTCCTTAGGAGGCCAAAGGGCACAACACACAGCCTCGGGGAATCCAGCTGCCTACTCCATGCCAATATCAGGTTATTTCATCTTTTCTGTTGTAAACTACTCCAGTGCTATTGCTGTAAGTGTTTCTCCTGGATCATTACCCACACTTGTCTTCCTCTGCCTGGTGGCACATGGTTTGGCATGTGTTTTAACTCTGGATGTCCTGGCATTCACAGGTTACATTAATTAAACCTTCAGTTTTTATTTCCTGGTATGCTTGATGCCATGAAAGACTGTGAGAAACAGTTCATAAGTCCTAACCCCTCATGAATGAAGCCTGGCGTGCTGAATATAATGTGTGTGTAGGAAGACTAGGACCAGACATATAGATTTTAGAGTTAATTTTGAATCATGAGATTGAGTCTTCCTATTTTTCTGCAAAATATCTCTCTTTTCTGAGAGGTTTCATTTCCTTTTTGAATGTGTGCAGTTTGCTGCTCCTGCCTTTCCCACAAAGAGGAAGTGGGTAGAAAGAGGGGGGTAACACTACAGCAACAATAATGAATCATTGTGATGCTAGAAATATAAATATCCTAATGAAACAGTTTTCCAGTTTAGCCTGTGATCAGAGCTCTTTGTCTGTGGTGTTGTGCCTGTATTCCTAATACATTTTCTATTTATTTGATTAACTCTTTTCCTTGTTTTTCTCTATCAGTTCTACTTTGGTCATGACTCATGGGGGAAATGGTGAATTACACCAGTGGAACAGTGGAACCGTCACTGAAAAATGATTGAGGATTGTGACAGGTATCAACTAAGCTAAATAGAACCAAGACTTTCAACCGCAGTGACAAGATCATCAGGAAGATAGTAATTAGGAAAGAGAAATATAGAAAGTCTTAGATAGCTGCAAAACTGCTGACCCTACTTCCCCCAGATACATTCTGCACTGAACTATCTATGTAAGGACCTTTTCTGCTTCTAAAAGAGAGGCAGAATAAAAAACTCTAAGAGAAGCTGTACTTCAAAGACTTTCTTGAGAAAATGTCCTGTACCGTGCACTGTTCCTACAGTGTGCAGACACTAATATTTTGGCAAAGTTCACTTCTGCCACGATCACCTATTCTGGTGCTATTGGAGCAGAATAAGTAGTCCTAGGAAAACTCTAGTTCTGCTGGAGTAATTGTCACCCATAGGAACTCTTGTAGGAAAAGCTAAAGCACTCTCAAATCATGTCACATCACTCCACTTATGACACTTCTACATCAGCAAACTTGTAGCATAGTCCTGTTCCGGAAAGGAACAAGGACATTAAGTCCTTCCCAGGAAGAGAAGAAAAAGACACATTTCTGTCAAGACTTTCACTGTGTGAGAGGAGACATCCGTAGAAGCAGGCACAATGCTGTCACAGCTACCTGGCAGAAGTAAACTTGGACTTGCGTCCAATATCTGATATGAAAAAAAAGTCTAGTGTGGTTCATTTTTCTAAATGTATGAGCAAAATCACACACACATGCACATGCACACCACCCTGTCCCCTCGGTCCCCCCACATTGATTTCCCATCAGTGGAAGGTCAGCGTCTGACCTGTGTGGCTGTCTGGTAAGACATATGTTCCTACATGTTGTCAGAACCATTCATTTCAACATGTTGACCCTCTCTCTGACTATGAGGGGAGAATGAGTTAGCCACATTACTGAAACTCTCCATTACTGCAACAATTATTTGACAAAGTAATATTTATCAGGGACAGCCTGGTGTGTGGTAGCATTTATTTCACTGGCACATTTATTTCACTATTTTCTCGTGTAGATGGCTACATGGTGGAGAAGGGCTCAGCCTGCCCAAGAAGGCAGGGGATGTATGGCTATAACAGCTCTCCCTTGTGCTATATGCTCTTCTGTTTCCAGACCTGCCTGTCTGAGTGAGCTCTGCGCCTCCTGCCTGGGCATCCCAAGCACTCTGTGGAGCTGTAAAACCTGAAAATGTCTCCAGAGCTATTAGAGATGAGTCATATCCACAGATACACTGCCATGCTGAGTGACTGGCTGCTTGGTGGCCTGGGACCCTGCCTTAAGTACCATTGCTGCTGCTTCCTTCTGCGCTGCTCCGCACCTGCAATATCATGCTCAGGCAGGCTGAGAGAGATGTAAGCTCCTGCAGAGCTCATAGCAGGGTTAAGTCCATTCCTAAAGGGCAATATTGATGTTGAAACCAATGATCTAAGACGTTTTGATGAAACAATAAATATAGTTACCCAAATACAATCTACACTTTCTCCTACATATTGAGATTTTTTTTGCCTCTCTAACTTTTTTTGAGAGTTCTCAAACTTGGCACAGATCACTCTTGCCACTATTTCACTGAGGCTGACGGACAGGAGGGAGATGCTGCTCCGAGGACTGCACAAGTCCCGTGCTCAGTCTGTGCCACTGTGGGGATATAAAAGACTTGTGTGAAAGATTGTGCATAACATTTTTTTCCTGCTGAGAAAAGCCTTCTGAGAACCCACTCTTGTTACACAGATATAGGTTAGTGTCATGTGAGTGTGTGAATGGGGCTTTGAAGGTAGAAATCGCAAAATCTTGGGGCTTTTGCAGATTTGTTTTTGAAGCGCATAAGAAAAGCTGTTTTTTTGTTTTACTGTATGTGAAGCAAAGTCTGTATTTAATACAGTGAAGTTCAGCTCACAGTGAGTCATTGTTAAAACCAGTCTAAAGAGGTGGATACCTGTTACTCTCATTTCACATATATAAACTGCATGTTCTGCCTTGAACAGAAACCTAACTTAAGAAAAGCTTCCAAAGTTAAGAAATCTGAAAGTACAACATCGGATGAAAAATGTAATAAAAATTAAATTTTAATAGACAGTATCTTTATGGATCTGTTAATAACTCTATTATAATGTCTGTGTAACGCTTAAAGCACGACTCAGAGAGAGAGCCTCTGTAATTTTCATTATTGTAAGTTTTTTATATAAGATAATTTACGGAAACCTTGCCATTCTGCTTTATAGAATTAAAGTTATATTTTATTTAAGGTTCATTCCAGGTCTTGTGTAAGAATGGTACGCTGCCTTGTTACAGCTCCTGTGCTACAATAAATCCCCTGTATAAATATTTTACGCCTACCTTCTGGCTTCCCTTTATAATTTTTATGTAGTTTTTGAAGCCTGAGGTGCTATTCCCAATGCCTTTCCATCATCCCTAGATAGATTTGTAAGTCTGTACACCTTTTGTGTTTCTATAGGGATAGAACAGGGTTCGGTTTTGAAACTACCTTATTATTTTCAGAATTTTGGGGATTTAATGAACAGTCATTTAAAGGTTTGTAGTTTTTATTTAGTCTTAAAATATAAAAACATTTATCTAATTAAATAATCTACAATTTATTAACAGATATGTATTTACTATTTAATTAAATATTAATTTTAATTTGTTGTATGAAAAGGTACTTGAGCCCTATATATGGGTGCAACACCACATCTGGTCCAGCCTGAACACCCATCAAAGCCAGCCATCAATAGTTTGGCAGGCTCTAAAAGGCAGAATAATACCAGTAACTCTGCTGGGGCTGCAGAAGTATTCAAGTGCTCGATTATACCTGTACTAATACCTCCCGGCCTCTGGGAAGGCAGTAAGGGTTCAGACCCTGCAGCTGTTTGCAGAAGTGCTGCAGACACCAGCTTCTACCTCCCTCCTCCATAGAAATGTCCGCCCCGATGGTGACACCAAGCCCAGCTTTGGCATGGCTCAGAGTCCTCTTTAGGTGCAAACCTGAACGTGCATGGCCCCAACAGACAACCTGAAACCCTGCACCGAAATGTGCTTAGCAGGTGATACCTTGGTGTGGATACCGTAATAATGATGAGTGTTAGTTTTGTGGACAAGTAGCATCAACTGCAATTCAGCGAGGGAAGCTGTTAGTGCTCCTGTCTGCCCGCCTCAGGCCTCTGGCAGAGGCTGCAGCCCTACGGCTGCTGTCTGAGTGTACTGGGAACCAGCTTTTTTTGCTACTTCTTTTTGGAGAAATGAAAGCTCTATTTGATGACTTGATAAATAATTATGCTAAAGCAGTAGTGTTTCTCTTGTGCAAAGTAAGTAAATAAAAAACACGTGGACTGCTTTGTGCTGGAGGGGTGCCCAGCCTGTACCTCAAGGGGAGGGTGCCCCTGTTTGTCCATCCCGACTGCACCAAAACCAGGGGACTCATCTGACCCTGCCACTAACCCATTTTTTAAAAATATAATTTTCCATAAAATTATGATAGCTGCAGTATCATAAACTCCAAGCTATATAGAAATTTATCGAAGGAGCTATAAGGAAATATGGTAGAATGAATTGATCCTTTCCATAGTTAAAAAATGCCATGGCTGAGGCGGCAGTATATATAATACAGTAAAAAATAGCAGTCTCAGCAGTTCCATTCCAATTAAAAACCACCATAAAAATACAAATAAATCAGAATTTTAATCACAAAAGAAATATATTCAATTTGAAAGCCAAAAGTATATGCTTTTGGATTTAAGGTCACTGAGAAATGCAGTAACAGTCTGATTTGTGGTGTACGTTTGGTTAACATTTAGCACCAAAAGCAGTCCCTATAAAGACATATTTATGGGAAAAGATGCTTTAAAGCATTGCTCTTCTCTTACCGATCCCAGAAGAGGTTTTTCAGAAGACAGGAATATACTGTGTACACTGTATATATGATGTGTCTGTGATGCATTTAAGAATCAAAACCAGACCTAAAGATCTTGAAGTGTGACTGAAAGAGGGATTAAATAATATTTCTTTTTCTCAGTTCCTTACAGCAGAAGGAACTTAATGAATGGATTCATATATATGCAAGACTGAAAAACATATAATTATCTTTTTTATAAATATATGTGTGTGTGTGAGAGAGATAATCATGTGCATATATAAGGAATACATATATATGTATATAAAGCTTTTTTTTCTGTTGAATAGTCTACCTTACTAACAATAAGCAGCAACTTCAAGCCAAAATTCATCTTGGCAGGGTAATACTTTATCTGAATCATGAATGTAATTAACACTGTTTCAGGAGTTTGTTTTCAGTCAGTCAATTTGTGTAAACATAATAAGTTCATCTATTAAGAAATGGGAACATAATGCTGTGTACTAATTTAGCTATAGGTTCATCTACACTAAAATTTTCCTTTTAAATATTACAAATCTGCCTGTATTTTAAGCGTTTTCAAAGGTTAGTTTAAATTTGCTTATTGTGAATTTTATTCTTGTCATGGATATATAAGATACCTTACATTCCCTGGAGCAAAAAAAGGGTTTCTGTGTCTCCTGGAGGGCATTTTTCACATAATACTGTAGGAAAGGTATATATGTCTGTAGCTTCTGTGATTTGCTTTTTCAGTCCAAGACGTATTAATACAGCTTTCCGCTGGAGTAAAGCTTTAGTCTTTCTTCTCATTTTGGGGTAAAACTGTGGGAAGTAAGGCAGGTTTTTTGGTTTCACCCAGTGGAAAAAAACAGGTCAGGAACTGTGGTGTCTGTTTGTATACTCGTGGTAACAAAAGCCTGGGGAAACACTGTTAGTGGCATTTTAGTGAAGGGGATTTTGTAAAATTTAAGCTCTTCCCTGACTTTAAATAGGAACACTATCAGAGCAATTTTATGCAGCAGTGTCACTTGCAGTTCAACTAAAGCAGCAAGACTTTGGTTGTGGGTGTTAAGCTCAAAAAAAGTGAAGAACAACAATCATCTCCAGCATTATAGGCTGGAAGGAAGCTGGACACAGGTAAGGAAAGCTAATTTTTGGTAAGTGAAGAAATGATATACGTACATGTATGCAATTACATTTTCCTAACCAATTTCAAGCCTTATCTTGGTGGAAGAGAGGAAGGTTGGGAGCCATCGCTACCAGAATCACCACATGCCAAGGGCCTCAGCATTGCTACCCTCAAGGAACAGAAAAACCTCATCTAGAAAATTAGGTTGACCTGATGCTTGGATACATCACACTGAAGGACACACCAAAGCAGCACAGCATAAAAGACAGCACAAACACTCCTGTAGTTCCTCAGAGACTGACAGACAGCCCCAAAAAGCTAAGAGTAAAGACAAAAAGTTGACAGTACCCAAGCAGGTGCTGCAGGGACTGCAAAGGCAAAGCAAGGATCATGAGCTCACACCATATAGAAAAGGCTGTTGGTATGGTTATGTAGGAGGGTTTTTAAAATATTCTGTAAAAAAGAGGAAGCAGATATTAATACTGTGATTAAAATTATAAAAACTAGTAGATAATGCTGACAGCAAATGTTATCAGAGATTTCAGTTAATATTTATCACTGGTGAACTGGTGACAGAGAACTGACGATTCTGTGAGTGCTTGCGAAGAGCACATGATGACAAATTTGAACGCGTTTTATCAACTTTGAATTTCTTATCCATGAATCTGTGTCTCAAAAGCTAGGAGTTATGAAGGGGAAAAGGCTATTTCTTGCCCTTTTTGACATTTTGAAATGGAAAACTTATGCTGAGGGGGCTGCTAGATGGACACTTGGGAATAAAACATGAATTTGTGAAGTAATCATAGAATCACAGAATGGTTTGGGTATAAAGGGACCTTTAAAGATCACCTTGTACACTCTCCTTGCCATGGGCAGGGACATCTTTCACCAGATCGGGTTGCTCAACCTGAAAAATGTCAGGCCACTCCAAAGAATACATCACCTACAAAAGGAGAGTTATTGCCACCAGGTGCTAAAATGTCAAGACAAACTTAGGACATCATACAGGAAAAAAAAGTCTAAGAAACAGCAACATAGAGCACAGTGAATTCTGGCTTGGAGAAAAGAGTAAGTCATTGCCAAAACAGTGTGCTGGCTTCTCTCTGCACAACGACAAGGCATATAGTCTTGTTTTCAAAATGTGTGGCTTTTTCAAAAGGCAAGGACTTGCTAAGTCCCTGGCTTATGGATGGCCTAAATGTAATGCACGTGTCTCTTCCTGTAAAGCCAGAGATGCTCTTTTAGTGACAGGTCTCATGGCATATGTCTGTAAGACAAACTGAAGCAGACCAATGATCCAGCCTACTCATAGGATTTTACAGGTCCAAACACTCATGTAAAAAAGGACCTATATGTAAAATAGGACAGGGAGGTTCACACTGCACTTACTCCACGTCCTCCACAGCAACCTTGTCTTGCTGTCAAAGTATTGTGCCTTGGCAAATGTTAAAAAGAACCCAACACAATACCTACTGCAAGGACTGATTCTCTTCTTACCTACCTGGATGATGACCAATCCTGCTCTCTGTGCATCAGGCATACTCAAAAATCTCAGTATCAGCTGCCTTGCCCACGCAAACATTTAAAAAAGAGCAAGACAAGCATGCAGAGGAGGGTAGAATTGAATGAGATTATAACAAGATAATAAAAAGCGGTCAAAAGCTACACAGCTGGGTGTTTTATGATATAACTGGACAAGTGGTGTACCATAGGACATGCCAAAATCCAAGGATAGCTAAGGTTGGAAGGGGCCTCTGGAGACTGGCCAGTCCAGCCCCCCTGCTCAGAGCAGAGCCTCCCACACAAAGTAGGTGACCAGCCAGATGTGAAGTCATCTAGAGGATAAAAGGGATGCCAGGCTTTCCAGTCAGATATTTATAGATTTGTGGAAAAAAAAATCATACTTTAATGATGTCTGGAAAAAGAGACATTCATTTATGCAAAGATAAAATCGAAGTGAATCCTTTCAGAAGCAAAATTGCAAAACTGCATCTGAAATACTTTTGATCAAAGGTTAAACATCCAATAGTAGCCTTTGAGAGACCCAGAGAAACTCTTTGTTTCTCTCTGCTTTATGAGGTTTCTCTCTGCAAGTTTGTTAACTGAATTAACAGCTTTTGTATGTGAGCAAACACTGCACTGCTGTTGGAAACGTAAGCCATTTCAGAGGGGCTTTCACCTCTGTCCACAGGTATCTGCAGCTACCTGGCCCAGCAAAGGACATGCCTACAAGAGCTCAATATTTGTCAGCCTCCAGGATAAGTGAGCTCTTCTCTGAGTGATTACTTGAAGACAATCAGTTGAAATCATAAGGCTGAAAAATATAAGAGTAAAAACTGTGGTGGGAAATGCCTGTCTGAACTTTAAAGAGATTATGTGGACTTCAGAGTGCAACACACGAACTCACTTTCAGAAAGTCTGAAAGATCTAACCTAGGGCTATGTCCTGCCCTTTGTGCTAAGAAACAGTCACTTAGGAAAGGCCATCATTTCAAACACTGGTGTTAAATGAAGGAAAGACATTTTAAAAAGCAGAAAGATAAGTTTATCACAAGAATCATCCTACTGATTTCAGATTATTCTGGAAGATAGCTTTTCCCAGACTTTCAGGAACTGTTAAGCCTGGAAGCGGAGAGGTTCGGCTGTTGGCAGCCTGGGTACACCACCTTGCTTTGTAAATAGCTTTTTCACATGTGTTTACTCGATACTGTTAATGCTGATCAGTTAAATAACTATGTTTAAATTATTTTTCACATTCTGCTTATGAAAATGGTGAAGCTGAGAAAGTCTTTACTACATATGTTTATCCCAGGTATTGAAGTATCACCTATTTAGTTCATAATGTATTCTGCCAGGGAAAGAATAAATGTGTAAGTCTACAATATACTTGGTTCATTTTAAAACCCTTGAAAAAACATCAAAGTAAAGTCTTGGATCTTTCCAGAAGTTCTGAAGATGTCACCTGTACTGGTAATACATTTAAATGCTTCTAACCTCATTATTCACAGTGCTACTTCCCCAGCTGAACAGCACATTTTACTTTGGAAAAGAAGCACAGAATTAAATAACAGGATTTCTCAGGACTGTAAGTGACCAGTGCTGTGGCTAACTGTGTGAAAACAAATCTGGAAGATTTGAGGCCATTTATCAAGACCTTTGCACTAAAAGGACTCTGTGCAGCCTTTTGTCTCTCTATAATGGCTTCCTGGAAGCCATGTCCAAAGCAGTTTGCCATACATGAAAAGGAAATAGTGCTTTGATACAGCATATAATGCACATGCTGAAAATAGGTGCAAAAGCCAGTGTCACCAAGGAATCTCTTTTAAAATAAAAAGCCTGTCAGTGAAGTAGTTGAAGAGGGGGAGTTTATCAGACTTCCACTAAAGGCCCATTTTCTTCTGAAAAAAAGGTTTGGGAACTATGTAGAAAAAAAATGATTTTTTTTTTCCACCCAGCCAAGAGCTGAAGAAATTAATGGTTTCAAAGTCACAGTAACCTTCTTAACAGGTAGAGAAATAAGTGACATTCTCCAAAGGACAGTTTTAAAAGAATGGGAAAAGATTAAGCTTTTATGTTGTTGTGTTTTAAAAAAATTCTCAACAACTATGATGCAGAATGATATAGACAGAGAAAAATTAACCCCATTTCAACAGAACAGGGAGATCATAACTGCCAAACTCCCGAAAGTGCAAAATAAGGAAAAAACCCCGCCAAACACAAGCTGTTTTTAAGAGTATAGCATGATTTGAATATGTACTAACATTAAAATGCTGAACGACCAAGTTAGCTGGTCCAGTACAAACACCTTTTGTGACAAAACAAAAGGGAGCTGTAGACCAAAAACTGGTTAGTAATCAGCTTCATCAAGGCTATTAGAGCTCCTGGGGTGCTGGTACTTTAATGAAAACTATGGCTGAACTAGTGATGCCACATTTTGCTATGTGCTGAGTGTTGTTGCCTTCCAGGATCTCTGTGAACACCTGAAAATCTGTATCACACACACTGGATTTGACCAAAGAAAACCCACCACTGTCCCTTCTAGAAAGTGAAAGTTGGCTAAAATACTTTTTGCTCTGTATAAAATTTTTAAAAATATTTTTAAAGACATGATTTTAAAGATTGACTTTGAATAAAATTTTCTTTAAAATAAGTTTTAATGAATGTTTTCTTAGAAGCAGTTAAAGCAAAACTTACAAAAAAGTAAAACCAGCCACCAGCTGTCTTGCAGTCCCAAGAGCAATGGTTTACTTAGAAACATGACAATGATGTTCATTACCAGATACATGGCTGGGCTTGCTAAAAAATGTTTTTAGCTAATTTTGACATGTTTATGACTTTATGATTTACCTTTTACAAAATGCACCACTAGAAATCCTCTAACAGAAGCACTGGAGTAACAAACTTTAAAAACAATGATAAAATCTTCCAGTTGAGGTAAGAGAAAAAGCATCCAATACTGTCCACGAGGAAGTATCCAGTCAAAATATAACATAAAATCCACTCTTGAACATGTAACGACTATTGTGGAACAGCATATATGGTTCAGGGAAAGAGGCATGAAGATGTCCTGAGAAGTGAACAGCAAACTAAACCCCATCCATCACCATGAATGTGCATTGATGGATGAGTCCAAGGACATTAAGACACCCTGTCACCCTAAATAAATTTTCTTTTGTGTAAGATCTGTTAATTGCCCATGTAACAGCCATGGTAAGGTGTTATCAGACAGAAGACCTGAAGACATTCAGATAACCATTGGCTAGCAATAGCAGCTGTTTCATAGGCATGTTATAGCTGATTCATGTTCTCTTCCTTGTATCTTCTGACCTCATATTGTGGTTTTGGGTTAGCCTCATAACGAACAGCACAATGTTTAAAGCTGAAGATGTTTTAGCAGACTTTCTACTAAAGACATAACTTTCAAAAAATGTGACTTTTAGCTTAAAGAACTACCTCAGGAATTGTACTGCCAGTAACTGCTCCAGCTGCTTAAACATCTGTGTGTCATTACCATATAAACCGTGCAGTGTTTCTCAGTGAGGAAGGCCTAGCAATACCTTCACCTCCTTCCCAGATTCTGGTGTGGGTGCAGCCTGGAGTTTACCATGTTTGGTTAGATCTTCACTAACTGAGCAGATGAGCTTATTGAAAGTCATATTAATTTCTACTTCCATGTCATTTAGTAAACTTGTCTTGAAAAGGCCTCCTTGTTGCTCAGTTAACTCAGAAACTATTTTTTTTCACTCTGGCAATGAGTTTTACTTACTTCTTAAATCCTGTTCCCTATTGTCTACTTCTGCGTTTTTTTGTCACTGGATATATTTATAAAATAAACAAACAGAAAATTGTTAGGTGAAGTACTGATGCTGAAGTTAAGCATCAGTCTTTGCATGAGCAGTAGAGGCTACAGAAAATTTCAGAAAAGGAACGGCAGTATTCCATTTGAAACCATCTAATTTATGCAATTCCCAGGAATAAAAATGTCAAACAGGATTCCTGATCAGCCTCTGTAGTGCTAGGAGGGAAATTATCTACTTGTACTTGATACTGGTCTGCCAGACAACAAACTGGAGCACAACCAGTTTGGAACTAGTACACCCTTTAGAGTCACAGGGCAAATCCACATGGATGCTAAAGGGCTTTCTTTAATCCAGGAAGTTCCCTTTTCTTCCCAGGCATCCTCTTAGACTTTCCTTAATGATAGGTATGACAGCTTAAAGAATTCAGAAGAAACAGCGTGTCAGCATCCTCTCAGCCCAGATCCTTCACGTTGATCAAAAAGGATTGGGCAAAGTGATGCACTATATCCTTGGCTATTTTGGAGACGCTGGTTTTTACACAGTTGCCACTCTCAAAAGACTGGCCTTGAAAGAAGGCACTGAATATTCCTAACAAACACACTGGTTCCAGGCAGCACGGTGTGGAGGTGGAGGATCTGGAGTCTTTGGGTTTTAAAATCCTAATGCACTGCAGCAACTTTGCTAAAGCAAATGGAGGTGTGTCTGCTCTGCCCTTTTCTGAATTATGATCATGTCAGGGTCGTATTTATTTACAGATGCAATGCAGTTTGCCATAAGAGTTTGAATGCAGTCTGGTAACGTATTTCTTGTTTATTCTTTAGATGGGAAGGCAATGCAGTAGGATATAAAAAAATCCTCTATAAGTGGTTGTTACTTGATTATGTACAGAAACAACCAGTTTAAATCTGTATTCATTTTTACTGAAGACATTGGATAATCCCAATGAATAAAATCAACAGATAATACTAACCTATTAGCTAACAATCCACTGTGTAAGAAGGATCACAGGATTCAAGTCTAACCTTATGATCTCTGTGGTTTCTTTCATATATGTAATAATGCAGGGTTGAAAGGCTTCCCCACAACTGTGGTAGCTATTGGATCATCCAAAGTAATTAATTAAGAAGCACTTTTAAATGGCCTTTTCTTCTCAGCTGGAACATTTTAATCCCTGTCTTTTTTGGGGCTAAATAATTCTTCAGTCAGAAACAAGAACTGTTTTCATAATCATTATACCTGTACTCAGGTCTCAGTCTCTTGCTTAAGGTATCATGCACGATGAACAAACAGTTCAGCAGTAAACATCTGCTCACAACCTTTTCAATAGATGCCTTTGATTAAAGGAAGAAGCCTCGAATGAACTGCCTTTGAAAATAGGTTAGACAGGGCAAACTGCCCTCAGCAACCCTTTCTATGCTCTTAGAAAATCTGTGGGGAAATGTCAGTACATATGTGACAGGCATTTGACAAATTTTGTGTTAAAAATCTTCAAACTCCAACAAAATGCTTCTTAGTGAACGCTGCTGTGGATCAGAAAATGCTTCTATGCCCTAGAGGTTAAGCTTTGTTTTGCTTCTGCGAGTGATGAAGCAAAAGCTTTTAACAAATTGCTTCATAAGTTATTAGAAATGTCTCCTCTCTGTTTAAAATTTTTGGTATATGTGTCTTCTTCTTAAAAGGCTTTGAAGAACTCGGGTTCTTCAGCAACTCTATTGTCTTTCAGACCTAAGGACTGAGTTACTTAGAGAAAATATCTAAAATTTCACTCAAAATTTCAAACTGTGTTTGGTGACCTGCCACCATAGCTGCCTATCACTGAACCACCTTGCCTGAAACAGTTTTTAAGTGTGTTTGTACTGGTGGTTACAGTGGAAGCCTTCTGGCTTGGAAATCACATTGTTATCTGCCTACTGTTTTAGTAAGTGCTTTTTGACTGCTTGTAAAAAACAGCATTCACTATTTCAAAATTCCCACTTCATCTGAGGAATGATACATTATCTCTAAAAATGCTTTCTGTATAAATGTGAAATATTATAAACTAGTGGAGACATATTGGTTACATAGATGATAAAAATATTAAATAATACAAACAAAAATTATTTAATGAGGTGATAATATATAATGTTTTACAGCTGTTTGAAAAAAACAACCCCCTTCCAAACTATGGTAATACAGTGTCCTGGTTTCAGCTGGGACAGAGTTAAATTTCTTCGTAGTAGCTAGTACGGGCTATGTTTTGGATTTGTGCTGGAAATAGTGGTGATAATGTGGAGATTGTTTTAGTTGTTGCTAAGTAGCACTTACACTGGCCAAGGACTTTCAGCTCCCCGAGCTCTGCCGGGGCACAAGAAGCCGGGAGGGGACACAGCCGGGACAGCTGACCCCAACTGACCTATGGGATATTCCAGACCATATGACATCATGCTCAGTATATAAAGCTGGGGAAGAAGAAGGAAGGGGGGGATGTTTGGAGTGATGGTGTTTGTCTTCCCAAGTAACTGTTACCCGTGATGGAGCCCTGCTTTCCGGGAGATAGCTGAACACCTGCCTGCCCATGGGAAGGAGTGAATAAATTCCTTGTTTTGCTTTGCTTCCATGTGCAGCTTTTGCTTTACCTATTAAACTGTCTTCCTCTCAACCCATGAGTTTTCTCACTTTTACTCTCCCCCGTCCCACCAGGGGGCAGTGAGCGAGCGGCTGCGTGGTGCGAGGTTGCTGACTGGGGCTAAACCACAACATACGGTGTTTGAGATGATTTTCATATCATAATTTTTTAATACTCTGAGTGTCCTTTTGAACACCCCCATCAGGCATGACCAGTGATGGAGGGTGAACAATATCACAGAAACATAGAGTGGTAGGGGTTGGAAGGGACCTCTGGATATCATCTCATCCAACGCCCCTAATTGAGCAGGGACACCTACAGCAGGGGGCACAGGACCACTTCCAGGCAGGTTTTGAATGTCTCCAGGGAAGGAGACTCCACAGCCTCTCTGGGCAGCCTGTGCCACTGCTCTGTCACCCTCACAGGAAAGAAGTTTTTCCTCATACTCAGGTGGAACTTCCTGTGTTCCAACTTGTGCCCATTGCCCCTTGTCCTGTCGTTGGGCATGACTGAAAAGAGTCCAGTCCCATTGTCCTGACACCCACCCTTTAGATATTTATAGGTGTTGAAGAAATCCCCCCCTCAGTCTTCTCTTCTCCAGGCTAAATAAACCCAGGTCTCTCAGCCTTTCCTCATAAGAGAGATGCTGCAGTCCCCTGATCATCTTGGTAGCTCTCCGCTGGACTTGCTCAAGCAGTTCCCTTTCCTTCTTAACCTGGGGGGCCCACAACTGGACACAGTACTCCAAATGTGGTCTCACTAGGGCAGAGTAGAGGGGGAGGATAACCTCTCTCAACCTGCTGGCCACACTCCTTTATATGCAACCCAGGATACTGTTGGCCTTCTTGGCCACAAGGGCAATATATTGACTTGTGCAGGGCTGCAAATGTGTGGTTTCTGAAAGGCTTTAAAAGTCATCATCCAGCTATTGAGAATGAAGAGAAGAAACAATAATAAATCACAGCTTCTGCTTTTCATGTACTTGAGCAATTGCTCTCCTGACTGCACCCTGCCTTTCGCTTTTAGCTTCTTTTGCTGTTCGCTATCTATTTGCCTGTGCAAATTTGTTTCTTGGTTCAAACCATTATATGGATTCACTGAAATATTTCTCCAACAAGAGTTCAGAACAGGAGTGGTCTTTCCCCTTGCTGTCTGGATAGCCATCACTAACTGATGGAGGTAAAGTGATTAATAGTTTTTAGGAGCTGCTTTCTAGACATCCACATTTCCACATTGCATTCTACCTCCTGGGGAAGAAAATTTGTCCTGTTTGAAAACTGCTGCTTTTGAGTAGCCCCAGCCTGAGCTACCCACTGCTGCCTTTTCTTCAAGTGACCACACAAGGCAAGGTAAGTTTGCCAACTGCAAAATGTTTATGTTGTTTTTCACAACTAATAAAAATGCATTTCCTCATCTCTTTTAAACCAGACCTAATCCTTATTCCTACCTAAAAGAATGTATAAAGACAGAAAAACACACTTTGCATTCCTACCTCATTTCTTATCAGTGCACATAGGGTCTCACACCTAAAGAGTTCTTATATTCTAGATGAAGAACACAATGTAATAGGTACATGATTCCAGGTTTAATTTAATAGAAATGTCAATGTCATGGGAAAGATAAGTGAATTAAATAGGAAGGCAGGGCATGGGTCAGTACGACTATACGCATGTGCAAACCCTTCCCAAAAAACTTATTGGCTGTAAGTAAGAGAAGAAGCTAGCTGAATCTTTCAATTCAACAAGAAGCTTTGGCATTAGCAAATATTTGCTCTGTGTTAATCTGAACACCAAGGAGAATTCTGAATTATTAGTAGTTCCTTTCACATTTGCAGCCCCTTCCTTATTGAAGCATTTACATGTAAATTGTCCTTGCCATCTCCTTCCCGTCCTTGCAAGAAACACCCATTTCAGTAGGATAAAAGTCAGAGGGAGTTAATCAAATTGTTTCTAATCAGTTGAGGCTGAAAATATGTTTCTTAAAATCACTTTAAATGTTTGAATTTAGTTGCTTGTTACTTTTATTTCCAGTAGGCAGGAAAATCCAGTTGCCCAAGCAGCAATTACACAGTAGTTTTAGCCAGATTTCTGTACCCTTTGTACATGATGGCGTATCAGAGAAATTCACCAGGCAATCAGATTTTGGCCTTGATACAAACAATATTTTACAAATTAGACATAAATCTATTAAGATAAATGGAATTATATTGGTTTTGCAGCAATAAGTGAGGTAAAATTTGATCCATAGCCCTGGGGTTCATTGGGAGCTACCTATTTATAAAGAAAATATCTCAGTAGATAGAAGCATAAATGCTAAAAATAGAATGGTTACTTTTGCTGGTGTTTTATCTTGTCTAGAAATTGGGGGTTTGACTGCTGCTATTGATGTGAAATTCCTGGAAATTGCTATTCATGTCTTAGGAAGTTTTGCCATTAATATTTGTGATGAGAGTAGATATACTGCAGAAGCAAACTATGGAAAGCAAAGGAATAATATAGACCAATAATCATATATACTGATGTTGTGTGCTACTCTTGTCTCTCTCTATGTTTGTGTAACCTTGGCCAAGATCATTCAGCTTCTTAAAACCTGGCAGCTGATTCTGAGGAATGAATGAAAAAGCTACATGACATCTGATGATGATTTGAGGACACTTTGTAAAGTGAAATAAGTTCAAAGGAAAGTTTGCAATTGTATGAAATTGTCTGTCCTGATATGTAGCAACTCAGCTTAGGGCTGACACATACCAACCTCCTCTCTGGAGTAAATAAAGAAACAGAATAAAACAAAGAAGAACTTGACCTCAGTAACCAAATTCTGGGTAACTGATGAAGGTGCCAAGAAGGGTCTGAAGCCAGAAAATAATCAGTTTAATTCCCTTCCTTCTCAGGGAAGGAACAATGCGTGATGGTAGGTCCTGCAAAGGAAGAAACAGAACTGATTTAAAAAGAAAAAGGGAGCCAAAGGCTGTCAGCAGAAGAAAGGTCTTCAAGTCCTCAAAGAACAGGACTTTCTGGGGAGCAGAAGGAACCATGTTTCTCTAGAGGACAAGCTGTGATAGCTATGAAGAAAGAAGACTAAATTAAAAAATGGAGGATACTGGATAGTGGTCCAGTCCATCTTAGCAAACAGTTAGAATGTTTGAATAATCATTCTGCTTTTCAGAGAAAGCCATGGTTGATTTTAAATTTTGAAGAGTTTGTGTGGGATGTGCTTCAACATGTGGTCCTGGAGAGGTAAACCACACATCAGGGCTCCCTGGGGCTGAAGCTCTGGGAAGGATGGGTCTTATGGGATCAGTATCAGTCCTGGAAAACCATGACAGCCAAAGAGTAAGAGCCATGAAATGAAAAAAACCCAGTCTTTTCCTAGAAACATGCTGGAGAGAACAAAAAGGTTTCAAGCTCAAACTCAGGAAGATAAAACATGCTGTCCAGGAAGTTGGGTGCAAGCACAGAAATTTGGTGAGAATGCAAAGAAGGTCATTTAAAGAGGGACTGCACAGGTAGATTATTTTTCTTCATTAAAAAAGAAAAAAAGAAAGAAAGAAAAGCACATAATCTTTTCATTAACATTTTCTGGAAATAAACACAGCTGGGAACTTACCTGCTGAAATAAAAATTCCTGTGCTGTCAAGAGCACCTAGCAGTTGGATGTATATTAAAGAATTATTGGATGAAGACAAGAGGATATATTGACTGTAAAGTAAATCTTTAAATATCTACCAAGAACCAAAGCAAAAATGGTACCTCAGCACCTGAAGTGTGTTTCATGAAAAATTTAGGTGACAAAGTCTAAGAAAGAGATGCACAAAACCCCAGCTTTTCCTTAGATATTGAAAAATCTGCAGGTAATTATGTTCTCCCCTGACACTTCTCTAGATGTTTAGCTTTGCCTGAGCGCCTATAGATGCTGTTACCTCCACTGTTGGCCTGAGCGTTTCTGGAATACACAGGCAAGGCAGTTCTCTGCCAAGCTCCCCACAGCGCTTGAATGACTGGCTGTACTCTAAACATGGCTAATGCGCAGCAGCAGGACTGCATTTAGCAGAAAAGACAACAGCTATTGCTGCTTCCCCTTAACCCAGCTGGCACTGTCTGCCTGTTATGGGAAGTTTGAGATTTGGATTCAGTTCTCTTGACGTAGCTCCCTTATGCAGAGCATTGGGGAGGAAGCAGCATACGTGGACCTTGTGTAAAGCACAATAAGGGATTCCCCTCCATGCTGGGAAGAGCAAAGCTGGTGTTTGGAAGCACAGCACCCCAGTCTAGCTGGGATGAGAAATGTGTCAAGCTCTTGACATCCCCTGAACATGTCTTGAATATAAGGTGCCATCAGATATACCTGCACAGCAACTAGATAGCTTTCATGAAGAGCAGCATGCCAGGTGTCTCCATGGACTTTAGAGCAAGCCAAGAATAGGGAAAGGAATAAATCACAATTTTTTTAACAAAGTATAAGGTTGCACACCTGATTAGAGGACTGGAAACAATATTACAGAAAAAACCCATCAAATATCCACTTGAAAATATCTCTGTTCAGACTCTAACTCAGGTTTTCACTTTAGGTGTCAGAACTATGAACACAGCCTCACAAACATTCCACTCTAACAGATACTTCACATCCAAACTTTCCTTTCTTCCTATATTCTTCCTTTACTAGATATCAGTGAGTCCATCTGCAGATTCAAAGTGAAGCTGGATTAGTTCTTTATTTTTTTTATCACCATGTCACTGCCAGCAAAAAATGTACAAGAGAGATTCTGTACATTGATATAGACAGGAGATCTTCTGAATGTGCCAATTCCGCAAGAATCAGTACTGGAACCAGTTTTACTTAGCATCTTCATCAATGACTGGGAAAGGGAGTGCACTGTGAGATCCCCAGGTTTGCAAATAACACTAAGATTGTTGGTGTAATCAAATGCTACACTGAGATCAAGGAAGGATTTCACAAAACAGAGTTTGCAGAAAGGTAGCAGATAAACTTCAGTGTAGAAATGTAGAGAAACACAGCATGGGAAAAATAACCTAAACCATGCCTATACAACGAACTCAATGTGCAGCAGCACTCAAAAAAAAGAACAAAAAACCTGTAAGCTAGAAAAATAGAAACAAGGGCATTGTCTGGCTGCTGTGCAAGACTCTTGGTGTAGACACGTTGAACTGCATTCAGTTCTGGTCTCTGCTTCTCAGGAGGGAGATACTGGAGTTAGAGATGGTACAAAGAAGGATAACTAAAGTGATTAAGGGAATATAGTAGCTTTCATATGCGGAGAGAGAACTTCTCTATTTAGAGAGGAATGTGCTGAGAATGGATATGATTAAGGGTTGCAAAATCCACACAGTAGAAAAGTTGGATTGGGGTATGGTATTGACCAGATTCTGAAATACCAGAACTAGCACATCATTCAATGAAACAAGTAAGAAACTGCTTTAAGACTTAAAGTTCTTTCATACTGAAAGGGTTTTGAATGTTTAGAATTTGCCTCCAAAGGAGACCTTAGAGGCAGACAGTATGAGCAAACTCAAAAAAGAATAGGAGAAACTAATAGACAAAGGGTCCGTGAGCAGAGAGGAATCAGAATGGGTCAGTACATACCTTCTAACACACATACCCAATGATTGTGATTGCTGAGGGAGTACAAGGACCTGGGACTTTGACCAGGCTCACATCCCCAAATGGCACCACCTCCTGCTGGAACCTCCTGTTGGAACACAACACTGGACTAAACGGAGCATTGATCTGGGCCTTGTTGGGAATTTCTCATGTTTTTAGAAGAGTCTTGCTTTCTTTCTTGCCCAGTCAGGGTGGGCTTGTGACTCCAACTCTGCTGATAATTTGGTAGGAAGGCTCCTTCTATCCTCCTCCCACCTTTCCTTTAGTTATAGGTTAGATGTCACATTCCTACTGTGTTCCTTGGCAAAAGCATTAATGCATCCTAGAAAATCCTTTTTACCTTAGTTCATTACTTAATGAAGTGTATATCTTAGAAAATAACTGCCATGAAAACATCTTGGAAACATCTACTTAATCAGCTTCCAGCATTTCATAGAGATCAAACACAATGTACTTACTGACACAATGAAAAACAACAAGAGATGAGGGATGCTGGGCTGACTGACATCACACACGTGATTTGGGTACTTCCTCCAACAAGTTTTGATGTGAGAACTAATCTGTTTTCATAAAATGATTAAGGGATATTAGCAAATCAGGATTATTTTACTCCTCATCAATTTAAATTTGAGTATGAGATTTTATAGCTAAATATATATATTTGAATTGCAAATCACTGTAGTGTCTCCATACATCATTCAGGTACATATTTCCCCTCAGCACAAATAATCACAACTACACGCACTTCAATTTTTGTTCACAACTCAATTACGAAAATGCACAGTGCTGTGCAGATGACCTCCTACATCTCTTGCCACAGCCGAGGCCTTGGAGCTTGTGAGGAAGAGGATGTGCAGTTCTTACATTCTTGTCTTTCCACAGAACATTCACAATTTCAGTTAAAGACTTTGCTATTTTTACCTTGGAACAATTGAGTTTGAGGCGATCTCTGATGATTCAGGCAAAGGCACCATTTGATTTGCAGTCCATTCAGCATGAGGAACAGTAACTGCTTTTTTCAGGGACTTTGCTCGCTGCAGGTTTATTGAAAGTGCCCATCATCAATGCCTATGGTGTTCTTTTACTTTGGTACATGACAAAATGCAAATTAAAAAAACCCTGCAACCTTTTATATATCCCCATAAAAAGCAAATTATAAAAATCTGAGTTCATCCTTTTAAGGAGACTGTGCAATTATGTTTCTTATATTCTTATATATAAATAAATATTGCTTTACTTTTTCTACTGAGGTTAGTAAATTGTGAGTCTTTATTATGGCATCCTCTAATTAATTCTATTTAAATAGGTTGAATTGACTGGTTTTAAACTCAGCAGTGTGAGGGCAGTAATTCAGCATAATCACAACTTAATGGTATGAGCAGGTGTGAGGGAATGACAGATTTATTCCAGTGCTGTACAAGTAGGCACATGCTAAAGTAGCCTGCTCGAGGATCAGGTCTTCTACAATGTAACAATACCAACTGGTAGAGTACAGATGTCTTTAAAATGAAACATCCTTTATTGCTTTGACTTGTAAGATGCTAGTACATAATTAAAAAACTTCCGAATTCCCCATTTTACACAACCCTTTATTGCAGCAATGCTTTCTTTGGAACGAGGCAAAGTGTACAGCGCTGCCTGCACTGATCCCCTGAGAGCTGGATCAGGCGTACAAACAATTTTGCAGGCTGAACTAGTTTAAAAACTTAAAGATGGGTTGACTGCTTTGAGTAGGAAGGTATCTGTGAATATTTGAGCTTTTCTACCCACCACACTGGCTAAGGAAACTCTAGGTTCCCGCTACTCTTTCCATAAGCTTCTCCTCCAGGATTTACACACCTACTATATATTTTCCAAGTGTCTCTAAAACACATGCTTTACATAAAAAATAGAAATTCAATTTCCATTTGAAAAGGTATAATATACTTCTATTTCACCATGTTTATTAGAGGCTTGACACATACACTTTTCTAATTTGTATTTGGACATGAGAACAGCCATAGCTGTGAGAACAGAAATAACAAACTCCTTCAGGAAATCATCACCTATTAAGAGAAATCCAGTGTAATGCACACCAAATAAGAAAATAAAGCCATTATTAGCACGGGGGAGACACAGGCTTGAAGATCTTGAAGCTTCAATGCCCTGTTTTGAGCTGCACCACTATTCTGAATTACCACATACTGACTTCAGCAGTTCTTGCTCAGTGATCTCACTGTATTGAGCCTTGCTAAATGCTGTTGGAGTTTTGCTATTTAAGTAAACAGAATTTGTGTAATCGGATGGGTTAAAAGGTACAGATCCATGGTTTCACATAACTGGCAGGTGGTGGCATATGTTGGGAAAGCAGAGAAGAAAGCAGATGCAGAAGGAGCTTGGTGTGGACTCAAATGACCTGGTGTAGAGAGCTTAGATCTGAGTCCAAACATCCCAGCGTTAAGGCTGAAAAAGACTTGGATCTCCAGGAACACAGACTTGACAGGTGCTGGATCTATATCAGCATTGGGCATCTTTTACCAAATACCTTATACCTTCAGGTGACTGCAAATGTGAGTGCAGGACTCAGGGTAGGTGAGTCTCACCTACCAAGTTCTAAGCCCTGTTGCTGTAGTTACACCAGCATTGCCAGCATAAAGGCAGAAGTTGTCAGCTATACTGACAAAAAAAAAAAAGAATGTAGCTTTCTCAATTTATACTGAAATTTGACAAGCACTTATCTCAGTGGCAATGGCAGCAGAAGCAGCTCTTGCCTACTTAACCCAGGCGCTGGCTTTCCTGTTGTGCCAGTGCAATTCTCTGTGGCCAAATATTGATCCAGAGGAGAGGTTAAAAATAACCCTTTTGTCAGAGTATTTTTAACTAGATTAGTTCCTTGATCCAGTTAGTTGCACAGCCCCACAAGAAGCAGGTAGGTGGGAGACAGGAGGTGGTGCCTGGTATTGGATGTGGAAGGGATTCGGGCCTACGGGGTGCAGCACTGCCTCTGAGGGAAAATGCACAGAATCAGGGATGTGGTACTTCCACCAGACTGGCTCCTAGTAAGTGATTCATCAAATGCTTTTGGTTTTGGATATGCTGTCCTCTTATTCCTGGAAACTTGTTTTCTAAGGGTGTGTTTCCTTCGGTCCCTGCTCACCAGGGGAGGCTGAGAGAGCTGAGCTCTTCCAGTGCTGCTGCTGGTGCTGGCAGAGCTCCCCTCTGGAGGACCGGAGAGACGCCACTGGTGGCCTTTTCAAATGGGTGTTGCTATGGGCAACTGTATATAGGAGAACGTAGGCTAGAGTCAGAGAAAGCCAGGGGGATGAAGTAGAAGCAACAGCCCAGCAGGGACAGCTCTTAAGGCGGGTACAAGTGCTGATATAATGGCAATTCAAGCAGTCTGCCAGCAATTGCAAAAAAATCACAGCCAATACACCAATGGGCTAAAAGTTATCACTTCTGGCAGCAGATGTGAGTTTTCAGGCTTCCTAAAATGTGGACGTGGAGGTGCCTGTTCCTCTGCGGACAGGGAGCAGAAGGAGAGATGCAGAGACTCAGCAAAGCAGTCAGCTTTGCACCTTCCTCTGCTGTCTTCCCTCCTCTCATGAAAGAGGAGCTGACATCTGCTCAGGGAGAGTTGTCCATCATTATTAATTTACTACCTTCCTCACACCTAGCTTGGCACAATTAATTTATTTTTTTTTTAATTTTGAACCACCAAGGAAATTCGTGTTTGGTTTCTCTTAAAGGACTTGCAGAGTGTCTGACAGGCACTTATACAAGACAGTTTAATCTGAGCAGTTTAGCTGTCCAAGAAAAGAGTAGGGTTGCTTCTGTGCATCCCTCCATTGAAGAAAAACATTTGTTCTTTCCATTAATACAGAAGGTAGCAGAAACAGCTATTATGCACCTCAGTTTAAAAGCTGACTTTCACCTCCAGTTGCTTTGCAATTGCTTTTAAGAGTCTAACTCCATGCATACCACTATGCCTCAGTTTTGGTAACCTTCCATGACTCTACAGCACTGAGCCAGAAAGCACTGTGAAAGCCACATACCAGGTATGTCAATGCTACTGCTGGAAGCCCATGAAAGAATTGTTTTCCCTCTGTATCCTTCAGTTCACCTTCCCCTGCTGCCCTGCTCTCACCCTCGCATACTTGTGCAGGGGAGCCAGGAGTGCAATACTGCTGCTTCCATCTCAAAGGCCACCTGCACAATCAAGTCATTGATTTTTCTTAATTTAGTATCCCACCCTGTTGCTGTTGCCTTTCTCTTTCACATCCAAGATAAAGTATTACCTTGTTTGACTGTTTTACTTTTCCTTAGGCACTTCACTGATGGAGGTCCAGCCAGCTCATGAGGAGGGGGCTGAACCAGGACATTACACAGCTAGGCTTCTTTGGGACACACTTTTCTGGAGCAGACTCCAAGACTCCATCCACCTCTGATTTGTACAAAGGCAGTTTGGCTAAATCAACCTTTTTTTTTAAATATGGCCAATTACTCACTTTTTAACACAAACCCAAATGAGACTAAAGTCTCCTGGGATCTCATTCAGCCAAATGTTATTCATGCACATCTTTGAGTTTCATGCATTATGACATTTGTTTCTAAGACAAGAAATCAATTGCAAAGATATACAAGAACTTACCCTGAAATTTGCAAGCAGCTTTTTAATTTTGAGTCATTTATTTTAGTCTTCTATTTCCCAGAGGATATAAGCAAGGTCTATGAAGAAGTGATAGAGAAATAGTCATTGCCAGTTTGTATTTCATTGCCATTTTTTTCAATGGAGGATGATTTTATCCAAGCCCAACTTTATTAAATTGAACTAAATTATATCAGGAACTGTCACATCTTCAGGTCTCCAATTATTTTCTAGAATCATTAGACAGGTACAGTAAGAAGTCTGCTAGCACCTCATGGAAAAACCTGAGACATCATCTAATTAGGTGTGATTCTACCTGAAGACGACATCCAGCTTTCCGACCCGTTTTTTCTCTTCTTACATTTGATATATGCATATTTTGTCAGAAACCAACAATCTCCCTTTCTTAAGATTTTAAACATCTCTCCCCTGATATTTATATGCACATAAACTAACTGGAACAGTGCGAAGGAGAATTATAGCTTTATATAGGAAATACAGAACAGACAATATATAACTTTAAAGCAGATGTACAGCACATGCACAGCCACAGATGAAGCACTGTGTTTTAGCACACCGGATAGGATGCAATTGTTCACACCAATAATGAAGAAGTAATTTCTAACATTTCCCACTGTAGAACAAGTGAACATTAATACACACATTAATATAGGCTGGGTCTTGCCAATTTAAAGTAACAAAATGCAGGAAACTGCCATATTTGCTCCCCATGGAAAGTTAAGCATATCACCATGAGCGATGGACACTTTTGAGCCTTATTCCCACACCACAAAACTTATCTTTTTCTGACAAAGCTTTTTCCTGCCTTCCAGGATAAATCCCACTGAATGTCAATGAGCAATATTGAACTGCTATGAAAAGATGCTTCCTTTTAGCTTGACAGATAGAAATTGGAGCCTTGCAATGAAATGTGCACAGATGGTGTGGGGCTTATGCCTTGAAAAAAGTGAAGTGGTGATGGGAAACAGGAACTTCAACTCTTTTAAAAAGAAAAACAGTTGTTGATGGTACATTCAGATGTGAGTGCGCAATGTGTGCAGTGAGGCTGAGTCTCCAACACACAGACTTCCCCTTGAGTTTCTCACCAAAAGGTGAATGACTGAAAATATTGTCACTGCTTTCAAAAACTTACACATTTGCTTAGTTTATCCTACGGTGGGAAATTACTGGCTGGAAGCCATGACAAATTGAGGTGCATGGGTGTATCTTTGAAAGACGGATGAATAAACCAATGGATGGCTATTCAATCCCACTAGTGATTTTTTAGCACACTCTCAGTTACAATGGATGGGTCTGAAATTTTCTTTCAGTTTTACAGAAATCTGATGCTCTGTGGTTTTTTTTTTTTAAATGGGTTAAGTTGATCCTCATGACATTACCGTTGATTCTCCCAGAGGTGAATTTTGTCTCTATAATTCAAATCAAGACCAAGTATTTATTTTTCTTCTTCAATGTTAATAACACGGTCATAGACTATTGAAAGTAAGAAAAACAACATCAACAACAAAACATTTCAGTAATTGCTATCTGTGGCCTTTCTGAAGGGTTTTTCAGTTATTTTGCAGTTATTGAAAACAGGTATGAGTCCTGCTTTTATATCTGGGCAGATTCTCAGGCACCAATATACAATGCCGTAACATTTTGGCTGCAAACACTACAGCAAAATGATTGTTTAAAAATATTTCCATTAAATAATCACCATGCCTCTCACAATAAAGTGTTCATAAGCATACGGAATGGTAATTAAAGGCTAGAAGAAAACATTACATTAGCTTTCTTTCTAAGATTTAGACTGTCTCTGGAGACAGATACCTTCCACAGAGCATCTTCTCATGTATTTCAATGCCTAGCATGGACAGAAATATGGGAGGAGTCACTTTTTTTCGCATGTATCACATGAAATTCAGAAACCATGGCAACTAAAACAAGGAAAAACCATTGAAAGCTTGAGCTGGCCAAACCATACAAACCCTACTGTAAGACTGGCTATCTTTAAAATCAGTTTTCTGTTCTTCATGCAGTCAGAAAAGCATCATACACACTCCTTTTTAAAAAATCAGAATGAACTCAAGGTTTTCCTTAGAAAACAAGTTTCATGTTACTGTACTGTTCCCATGACTCTTTCCCAAAACTTTATCTTCTCCCTTCGAGAGCAAGGTTCACTGGCACTCAACACTATGTAGTTGCAGTGGAGCTGTAACCTCCCCACTTCTCAATATCTCCTTGCTGAAACAGGTAATAAAAGCCCTGGCTCTTCTAGCTGCAGAAGCCCATGCAGGCTGCGCGCCAAGTTGCTGGCTATGCTAACCCCCCAGAACAGCTGAGGAGAATTTCCATCCTGCAAATACTACCTGCAATGTTAGTTGCAAAATGCACGGCATATCACATTTGCCTCGTTTGAAAAGCATGCTGCCTGCTGGTGCTTGTTACCCAATAAAACCGTCAGATACTCGGGAACTAAACCAGTCACACAGGTTTCCACCTCCCTTTAGGAACATGCATATCTCCTCCACCAAAGGAGGAGCTTGCTCTCCTCTTGCAGTTTCCCTATTCTTTGTATGTAGTTTGAAGCAAGAAAGACAAAGCATAAACTTGACCAAGAGACAGAAACCTGGAAGTGTTATTAATACATCTCAGGTGTCCTATTTAAAAAAATAAAAGTGAAAACCCCAAGCAGTGAAGCAGGATATTAAACAGAGTCTGTCATAACAAAAGGCTGTCAGTACCCTGACATTATTTGCTCTCAAACCAGGTTGAGGCCATAGGAAAATGCTTCTCTGTAACTGTAAAGCTCAATGGGGTACGCCAAACAAACTGTTCCATTGCGTTAAATGTACGAAAACCCCTTGCACTTGCAGTAAAATCTTGGCTTGTCAACGGTAAAGCATCACCTTGAAAACTGAAGCAGCTAATGAAAATGATGATTATCAAAGCTTTAAAACTGGTGTTTATTTGTACTTTTCATAACTCAAAAACTTAAATATTACATTCCATTACATATCTGATTAAACCGAATCTTGCTGCAGTTGTATTAGATAATTAAGCATTTTTGCCTAATTTGGCAGATGTTCAAACTGAGGCACAGGAGAGCCAAAGCCTGCCTATCAGCTAATGGCAGAACCTCAAATAAGTGCTAAAAGTTTTTTACTACCATTTGTTTAAACAACTTACAGCACTAATTCCTTGACTAATCAGCTGTCCCATGAGTATAAAATAAATGCTTATCAAGATCACATATTAAATACTAAATGTAAAAAAGACTCTGCAACTCATATCATCTAACAGAGCAACCACAATGGCATAAGGCATCCTGTGGTGCACATAAGTGCACAGCTGACCTCTAACTGACTTTCCATGGACAAGTTATTCTACACTTGACTCCACGTACCACTTCCATTGCTAAAGCCATGGCAGTACACTGTTGCTGTGGCAGAAAGGATGAACTCCAAAAGGCCATGAACAGCAACAGCCTCACATCTTTCCAGTCCATACACTGCGATATTCCCACATTTCCGGCCTCCCTGACAAGGCAGCACATTAACCCTGTAGCACAGTTAAGATTTCTGCCTGTTCAGGTTTGGAGGCCAGTTTCAGTGGCTGCTCTCACCCTTGTGTGCTCTTCCCCATGCCAGCATCACCTAATTACATCTGCAATTTTAAAAGAGACCCAGGCACTGATGTTCAAATATTCTGCCTGTTGTACAGTACAAGGCAATATACTTAGCATGGGAGCCCTGCCCTGGGTCACAAACTGGAAGAGTCTGTAAATGGCATTAAATAAAATCAAGAGTATCTTTTAAAAACTGCATTCACTTCCCTACTCTTGTGCTACTGTTTGGCTTCCCAAGGAATATAGATATGGCATTACGGTGTCTGCGTGCCCAACACAGTATACCCTACCTCTGAAAATAACCAGATAACTAGTCTTCAGAAAAGGAAGGGCTGCTGCTGATTGATTTTAAGACAAATTGGTCACAGAAAGTTTCCTTTTGCCTATGTCAGTTAGAGAGCAGTTCAGACACAAAAGCATGACTATTTACACAGCTTATTAAAAACACCTCAGAAAAATTGTCTCTATTTGTGTATATTCTCATTAGCCATGCACATAGGAAAATTGTACACCAGCCGAAAAGTTTGGTCTAATGCTATGTTATTCCTTTCTTATGCCTTTGTAACTCCATTATAAAAAACGTGTTCACACTGGGGAAACACAATGATGAGTCAGACACCAAGAGAGCAAATTCAGTGACATATAAATGTGCTGTAAACAACAGATGTAAAGCTTTGCACAAATGACTCAGTGTGTAGCAAACATAAATATTATCTGATAGGGATGACAAAAATTGGGGGCAAAACCCCATCAAAAATCCCAAATAATTTTAATAGCCTAGTTGAGTAATAAGCTACATAATATTTCAGCTATATTTCTTTTATATTACATAGAAAAAATCTGAAAAGATTTAGTATTCTGAAAGCTACCTGTTGGGCATAGCTTTTCCATTAAAATAAAGTTACATGGTGTTCCAGAATTTAAAGTGGGATCCTTATTAAATTAAGACTTCTAACCCACTGAAGTTGGATAAAATATATCATGTAGTAAGCTCTGCATAACTTCTAACAAAATATTCATCATTGACTCATAACATATTCAAAATTCTTTTCCTGTGCAAGAACCACATCTTACTAGAAGAGATGTTTCATAGATGCCTCTTCTGCTTGTGACTGAGCATGTCAGTTCCCTCAGCATTTGCAATCGCAGCCCATCCCCATGCCCAGCTTGGCACAATTGCAAACTCGAAGGAAATAATATGAAAAGATTTGCAAGACTTAATTGCCTTGAACACAACTTAACAGATCAAAGTAGCTAGAACACTTAACAGCAAGCATCTTCTAGACCACTGCTAATTCAAAACCACAATCTGACAGCTAATGGTTAACAAAATTTTCAATTTTTTCCCCAATATTAATCTTAAACTTTTTCTTGCTTAATTTTACTATTAATCGTACTCTTTTTCATGCTAAGTAAATCCACTCCTCCCATACCTTTACATTTTCAAATATTTATAGATTATCACCAGTTTATCCTGTATTTACGGGCGCTTACTTAACTGCCTTTTATCATGTGATTAATATTTGCCTTTTTAATCCTCTCACCTCTATCTGCACCTTGACCTGCTGGAACTGTGTAGCTCTCCCCTAGATTCCCTTTATTCTGTAAAAATTTTGCTCAAAATAGAAAAAATAATATTAATCAAGAAGGTCCAAAAAGCTATGTGTGTTTGCCCAGATGAAGTTGTGAGTAAGCATTTCAGGGACCCAAAAGCCTCCTCCACTTGGGCCAGGCACGGAGGGACTGGTTCGGGTGAGGAGCTGCCCCAGCTTGGTGCCCACCCTCTGGCACCGTTTGCCTCTCTGCCTGGCCGTGGACAAGGACGGGGACAGACAACTCGTTTGCTCTGTTGCCGAACCCTGTGCAGGTTTCTAGAGGCTTCAAGAGGCATCAACTTGAGGGTTTTCTAGAGAGGCTCAGTGCTAGAGAGGCAGTACAAGAGCTGGTGCTACCTTGCTACTGAAATAACAGAGGGTAAAAGGTGCTCTAGGAACTGCTCCTGACTCCAGGCATCTGCAGAGCAAGGAAAAGGACATCTTTCCTCTAGTTCCTCGCCACCTTCAGAAACTCAATGAATTGACTAAGCAATAACTGAGTTTTCTCGTTTCTAGAAGTACAATGGAAATACACAACCTGACTTGCAAAAAACAATTGTCTTTTCCTTGCCACTAAAGCATTTATCATGGGGACATGCTATTACTGCTTTTAGTGTTCATGACTCAGAAAGGGAAGGGAACTGAACTGCTGGTTTGTTTTTTAAAGAACATACTTGCTGGAATACTTCCTTAGAAAAGGGAGGGTTTATTTTTAAAAGTCTGTAAAAGTCACTTAGGTTCCTCACAGTTCTTTCAAAATTACTGAAATGTGTGATATATTCATACCTACAACAACTGCATGAACATACTTATTAGGCAACTCATGCTGTCTTCCACCTAATACCATAATTTGCTCTAAAACTCAGTTTCCACTGATATTCATGTTCTGAACAATGATCTACTAGCAGCGTTAACTCAGGGCAGCTCTAACAAGCACTTAGGAGAAAAGTCTGCGTGTAGGTCCCTGTCAAAGCTTGCGGTGACTCTACAAAATCCAAACACAGCCTCCATGATAAAAGGCACAGTTAGCAGTAAATTTATCCCTCTAGATGGCCTGTGTTTTAGATTAAATGACATCTTTTCAGTTTTTCTCTGATGTAGACAGGCTCTGAATTAAGAATTCATTTCCAAGCATCGATTTAAACCACCATTCACATGCATGCACTACAATCGCTATCAAGGGCTACTTTAATAGACCGGAGCCTTTCTGATTTCATTATATGTCCTGGCCATGGGCAAAGTTAAAAGGCATAATAAGTGCTAAAATGGCAATAATACAAAATATACAGAGGCTAACTTATTTTACCACTAGCAAATTTGCTGTTACTATGACAAGTGTGAAAGCATTGCTGTTATTTAAGGCAGGATTTTGCAGTGCTTTAAGTCCTCATGCTGTTATCCTCCCAATTCTGTAAGAACAAACAATCCCAGGAATACTTAAATACCGTTTTCATATACAAATCACTTCTACATCCACCTCTGGCTTTTCCCTTGTGGAAAAACATTGCTAGCCCACGCCCTCACATGTTGGTCACAGCTCTGAGGCTTTCATGACAGCTTCAACACAGCATCTCGATCTAATCTTGTCTGAAATGATGTGCATGTACCGGCTCTCCTCCTGATTTCATCCTCGCCCAAGGAGATCACAACTGGGCCTTGAATTTTGCCAAGGGAGTACTTCAGTAAATAATCTCCCTCAAAGAAACAGCAAAGTGGGGGAAAAAAGGAAAATACATATGGAAGAACAGGCATAAAGTAAAATAAGAAAAGAATGGTTAATGAACTAAATTAGTCAAATACATGCCTCTGGAAGGAATGGCGAGAGGGGAAAAAGCCTTCCACAATAAAAAGAGATGCTGATTTGCCCCACCGAACTATTTCATCATTAAAAAGATATAGAGCTGAGTAAAAATCAAGATAGCTAACAAATGCTACAACATAAAGAACAGGAGATAAGATTAATCTAAAATACGGTACAGGCTAGGGTATTATATATAAAATTAAAGCTAAAAACTTATGCAAATTGCTGGGGGTGGTCAGAGTGTGCAGCTCTGCAAAACCCTAGACCACATTACTGGTGTGATCTCATTGTAGTTATTATCATCAGCTGTGGACTTCTCTGAGTGTAGGAGAAAGAGGATTTGGGGTAATAACAATAACGATGAAAAGCACAGGAAAACTGCTGAATTAAGAGAGATTGAAAAGGCTCTGCCTGCTGACTATGAAGGGAAGGAATACTATGACAAAAATAAAGATATTTAGTGGTTTAAAAAAAGTGAAATATTCTTGCTTATGTTTTTTAACCCAAGAACAGGAGGGGTTTTGTTTAAATACAAATACTGATGAAGAAGATAAAATATTTTCACATTATATAAATCGCTGGAGCTGGTGGTTGCACTTTACCACACACTTGCACAAAGCAACCCAGAAGTGGGTATAAGAACTCTAGACACTACTGCAATTTAAATATGAATAATTCAAATCAGCAATAATAGCAATGATATATCACAGAACTATATCATTAAAATAAATAACAGTCACACTGCTGGAGGACTCACTGCTTTATGGTAACATGAGGTTAGCAAGTATCTGAAAAAAATAATCCTCTTGTTGGTAAAAAAATGTAAAGAATATACAGATCTGAACACTTTGAGGGACAAGCAAAATTACAGACCCATCGAAGAAGAGGAGATAGGACTGGAAGGATCCAAAAGGTCATCTCATCTATTACTCCACCCAGATCAAGGTTGCCTAATTGCTTAGTAAGATCCAAAAGGCACTGAAATACATTTCTGCTAACATCTAGTCTGCATCTTTGTCAGTCCCCCTAACACATCTCGCCCTGCTCACCGGACAGAGAGCAGACTGCTCCCTCAGTCTTTGCAGGTTCCTTTCATGTAGTAGAAGACTCTTATCCCATTTTCCTTCCTCTTTCTTTCTTCAGTTCAACCCTAAATCTTCACGTTTTGCTAACAGACAATGTTTTAAGGTTCTGATCATTCTCAGCCATCTCCTCTGGACTCTCTCCAGCTTAGTTCCACTTCTTGCTTGAAGTGCAGTGCCCAGAACTGAGGAGTACACCAGTAATTGCAAACAGGGTCTGAACAGATGGCAATGGTTGCTTTGCACACCTTACAAGCAATATTCTTGCTCATACGCCACAGAGGGAGACCTTCTTTTATTTCCCAGCATGATACTTACTGTCTTCTCATGTTCAGTTCATGATCCTCTACAATGCCCAGGTGTTGTTATTGAAGAATTTCTATGTGAGCTGTTGTCCAGTTTCCTGCTGGTGCACACTTTTTGCATTCCCATGTATTAGATTTCACCCCATTCTTGCAAATCTTTCCTCCAGTCTGAGTTCTCATCCTGCCATTCGAAATGCTTACACCGCTCCCACCGTTATGACAGCTGTGAGTTCAATAAGTAAATTGTCTTATTTTTCATAGAAAGACTTCCAGCAATAGTACTGAATAATTGCCCTGGGTCCAGGTTACTGAGCCTTAGGAGCACCACCTGATATACGTACACACTCACAGTGATGACTTCTGTCTGAACAGAGCTTTGCAACCATTTTATGCCCACTTGACAGTAATTTAACCTAGACCATGTTTGTACAGGATGTGCATGAACAGCCATGTGAGACAGTATCAAAATTTATGCTAAAAAGATGACCTTTCTGTTTTCCCACTGAAAGAGCCCATTACCTTGTCATGGAAAGAAATTAATTCACACAGGCCATCCCTCATACACCAGCTCTCATGTTTTTGCCCCTTATTTCCTTCCTACACAATTTTTCTCAGCTTATAGGAAAGGAAATTATTTTCTTTCTTTTCCATTTACTATCAGTATATCAGCATATATATATATATATTTAGCCTTTTATGTATTTCTGCTGTTCTGTATTCCATATTATAAAAAGAGAGGAAGAAAGAAAACGTCCAGTTCACAGAGGAAAAATTCTGGCTGAAGCTGTAGTCCCTGCAGATGCAGGGATCCAAACTTCAGGCTGCCTTTCCTCTGACTTCACAATTACAGTGGACTTGCAGCTGGCAATACACCTCAGCAAAATGTTTTTTCTTGAAATGGTCTAAAAATACTGAAGTGTGACCAGGCAGGAACCTCCAGTGGGAAAAAATAGTTCAGAGAAGCAAAATAGAATTATTCACAGAAAGCAAACGAAAAGACCAAAAATGGTTAAGTAGATGAGCTGTCACCCAGCATGGCCACCTCACCTGTCTGATTCTCAGACCTGTTTTTTCTTCTTCCTACCTGAGATTCATTGTTCCTTAAAAAAAATCTAGCAATTTTTTTCTACAGAAGAAACTTATTTTTAAAAGGGAGATTTTCTAATTATTTCAATGGAACATTTTCCTCAAAAAAAATCTAATATCAGTAATGAACAGCTGTAACTTTTCAACAGCTGTAACCAAACCATTTGAATCAATGAACATGCTCCAATTTATTCCAGATATCTTTTCAACCCATATACAAATGTTCCTGAAAATTTGGATTTTCTTACTTAAATGGCTCAATTTTTCTGTATTTTGATTGTTACCTGGAAAGTGTACTTTTTACTTAATTTTTTTCTCTTTATTCCAAAGGGACAATAAAAATTTAAGGTTTTTTTTCCAAATTAAATAACCCATATTTGGCAAAATTATCAAATATGTTAGAGTATACAGTCATATACAGGTTATGTACTATGAAAGAGTATATAGCATAGCATGGCTGAACTGGGTCTTACTGATTTATATTCTAAAATTTTCCTAATTTAATTAAGACTATTTTATTTTCATAAACAGAAGTCGATCAATTGAAGTCCACTTATATTTGTCACAGCTTAATTTGTTAAGATATCACATAATTGTTTCTGACATCTTCCTTTTTTAGTGAAGTTACTGTCTGATCTGTAACTGCTTGCTGTATTTCAATGCTCAGATAACAGTAATTCTCCAGCTGTCTGTCTGTCACTACAGCAGTCACTGGTCCACTTCAAATCTGTTTTTAAAGCTGTTACTAATATTTTGGTATTTTCTTTCTTTATAACTCCCACTGTATATTTACCTAAGCTGCTTATTGTGTGTCTCTTCACTAGCTAATGAGTCCTTCAGCAAACTCCGCCCAGCTGTTCCCTGCCAATTTGTAAAGTCAAACTCCACCCTTCCTCTTCCAGGTAAGCAATTGCAAATATTCTTCCCATAGTTTCCTGGTGTTCTTCTAAGCTTCTAACTGCTCATTTTCAGTGGGTAACTTCACACTTTTTTATTGTCTGCATATCATCTTTAGGTTTCAAGTGAATGAGTGGTTATTTCACACAAAGCAAGCAGCAAAGCTGTCACAAGAGGTAGTAAATATTGGTAAGTCACAAACCTCCAAATGCTCTATTTTGTTTGCTTACCTGTTGTTTAAGGGTATACTGTGAAGCAAAATGCTTCATCACTGCATGGGAAGATGTGTGATGACGACCTCATGAAGATGAGCATTTTAATCCTGATTGCTTTTTACCCTGGCAGAATATCACAAATTATTTCTTTTTGGTTAGAGAGCTTCTTAGGGAAGCAGGGAAAGATAACACTAGCAGATCATTATTCCTATTGCATTAAAGGCCAAGAGGCTCAAATCAAGAGCATTTATGCATGTTCCAAAAGAACATGAAGAATGTGTGTATAACACCAATGTGTTCACCCTCACAAATACTTCATAAACACTATATATATACACATAAATAGAATCATAGAATGGTTTGGCTTGGAAGGGACCTTTAGAGGTCATCTAGTCCAACCTCCTGCAGTGAGCAGGGACATCTTTAACTAGATCAGGTAGCTCAAAGCCTCATCCAACCTGACCTTGAATGTTCCTAGGGATGGAATGGGATATGTATACATGTCTTATACATCTCTTGTAATATATATAAAATATATACACATATATTATACCTTAAAAGCATGTAAGGATTTTTTCTTTGTATTGCATTAGGTACGTGGCTGATTCATAAAATATGTTCTCTGACAATCTCTAGCCATTTGGAGTATCATCTCAGGTATGCTCAGGTCTTGCCCCAGTGCAGATCCAGACCTGGGCCCACGAGCGGGAATCACTGCCCGGTGTGCAGGTCAGCCACAGCTGTCCTGTCTCCGCTGGGAGACTAACACAACTCCCCCGGTTCAGACAGCCACTACGGCACTGTGGTGATGGTGGGTCATATCAAGACCATAAAGACAACTACTCGCTTCATTTTTAGCAGAGATACAGGGAGAAAAAAACAAATCTGAGAATTGTTCCTGTTTTTTACTTCTAGCAAAACACCCTGTTATCTCTGCTTAAATTTCCATGGCATCTCCTTTTGCATAGTCATCTTTGCCTCCCACTGACAGTGGACTTTGTACTTTCTTCTCCTTAGTTTATTTAACCCTTTGAGATCCCCTGCTAGCTAAATTTTGAATTGAAAATTTTGTTTTGGTGGTATTAATAGGATATAATTACTGAATACTGTCATAATTTGTAATCAAAGGATTGTTTTGTTAATAAACTCAGATTTATTTAGCTGCATGTCAGCCCACAAAATACAAGCTAAACTTAGCCTTTTTCTTTTCAATTATATTATTGCATGGAACAAACTCAATTTTCTTTCCTTTTCCTGCTCACGTAGGTAGGGACAGATTGTATAGTGCAGTATGCAAGACAAAGACAGCAATTTCTGAGCTGGAGCCATATGACAGGCTCTCCTTTTTATGCAATACAGGTAACAACTTCCTGTTGCAATAACACCAAATACGTATACTCGTATTAACAAGGACATAATCGGGCAAGCTTTAAATGAGGTAGCAATGCAAAGTATGGTGTAGTGTGGGATCTGACAGTGAGTACAAGTTTCTGTTGCAGGATTTAACTGTGCTGTTCAGCTGACATATAGGAAGAAAAAGATGTCAGAAAATCTTGGGTTTGAGTGGCACTAGCCCAACTTTCCTATTTCATGCAGGTATACATGGGCCTCAGTTCTTTGCAGACATTTTCAGACAAACAAGACGTTCTTCCACTGAAGTCAGGCTGCCTCTATTTTTGTTTATTTTGAATTATTCCTGCAAGGAAAGATGAGCAGTGCTTATGTAAGGCCAAAAGGCAACAAATCCTTCCCTCACACTGAGACATTAAGCCAATGTTTCTTTTATTCATGCATGGTTGCTGTGGAGGTGGGATGTAAAGATCTCACAGCATTTAAAAAGTGTGGGGAAGTCCTGCAGCCCTCATCATATTCCCATCTTCCCATTTTCCCACCTGCTGAGGCACACATCCCTTCACTCTGAGAAGGGGAAGCCCCGAATATCGCTGTAGTATGAAATCAAATTTGGAAAGACAAAAAGATCTGCAGGAAAGCATTACTTCAGAGCTAACTAAACACCAGTTTTCAGTACCTTGAAAATCATCCCTGACTTCATATAAATGGGAACTCTGAGGTACCTGTAACTCTGAGCACAGCACAGTCCACTTCAATTTTAAAGTTCAAGATCATCTGTAACAAATTGACAGCAACACCTTGGCTGCCACATCTGTCCAAATATGAAAACTAATTTCAGGGTCTAGTCTCTTGTACTGAGATAACCAAGTCCATATAGTCCAAAAGGACAATTTTATTCTAATTTTCTACTTAAAATATCTTGTCAAGGGAGGCACCTTTACAAGATGACACTGTTTGCAGTATTGTAAAGACCTCAGTCAAGTCATACCTTTTAGCACTACCTGGCAAGTGTAGCTTACTGATTTTTTGGCACATTTCCCATTCCAAAGCACTGAGGACTGAGGCAATATTATCATATTCCAGGATTAAATGCAACACAGCTGGATGCCTCATCATGAAAGCATTAAATTTCCCATTCCTTAAAGGCATTCCTTTCCTTCCAGATCACACATTTATATTTAAGAACAAAGCACCACTTCCCAAGGAATATATCCAGTAATACAGAGCTTAAAATAAAGAAAAAATACATAATACAAACTTTTGTAGGTGAAAAACTGTGATATCGTTTCCTTTTTCTTCCTTCCTTCCCTATCATGAATTGACTACCAAGAAATAAAGGTGTTGCTCAGTTTCCAAATTCAGGACTTTCTTTTTGAACTTAGATAATTACCATCAGGCTCTAACCTAAGACAGTAGACCTGTTGCTCAAAGCACACTCGGTTCCCAGCAATAATCAGTGGCACTGCCTCCGTCTGTGAGGAATTAAAATCACTATTAACAGTGAGTTTCATATCCCAGTGTGCTAAGCAAGAATATTAGCTTTGTAAAATGTGCAATCACCAGTTTTGTCCTAACGGCAGAGCTACTAATTTCATTGCTATAAGGCTCCTGAAGTGAGGACAGAAGTCTTAGGATTATTTGCATTTCAATATTGAAACCAGAAGAACCTGAGAGCTGCAAACTCAGCTTCATAAACTCATATTGCCATGGGTACAGGACTGCATTAGCAGTGATATTTTCCTAGCAACTAACAAACATTATCAGGACAGCAGGCTTTCTTGCCTATGCCTGCAATACTATTCTTTCTAGCTGGCACTATATGTTGGTTCTAAATGATGGTTCCATTTTTTTAAAGTTATAAATACCTGGGTGAACCAGTGAATGGTTTCCATTCTTTACATTTCAAGGGTGATTATTTGTCCTGGATTTTCCCTACGGGGTACTCAGAGCTCTGACAATTTGCAAGATGCAGGATTACGCTGGGGGATAGAAGAGTGAAAACCTCCCCCACAGAATTTTCCTCAACTGACTCAAAAGCTGCTTTCTCCAGTAACTCTTTTCTTACAGCTGCTGAGGAAGATCCATCATGCTCTTGATTTTCATTAAATCATGAGCAATGTGCAAGAGTCAAAGATGATTCACTGGATTTTATGGGGAGAAAAACATGACTGTTCCATTTTTACCCTGAAAGTTTTTTCATAGTCCCATGGCAATGAGGAGAAATAGAATTTTTCAGCAGAAAAAATGGTAGAGATAATGATGTCAGATGATAGCAGCTGAAAGATGAAAGTAAAGTCTTGTCCTACTCATTTTCATAAAGGATTTCAGTTTTGTCTTACTCATTTTCATTTGCTGCTCAGAAGTTGCTAAAGTTGTAATCCAAATGTGTGTGTGAACGTCCAGTCGATATCCTTCCTGCTCATCCTTTACATCCTAGTTTATTTACAGATCATTTACAAAGCAAAAACATCTTTATGCAAAGATTATGTTACTTTGTAAAGATCTAGAACTCATGGGTTCCCTGCCTAATTCTGCTATGAGAAGCCTTCTATACCTCTGTTGAACCTATGTATGTACACATAAAACCTGCAAATACAAGAACATTCTTACCATGCCTAGCCAGCAATTAACAACAAAGCAATTACACCCACAGATACATTGTGAAGCTCAAAGCTTTCAGAAATCTAAAGAAAAGCTTGGCATAGGAAAGTCCAGTAGGGAAAGCAACTGAAACAATAAGCATATATATAGTTTTAGTTGGGGTCTGCAATAAAATGGAGCTTGTATGCCCACCTGCCCATCTCTCTGATTACCTGTCAGTCCTATTCTGTTTGAGTAATTTTTGGAGCTGTTGATCAGTCTCTGCCAAATCTGAAACAGGGCTAGAAGTTTCCAAGATAATTATGATCCTACAGGTTTTCTGACAATAAAAGTTTGGGTAACAGACAGGGACACTAATTTATGTTATTCTAAAACAAGAGTGGTCTAAAAAACTTCTATATATTTTGTTTGACAGTGGTTAGCATATTCACATTGACAGCATTTAACAATGTAGTTCTTGATAAGACATAGCATGTGCTGACTTTTGTGAAATTAAGGGGATCAGAAGGCACTTAATGGTTACTGTGGAGTGGGTTGGCTGAGGGAATAAAAGGAACAAATTAAAGGAAATTGAGTTCAAGTTAAAAAATTAAAATTAAAAAAAATAGATAGAATTGATACAATCTTAATTAAGTTTCAATACTTCCTGACAAACATCTAGGCCAGTTGGGATGTTACAGACTCACAGTTCACTCGAAGTTGAAGTTCACTAAGTTATAACATCTCAGCTTTGTTTCCTGAAGTTATCACCAGGTGTGTGAATGCGCCAGGTACAGCTAGAACCATCTCCAAAACCATCCCTAAACTCAGCTCCTCTGTGTGGAATTCATAGTAATCACCGGTATCCCTATGACTTTGATCAAATACATACATTTTGGTGTTCAATACAGGAGTATTACTCCTGCATTTCAATTGCCTACCAGACACAGAAGTCAGCTAAATGATATATATGGTTTCTACATGAAAACATGCTTTCTGCAAACAGGAAAATCCCATATCAAACACTGATAAATTTGAGGAAAGCTTTGTGGGTTTGGTTCATTTCTATTTATTACTCCACTTGTTTGTGTGTAGGTGTGTAAATGAATGCAGGCCTTCTGTGGCATGGCCACATGTGTGTCAAATATACATTCACATAGAGGTGTCCCAATAGCCTGGGCAGCCCTTCTCTGTAACTTCTGCAAGGAAGCATTCTGTAAGATTATAAATCTTCTAAGTGCTAATGCACCAAAAAAAGTAATTTCTACCCAAGTCTAAGCAAATATCGCCACCCTGCACATGCAGATTAGCACAGTTTGTAGGCACAATGGCCCTGGCAGTCAGGCTCCTGGCAGCACAACACGGCAGTCCTTGGCAGTGCGGCATCTTGTGCCGAGACCTTGTGATTTAAGGGCAGAAAGTCACACAGTTTAGGCTTCACACTTCATGCATACAGTTGGCTAATCACCATGAAGCTGTTATTGCCATGGTTCATTATGTTATGTCAAAGGGGACAATGACTGGTTTTCCAATAAAATGCTTTTAATTTAGTGAAACTAAATTGGTATCAATTACAATCCAGAACAATTCAAAGGAGATATCATCTCTAAAATGCAGCAGGATTGTTGTTTTTTTGTTGCTAATTTGTGCATGTTTTGACAGTAATCACCGAACCCTTTGATGTTTCTGGAGGTTCCCATGGTGCTGCTGTGAGAAGTTTTGGCAGATTCTGTAGTCCTCAGATCAACAGCAGGAGGATTTATTCAACAGCAGGTATTGGGTTTATTCTTCTACCTCACACATCAGAGCTTCAAGCCTAAATATTTTTTTCATAATACTTTAAAAGAAAATTTTAAATGTAAAATTATATGGATACTAAAAACTTGACATCTAATCAATCTAAAAAATCGGTTTTGTCCTTCTGAGATTGTTCGTGGTTTTAAAAAAGATTTCACTTGCTCTTCTGTTTCACCTTGCTGTAAGAAATGCCAGTATGAAGAAAACTACCTATACTTCACTGTCCTGTGAAGTACCTACACCTGTAGGTAGTTTCTGTGAAGAAATGAGGAAATTTCAACTACACTGATTATACGTTTCATGTGTAATTGCAGAAGGAAAATTTAAAACTAATTTCTGCAGAGACCTGTTTATACATATTACTTGCCCAGAATAAGGAAGTAAGTAGTTCCATTACTTCAGGGTGATTACTGAGGATGTGTAAGGTTAAGCATCTGCATAAATCTGGATTGGATGTAAGACACTGTCTACAGCACCATCTATTTTAGGCACATTTTCAACACAGAAATTCAGGAGTGCTATTCAGACTCTCTCCCCTTTGCAGTTACCTGACTTACAAAATTCCTAGAGCCTCATTGATCCTCCACAAAGTACCCGAAGCATCTAAATATGAGTTGCCATGAATACAGCAACTCAGCTTGACTATGCAAACCTTGCATTCCAGGAGTCATGCAAAGAGATATCTAAGCATTCTTTGCATCTCTTGACTTGCATTTGTTGACTTTACTAGGCACTGGCAATTATAAATTCTGTTCAAAATCAGTAGTCGTGGTGCCTGATTTTATTGCATATAGCGGGTAATGACTGAAGTAACCCATCATCTGGGAAGTCAGAAGCTTCAACTCTAAGTCCTTCTTGGCCACAGGGAGGTTTTAAGCATTGTGCTCTTTCCCCAGAGCAGTGTCTAAACCACCAGGCTGAACGCAAGGATGGGACGGAGCCTTTTATGTCCCTTCTTAGGGAACCTGGCCCACGGTGCCAACTATAACAGGAGGAGAAATGGAGCATGGACACTGGCTCAGGGAAGGGCCCTCAGGGGCTTCTCCAGAGCTCTGTCCTAGAATTGCACTCTTCAGAAAAGACAAGATCCAGTCCAACACAGCCAGAAAGCCTCCGTCACATCTGTGTTGTCATCAGGGACAAGGTAATGGTCAGGAACAAATGAACAAGTACACAATAAGGAAAAGAGCGGGATAAGAAAAAGAAAGATCAGGTGCAAGTTCTGTGGTTGTTGAAAGCAATTTCATATAGAGTGGAAAAAGCATCTGGATGAAACCGTTCATAGCAGTGTCTGTTAGACTCGTGCTGTCATCAGACCCCACAGCTTTACTGAATCCTGAAACAAAAAACAAGACCCAGGGAGTCTCTGAGAAGGATGTACTTCTCTGTATAGACTAGTTGTAAACACTACATTCTCCGTTTTAGAAATAAACTTCTGAAATTGAAAACCCTACTACTACTGCTTCTATTCGACCAAAACTGAATTCATACTTTTAGAAAACAAAACCTAACCAGTTCACAGTATTTCAGGGTCTGACCCATCTTACAGCACTAATTGTGCAGTGTTTAATTATGCATCTATTCTGCTGAGTATCTTTTTCTCTTACATTGCTTAGTTTTGTGGGATCTTGCATAAATTTAGATTTTTGGATGTCCTCTGAAAGGGCAAGTGCTAAAGACACTGTATTGCTAGAAAATCAGTAGTCATATGATTCAAAAGTACTTGCCCATTCTTTTGAAATGGGAGTTGTTATAAGTACTGAAAGTTGTATATGATGTAATTGAGGCTTTTCCTTCTTGTTATAGGTCTCTGTCTATAGAGTTTTTAATCAGCTCCTAATCAATGAAGTAATGACAACCAATTATATTTACATCTAACAAAAAGCATATTGTTAAAGTTTGTTGTACCCACTTAACCTTCCTTTTTGCACACAGCATTGTAAACTTAACATTTGCTGCCTTTCTGCCTTACTGCTGCTGGAGCATTAATCAGTAAAGTTAGTCCATTTTAACATTTTAATTAAGTGGCAATTAAATATGAAATGTCTGTGTAACTCACGTCTCTCAGGATGCTTTTTCCAAGTGAAGTCTAGAAAAGACTTAAAATGCATCAGGATTCTGTTGTTTTGCTATGGACAAAGCCTCATTAAAGCCATGAAAGGGAGCCACACACCTCTCTGCAGGGCTAGATCCATGTTTTATCACTGATTTAGTTATCTGTTCTCTAAGTCAGAGCCCTGCAAGAGCACAACCCTCAGACATGGTGAGGAAGGCCCACTTCACTTTATGTTCACATCTACCAGCACTGTCGGTTTTTTTGCCAAGGAGAATTTGAATTTGGCTCTGTGGTTAAGGCAGAGGCTTCTGACATCCTTTATGGAACAAAAAAAGTTTGTTTGTTTTCTCTGGATTCAAGTAAAATTCTGTTGGCCACCATACATGGACTTCATCGAGCAGAACAAACTGACTTCTTACCAAGTCGCATAATAATTACGTGATGTGAAGAAAAGCCCATGTTGCCAGATGCTTGATTTATTTCTAATTTTAAAAATAGAATATCTTTTAAAAAATTAAAAACAATAAGGGAACAAAGAAAGAAAATTACTTATACTGTAATTGTTTCTGTGTGGTGGAATTAACTAGGAATTTTCTAACAAAACATTTTTCATGGGGAAATAACAAAGCATCAAACCCAAGCATTTCACAGAAATATTTTGGTTTTGACATATTTTTCCCAAAACAGAAACAGGATTCTGACAGCTGGGAAGCCATCTTCCTTAGTGGTCTGCTTCGAGAGTCCTGGTTTTCTTGTGTGTGGCTGAGAGACAGCCCTGCTCTGTGGGTCATCTGGTGACAAGTAACTCACAACCCCAAAACAACCTGTTGCGGAGCCAGAGGTTCACAACAGCCCAGCTGTGTCCCTTCGGCATGGGGAGAAACTACCCTTATTCCAGGAAAAGGTCTCCAACTGCCCCAATGCCAGAAATTTGCAGAAAAACTCTCCTTTTTAGATTCAGCAAGTGGAGTCCTCAGTGCACTTTGCAGTGTGCAGAATCACTGACATATCTGGCTGCTCCATGTTGCTTTGGGAAATGAGGAAAAAAATTATTCCTGCAGACAACTTTTTGTGTATGACCTGTAGAAACTTTTGGAGTCTCTGTGCAAATGGTATCTTGAGCTTGAACCAGCTCCACCGGGTCACCTGCTACCCCTAATCCCTTTGAACATGCTGCTATTGCAAGCTGTCCTTGAGCACTCTAACTGAGCACTAACGCTGCGTCCTGGGACAACTCCAGAGTTCAAGGGTTTAGTGGGCCAATTACCAACTACTAGCTAGCTCCTTTCTTCATAAAGTTGAGCATCTGTTCTGCTGTTCCGTTTCTTAAAACACATTTTCATTTTATAACATGGGCTGTAGATCTGAATTATGCAGTAGCGCTACAGAAATGAAGTCACAGATATCCTGCAGCCTAATTTACCATTAAAGGGTAGATAAAATGACAAAATGTGGAGATTTACAAGAGCTTGGATAAAGAGGAATACTATTTATTCCAGGTCAGAAGATGAAATTCAGCTGGAGTCAGGAGGAACCTTAAAATCCACCTTTTCATAGCTGGTTATCTGCACTCCATGATTTCAGCTTTACAGCAGGATAGAGGGACAGAGCCCACTAGGCATTGCATGGAAAATAAGTCTTGCAGAACAGAACAGAAGAATGAGAAAGAAAATATTTTTGCAGAAAGCCAGTCCTTCCTCAGAACAAGAGGCATAATCCCCTGGCAGCTAGGGAATAGTGGGCTGGATACTGTGGGCCAGTAAGACAGATCCCACATGGCTGGTTAGAGGAGACTCTTACAGCAGCCAGTATTAGAAAAGGGCTTCTACATACTGCTCTGCTGAAGGCATCTTCCTTCTTGAAAATAGCAGGCATCAATCAAGGCATGAGGATTCAGTTTTTCCAGTTATATAACTTAGGCACGGCTCCAGTTAATAAGTAGGATAACAATCAAAACAGCATGGGGGGAGAGGAGACTGCATTTGCAACCAAGATGCTATTTAAGATGAAAGGTAAATAAATTATGTGATCTTAATGTCTCAGCTGAATCAGACATGTCTCCGCTGCTGTGGATACTTGTTTTTCTGTAAATTCAGAGCTCTTTACATTTATTCCTTTCTTCCACAGCTACTTTAACATACAGCTTAGTCACCTGACCTTTCCAATATCACAGCAAGGCAAAAGTGGGCTTCTGCTCCCCGTAGCCTCCTCCCTGCAGACACTGGTACCTCGGACTGCCGGCCTGCATTGGGAGCAAGTGCTGGGAAGTGCTTACAGAAGTCAGAGCAGCTCTTCTTCTTAGCCATATTTCTTGCTTTGATTTTTCTCTACACTGAGCAGGTGCTGATTCTCTGTCAACTCTAAGATATCTCAAACTAATACTTAAATGTGTTTCATGGGTTTTTTTATTACTCATTATGTCAGGAGCTGACATGATTTTGTCAGGATTGCAAACACTTGCCAATGATCCCCCTTTAATCTGTTGGGGAGGCAATTCTAGGTATGAGACAGTTGTATCTCACAGCCCTAGCAGCAAATAAACAGATCAGAAACTGAGCTGATATTTTTGTATGCTTCTGAGCTGCTCATTTTCATGCTAGATTTGGGCTACTCCCTATTACTTCCTTCTTGTGCAACATGTTCTGCTATGGAAAAAATGATCTGTTTGCAACTGAAAGTGCTACTGATACAATGCATTGCTCTAAGTAAAAAAAAAAATCAAAAACATAGGTGAAGAAACACTACTTTAAGTCATTTATTCTAGCCAGCACTTGATTTACCCTAGTATGGACAGAGTTACACCCCACATAGTCGGAGAGATTGTTCTACTGCAAGGGAATTTTCTCCTGAGCAACTGGGGGGGTGGGTAGGATGGCGGGGGAATGGCAGCAGGGTCACCCCAGGGACCCCACTGAATCATGGCAGTTTTGAATTCCATCTAGAGAGCACACAAGAGACTCTGAGAAAGGATTCCCCAAAAGTATGCAGAATCAGTGACAGTTAACACACTTGTTGTGCCCTTTCCTCGTCAGTTTCGGTGACTGCTTAAACACCAACCTGACTGTCTCAGATCATCATGACTCCTTAACCTGCAGGTGAACTTTTGGCCACCAAGGTAGGTCCTGTCAGTGGCACTCATGGCACAGCTATAGTGGTGTAATCTAGACCTCTGCAGCAACGACTGTGCAGAAATCTGCATAATTTTTTAAATCCTTGGGAAGGTTCCCAGCATGCTGGGACAGCACAGGAGAAGGTTCTGAGCAGGACTGCCAGGCTGAAGCTGAGACAGAGGGAAGCGATATATAGAGAGAGATCATTTTCACTTTAATGGAGTTCCTGCTTCACATGAGGTCCTTGTTCACGAAATTCCTACAACTGTCATAGGATGGGTCCCATGCCTCTCCATGCATGTAGCTGAAGTTTTAACTTCTGTGCTCTTGATTAGGATGAGATGAGGCAAATTTTAAGCCTTTGCCGCAGGTAAAAGAAAACACCAACAGTACCCACTCCAAGCAACTACATTTTCTACAAATGTTCTAAGGGAATAACATGCTTCCCAGTGAAGTGGTGAGAACTAAAACAGGCATTCCCTGTGTGAAATAAATGGACAGAGACCATTAATGAATGGATCCTTTAATTATGTTAAAGGTCTTTCCCCTTCAGGGAACTACAGATACTCCAGTTAGCAACAAAGCCTCAAGCTCTGAGTCCTTAAAAAAGAAATGAAATGTTGTAGGAACAAGCACCTGTGTGAAGCTGTAATTGTCATGTGTAAGGGACAAAGCCTGCCTTAGGAGTCATTAAAACAAGCAGTCTGGGAACATGCAAGCCAAAAGAATTCAGAGCATAGCTTCATTGTTGAAAGGCAAGTGTCTATATTCAGCACATTCTTTAGCCAGACCTATGTCTTCAAAACATCTGGAATACCTGCGAATGAGGGACAAAGGCATTTAGCCTGGATAATATTCAGTGGTACTAAAAGACAGCTGGATCACTTCAGTTTGAGCAAGGGGTAGCGAGTACCTGTGCTGCTGCTGAAGCCCAGCAGGTGACTCTAAGCCTGTGATCCTCATCCTAAACACTTGCCTGCCCACTGGCCCCTTACAGGGAATTCCTTTTTCTCTGCAGTTGCCTTGGTCACTTCTACTGGCCACCTCCTCCTCATTTCTGCCTGCTCACTGCCCAGGCACCTGCTTTTAAAAGAGTGGTGATACTCAGCTGACTGCAGCTCTGCCTTTGAGCATGGACAGGAGATTAGAAATAGGATTTACGTCTTCTTTTCTGATGGGGTATTTAGGGTAATGAGCCTCAGGGGTAATGGGTAAGTACTTTAGGAAGAGCAAATACGTCAACTAGTACTAATGGATGATATTTGATGGTTTTTGTTCAATGGGGCAAAATTTGATTTTTAAAGTGCAAGTCGGCTCTGAAACTTGACTGTAAAATCACCTAGCAAACAAAGCAGATATGTTCTGTGTGTATTTTGAGTCATGCTAATGTTTCCTTTAGAGTGAGAAGGGTCTGCAGGCAGGTTGTATAAAACATTTAATTTAGCCCCCTGAATGCTGGTAAGAAAAAAAGAATCTTAAAATTATCTGCCCTTCAGTGCAACAGCCTCTCCAAGGTATGACACAGACTTGTAAGCTAAATAAAATGTTATTTCAAAAAACAGTATTTTGTCCTTGACTTGAGTAGCAGAACACTTTACAATCTATATAGAAGTGCACTGCAAAAGATGGCTTTTAAACTGTTTGCAAATTCACCCTCCTATTTACTTACATGCTTACTTGATGCTTAAACACATCAGGAAAACAGTTCCAAAGCTTCTGCAATAAAACTTCATCCAGTTAATGTCTTTTTTCCAGTACTGTCCTGAATCAGCTCTTGAAGCAGGAGATAATTCATTCTGGGGGAGCGACGGGAGCGACAAAGAAAAAACATTGCTAACAGGAGCATTTCTCCTTATAAAAGGACAATTTGCAAAGTAGCAACCCAGCTCTTGCTGCATAAATTACGAAATATTTAGTATCTAGTTATGACAAACTTGTTACATGCTAACTCCTATTCCTCTGCTCTTTTGGATTCCAAAGAAATTGGAAGGAACAAATGCAGGAACCTTGAAATTGTCACTACTGGCCCTCAAGAGTAAATGAGGGTGCTCAAGAGTAAATGTTTTATTTCTTTGCAATACTTCAATACTAATAACTTCTGAAACGCATTTCCTTCCATAATGATTTAAGATTATATAGGAGCATCTTGCCACCGGCACTGAACTACAGCAGTCTTGCCATGAAACAAGGCTGTAATGTAATAGCAAACAAAAACCCGTGAAAACATCCAGCTGAAAGGGAACAGAGACAGCATCCAGCTGGAAATGTGGGGAAAATTCCTTTTATGTACCTGTACCAGGAGCATCCAAATTAAAATATGGTCAAGACTAAAGTCTTACTCTTACAGAGGGTGCCAGGACAGGTCTAACGATACAAGGCCTTGGTTTACAGCTCATCTCAAAGGCAGTGTCTCTTTCAGCACAAGGATGTTTGAATTTGTGGTGAAGTAGCACTTCAGAGGAATGAATGGCCAGTACTGCTCCCTGGAGCACATGGGACAGTCTTAAGAACTTTCTCATTAAGCCACAAACCAAGCTTGCACTTGCTTACTCAACGAACTAGGAACATTGCAGCCTGAGATGGACGATGCAACTCTAGATCTTTGGGCAGACGAAAATTCCTATTTAAGGCATTATACATAAAAGATGAAAGGCGGAAGGGCAGCCTGTATAACAAAATTAACTCCTACTTAGAAAAAGAGAGAAACTGGCTATTACAAAATATAATTTTTCTTACAACAAACAGCACCACAGTGCCAGTGCACAGCATAGAGGGAATGGAAGAGCTGTGATGTAGGGAGAACACAAAAGGAAGGAATACAAAAAAATGAATTCTTCTGCAATATAAAGGAAAAGTTGCATTTAAAGAGAAGGTTCTACCCTAACAGCACTATCCTAATTATGTTTTTATAGAAATAACTTCAGAAAAAAATCAGTTTCTGCTTCTAACTGGACTACAACATTTACTTATTTTCAAAGTAATTCATAGAACATGGTGGTTTTGCTCCAACTAGCTTTAAGATTTTTGAGCCTGACTACATAAGTAACTTTATGTGTGTGCATAAGAACACAGAATTCAGTATCATGCCTGCTTGGTAAGCATTATCCTCTACCAGACAGAATCAGCAAAGTTCAGCTGTCTGCACAGGGTACATCTACATCGCTGGCATGAATAAGAGAATCACAAGTACAGATGTACACAAGGAAGAGTCTATCTTAGCAAGAAGTCTGGACAGCTGTTGCTGTGAAGTTCTGACTAATTGCTGCAAAAGAGTGTTGCAGGAAAGTACAAAATGGATGGAAATACATGCTTAAAATAGAAAACTTTTTTTAGTCTCCATCCTCAGTACATTTAAATTCAGTGCTTTGCTACTTGTTTTGCTTTTTTACAATGTTGGTCTTACACTGAAGCAATATATACTTTCCACTTTAGTTTTTTAATAACTGAAGACTCTCAGATTTTCAGCAGAATTGCTTTCTATTTAAAAAGCGTCACGCTTTATTTAAAATAGTCATCCTTTCTTTTGTGTGAATAAAATCACATTTAGGGTCTTACTAGCGTTCCTACTGTGAGAACAAGACCACCTCAAACTCAAAATCGGTTTGAGGTTGCAAAAAGCCTGGGCTATATTTGTGATCAACAGCACCTTCTGATATATTGAATTTTCACACATCAAGAAGACTGAAACACTTCCACAAGCTATATTCTTCCTTCAGTGATGGCAGCGTGAAATCAATGGAACACTTAAGCCACACAAATGCTATAAAAACCCCAGTGTTATAATCCTAAATATTTTTTCCTGACAATCTGAATTACATAATAATATTTCAAAGAATACTACTAATATATAAAAGTAATTTTTTCATTTTTAATATTGAAAAAATTCTGGGTTGAAATATTTTTTGCTGTGCTGAAAAAGCTTTGATATATTAACTATTGGTGCACCAATCACTTGAACAAATGCTTTGCTTTAACAGATGAAATAATTCCACTGAATAAACAGTACTATCCATACAAGTAAACATAAACAGTAACAAAAGCCTTAATTTTCAGTATTTTATATCCTGACTAAACCATTCTAAAATTCAGTTAAGACAGTCAGCTACTATTGGGATTTAAGTTTGCAACTCTTCTCCCCAGCTTTTATCATTTAATTAGCACAACTTTCCCATTCTTTTTATATGTGAGCTAATCTAAGTCAAAATAATTATTTTATATTAACAACTATAATATAAAGCGTTATATGAACTGAGTAGTTTTTAATCACTTAAGTCAATATAGTCTCTCTCTTTTGTTTTTTGGACAATCTTACTATTCAGTGTAACTAGACCCTCTTTATTCCTAGAATTCATCCACTGGACAAATTAAGACTGCTCCCATAACCAGCAAGTAATTTGTTTAAATCAGTGTTTTCTTTTCTCCATCCAACTTATCCCACTTCATGGCATGTCTAATGTTCTCTACCCTGATTAGGCTTTTGCTTTCAATTTAAAAAGTCATTTTCCCTCCAGGAGATAGGAAAACTTAGTACTGCATGTGTCACTACTCCAGTCAGAAAACCCTCATTTGCTGTGTTCTCCAATACATAGAATTAATCTCCAGCTCAGCCTGCAGCATGCTTCTCAGGAAACTTCTGGCTTGGAAAATTATAGATGCCTTAGAAGTAAGTATTAAGCAGAAGTAGAAGAATTATAGCAGGGAGATCCTTTCGCAAGGTGAGTAGGATGGAGAGTGGCCCATCTGGAGAATGGATCCACTCCCCAGCTGGCCCATCTGGAGAAAGCCAACATCTGCCAGAGCCTTCCTTGCCCTGGTATTTGTACATTCACTCTTTGCCAGGGAGCTGCAAAAGCAGCCATGAGCATGGCATGTTTCCTGACCTACTCACCTTTCTGCAAAGGGCTGCAATGTAGATAGCTTAGGGATGGAGGCTGCCTGCGACACTCCTTCACCTAGCAAACTGACATTTCCTTTGGACACACGGTCCTCCTACAAAGGTCCCTGCTGCATGTCACCTGAAGGATTATGTTCCATTTTCAGCAGTGTTTTGTGCAAAAAATGCCCTGGCTTGGGAGTATATGGACTTCTAGAAAGTTTAATTGTGTTAAATCACTCCTGAATATAGGATTGGGCCAGCCAAATCATTTAGGCCTTCCAACAATTTCAGATATCTAAGATTTATTATATGTCTGTGTTTGAAAAGTGGGATCCCACAACAGTGGCCTCAGCCATGCCCCCCCACCCGTACATGAAGGCAAGGTCTGGGCATGCCCAGCCATCCTTCCTCCCTATATTTTCCCCCAACCCCTGGTTTCTGCAGGAAAACAATGCTAGTGTAGAGCCCCAAAGTGAGCAATGGTTTATTTTACTAGGTCTCTCTTTTCAACAAGAGGGAGATGAAGGGAGCAATGGAAGGCACAGTGGAGGATATCCGCTGCTTGGTTTAAAAGGAATTTCATTGCCTTAATTCTTCATCTGTTGAATACAGATAACAGTACTTTCCTCATGCTCTTTGTCGCTGAATCATACCAGTATATGTAACACTAGGAGAAGGAACTACAATTATTTACAGCTGGCAAAATAGAGACTTCCAGCAGAATAACTAGCTCCTTACAGGACCAAGTTCTTCAAAGTAAAAATCTGTTTATTTTTAGCTGGATTTTGATTAATCTTTTTTCCATTCAGGGTTTGGTTTTGTTTTTTTTTTTTTTCATTCCAGTGCAGTAAAGATATTGTTATATCTGATTTCACTGCTTTAATTAATCAAGTGCTTCTCAGTCCATGATCAGTTCTGGTTTAGGCTGTTTTAAAGTTTATTTAATTTGAGATGTATACTAAGCAGGGCAACATAATTGCACATGTCAAAGCCTGCTTCATCCTAATATTAAAATGTTGCTTTGATTTCTTGAAGGTTTTAAAAAAATAAATCTATGAAGTTCCATGTTAATTTGCCACAAAACTCTTTTTTATCTGCATTCTAAAAACACAAGTGAAAAACTGCCAAAGAACAAGTTTCTATATTAAGTGTGCCAAGCACCTTGCTTTTTTGCTTTTTTTTTTTTTTTTTTGAGGATGACAGGGATAATGAATAGATATCATAGAACCTGGGGAAAGGTTCTGGCAGAGGCATAAAAAGGTCATCTGGTCCATTCACGGCCCAGTGATGGAATTAAACATTCCAGCATCATTCTTGTGGGATGTCTGGTTAACCTGCCTGTAAAGGACTCTGGTGATGGAGCCTGTACAGCATTCCTAGGGAGCCTGCACGACTGCTTCACTTTACTACTGTTAGGGAACTTTATGCATAACCTGAATCTTCTTTGTTGCAATTTAAGCCCATTAACCTATGTCCTAGCTGCATCCACTTAGAGAATAGAGTACTCAATCCTTCCTGCATCAGATTTTCATGTATTGTGTTCTCCCTTACTAATTCCCTTCTTTCAGCTGTGCAAGTTCCTTAATTTCTTCCAATTTTTGTATAAGCTCTGTTTTCAAGATGTCTGATCATACCAATCATTTCAATCATTTCCTTCTAAACCCTGTTTCTGGAAGTGAAGCTGAAATTTGAATTTTTCAGATTTCCTGAAATCTGAAAACTATATTCCAGACCATGCTTCTCAGTACAGCATATAGTAGAAACATTACACTGCAATCTTCCTCATACATTTCAATATGATTTTTTTTTAAAGTTTTTTTACAAAGGCATAGCAACAGTTCTGGATCAAAGGCAGCCGGCCCCTGCAGAACCCCATTTGATACATCCTCCTAACTTGACAATGATCCAGTGAAAACTATTCACTGAATACAATTTCCAGCTGGTCCATTGCAGATTCATCACAACCACACTTCCCCAGCTTGTGAGGCAAGGTCCAAAGTCATGCTAAAGTCAAGAGATCTGATATCAGTTGTTTATTTCTTATCCACAGGGCTAGTTACCTTGTCATACAACAAAATAGACTAAATTTGACAAGATCTACTTTAGGTAAGTTCATGTTGATCGTTATTTCACTCCTTGTTTCCATTTTGATGTTTGCAAATAGTTGATCTGATTACCCATTCAAGCAATTTTCAGTGAATTAAGGTTAAGTTGTTTGGGCTATAATTTTCTTTTTTAACTCCTTCCTGTCATCATGCCTTTTTTAAGGACTGGCAAAATGGTTGCCATTATAAGTTGCCTGGAATTTCAGCCCCCTCCCTGAGTTGCCAAAGGGCTCCTTATTGCTTTAGTCATTCATTTGAATATTCTAGAATAAGGTTGAATTGGCTTAAATGATATGAAAAGATCTGACAGATTTTGGGATTCTAACCTGTTCTTTTACTTTCCCCTTTATCACAAGTGTTAACTGTTACCACACAGAGGTTCAGAGTTGACATTTTCAGGAGATGGGTGCAGAAAAAGCATTAAGAACATTTCAGCCTTCTTGGACTGATTTGTTGAGGGCTCTCCCACTTTTCAGTACAGCAGACCAATATTTTTCTTAGTCTTTCTCATCAGTATAGTGTTGATGAATGAGTTCACATCACCCTTGATGCCCTTTGCTAATAGCATCATGTTTAGAGAGTCTGGACTTTTTATTCTGTTCCTGTATTTGCGTATTATTCCTTTTATTCGTCTTCACTGATTTAATTTTCCATCCATTTTCTATATGCTTCCTTCTTGTGACTGAAATCAATAACTAAAAATTCAGACATGTTGGTCTCTTACTACAGTTCCTGTCCTCCTACATTTGGATCATGTGAGCCAGCACCTTTTGTATCTTTTTTCCGAGAAACCACTAGCCTTCCTTAATTCATTTTTTCTTTAGTTTTGGTTCCTCTGAGATTGCACACTGCAGATCTCTGAGTTCATTAAAAGTTTTGCTCTTGAAATTCCTTGGTTTTCTGTTCTTCCTCCTCCTCCTCTAAAGAATAATTAACTCTGCCACTCCGTAGTCACAGAAGCTGCCTTCTACCCTTGAAGATAGGAGAGAGTCAAATACAGAAAGGTTGTTTATATGTTCCAAAAATTTGCTAGAGAACTTGTGTTCATCTCCCAGCACATAAACCACTAAAGAGATAAATCCCCAATTATGATCAAGTCATGCCCTGGAGAATCTTTCTAGCTCCTCACGAAAAACCTAATCCCAATTTTGAGAAGATGTAACTGATAAAATTATTTCCTCTGCAGACTTCAGAGTGCTTTTAACTAATTACTGATCTCGTTTAAGAGAGAGAGTACCCGTGGCACAGAAGTTATAGTCAGCGTTGCCAACAGTGGTGTGCTTCTTCGGTTCTGCTACTGCCTGGGTGCCCATCTTTAGATTGCTAGGTTGGGATTTATTTCACCTAAATTTCAACACCCATATTATTAATATCTACCTTTGCGTTTGGCACCTCAGCTGTTTTTTCCAGCCAGGGAAGAGGAACAGACACATTAGGACATATTAATTCATCTGACCTATTTTAGATATCTTCTGTAAAACCAGCTGACTTGAAGATCACTTGAAGACTCTGGCACTAACAGAAGTAACAAAATTTACACAGGAGAACTGATCTGGCCTTTCCCCTAAACTTGTGGGTTACAATCATATGGTTTAACCTGTCCAAGAGAGAACATGCTAGGCTATCACTCCCGTACCTTTTTTAGATCTTGCTCATAAAAGGATTTCCAGGTTGGTTTAATTTCATAGTTCCATTCTATCACATGGTTTCCTTTGTTTGAAGATTTCTACTTCGTTCTGCATATAGCAGAGACTGGTGGCCATTCTGTCATTATAGCCACCATTCTCCTTTTCACACTTTTTCCCACATCTTTGCTTTGTACAGGTCTGTCATATATTACAGAAAGCTTTCAGTAGAAGTTATAGTGAACTGTTCACTTGAGTAGGTAAGTCTTTCAAAGGTGGAGAATGTTTTGCTTTTATTAACAGATGCAGTCCTAGGCTGGTAGCAATTAAAAGTTAAGTGAGTTGACAACTACTTGGTAGTCTCTGTAAAGCATGCAAATGGCCTCAGTTTACCTTCAACTTCCCTAAAGCATCAGCCTAAGCACCCCTTATTGGCAAACACAGAACCAAATAGGGGTGGAGCAGCTGGGGGCGGGGGCGGGGGGGAGATGAAGGACGGGAGAACGGAAAGTGAAGAGCCTTTAGCTCTAGAGATGCCTTTCCTGAAGCATCCTCCGGAGCCCACGGGAAAGGAATCAGTCCCATCCTCACTCTCAGACCACACACATCTTTCAGGCTCTCAGGGCTATCAGTGCAGGAGTATTACAATGCATTTTAAAGATGACCTATAATTAATTAAATACTTTATTACATAGGCTAGACAAACTTTCTTCTCAAAGTACTAAAATGAGAGAGGAAAAATTTTTCTTCACCCCACCCCCCCACCCCGTCAGCTCCCTGCATGTCAAACAAACCTTCTTGTTCTTCTCTGCATCTGACTTCATAATTTCTGGCTGCTGTTTCCTCTTGTTGGCATGGGGCAAGCCTTGTTGTTCCTCTTTCTTTTGTAGCTCCACTTTTAAGACATCTATTGTGCAAGATTTTTTTAAAAACTTTAATTCAAATCCTCTTTGCAGCCCTCTTAATGCAAATGCCACATTATTTGGAAAAAAATAAACCCTGTTCTGTTCTACTTACACAATGAAGGCCAACAGGAGTGTTTCAGTACCTTTTGAAAAAACAGCCTCCAAAGCAATCGGTGTAGCATTTTTTTTTTTTATTTTGTTTGTTGTATATCAGTGAAATATTTCAGAGCAAAATGTTCCCTTCTAAATTTCATCTCCTTGCTCAGTGTTACTCATCCAGATGCACTTTTCACTTTTAAATTATCACCATACAGTTGTTGATACCTTAATTACTGCAATGACATTTTTATGAAGCTGTTCCTTGTATATTATTTCTGCTCAACAGAATTCCTAGTTTTCTGCACTGAAACTATGAGATCTTTGAATATTTTGTCATCATGGAAACTAATTATCATTTTTAAGGTATGCCAAAAGGACAGCAGACATGACATCCAGTAACCTGTATTCCACCTTTTCAGGCTACAGGTGGAATATGCTTGTCAAGTCAGACACTGCAGGATATGGTAAATTCAAAGGGAAAGAGAGAGTGGGTGTCACAGTAACTCAAGCAGTCATAACCTGCATTGATATCTAGGGTATTCCTGTCCTTCTGGAAGCTCTACAGTAGAAGAAAGCAGGGAAACCATCAATACATTACCTTCAACAGAGCTTGTTGGAACTAAATGTTTTATTTCTCATTGTTTATCTGAAAGACAATCTGAACAGCCTGGCGCAATCTTTACGCTTCTGCTGATAAGTATGGCAAGATGGCAAAAAATACTTTATAACCAGGAAAGGACTCAGCGGTTTAGTGGCTCCAGGAATGTAGCCTAGTCCTTGCATGCTCTCATTCTGCACATGATACCAGGAAGAAGGTAGGCACCTCAGAAGGGTATCTGAAGCAGCCCCCATGCCGAACAAAGAGTTCTTCCTAGGAATGTCTCCATCACTGAGAGCAGCCTTGGTGAAAAGCATCTTGGAATCAGTAAAGGACCCACAAAACTGAAAATTATGTACACATTGCCTTCCACTAAACAGCCTTCATCAAGAACAGCCAGAATGTGTGAGCTGTGGTCAAAGCAGGGAAACGAAACTCAAACTCCCTTGCTTGTATCAGAACTTTAATCACTATGCTTTTATTCAAGAGCTGCATGCCACCGTTTTAAGGAAAAGAGGATCTCTTTAAAAGAAAATGTATAGGGGGTCACATTCAGGACAAGATTCAGGGTCTGCTGGTGTCTTCTCAGTTTCACGACGAGGCAAGAACAAAAATACACCTTATGGGCTTAAAAATGAGCTTTGCCCCTCTGATTCAAAGAAGAGCTTTATTCTCACTGTTGGGCTGGAAAAAATGATGCATTAATGAATGAGGGGCACAGCTAGGAGCATCACTAAAAGCACTGACTTGTATCACTTTCCTCTAAATGGTAGGGCACACTGCATATGCACAACTTCCTTGAAGTGTTGTCTCACCAAGAGGAAGAATCTATGATTAGAAAAATCCAGAAACTGAATGAATCTATGAAAAAAAAAAAAACGCTAGCTCCTGTGAGCTTATCTCATTGTCCCACCTAGGATTACAGAGCCCTGGTTATGGCTCAGTGGCTAAAGCAGGTCATTCTGAATTACTAGGGCTGCAAGCAGCTCTAATAGAATAGAAGAAAATAAGAAGAATAGCATATTAGAATAATAATAGCATAGAACAGAAAAAAAACTAGAATAGAAGAAAAATGTTAGCTAGGAGAGCAACACACCTTGTGTTGAACAAGTTCAAATAGTTCAGGCACGGTATGGTTAGGTAATGGCGCATCCTGTGGTCTCTGACACCAGCAGTAAGCTTGGCCCTTGACCCCAGGTGCAGCATTTGATGCAGTTGCGACGCTTTGTTCACTTTGCATATGGTAAAGACAGGGTGATCTGAAGGCTACAAGCAGTAGCCCAGCTCTCCAGTTATAATGACCTTGGTGGTTTGCTGGGCATTGTCCCACACACACACTTTTTTTTTACACAGCTGTAACCACTCAGTAGCAGGTACTGCATTTACACAGGTGAAAATTAGGAAACCAGCACTTTCTCTGAGACTGATCAGCACTCCCTCCTTCATTCCACAACAGACTGCTGTAAGGTGGACAGTGTGGCTGTCTCTCCTTGTGCAGATTTCCCCATTAGTAAATTACATTCCCCTCAGCAACACCCTCAAGGCTGCTTTAAAAAGACCCTGTGACTCCTTCTACCCCTCTGTAATGCTGCGTGGTTGCTTGTCACTCTCTACTGTAAAAATCTCACCCTTCACTCCAGGAAATTTTACCTTTTGGGCAGACAAATATGTTTTCTCACCTTGTACCAAGGTTTTACACCTCCAGCCCAACATGCTGCAGCTTCTTGCAGAGAGATAGGATGCAAATTTTGATAATTTCTCCAGAAAAGGTACCTCATTTTATGAAGATGATACAATTTCCTCCTTTGCCTCAGTGCTTGTAAACAGTTCAGAAAAGACACAGGCACAAACTGAAATACAGGGAATTCCATTCCAAATACTGGAATTCCACAGGAGAAAATAAAACCCCCTTTTACTGTGAGGGTGGTTGTCCTGGTTTCAGCTGGGATAGAGGTGCTGAATGGGGCTAAACCACGACAGTGGTCAAACACTGGCACCGGTTGCCTGAGAGCTTATGGAGTCTCCATCCATGGACATATCCAAACCCCAGCAGTATGCAGCCCTGAGCAGAGTACGGGGTTGTGGAATAATCACTGGAGGTGACTTAGAAATTAAACTTATGTTTTTAGAAAAGGTACAGCACTGAAGAAGCTGTCAGGGCGAAGTGCAGCTGCTATGTGAGGAATCCTTTCCACGGAAGTTCCCTAGTAACCAGAGATGTCGGCAATGCCAGGAGAACTTGGCGCTCTGACTCTAAGAGGAGTTGTCGGGAGGGTGCAGCAGCGTGGAGGCATCGCGGCCAGGCTCTGCGATAAATGGGGAACTTGAGGTACGATGGAGCTGGTGCGCTGCATATTTGCTACCCTGGGCCAACAGCCCATCATACTTCTGACAAAATGCTGTCCTTTTGGTGAACTTTGCTCATTATAATATCATTATAATACCAAAACACGCCTCCATCCCAAAAGCTACCTGCCTCTGAGGTGCGACCACCCCTCACTGGGCATGCGCTGTGAATTTCTTCTAGTCTCTGCTTTTAAAAGCAAAGTGAGGAAATTCTACACCAATCATAATAAAGGTATGTATGACTAGAGTCACTGAAGCTCCACCTGAAAGATAAAAAATAATATAAAATGTGTGAAGAGGGTGTTAGGGAAGATACCACTCTGACTTCTGGGACCAGTCAACAGGCTGAGCCCCTCTTCCCCCGCACTGGGACGCCTTTGGGTAAGACTGGAAACCTCTGTAGAGTCACTTTAAATCCCTAACATATTAGAGTTGCTTTGCTTCATATTAGAGTTGCTTCATATTTGTTTAGCATACTTGTAGCCTAGCAGCGTACTCATCTTTGGCATTTATGTGTGTCTTGTAACCAGCAATCTTACCACCGGTAATCCAAGGAACCCGTGTGTCTGTTGCTTTAACAAATCGCACCATACATTAACCTAGCCGTGCTCGTTCTCATTGAATGTGACCAGCCTGGGCATCTGCCAAACTAGTTACTAACAACAAATACCCTAATGAGTAGTTACTTCTACAACCCTTAGTAAATAAACCGTTGAGCAAGTTTGAGACTAAGACTGGGCTTAGCCGCACCTAGGGTCCTCTCGGAGGAGGAGTTTAGAAAGCAAGGGGGTCCTGTCTGAACCTCGTGACTCAATGGTAGGGGCTCTCCCCAGCCGCTCCTCAGACTCCTACCATTAACACAACAGGGGTTTGGACTAGACCATGTCCAGAGATCCCCTCCAGCCTCCACCAGCCTGTGAAAAGGGCAGCCACATCATACGGCCAGTTTGAGTTGCTTCACGCAATGCCTTTAAGATACACTTTATTCCATTTACAGTTAAAATAAACAGTTTTTCATCAAGATTAAAATAGGGGCTGGGGTGGGCATAGGTGTTTGGGGTTTTTTTTAAAGAAAAAGATAAAACAGTCCTTTCAATTTTTATTCAAAGAAAAACAGCTGTACATGAGATAAGGGTGTTGTGATGCATTGATAAATTCTTCATTTGATGCAACTGAAGTCAATAACAGTTCTTTCCAATGGTTTCAAAGAGCAGAGGAGCATCTAGATGATGCGAATTTCCCAGTATGCTAGCCCGCCGTATTGCTCAAGGGTAGTAGTGTCCACCTATTTCGAGTGGAATTGAGAGTGCCCAGGTGTCTGTCACGAAAGCTAGGCAGTGATCTATCGTGCAGATCTTCAAGCACCTGGGCAGCAGCTCTCTACCTCTTGGAGGCACTACTGCCTCACGGTACCACAGAGGTCCTTAGATAACAGAGTGCCTGCTGATGACTGCGACCTTACAGTCTAATAATGCTGCTGAACACCCATAGCCTACCAAAGGCTGCCCCCTTGTATAAACCACAACATTCACTGGAGTGAATTACCTTGTTTTACTTTCTTGTTCTGCAGAATATTTTATTAGTCTATGCAAAGGAGAAAAGTTTCAACAGAAAACACTGGGAGCCCTGGCTTAAAATTATTCCCCAGAGCAGTGGTCAGGGCACTCTGCTGAGACACGGGGATGTTGCTTCAGGTCCTTGTTGAGAAAGGAGTTTCTTTGATCTCTCGCATCCTGAGACAGTAGTACTACCACCTGATTCCTAGGCAAAAGTGACACTACATTATGTGACAAAGGGCTGATTAGAAACCAAAGTGGGCTTATAGAGGAGCCCACTACACACGTGTGGGCTTCTCCCTGCAGGTTAGAGTTAGGCACCTGCCTAATGTTTCCACTTACTGGATAGGTAACTTAGTGCTAAGCAAGAGACACATCAAGATTAGGAGTGCTCAGGCTGAGCACTGATAGCAATAAACCTTTTATGGAACAAACTCTAAATTACTAAACTAAGAAAAGACAAATTATTTAATTTTTATTAGTTCAGCTCTGTTTAGCTTTGTATTTTCTTGACAAATGGAAATAGGCTGGTTAGATTTAGTTTAGACCTCTTGACTCGACCAACTGGTATCATGCTCCAATATCTGTGTGACAAACATTTTATGTGAACCTTAATTAAAAAGACAGTATTATTCCCCTAGATACTGCAAAACTCTCTTCTTTCTTCTGAAAGCCAAAAATACATGATGTTATTTCTTTCTAGCTAGATACAGGAAGCAGCTGATGCTACAGGTAATGTTTGAGTGAAGCTTTAGCAGTATATCAAAGCAGCTAGGTTTGCTTTATTTACCACAGAAGAAATAAATTTACTCTGGCGGTGTAGCAAAATAATTTCCACTATGCAAAAGAGAAAAAAAAAAAAACTTCTACAAAAGAAATAAAAGATGACTGCTTTTCCAACAATTAACTTGCTAAATCAAAAGCTTCTATATCAGCACATAGTACTGAGCGTAGAAGGTTAGCTGATATTAGGAATACGCCGTAAAGCAACTATTCCTGAAAAAGTGCTGTTAACTGAAGGCACCAAATTTTATTTAGCTGTAAAATATATATAGCCACCAGAAGTATAGACTGAAAAACACATGAAATAATCCTTCCACCTTCCTTGGAACTAGCAAGGTTGCAGCTGGAGTCATACATTAATTTTGGGGCACCGTACTGGGGCATGAAAGAAGATATGGACCATTTGGAAAGGGCTGAGAAGAGAGCAAATATATTGATTTGAGACGTGTAAAACAAAATCCCCAATACACTTGACAAAAATGAGTGTGTGGTTGCAGAGCCTGCCGGAGAACACTCCTGCCTGGCACAGCTGAGGGGATCTGGACGAAGCACAACAGTTTTGTGAAGGTCTGGAGAGCCCACCCCGCATCACAAGCTAAGATAGAGCTGAAATGCACGATCAGCCTCACGAAGAGCAATGCTACTGAGAAGATTAAGAAAGAGCGGTGACATTGATAAGATTGAAGGAGTGCAATGCCACTGACGGGATTAAGAAAGAATGAGGCAATTGATAAAATACACTGAGAAAGTTATGCCGTTGATAAGACTGAGAAAGAGCAATGCCAGGTCAAAAGAAGGGGCAGGACATACATCGCCAAAGTCTACAGACCATACACAATCTGAAGGAAAAAGGGTTCTCAAGGGCATTTTCTGCAGAAACGTTGACGGAGCTCTAAATTGTGGGCAACGGAAACTGGCAAGCCAGAGAAATTACCAGAAAGTGTGAGTGGGAAAGTGGATGCCTGTGTTTGCAAGCAGCTACAGTTAATATGACCACATATACCCTTCTCTCCTTAACAATCTCATTTATATAAGATAAATATTAATGTTAAGAACTACTGGCATCCGTTAATACATTTGAGAAGTAACTGTATCAGTGCAAAGGAGGGCTTACAACATCGTGGCTTTCTGAATCAAAAGAAGACTGAAGGGACACATGACAATGGTCTTTGAGTACCTAAGAGGCCATTCTCTGGGTACGAAAGATGGCAAGACAAAAATAATGCAAGTCATTGAACTGCAGTAAGGTAGACATCAGGAAAACCCTTTTTCTTCTGGTGAGGATAACAATGTGCAAGGCTGGATTCCTTGTGGAAGTTGTGGGGCCTCCAACAGTGCAGTTTCGAAATGGCAGCTTGGACAAACAACTATCAGGAAAAAAAAAAAAATTGCATGTAATTGACCTCTAGGAACCAAGGTGGAGCAGGTCTTTGGACACCTGGTCCCACTGGTCTTCACTGCAATTTCATGGCTGCAGCAAAGGTTAGCATCAACACTGCATTTTGATCATACAAGAAGCACCCTTAAGGGAGATGTTAGAATGGCAAACAAACTACAGCAGTTTGCCAAAATGGGCTTAACAATGTTATAAATTACTTTAAATTACCAGTTCAGCAGAATATTAAAGCATAGTTCTTGGGTCTTACAGATTTAAGGTCTGAGGATACAAAACACCCAAATCTTGATGCCCTGAGGAAATATAAAACCAGCGCGATGACATCTTTCACGACAAAGTTAACTCCAGACCTAAGAAACTCAGTATTAGGGAGAGGTTGAGCAGAACCGCTGGAAAGCGTCAGGTATTCCACAAACTGAAGGACAGCACAAACTCCCACCCGTCCCACATAAAGCCAGACATCTCAAAACGCCTCTTCAGGGAACAAGTGTTAATGGAGATCTCCCAAAGAATTGCTGTTGGTAATGAAACAATCACGCCTCAGTGTGCGTTTCAGACATGGAGGGAGGCTGATGTGAATTGGAGATGCCATTTCTAAGATTTAGTGACTGTATATTTCACAGCGGTAAATGCACATAAGATTACCTGTCTTTAACTAAAGCAAGCTCCGTTTCTCCGGGGCTTTTAGCTGTCCCCAGCCGCCTGAACGAAGCCTTTCTGTTGACACCCATGGGCTCCCCGGGGTGCTATGTCAGCTCCTGCTGCTGTCCCTGTTCATCTTAAAGTAGTCTCCTCAGCCCCCTCGGAATTTCTATTCAATATCACCTTCCCCCGAAGGCTCCTTCAACCTGCATAAACTTGGGTTTATTCACAAACGAAATAAGCAGTGCCCACCGACTTGTTGATTTGCTTCAGATACCAGAAGAGCAAAAAGCCGAGGGTTTGAAACGCAGCCTTTCCAAGTTGTACACTTGGCAGCTGGACACGACAAACTCTGTTTTATGGTTCCTGTTAAGACCAGCCTAGATCCTCAGAAAGGTCCCTTCCGAGCTCACAGCCTACGAAGCCACCTACCTCCGAACCTGAGATTCGCTGTAAGAGGATTTCCCAGAATTTAAAGACACAACAGCGTTTGTTTAAAGCTTTCGGCTGGGGGTGCGACTGTCCCCTCACAAAGTTCGCCGCCGCATGCTGAGGCCAGGTTCCCCCGCCCGGGCAAGCCAAGCTCCCGGGGAAGCGCCCGGCAGCCGCCGCCGCCCGCCCCGAGCCCAGCGCCGGGGGCGACCCTCGGGCCGGCCCCGGGCCCCAGCGCCGCCGGGCGCTGCGCGGCGGGGCGCGCTCCGCCGCAGCGCCTCTGTGACAGCGGGGGGGGTCGCGGAAAAGGAGCAGCGGGGAGACAGGAGGGTGCCCGGCACCGGCGCGAAGCCCGCCGTGAGCCCGGAGAGCTGGGGAGCAGAGCGGGGACTGCGCGTCCCCAGCCGCCCCCGCCTCGCCCCGCCGCCGCCCCGGTCCCCTCCCGTCCCCCCGCGGCCGCCGACGGCTGCCGCCGCTCACCGATCGTGGAAACGACGGTGCCCACGAAGTAGAAAGCGCCGGTGAAGTCCCATCGGGGCCGGATGTCATCGACGCGGATGCCGGCCACGCTGGCTTCCTCGTACTCCCGGAGGAAGCGCCGGAGCTCGGCGCGGCTGAGGTTGTGGCGGCGGGTGAAGTTCTCCAGCCGCGCCTCCCAGCGCTCCTTGGCCTCCCGCTCCGTGGGCAGCTCGATGGCCGAGAAGACGGCGGCGCCGCACAGCATGTACAGCACGATCAGCACCGCCAGCAGGAGGAACCGCGCGTTGTCCGCGTTCAGGCGACCCGCGCTGGAGCAGCAGCAGCCGCCACGACACGCCATCCTCCGCCCCGCGGGACCGGGCTGCCGCCGCGCCGCCACGCTACGTCGGGGCCCTCCCGCCGCCGCCGCCGCCGCCGCCGCCGCCGCCGCCGCCGCCGCCGCCGCCGCCACCGCCGCTGGGCATCGCGGCGCCGCCCGCAAGGCGTGCGCCGGGCCGGGCCGCAGAGCTCAGGGTACCGCGGAGCCCGGCGGCGGCGAGCGGCGCTCCCGGGCGCCGGCCGCCACCTCCGCCCCGGGGGCAGGGCGCTGCCCCGGCGCGGCCCCGCGGCGGACGGGCTTCGGGCTGCGGCGCATCCTGCGGGCGAGGGAACCGCCCGCCCCCGCCCGCCCCGGCCCGGCCCGAAACGCTGAGCCCCTCAGCCCCGCCGCGCCCCGCGCCCGGCTCCCGCCTCCGCCGGTTTCATATCCCCGTCCTTCCCCCGCCCCGAGCACGTCGGAGCGGGGCGCGGGGACCGGCACCGCCAGGCGCCTCCTGCCTGCCGGGGGGGCGAGGCGGGACCGGCGGCCGCTCGCCCCGCCGCCCTCCCCCGCCGCCACGGGGCACCTCCGCCCCGGGCCGCCCCCGCCATGGCCCAGGGGGCCGCCGGCCGGGCCGCGGAGCCCCTGAGGGAAGCTCCCCTCGGCCCAGCTGCCGCCGCCCCCGGGGGTCCCCCCGGTGCTCCGGGTGGGGCAGGCCGGCACCTGGCGGGGCGGGCCGGCGGCGGGCGGCTGCCCCGCAGCCTCCACCCCTCGGAGGGGCGGGGGGCTGCCCCGCACACCCCGCCCGCCAGGGGCTGCCGGCCGCCCCCTCCGGGGCCCGGGCCGGGGGCTGCGGGTCGCTGTGCCGCCCGGGGTCACGGGCCCTCCTGCAGCGCCCGGGGTTAGAGATCTGCAGCTGATGGTGTGCCTCTACCAGCAAAGCAAGAAAAATCACTCCCTTTTGCCAAAAGAGGACACCTCTTTCTCTACAGGTCTGGCGACCGATTGCCTTCTCGGCAAGTTGTCACCTCTCCATCCTCCAACCCTGGGCAGTGGCAGGGAAATCGTGTGTGGGAGACAGAGGCAGCTCTCCAGCTGCAGTGTGGCTCAAAAATGCGGTATTTCCAGGGTCAAAGAGCTCTCGATCCCAACCTTCTGGAAAAACCATTGTTACTATAAAAAGAAAAGGCTAAACTCAGCAATATCTGGCAATTACTAAAGGGCAGAATTCCACTTTAAAATGATTGGGGGCTAAACTTCAGCTCTGTAAAACATATTAGTATAGAAACGCTCCTTTTTTCCAGTGAAAGGCAACTTACATATATTTTATTAGAATGCAGGTTGCTGAGGTATTACTACAACAGTTACTTGCCTTCCCCCCACCCCCACCCCCCATTTTCTATTAATCGTGTTGCAGTTAAAATGCAATGGGAACTAATGGTAAGATCTTAATAATTACAAATCTCCCTTAGCAATAGATAATTGTATACCTGCTGTAAAGGCCATTGATGGTCTCACAGCCTGAGGTGTATTTGCATCTTGGATATTGGTCAGACTTCTGGGGGCGGGCTGTGGGCAATTCTGTGCCAGTGCTCAAGAAAGGATCACGAACTGCGTGACAATGAATCTGCACGGCATGGAGAGAAGCCAAGTCCTTTTCCCACGTTGCACAGGAAAGCAACAGCCAAGGATGAATGGGACTCATGCTTCATCTTTGTTTTTTCCTATTTGTTGTTATTCATAGGTGATACATAACGCATCATGGTGCAGGATTTTAGTCCTTCTTCATTAGTCTTCAGCATAGACTGACATATGGCAATTAAAATTAGCAGCAATGCTGGAAGACATTAAACAACCAAAAAAAGAGGAAGGCGAGATGCCAGTCAAACTAACCAGACTGTGCCAAGTGCTAAAGGTAACCACATGCTTCCATAAAAAATGCTGGTGTTTCTTTAAAATTTTTGTTAGTTCGTATTAGAGGGGAAAAAACCTCATCCTATATTTCCTTGCTTTGCCAGTCTTTGCCAGTCGGAGAGCAGATGGATCTCAATGGGTGCTCTCCCAGGCAGCAGAGGCTGCAGAACTGAGTGAGCGCCCTCAGTCCGCACTGAAGCCTCCATCCATCGAAGTTGTTCTTGGGTGGCTTGGGTCAACACAGTGGGAACAGGAGCCTTTAACTGCTTGCAACCATGACATCAATGTGATTGCCCAAAGGAACATGAAGAGCAATCACATTATCCAAAGAATTATCCAAGGAAAATTATTTAAGGATATTGAGTTCCTCCTATTATTTACATATTATTCTGTTTATGAGGAACAGTTATTTTTGTGGTGGTCTTGGGCATAGAGGGAGCACTACATTAATGCAGGTAAGAACATCTGGCACGGTTTTGAAAGACAATAATGAAGTGTACTGCTGTCACTGGGCATCAAAAATTGCAAGTTCCCTTAATTTGTCAAATCTGATCTTCACCAAAGTAAAACACTATAAAGGACGTGCAGTGATTTAGTTTCTTCAGAAAGCAGCTTTTTAAGGACATGCTCCCTATTAAGGGACAAAGCAAGTGTGAGTTGATGTTGACTGGAATCCTGAAGTAGCAAATGAGAAGATGGCTGACAAATATCACTGGTGTGGCACCTTTTATTGTTTTGAGCTCCTTTTCTTCCTTTACTTCCCCTGTTTTAATTAACGTACTTATTCTAAAGAATATGTTCTTGTAAAAAAGGTCACTATTCCCATTGTGCTTGGGTAGATAGCTAGAAAAACTTGAGTGTGTGGAGAGCATGGACAGTGTAATGATGCAGTCACCCATTCAGAGCATTTAGGCAAGGCTGAATAAAGAAATACAGTGTGTTCACTGGCATAAGCAAAAAAAAAGTTATCCTTTAGTTTTAGGTTAAAAAAATGGTTAAACATGTTGCTGACATTTAAATTAAGCCCAAATCGAAGTTAACATCTTGTGAGCCCAAATACCGAATGCATTGCCATTAACCTCTGTACAGTCACTTGGGGCATCAGTGTCCGGAAACCTGCTATGCTGGCCCTCCCCCTCAGTACCACAAGCACACAGCTCCCTATTGTCTATGTGTGCAGGTATTTAGTGACAAAAAGATTGGTGGTGGTGAGGCTTAGCACGATTGTAAATAATAGAAAAAATTCAATGTATTTACTAGTGCTGTTGATAATGTTAAATGACAACCCTGTAATTAAGAAAGCTACAGTCACTGAGTACCCTAGTAACAAATACCAACAAATGTCTGTTCAGAACAGAGCTATCATTAATGCATCAGCCAATTATTTGGAAGATTCATGCAGAAATTTAGTTACTCTCTCTCATTGACAGTGTCAGTACTTTTTAATTAAACATCTCCTTTGGAAGTGATAAGTGGTACACATAACTAAAATGTGCTGCTTATCTTTGGAGAAGCTAAGGGAGAGCTGCAATCTACTCCTGAGCAAATTTTATACATGATGAAACATCTTGCTAGAGCAAAGAAACCAGCCTTCTGTTACCTTTGATGCTGAACAAAACTTCTGGAACTTAATAACCTTGATGTTAACAAGCTAATTTGAAAAAAAAAAAAATCTGAAACCTTCATGAACACGTGACACTTGGGGCATCTGGAGTAAGATAAACTTTTCAACATCCCTGTTGCTTTGCTAGGAATTTGAAAGAGAATGCATCTTTGGGGGAGTTCCAGTGAACGTGAAATAAGGAATCATACAATCATTTAGGTTGGAAAAGACCTTTAAGATCACCAAGTCCAACCATTAACCTAACACTGTCCACCACTGAATCGTGTCCCTACATACCACATCTACATGTCTTTTAAATTCCTCCAGGGATGGTGACTCCATCGCCTCTCTGGGCAGCCTCTTCCAATGCTTGACAACCCTTTCGGTGAAGAAGTTTTTCCTAATATCCAATCTAAACCTCCACTGGTGCAACTTGAGGCCATGTCCTCTTTCCTATCACTCATTACTTGGAAGAAGAGGCCGACCCCACCTCACTACAACCTCCTTTCAGGTAGTTGTAGAGAGCAATAAGGCTCCCCTCAGCCTCCTCTTCTCCAGACTAAACAAACCCAGCTCCCTCAGCTGCTCCTCATAAGACTTGTTCTCCAGACCCTTCACCAGCTTTGTTGCCCTTCTCTGGACATGCTCCAGCACCTCAATGTCCTTCTTGTAGTGAGGGGCCCAAAACAGAACACAGTATTTGAGGTGCGGCCTCACCAGTGCCGAGTACAGGGGCACGATCACCTCCCTGCCCCTGCTGGCCACAGTATTCCTGAAACAAGCCAGGATGCTGTTGGCCTTCTTGGCCACCTGAGCACACTGCTGGCTCATGTTCAGCCAGAATGTTCCTTTTTGCCTTTATCTAGTGTACTTGTCCCTCACAAAATAGAAGGCACATAGCAGTAAAGATGACTGAATCTGACTGTATAAATGATATTTTCAGGAATGAGAAATGTGAAAACTTTTTCCATCTCTTTCACATCAGTTACTAAAGTGTGGCTGATAATCATATTCCAGTCTTCTTGGGGAAGACTATATTTCATTTATACTTAGAGAATACCCTATAGGGATATTTTTATTTGAAGATATTTGCAAATTAAATTTTACAACTGGGAAATGAGGCAGAGATAGACAGGGCTTAGAAGTCACTACAATGGGCTCCTCAAGAGCTGTCCTCAAGAACAACTGCTTTCGGAAGCAACTTTGCATTTGCATGCTGTTTATCTTCCAGCCTCGCAACAGGTGAGAAAAGCACAGCGGGGATGATGATAGCTTAGTTTCTAAACTGCATAACAAACAACCGCAATTTGGAGCAAAGTTTTCTGTTTGTTCATCCTTATTGGTACTAGAACTGTGTACCGTAGTGATTTGCACGCTAAAGGAGAAATGGAGACACACGAATCAACTCGTGTAAAGTCAGAATGGAGTCAGAAAATGTTAGTAAAAGAATCCAGGAGTCCCCTCGCGTTCCTCCATCCTAAGCCGTGGAAAATACTTTCAACTTTTTACTCTTTTTACAACGTGGTCACAATACCTTGAAAGCACTGCAGCAACGTTTAGAAAGCAGTAACTTGGAATTAGTTTGAGTAGAGATGAAATGTTGATAAAGAGAGAAGCAGAAAAGCTAGTCTATTACAAAAAGAAAGCCAAGGATATAAAGACTGTAGATTAACATAGGAACTTATTTCTCTGAACTTGCACAGCTCCTTTCAGCCTCCCCTACTTTTTGCTGTGTTTCTTCTCTTGCCCTTCAGGGTGCCAGTTACAGTTGCTCAGATTAAAAGAAGTTCAGAGGTAAGAGAGGGAGTGGTATGAGTACTGTCAGTGTTCGGCTAAAATTCTGACATCCTGGGTCACAGTGATTAATTCCACAGCTGTAAAACATCAGCGACTTTATTGATGTCAGTGGAAATATCTGTGGGATTAGGTAGCATCTAGCATTATAAAGAACATTACATATCCATTCTAGCTTTTTCAAATACACACTCTGGGTAGCCAGAGTATGTCACAGAGGGTACCTATAGATTACATTAATTTATTGATTTTAACACTACATTGGTGTTACGAAGTTTATTCCCGATTTTGGTGACCCAGATGGGACCCCAACTGTGAATCTCAACGGATCCGTGGTATCATGGGTCCTCCAGCCAGCACCGAGGGATTCTCAGGGAGAACCTCTGATCCCTGGACTGAAGAATTCTGAGCAAGTCCCCTGAAAAGGTAATAAGGCATTCTTTTAAGGGAGTAACTTGGGCAAGGCCCACCAGCCTGCTTATAAGATGTGGTGAAAGCTGTGCAGAGTTGGGCTGAGAGGTACCTCTACAGGGTAGGAGGCCCCACAAGTAACGCCTGCCTATAAGACGTGGCGAAAGCCTGGCAGGGTTGCGCTAGGGTCCCGGGCAGTTAGGGGGGTATTTGCAGTAAGGGGCTAGGATCCCAAGGCTCGAATACCAGAGGGAGCTCAAACAGGGGTTGGGGTCCCTCTGACTAGTGCCTGTGATAGTGCATGATCACAACCACTAGTCTCTTGGGAAGATGGGAACTTTTCTGAGCAAGAAACCCATCCCACAAAAGACACCTTTGGGATGTACCTTAAGACATTGGAAAGATCTGGGAGGTGACCCTCTGACCCGGAAACAAGTGAATATTGCAATCATTGGTGGCCAATGTATCAGTTGGAAGGTGAGGAGAAATTGCAAGATGGCATTGTATTACAATGTCTCATTTTCTGGCCATTATTGTTGTTTTGTAAAAGGGAAGGTAAGTGGGAGAAAGTGGCATATGTTGATTTGTTCTTTACATTGTGGAACCATCCAGAGTGGCAGAAACAGTGTGGGATATGTCCACAAAATTCTACGGCTATGGTTTTGAAAGGAGGAAAATGTGGCGAGAACTTGAAAAAGTGTTGTTCTCCTTGTGATATTGGATACTTCGCTTGATGAAACTGACAAGAAAATGGTATTGAATACAGCCAGAAGGCAGGTGCAGGGAGCACATGCTAATGGGGATTTGCAGGGGACAGTGGATCAGAATTTTCCATCTACAAATCCCAAGTGGTACCCAGGGGAATGTTGACTAGATATCAGAGGTGGATTTTATTTGGTGTAAGACATGCAATGCCAAAAGCAATAAATGGGTCAAAAATTTTTGAAGTGAGGCAGGAATTAAATGAGTCCCCTTCAGCCTTTGTGGAAAGACTGAAGGTGACTGCCGGAAAATATTCTAACGTGGACTGAGAAAAACCAGAATTGGCCTCTATATTCATGGGTCAATCGGCCCCAGACATTAGAAAGAAACTTCAGAAATTGGAAGGACCTGAACCTAGAGATTTGGGTAAAATGCTTGAAGTAGCTTGGCATGAAGGAGACCAGAGGAATCAACCCTAGCTGAACCCGTGGTTACACTGAAGCTAGGGAATGAAGAAATAGAACTTTTGGTAGGTACAGCGGCCACTTATTTGGTATTGAATACATGTAAAGGGAAATTTAGTCATAAATCAGTAGATGTTGTTGGTGCGACAGGGCAAAAAGAAAATTGGCCTTTCTTAGAGCCATTAAAGCTTAAATTAGGGAAACAATGGGTAACTCACCAGTTTCTGTATATGCCTGAATGCCCATTATGTCTTTTATGATGAGATCTATTAAGTAAATTAGATGCACAAATAACTTTTAAAGATGGAGAGATTAAATTACTAATACCAGAATCAAAAGCCATAGAGGCAAGAGAGTTCATGTTACAGGATTTCTCCTGGGAGGAACAGATTCCTGACGAAGTGGAAAATGCAGTAATTCCTTTGGTTTGGAAGAGTGGAGTTCCGGGACGATCTAAATTGGCAGAGCCGGTAAAAGTAACTTTAAAACCTGGAGCCAAGCCGGTAAGACAAAACAATATCCTATTAAGTGGGAGGCTCGAGATGGATTAGAGGAGTTAATACAAAATTTTAGAATATGGGCTTTTGGTGGAATGTGAATCAGAATATAATACTCCTATATTGCCAGTAAGGAAATCTGGCAAGGAATATCAAATAGTTCAGGGTTTAAGGGCTATAAATAAGATAGTCCAAGATATACACTCAGTAGTGGCTAATCCATACACTTTACCGACCTCTTTAAAAGAAGAACCTAAATGATTTACTGTACTAGATTTGAAGGATGCCTTCTTTTGCATGTCTCCGGACATAAAAAGCCAAAGCATATTTGCTTTTGAATGGGAAAGACCCTCCACAGGATGGAAGATGCAGCTAACATGCGCTGTACTTCCACAAGGATTTAAAAATAGCCCTACGATATTTGGGACTCAGCTGGGAAAAAAATTAGAGATATGGAAAAAACAGAATCAAGGGAGAGGCATATTGTTACAGTACGTGGATGACATTCTGATAGAGGCAGAAAGTAAAGAAAAATGTTTTGAAATTAATATCAGTTTATTACATTTTCTGGGCCAAGGAGGATACAGAGTTTCCAGAAACAAAGCCCAAATAGGAAAAGAAGCAGTGATTTATTTGGGATTTGAGATATCTCAAGGACAAATAGGAAATGAAAGGAAAGAAGCCATTTGTCAAATTCCCGAACCTAGCAGCCCAAAGGAACTGACAGCTTTTCTGGGAATGATTGGATGGCGTCGACTCTGGATTCTGAAATACGGACTGTATGTGAAGCCACTATATTAAACTTTAAGAGAATCTAAAGATCGGTATTTGACTTGGACACCTGAATGTCAGAAATCATTCAAAGAACTTATAAAGGCACTAATGATGGACCCTGCATTGGGTTTACTTGATCTGATCAAATCTTTTGAGTTGTTTGTACATGAAAGACAACATCCAGCCCTTGGAGTGCTGGCACAACGGTTGGGATCCTGGAGGCGGCCGGTGGGATACTTTTCCAAACAACTTGATAATGTGAGTAAAGAATGGCTGGGATATTTGTGTGCTGTGGCAGCAACAGTATTGCTTATCCAAGAAGCTCGAAAATTGACCATGGGTCAAAAGATGGTGGTATATGTACCCCACATGGAAATAACTGTCTTAGAGCAAACCGGGGGTCATTGGTTATCCCCCAGCAGAATGCTGAAATATCAGGTTGTCTTATTGGAACACGATGATGAAGAATTAAAAACCACAGCAACTGTTAATCCAGCAATGGTCTTGTCAGCAGAAAATCCGACAGGGAATTTAGAACATGATTACCTGCTAACTATTGAACAAGTCTATTCCAGCAGACCAGACCTGAAAGATGAACCTCTGGAAAATCCTGATCTGGAATTGTTTACAGATGGAAGCAGCTTTGTGCAAGAAGGGAAGCGAACGGCCGGACATGCTGTTGTTGCCACCACCAAGGTATTGGAGTCAGGGACACTGCCTGCTAATACCTCAGCACAGAAAGCCGAATGGGTGGCACTGAAGCAGGCTCTGCGACTGGCAGAAGGACAGAGGGTAAATATCTGGACCGATTCCAGGTACGTACTTGGTGTGATCCATGCTTATGGAGCTACTTGGAAGGAAAGAGGACTGCTGTCAGCCCAAGGATCATCAATAAAGCATAAAGAAGAAATTCTCCAACTCCTGGAAGATGTGCAGAAACCAAAAGTTGTGGCGGTGAGGCATTGCAAATCTCATCAATTCAGTCAGACGGCTGTAAACATACGTAATCGATTGGCAGACAAAGCTGCAAAGGAGGCTGCAGAACAAGGTATCCTTGCACTAGTACCAGTAAAATAGATAAAAATTCCAAACTTGAAACCGAGGTACAATAAATTGGACGAGCAATTAGCAGGACAATTGGAAGCATCATAAAATACAGAAGGATGGTGGGTAATGCCAGAAAAACAGGTAATAATAACCCCGCAAGTTATGACAGAACTTGCAAAAGAAAAGGATGAGCAAACACATTGGGGTGTAGATGCCATGGTTTCGAGTTTGAAGACCTCATTAGTGTGTGTAGGGATGACAGGAATAGTTAAATCCATAGTAGCGAATTGTCCAATCTGTCTTAAAAATAACACCCCAAACCAAAAGAAGCCACCTTTAGGAGTAACAAAACAAGGAAACTGTCCTGGAGATTATTGGCAAATTGATTTTTCTGAGTTACCCAGAAAAAATGGATATAGGTATTTGTTAGTGCTGGCTGATACATTTTCTGGATGGCCAGAAGCTTTCCCTTGCTGCACCAATAAAGCTAGAGAAGTAGTTAAAATATTACTGAAGGAAGTAATACCAAGATTTGGGGTGCCAATGGGAATGTCCTCTGATAGAGGACCACATTTTTGGCAGATGTATTTCAACAGATTACTACCATTTTGGGTACAAAATGGGACTTACATGCCCCTTGGATACCACGATCAAGTGGGAAAATCGAGAGGATGAACCAAACACTAAATTGATATAATGGAATATTATTGATCTAAGATGGAAGTATTGAAAAAATGATTATTTCAAAACTTCCAAAGGGGGGAAATGTAACCAGGGTGATGGAATTAACCAACCATGGATGTTGCTATACTCCTTGTACAGCCCTATCCAACTGGACATTAAGTCTGGGGACATGGAGTATACCAAGCAGTGTATTCTTTGATCTGTATTTTAGCCTCTAGGAAATTATTAATGCAAACAAAACAATAGACAATGTATTTCTGTCAGAAGAGGATGACAAAATGTGGTTTTGTGTAGTGGACTGAGAAAACTGGCCAGGACTGCCAAGATTAAGAACCAAGTAGGTAAAAGGTAATTCCGGCAGGGGGAGATCGCGACGACCGACTCACCGACCACCGACCCAAGTAATACCACCTACTCAAAAGAGACCAATGGGAAAGGACAACTGAGCCTGCGCAAGAATTTACATGTGATGCGAGCAAGTTTGTGCCAATCACAAAAAAGAATAATATTGAATATGTATGGCTAAAATGAATATGTATATTTTTAGTCTATATAAATCACACGGGACAGGTGTGTAAGATACCGCACGTTAGGTGGGGCGATCCCCCGTGCATCCGGCGCCGTGAATAAAGAATGCCTGCCTTTTAACACTACCTTGGTGTTACAAGGTTTGTTCCCGATTTCAGTGACAATTTCAGTAGTCAGTTCTCAGTATCGCATCTCTATTAATTTTCATTTACTTGGAATTTTTTGTGCAGTTATTTCTGTTGCTGTATTCATATTTGTTTACTGGAAGACAAAGCTGAAATATCAAAACCTTAGAAAGCCTTAGCAGAAGAAAGCATAAGGAGTTAACGTGTCACTAATTGCTGAAAAAAGCTCATTGATGCATTCAGGAAAGCCACCAAATGAGACAGCTATGGTACTGTTGGATGTTTGCACACCAAGCGTGGAACGAAACACATGGTACCTTTTATGCCTTTTTAGCTTCTGTGATGCTGGATTAAATCTCAAGTGTGGTGAAAAGGCTCTAGATAGATCCCCGTACCACAGTCTTAACAAACCAAAATCACATCATTGCTTTACTATGTGACTCCAACATGAAACTGCACAATGTTACGCTGCCCTTGACAGAACCTTTTCAGAATCACAAGTAACCGCTAAGTTCCTTCCTTGTCCCAGGAGGGAGTAAACTGGTATTATCCCATTATGTTAATGGCTACAGTAATGCAGTCCAACGCTGAAGTGCCACTGTGAAGCCGAATTTCCAGCTGTCCACCTTGATCTCTCCTTCTGCAGGGTGTACTGCAGCTCTACAGAGCCTGCTTCCCTCCTACGCTGTGACCTCTCTGATGGTGGGTGGTTTATAACACCAGTATGGGACCTGGTACAGCTGGGGGTTAGGAGTCCGTTGAGCTTTTACAAAACATAACCAATTGCATTAGCCGCTAAAATTGGCTAGGGCTTGGTCAAATTGTTTTAGCCATTTAAGCACAGAAAAATGCACTACCTCCTTCTTTACAACCTAATTAGCAGCACTGCAGAAATGTACACACATTGTTTGTACCAGCATGTATTGATATGCATTAACAATAAATTCCTACGCTGCTGTTGTATTGGAAATTACAATTTTTGCTTAATTTTGAAGTGGCACCAAATCAGATTCATTCTCACCAGTAGCAAGAGAAATTAAGCAGCAATTTACTAAGATTAAAAACATGTTGTGCTGAGTAATAATTACTTCTACAGACAATGATATTGCCTTTTTTTTTCTTTTAAATTCGAACTACTTTTTAAAATTAAAAGAGAAGCACATGGGTAACCAAAGATCCCAGAGTCAATTCCAGTTATGTATGTCAGACATTCTGCTGCGGGTTGGATCAATTTGTCTGTTTTCTCCTTCTCTTTGTTCGTATTTCCACTTTATGGAACTATGTCAGGGCCCTGACATGAAACAAAAAATGATTCAAAATATTCTGCACAAGAAAAATTCAAAAATTTTATTCGGACAGTTAAGAAGTGTTTGTAGGTCTGTCCTGGCACCGGAGAGGCTGCATATCTAGAAAACTGTTATTAGACAATATTTTCTAGCCAAAGGTTTTGTCAAGAGCCTTCTGTCCAGCTCCAGTATGTCACGAAGCCCAGCTGCGTTTGGGTTGCATAGGACTGACAGCAAAAGAGTGTTGCCACCCTGAAGTTTTAGTTTCTTATAAAAAGAAAGTATAACAATGGCTATGAAGTTGTTATATCAGTTTTTAGAGCACACTGCTCCATTTTTACATTACTTTCCCTGACCCCTGTCTTTTCAGGTTCATCAGGGACAGAATCAGTTTCCGCATGTAGCATAAACAGTACAGATTCTGCATAGGGAATCGAAGTGAGGTGAAAGCAGAAGGCGATCTTGCTATCTGTTCCATGAACATCCCAGCAGCACTCTGATCCGTACTCAGCTCACATTATCTGCAACACTCTCAAAACCAGATAAAGCAATAATAATGATTACTGGGCAAATGTAAAATTCCTCTGTGTTACAGGCAAGGGTATTCCACTGCCTAGCTGCATTTCCCCTTGGAATAAGAGACTGTACAATAATTTCCCCAACAATACCTCAAAGCCATAACCTTTTTGATTTGAAAGAGCATCTGATACCTGCACCAGAGAACGTGAATGTAACTAGAGAGGGTAGAACAACGGGAAAAGGGTATGAAAGATGGAACAGCAGCAGTACTTCATAGAGTTTCTCTATGGATTAGTCTGTGACAGTGTAGGAAAATGAAAGAAAACTACTCCTTGCTAGCCTGATGCCCTAACAATTTCCTAAACATGCACCTTTTCTATGGCAATTTTGGAATGAAACAGAGACAGACATCAGATAAGCATTCGGAAGTAGCGCACTCCCATCTTGGGGAATGACGCTGCAAAATGAATGAGGTGGCGCTGGAACAGCTGCCCAGTCAGATTATTTGGGATCCAGAGGGAATTCTGAACGAAGTACCACTCTGTACTACAAGATTTCCAGGCTGCAGGGCCAGTTGTTCACAGCACTATTTAAGACTACTCTTCAGCACCCAAGCCCATCCACTGCAGTTCAGTGTTTTGGACAGGACTTAGGTGTCTGCAAGGGGGCAAGAAAAAAAGAGGATCAGGAAATGACTGACAAGAAGCCAAATCACCAAGTATAGAACTTGCATTAGAAGTGATAATTGCACAGCTAAGTTTCAAGCCAATTTGAAAGCACATACTTAGAAGAAGACGGAACAAAGGATATTTAAACAAGATGGACTTTATTTTTGTTTAAATTTTACATACAATAACTTTTATTCCAGCTACTGGGACCAACAGACAGTCTTACAGAACAGTAAATTTTAAATTAATTACAGCTAAAAATGCAGAGAGAATCTCCGAGAACTGCCTACATTTGTTTTAATCTTCAAAAGCATATTACGAACCACAGTAAGGAAAAACCATATAAAAAGGTATTAAAAAATGCAGGTTCATTTTTAATAATATGGTTATCGATTCCCCAAGAATCTCACCATTATCAATGTTTTAATGTTTCTTTCAAGTACAAATTAGTCATTACAGCAGACATTATAGCTTAAAACCAGAAATAAGGAGTCTTGCAAGTAGCATGGCAGGCTCAGCATCAGAGAGTGAAATGTCACAGAATACTGGAAACGCTCACGAAGGAACCCACATATTTCCATGTGTATCAGGGGCGTTAGTGTAAGGAATATTCCAAATCCACGGTTGATCTGTAAACCAAAACAAAAACACACTCGTGACAAATTCAGTTATTGAATGTAAAATTTTGATCCTCTTCCTCCGCTCCCTTTGGAGGAAGAAGGTGGTCAAAATTCCCAACTATTTTCACATAACCCCATGTGCAATTTCAGTTTACTGGAAATTTTTATTCAGCTATTTTTTAAGAGACTAAGATTTAGAGTTTTCAAAACACTTTGCTTTCCCCCCAAATAATATTTTAAATATAATTATCACAACCAAACATACTCCCCCCACCAGCTGTAAAAGATTTGTGCTTCAGACAGTATACAAGAACAGTCATGCAGCCAAATTTGGTTTGGCCCATAGGCAGCAAGTTTCGTGCTGTGTATCTCTTAACCCAATGGAATTATAAATAAGTGCTGTAACATATTAGTATTCTTCACACAGACAGTAAGAATTCAGTATCTAAGAATGATGCTGCCTGAACTCTGAAATGTTCAAGTTCACACCTCACATCTTCAAACATTACATCTTTAGATGAGCATCAGGTCTGCAGCAGACAGTTGCCTCCCTCCACTTCTCAGAATACAGTAGCTATTCCCACTCTTGGGAAGGAGTGGAAGCAATGCAGCAGGAGCCAACTGCTAGCTCTGCAACCTGCTCTACGCTCTTCCTCCTACCACATACATGTTGCAGAAAAGCAGCTGGTCTATGAAGCCAAGCTATTATTCCACTTCTCTCAGGCTACTCCTACTGAAATACAAAGAAAACTCCTTCAATCCTTTCAGTGATTTTTCTCAAATAAGTTTATATAAATCTAACCTGTTTCTCTTCTCCATCTACAAAATGAGCCCTGAAAGAAGTCAGTGACGTTAACCTGTACAAGGCACAGATTAAACTGAATTATACCTAGGATGAAGGGAGTAGTTCGTTTATTAAAAACAAGCTGCTCATCTATATGACATACTATGTATACTTGCTAAATAAGATTTGCTACATGCTTGTCAATTGAAATTTTTGACAAGCTATTGATTATGATTACTGTTGTCCAATTTTAAGTCTACAGGATCCAAAGACAGCTTTCACAATGTATGAAGTCAGAATTACTGTAGCAAGGTAAGTCAGTGACAGAAGCAGTAATGAAGGGATGTATAAATTACACAACAGTACCCTGTGACAAGTACCATATCGTTTAAACATGGGACAGGAGGAGCATTCCTACCAAGTAGTCATTATTACTTGCTACTACAGTGCGTTTAATTCTAGTAGTGTAGTTCTGTGTGTGTTGCAGGGAAACATATCCCAGCTATGCAAATGTTTTACAAAAGTGTATGTTTACAGTAATAAGAGAGTAACAGGAAAATGCTTTAAACTACAACAAAATTCAATCTGCTTAACTTGAAAAAAGACTTTATGTTCAGAGTTTATGAAGACTGATAGGGATGTTACCAGTCACAGGAATGTGATCACTAGAGAAAGAACCGCCTGTGCAACAAATGCCCCTTTCATGTAATGTTATTATAAGAGGGCAATAAAAGCAAACAACCATGTCTTCCCCGATTTAAAATCATGATATAGCTTCTAGGTGGAAAAAGTAGTTGGCTAGCTTGTGGTTACAGTGGATAGGTGATTTCCAAGCACAAAAAAAAAGAGGCATTAGAAACCAAAAGAAACCAAAAGAAACCACGGCACTTAACTCAACTCAGTGCACTGCCAAAAAATGTCTCTAGGTTTCTGGGTCAACTGCAGGATATCCAGACTTTGAGTGATCTCTTAAGAAAAAAAAAAGTAGCACCACTATTTCCCTAAGCTTCTTTTATCATTCTCCTGCTTGAGAGCCATGTGTATCTTCTGTATTTTAGATGAATACCTTACCACATAGTAAACATTAATAGTTATAAGAATGGGTACAGAATAAAGCATATGTTGGAAAAAGCATTGAGGATTTCAAGCATACATTCAGAGCTGATCATTGACCTCTATCTATGACATCTGAATCTATCCAGTCCCACTCAAGCACTGTAATCTGTCGCTTGGCACACATTATGCGGCTTGGACCTATCCATCTTCGCTACCATCTGCAGTTACTCTGTTTAATTCAGCAAAAAATAGGGGCAGAGGAAGACTTAGATGTACAGAAATAACTTTACTCACCCCTTAAAGCACTCTGAGGTGCTTCAATACATAATTTAGTCCTTTTTTATTGTGGCTATCTTAATAAAATTTTCTTAAAGTAGCTATTAAGGTACTTGGAACTTTGCTCTATTAATGGGATACTGTTGGTTTTATAAAACACCTGATACTAAAATAAGCCATGTATAAAACTATTACTGAAACAAATTACAATTCAGGTATTTTTGAAATGTCAGACCCAATTTAAAATTATTTATTACTTTTAAAAGGAGCTATAGCAGCAACAGAAAGACAATGACTGTGTACAAATACTGTATGACTGCAGCTGCTTATTGTTGCTTGCTAAAATGATTGCCAAACTTTTGAAAGTTCAATACTTTGATCTTCTGTAAAAAAAAAAGCTTAACTGTTCCCTATTTATAGCCCCACTATATATATTTTTAAAGCATGCTCAATGTACCTACTTTCTACACCTTTCACATCCAGTTCTTAATTTCTGATACCCTAATTGTGTCTCAACTGCACCTTGTTGGAATTGGCGTTACCTAGTGACCCAGTACCACTCCTTCCTTCTTGCCTCACTTATAAGTAGAACTCGAGCACTGGAGTTAGCACACAGTAAAATGAATGGGGCCATTCCTACCTCACTGCTACTTTAAGATTATCTGAGGTCTCAGACAAAGCATGATGTCAGTTATGCTCAGGCAGACTTTTGAAGATTCTCACAACTAAACAGACTATCACATTTCATTTAAAGATAGAGAGGCCCTGGAGAACCAGAAAAGTTTCTTCAAGTACATCTAATTAATTGCTCAAAGAATCCCCCATATTTTGAGACCATGTTACAGAATCATGAGCTGACAATGGTACAGCAAGGTTGTTTTGCAAATTTTCACAATAGCATTTTACAAATGCAGTATATTGTGTAGGTCAAAAACATGCCAGCAAGCCATCTCAAAACTTCATGTTCTTGTAAGTATGACAGATTGCAGTACAGTATGTACAGCCAAAACCAGAAAAGTCTGTGAATTACAGGAACATACAATTGAATAGTAAAGTATAACATACAATTAAAGCATCTTTGTAATCCTCTTCCTACAGTTTAAAATACAAGTGTCTTTTGCACTGTGAGTGGAGATCTGGATGAGAGCTATTCCTGGTTGACTTCTAAATGCAGAGACTGGATTCTGATATCATCTTTCACAATATTTCATGAGTCTTCCGATTCAAAAACATAGCTTTGAAGAAGTAAGTGTTCACATACGTAGAAAGGTTGCTCACAAACAACCAAGCTCTTCAAGTCATGCCACGTATATGTTCTAACGTGGCAAACTTACTCCCTGCTGCGTGAGGCTGGAAAGTTCTCCCTTTCAGCATTTGCAGAAGGTGCGCACTACACTTACTTTTCTCTTTTCTCCCCTTCCTCTGGATGAGCACAGCAGTTAAAAAGGAACTCGCCTTGTTCCTCTCAATTCAAAAATCAAACCTGAAAGGTCTCAAGAAGGGGGGAAGGCAGATGGGGTACAGATGTGGGATCTATGAAAATATTCACAAACAAGGTAATAATTCCTGAAGGTCAGGACAAAGACCACCCATCTGGGAGAAAAAGAAAACAAAACCCAGTACTGCAGTTTAAAAGCGGGATTTGCTTTGTTTCTCAAAGTGTTGATGCGATGAGGGGGAAAAAAAAGTCCTTTGCACTTTTCTGAGGTCTTTCCCAAGCTGTTCTAAAAAACCCCTTGATATACTTAAAGTTTCAAGTTCCTCCCATACAGGAAATTATTTCCTCAGTCAGTAAACTGTGTAATATCTAAATCACAAATTAAGTGATATTCCCTGACTACAGCAAGCAGCCTGTACACTTTCCCATGCAAAGGTACAAAAAAAACCAACCCCAGGGCTGTACCCCTTTGTGTAACGTAAGTCTGTTGTAAGAAACTTCTCAATAGAGTGAAACACAAGTGATAGCGGGGATCAGTCCTCAAGCACTCTAAATGAAATGCTGTGCTTTCATGAGAGGATCAGGTCAACTTGCATTGGTAAAAGAGGTAATAGTGATAACGCAACTGAGATGTGACAATGGAGCTCAATGAGATGATAATTTTATACAACAAAGTAGCAGTACTCATCTGAAAGATTCTAGTGGGAAATAAAAATCTGAATATAATCAAGGCACAAAGAAAATTTATTTATAAAGATATCTTGCTAAGTAAGATTGGCTGTTGTGTGCATGCTTCCCAAATACCAGACTGGATCATTTTCTGTTTTCCTTCCAAGGAACTCTCAAATTATATTGCTGGTCTATAGGTTTCTTTTATCTTGGTATCATCAATACCTTCAGCTTTGTCATGGTCTTCTTTGTTATGACAGCCTGAATCTGTTGGTTAACAACAGAGGAGTTCAGGAGACTGTTGTATCTACATAGTTTATCTGTCAAGATATTAAGTAGCACTATCAGCTACCAGATAGTTTTATTTTTTTTAATACTTTAAATGCTTTGCCCTGAAGATGCATCTGCTGCCCACAAATGGCCTTCTGCTGTTCAGCTATTGGAGGTGAAAAACTGCAATTGCCCAAAACAGCAATTTGCAAACAGTTGATAACGTACATGTTGCACACAACAAATGTTATCCACTAAAAATTAATGAGGTCCTTTGTCACTTCAGAATAGGAATGATCTTAATCTTTATTTTAAAACTGCCAGATGTAAAACATGCATGCTGTTCCCTGCAGCAAGAAAAAGATGCAAGCTATGTATAGCATGCATAATAACACCGTTTTGTGCTGGTAATTTAAAGCAGCTGGGAAGAAATAGCCTAAAAGGAAAATGACCAGGTAGAAGTTCTCTATGCAGCCTTAACTCTGGTCTGTTTGGATGACATATTGTTTCATTTCCTCAGACTGCAACTACAAGTCTTGCACTCTGCACAAGATGGATCAAATCACATTAAAGTTCAACAACTAGACTGGGCATCGTACATCTACCCTGAAAAAGAATAACCCAGATAAAGTGCCTTTTTAAAGCCCTGGGTTTACCAACTATTGAAGCAAAATATTGATCATCTGGTGAATTTGTCATCTCATGATGATGCTCTAAATTAATTATCTGGAGCATATTTTGGAAGATCCCTCTTAGACAAACACAAGCTTTGAGCTCAAAGAAATTGACTAGTAACATGAGGCAAATCAGATTAGACAGTCTAGTAGATCCTTCTGGTCTTCAAGTCTGTAATCCTTTCAAAACAACACATAGAAGTGGTCAAGCTAAGTGGTGTCTCTGTAACTCAAGTTTCCTCTCACACAAAGTGTTTATTTCTTCATGGTCATTATAAAAAGCTGGAAGAAAAACAGGTTTCGCTGTGCACTCAAATGCTACGCTTGGACTCTGGGAGGCCATGTGAGGAAGCATCTGATGTCAAGCTGTCTTAAAAGAGCTTCAATCTCAAATTGCAGGTTTACTAGTCAATAATAATGCTTTTGGTTCCACCAACAAGGAAATGGATGCCAACACAAACAGATTGGTTCCAAACCCTGCTCTCCACCACCCGGTATACGAACTACAATGACAATATACACTTACTGCTTAAAAAAACTTAACACTGAACTTCTAAACATACTCAGATTTACATTTACCATTGCTCTGAGTGTTAAGTGAAATGTTTTCTGTCCAATATATTAGTATCACAAGAAACAGGACTGGCTTCTAGTTGTCATCTTCTCAGAAGAAAGGGTATTCGCTTGGAGCTTGTACCATATTAAGCATGCTGAGAAGACTTGAAGTTCTCTAAAAATTCATACAGAATGCTGCCAGTCAAGTTCTTTCAAACTCTAGAAAGTACACAGGTTCCATGTAGCTATGCAATATTAATTAGAAAAAAGGAGGCTATTGAAAAATGTGAATGACTTCCCTGGAAGTCTTCTTTCTTAATTTCTTCAACAATATTTTAATTACTTAACAGAGAAAAGGGAGAATTTTAGAATGTTGCACAAAAAGCAAAGGTGGGAGAAAAGTAGAGACCACGTTTAGGGACATTCTCCCAGAACTTATTTGACCTCCTGAGGATACAGCAGGTCTCTTTAAGGGAGCTCAGAGTAATAAAGGATTCCTCTAGCTTAGCTGGACAGAACACTGATGTCTTCTTTTAGGCACTCTGTCATGAGCACAAGGCTGGATAAATGAATATTATCCCCACTGTTTAAATAATAGGATAAACACAAACATCTAAACCTACCAGAGGCAAATATGCCATGAAGTTTTTCTTGGTTTTATCCAACACAACATCAGTTTATGGGTAATAAACAAGATGGAGTGTTACTTGTTTCCTGAAATCACGACAGACATTTATCAAATGTAATTCTACCATACTCCCAATTTCCGTTCATTTAAAACTAGACAAAATATCAAGCACTGAATATCTGAAGTTACAAGGAAAAGGTCAATCTGCTCTTACACGCAAGTGTGGCAATGGAATATTGAATAGTGAGCAGGGCTCTTCACAAGGGAGAGAGCTGTTCTGTGAGACATGTTACAGATCCTTTTGTGCATCCTTAAGAAAACGAAATCACAGCTGTCAGAGGTTGAAAATTTCAGCTAGAGAACTAATGAATTGTTAAGTGGACTGTTAATTTCTTCACAATGCTTCAGCTTGCATTAATGCAAATGTCCATCTCATTTGCCCACCATTCTTCCAGCCTCTCATACCATGAGATTTGACAGCTTTAGCCCCCAGTTACCAAGGGTAAAATAGATTTTTCCCAATGGAAAATAATGAAATACATTTTTACAAATTGTGAGGATGGTTCAGGAAAGAAATCTTCAACAAAGAGCGAAGAAACCAAAAAGTAATGTAATTCATATAACTGGCATATATAGAGAGTAATATGTAGTTTCACTCTAACTTTAGATCAATCTGAACTGAGCTGGAACCCATCTTATTTTTTTGTATATACTTATATTTTCTGTATGCTATTAGTCAACTAAACAGCCAGTTTCTTTCCTTTATTTAAATACATACACTGAAGAGAAAACTGAATAAGAAATAACTTGTTTAGCAGAAATTACTTATCCTGCTGCTTTATGGGGTTCTTGGGAACAGGGTTTAAGGAGTTCCAGAGCATTCTGAACTAAGAGCTCAGGAAAAGCTTATATAAATTCCTGCCTTGTAACCTAGTCACAACTCAAAGAGCTGCTGATAAAGATATTTTTAGCTCATCCCCTTTTCAGTAGCACTGTAAGAGAGTTCTGTAACAAGTGCATGAGATAAGTAAATCTGAAATCTCATAGAATAACAATGCAGAGAAATGTTTCAGAAATGTTTCAACTGCTATGGTCTCCCTAAAAAAGCAGACAACAGAGCCAATTAAGCAGAAATCTAATCACACTTCAGTGTAAGTAGAAAGTTAAGTACAACTCACTAGGAAAAAAAGCAGATGAAGTAGCCCAAAATACTGAAGCTTACTATAATACAACAAAATGGTTTATAATACATGTAAACCATAGATTTGCTGATTCATTGAGCTAATTAATCACATAATCATTACTTTCTGACAACTTTTAGGTCAAAAAATATTTTTTTCCAAGTATTATGGCGTGCTTTGTTGGTGGCTGGCTTGCTTGTTTGTCTTGGTTTTTTGTTTGGGTTTTTTTTTTACATTATCCCATATAGTTAAAATTATCTACCTGACATGAAAATATTTCTGGTATCATTTCTCTCCCAGAAGAAATTTTACGAACTCCTTATCTCAACTTGAAGTGACTATGGTGCTACCAGCTATGGTTTGAGACCCAGTTAAAGTTTATTCTTTGTTCCCTTCAGGAAGATCAAAGGACTCTGGTTAGCACAAGCAGATGGAGCTTACCTGTCCATGTATTGTAAAATGTGGCTCTGTGCAAGTCTGAAATACAGCTGAAAACTGAATGAAAGCAATGGGAAAATTTAAAATATGTGTCACAGAGGTGATATATCATAATTACCCTACCAGTGACATCTTAAAGCACATCAATACATCCTTCAGTGACTACATCTTAGCCTATGATTATGTTTCAGTGAAGGATAATCCATCTCTCTGGGAGAGAAAAACAGTGTGAAACCAAGAAGTTCTTTCTCTCACAGCGATCTCAACTTATGCTCTTTAGAAATCTTTGGAAGAAAATCTTCATGATTTTTTCTCCAGGAGATCCTGTTTTTCTGTTTCACCTAAACTTGAGTTTTAGAATGAAACCTACTGACTAATGAGGCAAACCAGGCAAAGGTGGACAAGTCTTCTGTATTTTTTTCCTCCCTGTTATATGGGGTGAGAGGAAAGTAGGACAGGGACCAAGTTTTTCTATTATTACTGAACTTAATGGACTTTAAGACTGTGGATCAACCTTATGTATTGTTATGGCTGAAACCAGACATATTATTTACATCATGTACTGAGTTTATCATTGTATGTCCTGAGATGTATTTTATTGCTTTTCAAAATGCATCTACTTCACTGTAACAGTTTTCACAGTGGAAGTCCAGTCCCATCTGATAAACACCAATTAATATGACAAAAAGCCATTGTGACAGAATGACAAAGAATCTCTGCAATTAAATTATTTCCAAACTAAGGAACTGTTTTTCCTGTCACTTTAAAAAATTATTTAATAATATAATTCTGTAACATTTAAGTATGTCTGATTCAAGATTTGAATTGGTGCAAGGACAGGAAAAAACAATGTATTTTGTTATACCTATCTTCTACTTAGAACTTTACATGGCAAACGTATGGCCCTGCTCCTGACCATCTGTTCATTATTTGCCCTGCTTCTCCTCCCTCCTGCTCCTGATAGGATTTTTCTGATTGTACGGAAGTGATGTGTACTTTGTTTTCCCATGCTTAGAGAATCTGAGTTCACAGAAATTCCCCCCGAGCCTTTTTCTCCCTTCAATTACAGGGATCAGTCAATATGGTTTCTGTAGGGAAAGGATAATTACTTGCATTTCTGCTTCTCAAGACTTCATTAAAATAGATCTAATCATATCACTCTCAGAGACTTTGGGAGTTGTTAACTGTATTGTTAGGGACAGATTATTTTATGAGTCCATCCCATACCATGGGAATTCTTTAAACATCTTTTCCACCAGGAGACTGAGGAACTGAAACAGAGTATTTAGGAGAGAGATGTGAAAAGGCACAGGCAGCTGACTTTGCTTCCATTGCCAAAACCTAGACAACTTGAATTCTGACATCTGTTCACATCACGGGAGAAAGCTGAGGCCCAAAAGCTGAACTACAGACAAATGGGTTGTGTACAGAAATAAGCTTTCCATGCAGAAAGTGAAAAATAGTTATTTGGAAAAAAATCTTTACATTTAGTTAAATATGCATAAAACTCACTGACACAGTAGGTGAAATGCAGGGATTAAACCAAGAAGAATATTCACTATACAGCTACATTTTTGCATAAGAAAGACTTCAGAATACACAGGTATTCTAATTTTTAATCTTTGTTTTGAAATTTCCAAAAATTTAAGTAAGACCTTTGAGAAAAACCTTCCAAAAAACATCAGTTTGAGCACTAGTTACCAAGCAGACAGAGCATATGTGTCCCAGAGCACAACAGTTAGTTGTAGTATATTCTTCCCCTTTAGTTTGCTAGTACCCAGGCACAACCCCGCCACTGCTCCCCAAAATAACATTAACAGTACTTAAATGGACAGCATGTTTTACACTAAATAAAACAGTATAATAGAATGTATTATCATGTTTCTCCATTGAGCCAGTATTTTTTCTCTGGGAGAAGTGAAATACCATTTAAGAATTCTTTTAGGTAAGTAGTAAGCTCATAAAACAGAAAAATCATCGCTGCAAGTTACAAAAGTAACATGCATCATACTGAACAGATGAATGCCTGGCTGTGTAGCTGGTGCCATACTCAAGGTTTTGCCTTCTATGATCACAGATCTACCTGTGAGAAGCCCGGTTTGTTGGGAGCTGATGGGATTCACCTGACCAAGTGGGGCAAAAGCCTCTTTGCCAACAAGCTGGCCAGACTTACACAAAGGGCTTTAATCTAGAGTCAGTCATGAAGGGGTTGGAGTTTTGAGCATCACAGACGAGCTGGGGGCAGCTCATGCATTAGGAACTAACAGGGAACACCTGTGAAATGCTGCAAAGGAATTAGGGCTTGTTCCTCTAAGAAGGTGACATAGTCAACAGCCCAGCTGAAGTGCCTCCATACCAGTGCACACAGCATGGATAACAAACAGGAGTTGGAAGCCACTGTGCAGCTAGAAAGCTGTGATCTAATGGATATCACTGAAACTTTGTGGGATGAATCACATGACTGGAACACTACAAGTGATGGCTATGAACTGTTCAGAAGGGACAGGCAAGGAAGAAGGCTGGGGGGTGTGTGTGTGTGTGCATGCCCTCTGTGTAAAACACTGTGTTTGAAAAACAGCAATGAACAGGTTGAGAGCTTATGGGTGAAAATTCAATAGGTCAAGCCAACAAAGGAAACCTCACAGTTGGTGTTTACTACAGGTCACCTGATCAAGAGGATGCTGCCAAAGCATTCTTACTTCAGCTACAAGAAGCATCATGCTCGCAGGATCTGATCCTGCTGGAGGACCTTATTGAGCCTGAAATGATGTGTCTTTACTTTTATTTACCATGTAAGACTCTATAAGTCTATTTACTTCTTAGCTTTTAAGCATTCTTTCTCCCCACATCATTTGTTAGTTAAAAAATAAGCAGAAAAACTTGAGTTACTATAAATATTATCTTTCCTGAACTCCTTGTTACTCAGTATTATTTCAAGCTCTGCTGTAGATGTCTTTTTTAGATCGTGGCTTCTCAAAAAAAGAAGTTACAATCTTTTCACATTAGTTTTAAGAACACAAAGATAAAAATTTACTCTTCTTAAATACTGCAGGTAGCACATCAACATCATTGTCCTCAATGTATTTTTAGGCTTTTGAGCTAACATCACCCCATAGCAGCACTTACTTATCACTTTCCTGATTTGCATGTTTTAGAGAGAGTCTCAGAAGCTGAGAAGGTTGAGATTCTGTAAATCTCTTGAAGTGTTATGAAATATATCCCCTCCACCCTTCCAAGGAGGATACCAACACAGACCTTCAAGAAAATGAAGTCTGAAACTGTGAAATATAGAATGGACCAAAAGCAACTCCTCTTTTTTCTGATTTGCAGCAAATTCTTTTACACCCCACTTCCAGAGGATTGTTTTTCCCCTCATACCTGCTCTCTTCCAAACATTCCTCTTTCAACACTCCTTTCCCCATAAGTTCTGCAGAAAAACATTTTGATTCCATAAAGAATATCTATTTTCCTAATGCATACAAGAATCCCAGAGAGAAATGAAAATATAATATTTAGGTTGCTGATACAAAACTTAAACAATAATAAATTGAAAATTAGAACCAAAAGACTCTATAGTTGTTTGCTTTGAAGGCACAAGCAGAATATGGGACTGATATAATCTCAAATACAGTCATGCCACAAAAATGTTAAAATATAGCTTTGGAACACAGCAGTGTTCAAATAAGTCAGAGTTACATTAGTTTGCTCCATATATAATACACCTACTTTTCTTCTGAAGTTACACCTTACCTTTGCTTCCATACTGTTCTGGTGGCAGGTCATAAGGTACAGGAAAATATGTTGCTGAATCATTACTTTCTGAAAGCATTTTCCCTCTCACATGAAAGTAACCTTTCTCCAATCCCTGTGAAGGAAGGGAAACATACAGAAGCAAGATTTATTAGTTTTGGGGGAAAAAGACAAACCTAATCCATAATAAATTATCTCTCAATAAGAGCTATCTTAGTGAAAAAGATATTTGCCTCCACTACTGAGATTAAATACTTCCTCAAGCACCTTCCCATGCTAAGAACTCAGCTTCTCTTATTACTATTATTTTAGGCTCTTTCTTTTACGTTCATTGGCTTAGCCCACAGGTGGGTCCACATTGGATATACTCTACCTTCTCAGTCCCTTACAGATATACCAATCTATTTCCGTGTTCACTAAGTGAACATGCTTGTGGCTTTACTTGTATGAGCAATTCTCTCCAAACTGCCTCAGGTCTTTGCTAGTACCATATGGGCAGCATACCTAAATACAAGATGTTTGCATAAATGCTTATATACATTGGAATAAAATTTTAATAATTAAACAAAATATTAACACCTTTGGTGTTTAATATTTAACTAAAGGGAAAAGCTTTAAAAATTTCTCTTTGCTGTTTAGTTCAATCCTGACCATATTAGTTAGAAGTTCAATGTGTTTCATGAACTGAATTAAAGTTTAACTTGTGATACAGAAACAAGTCTCCAAACCTATGCTTTTCAGATATCTTGGGTAACACCATCCATGTATGCTGAAAAAATTTAATGAAGATTTGTAACTGCTTTCATAAAAGTTTCAAAGACTACACTCAGAATGACAGAGGATTTAAAACAAGGTTAAGGACTAATTAAAAAAAAAAGCTATAATGCAATACAATACAAGGGCAGATAGGTTTAAAATTATTCAAGTAACTTTGGCAGATGATATTCTTGGCCACTTCTCCAGAGAAATTGGATCCCATTCATCTTCTTTAATGAGCTATACAAAAGCAAATCTCGAATACTGAGGTTTCCAACAGCCTATTGTCAATCAAGTACAATTTGATTAGAATAGACTAAAAGTTTAGAGGCTATCAAGTTTTTATTTTTTATTTCTAAGATATTACCAAACACCTATTTTTCTTTCTAAAATCATAGAATAGTTTGGGTTGGAAGGGACCTTTAAAGATCATCCAGTCCAAACCCACCCTGCAACAAGCAGGGACAGCTTCAGCTAGATCAGGTTGCTCAGAGCCCCGTCCAACCTGACCTTGAATGCTGCCAGAAATGGGGCATCTACCACCTCTCCGGGCAACCTGTGCCAGTGCTCCACCACCCTCATCATAAAAAACTTTCTTCCTTATATCTAGTCTGAATCTACCCTCTTCTAGTTTATAATCGTTACCCCATGTCCTATCGCAACAGGACCTGCTACAAAGTTTGTCTATCTTGTAAGCTCCCTTTAAACATTGAAAGGCCACAAGAAGGTCTCCCCAGAGCCTTCTCCAGGCTGAACAACCCCAACTGTCTCAGCCTTTCTCCACAGGAGAAGTATTTCATCCCTCTGATCGTTTTTCTGGCTGTTCTCCAGACCCGCTCCAACAGGACCATTCCTTTCCTGTACTGAGGACTCCAGAGCTGGATGCAGAACTCCGGGTTGGGTCTCACCAGACTGGAGCAGAGAATCACCTCCCTCAACATGCTGGCCACGCTTCTTTTAATGAAGCCCAGGATATGGTTGGCCTTCTGGGCTGCGAGCACACATTGCTGGCTCACATCTGAATATTAACTTAGTTTATCCAAGCTGTAGGATGCATCATTCCAAGTTTTACTGGATTACTGTTTTGTGATAGTACAAGCAAGCTTCTTAATTACCACTGAATAATCCCATTTGATTCAACATACATGCTGGCTGAACTGACAGTCCCATCTATATACGGTACTTTTACAATACTGTAAGTTCTTCACTGAAGTTTTACTTCACCAGTTCTTAGCATAGTAAGCTGGAGGAAGCAACATTCCTATGACCACACAAAGCATGGGATACAAAGCAGCCTTACGCCTTTTTCTTTCATATTCAAGAAGTATAGTAACAGACAACAGGAAAAGCTGCCAAAGACAGTGTCAAGCTGTATTACAGCACTTCTAGCAAGTCAATTCAAGAAACTCCTTTAGCATATAGATGCTTCTTTTGTCCCATGACCCAAAGTAACAGGTAACTACTAGTTATGATGTCAGAAACACTGTATTATTTCAAGGACTAGGTAGAAGCTATCGCCTTTTAAATGAAAGAACAGGGGAAGCAAACAAACAAGGTCCACATTAAAGGACTGTGTGAATGAAAATCCATTTTAAACTTCCCTTTCTTATACCATTAAAGTCTGTGGAATTTTGATAAAACTTCATTAAAACCAAGCTACAGATTTTTGTAGAGCTTAGCCTTTAAGTAGCAAGCAATATGTTCTAAACAAACCAATGCAAAGATGTAAGATTATTTTTAAAGGCTCATAAATATCTAAGGGTTTGCAACTGACTGATTAGAAAAATACAAAATTCAAAAGTACTTAGAAAAAAAGGTAACAAGCAAGTTGTACAGCTTTACTTCCAATGAACCTGAATGACTCAGGGAATGTTAGAAATGTCATGTAAAAATGTAAATAACCATACTTATGTCTGTAGTGGAAAGAACACAAAATAGGCCAGGGATGCTATAGCTCACAAAGAACAGGAACTGTGCAAGTGGTGGTTAAGAGCTTTCTTTGTAACTTATAGTAATCAGGTTTCAGCTGGCAGAGGGTCTGGGTGGCGTGCAGTCCTAGATACTACTCAGAAGGTGACATTTAAATTGTAAACTAAAATGGCCTCTATGAGGTTTGATTGCCCTGAGTGCCTATGAGCTTTTCTCTTGTTGTCTACACGCAGCTATGAGAGAAATGTGGAATAACAGAGAAGGCTCCTCTGCTGCTCTACCATGAGCTGGTTCTTATTCCACAATGAACTTTCATATGCATGCCTGATCAAGAGCACCAAAGTTACACAGCTATTGCCTGGCACCATCTGAGTTTGAAATTTGTATAACGGTTGCTATCAAAGCACATAGTGTAGAACAACACCTACTTAGGCCTCTACATGTATTGCACTCTGAAGCTCAGAGCAGTGGGTGCTTTTCACACAACATGAAAGAAAAAATCACCCTTGTAGGGCATTTTTATTCTCATTTTCTTTCCTGTTACCCATGTTTTTTTCAACCCAGTAACATTTTTGTTTCTGCTTCATTTCTTCTAACGTCTGTGCCCTGTTATTAGTGTGGTGTGTTTCTTTTCAGGCATTTTACTTTCTCCTCTTGTTCTATACCTTTGCTTTCTTCTCCCTTGTCCTTCCTCAGTAGCCAACAATTCTATTTTCCTCTAAGTGTCTTTTTTCTTCTCTGATGCTGTCCTCCAATCCCACTGGACTCCATCAGTTGATCCCCAAATTGTTTTATTTGTCTCTCAGAATTTAACCTGTAGAGATCTTCCATTCAGGAAATTATAACCTAAGAAAAGATACTTTGTGTTCCTGAAAACATCCTGGAGTAAGAGTCTAGGTTACAGAATACATTCTTTAACAAGGCTCTCTGAGGAGATTCACAAGCTTTTAAAAATAACTCTCGTGTCTATCTTCACACAGAAGATCACACAGAAATTGAAATAAGTCACACATTTTGTCTGTTTTGAGCATTTCCTGGATGTTGACAGCTCTCATTGCTGTTTCCAAAAAACAAACCAGCAGGATCTTGCTTAAAAAAATTCTGCCTGCCTTGTAAATTTTTCTCCGCCATATTCTATTCTTTCAGAATTTTTCCCTCTGCTGCTATATTTTGTTCTTTGACTGCTGCTCACAGCAATACATTTTGAAGTGTTAAAAGGCATTTCTCAGTTGGAAAAGCTTTTTTTTTTTTCTTTTGTACTTATGAAACTTCAGATGCTGTTGCAGGTTCTATTAGTGCCTTAGGATCATACATTGTAAAAGTAGGCATTGGAAGAAAGAATGGAAAAAGGAAGTAGAACAGCTTTTAAAATGCTACTTTCCAGCCTTTTTTTTGCACCAAACACAGGGCAGAGTGCAGACTATTTAAAAAAAAAAAAAAAAAAAAGAAATCACACAAGATAGAGGTAAAAATTGCTATGGTACTTGAGTGGGAATTAACACTGATATCACTACAGTATTTTGATACTACTGAAGTAATCCCTACAGGAGACAGCTGACTATTCCACTGGATGATTATGGGACTATCTTTTCCCATGCCAGTAAACAGAAAAAAGCCTGCTCTTTGGCAAAGCTATTTAAAAACTCACTAATTTGGGCAGTAAAGAATTAAGGATGTGCACAAACTTTACAGTGACCATGTTCTTCTGGCCAAGAGAATACATAATGAAATCCTCCCTCAGCATTGAAGCACGTTTATTCAAAACAGAGACTTACTCAACTGTATCGGAAAATTTTTTGTAAGAAGCCCACAGTGACAAGTTCAGGTATCTAAACCCAGAGTTCCTTGGCTTGGAAAGTGCGCCTGAGCATCATTACCACTGGAGTTTGAAACTCTTGTAGCAGTTCTGTGAACACTAAAAGCAAGGTTTAACATCCTAAAGGCCACATCTAAAATCTTGATTTACCTACATTGTATTTATTTCCCCACCCCCACTTTACTTCATACAGGACAGGAGACTTCATCTGAAACTACAGAAGTCAAAGAAGAAAGTGGTACTGCATTACTTTGGAAGTTAATGTTACAGTTGGAGCCTAACCTACTTTACTTTGGTTCTGGTCTAAGTTGAGCTATGACTGAGGGTGCTTCGTTTAGTTGTTTGAACTCAGCAAAAATTTGAGCAGTTCAGTTCTGATGACCACACACACATATATACATAATGGCTAGCTGCTCTCTAATCCAAATTCATCTCATACACCCATCCCCACAGGCAACTATAAAAGAATATTTTACTTATTACCAGTGAGTATTCACCATCAAATACAGCATTTCAGAATCTGAAATACTAGTTAAGTTTTCTGTGACTGATTATCTAGATATAATTGTAGCATCTGATAGCACTAGGTAAGCAATCATGTGTAAGTTCTCAGTTTAATAGCAACTACTATATTTCTCTGAGTTTATATTTCCAAAAGCTGACTGGCTAGTACCACACTCTTCAACAGACTTTTTAGAAGATTTAAGTATTCCACAATCTTTTATACCATTTTGCAGGTCAAGCTCAGTTTATCTTACAATCTTAACAGACGCAGCAGCTGTGGGGAGAAACTACTTATTTAGAAAGCTTTCCATTAGACACTTCCAGGATTTTTCAAACAAAATAATTACTGCAACATGCTTCCCAGAACTCCACAGTCAGGTGATGAGGTTCTCTCAACATGTTTTACGTGTTAAAGATGTAATTTATTTCAGCCTCTGAAAAGGAATCCCCAGCAGCTGAAAAAGCAAGCTGAACATGAGTGAGAACAAAGATGTAGGAGGTGAGAAATAGAAATGGAGATAGAAAGGGAAATGCAGTTCAAACACAGGACACAATCTTTTTTTATAAACATTATTTTTTAATCAGGAGAAGCTTGTGATCTAATGTCAGCATCAGCTGATTTTTCCCTAAACACTAGAATTGTAAATGATGACAGCTGCTGCTATGTTGAGAACAACCATTCAACATGTTTCTGAGAGTCTGCAGTAACACACCAGGCCAAGACCAAGCCTCAAAGCATAAGTTCTGGAAGCATTTTAAAAACCAGACAAAAAGCTGGCAGTCAACAGATGGCAAGTGAGGAAAAATCCACTTCCAAATTTGTATTCAGCAGAAAATAGGAGGCACAAACCACAGAGCTCGTGGAGTTTTTAAGATTAGGAATATTAAGTACATGCTGTGCAAGTCCACCAGGGTAGTGTGGCCGAGCGGTCTAAGGCGCTGGATTAAGGCTCCAGTCTCTTCGGGGGCGTGGGTTCGAATCCCACCACTGCCAGGAATGTTTTAACAGCTGGATTTGATCTTCTCCAACCTAAATGATTCTTCTAACAGAATAAGTGTCATTAACTTTGTGACCAAACTGCATGAAAGAACCTGAAGAAACAGAACTATCAGAAATTGACAGCATTACATCGGAGGCCTAGGAATGCTCAGTTGTGTTTCAAAGCGCTTAATCTAGTTCGTATTCTGTATATTTTTAATTGCAAACTTTTAAAAATTCAGTTTCTAAAAATGTTAGTCTATTATTCCTAGTTCTCCATTATCTTCACCTAAGACTACTCTGCCACATAGTATGTTAAAACCAACTGAACTAACAAAAGTCTTCACAAACAGACTAAGTTATCAAAGAAGCACTTTTTATGCAGAGTTAACTGCAGGGCATATACATAAGATAGATTCACAAGCTAAGCATTGCAACTTGAGTATCAGATGAGCGCAGGTACATAAGGCAAGTATTAATATTTGTTCCTCTGACTACCTCCCTGTTATCAGGTGTCTCTGCAGGTACTTTCCAGTGAAGAAAGGGAAGAGAGCTGCAGTCCCTCTCCCTACTTTGCTCCCATATACACCATATCATATGACTACTGACAGGCAACTTCTTTTTTTCTGGTTGCCAGTCTTCACCTCTAAGTATCAATATTTACGGAACTGGGATGAAAAGATCTAAGTATTATCTTCTAAAATATGTATTAAATTTTACATATTCTTGCGTGTTTTAGGTGAGCTTCAATTAGGTTGTGCTCTGAGAGGTTTGAACCTCAAACATAAGACTATCTCATGAACACTGGCAGATTTTAGTACAGCCACCTGTACAGGAGCGCATATTTGCATGCTTTCTATAATTTACCTAAGACAAATACAAATTGTGAGGGCTGTAGAGAAAGCACTGTACTTACACAAAGTGTCTGTACATTGCATACATTTTAATTACGCTATTCAACAAAATCAAACTAAACTTTATCATGAAGTGTGATATATTAGAATTATGTGTCTTATGTACACATTTCTGTCAATTCTGAATGAAAAACAATCAGAGGCTATCCTACCACATATCACTTCTTAAAAAAATACAGCAGGCCAAACACACTCAGTGAGTGACAAAAACTTTGAGATCATCACTATGTCACAGATTTATATCTGGATCTGTTTCTCTATATTTATACCTGCATCTCATGTGCACCTTTCTCCCTCTACTCAGTACCCTCCCAACCCAAATGATACAGAAGAAAAAAAAAATACAGAAAAGCAGTAAGAATAGTGAAACAATCTCCACACTCTTGGAGCAACTGAGCAGGCTAAGGACTCTTCAGACTAGAAAGAGATAAAGGTCTATAGAAAGAGTAGTACAGAAAAGGTGAATAGGGATCACATGGTTATTGCATCTTTCAATGCAAGAAGGGAAAATAATAAAATGAAACTAATTTTCAGAACATTGTGCTTCATGTGACATTGTTAAGTTGTGGTACTGAGAGCAGACTGTGAATGCTAGAAGCTTATAGGCATTTAAGAGAAAACAAGAGATGTTCACAGAAGAGACTATAGCTTCTAAGTCAGGAAATCTTCAGGGACAAACTAGTACATATATGCCTGCCCATTATACTTTTCCATAAGCATCTGCTTTTGGCCACAAAGTTTTGAGATGTGCCTTCGCTATAACAAAGTAAAGACTTCTACTCCCCCAACAGTGGCTACTTTAGAGTACCCAGTGTGACAAAAAGGGAAAGACCTGGGGCCTTGGCTCTACCATTCATAGTGCACAATGGATTTTCCACAGCCAGGTCCTAGCCATTTATGCCTATTTTAATCCCAAACTTCACTGATCAGCCTTCTCCATAGGCTCTGGTTCCAAAACCAGGCCCAGAAGAATGCCATCTCAATGTGATCCTACACTCACCTCCCTGCTCTCTGCCCCCTTGAACTTGCCCTTCCTATTTCTTCCTTGCATTAGCACTCACCTGATCATGTTGAGCTGGTTCATGGAACGACACCTCGAAAACTTGTGCAACTTGGTTTTGGTCAGCCTGGGCTGGTTTAAGGCACAAGGAATCCACTGAGCACCAGTGCCAGCACAACTAAGGGAGTGGAGACAGCCATGGACAGGCTACAATCATGGTAGGGCCAACTGGTGATGTAGTTCCACATGTTAAGCCAATCTATTGCTTTGACATGTTTGAGATAAACCAGATTTCAACCTACCTTATGAGGTGGTTAATTCTCTAATAGACTGATCTGCTGAGTCAGACAGGTACAGCAACCTACTTGTCACCAAACCAGAATGTGATCTTTAGCTGCAGCAAAGCTTCACTATATATTCTTTCTAGGCTGAAGGCCTAAGCCTGCAGCAGTTGTAGGTTTAAGGAAGAGAGGCCCTGAACAGCCAAAATGACTGCCACAATCCCAAGATTGTCAGCACCCTTTCTGCAAATCTGAACTCGCCCTAAAACTGCTCAGTGAGATCAAGGTCTTGGCCAGGTTTGTATGAGTAACTTTTGTTGTTTTGATCCACTGTATGTAAAGAAATTGGATTAATTTTGTCTAATGAGTAACTAACCACTTCAATTCCTGCTGAAGGTTCCTTTTTCACTTAATACAGTTACAAAATTTCCATAGACTTTGATGACAAAGGATGGCCCAATAGATAAAATTCTTATCTTTGAAGTTGAATTACACCTTTGAAATGAATCATTTTTGACAGATTGAGATCCCAAGGGTCAGATCCTATCACTAGAAAAATCTACTGCAGAATATCATTAGACTGAAACACAGCCTTAGAGGAAGTTATCTAAGTTATGGATGCTAAATTAAATCTCATTTAAAGATACCTGGAACCATCTTCTTGAGATGCTGACTCTTCGAGCTGCATAAAGGGAAAACTTTGCCAAAAGCATTGGTATCTACTAAAACATTACAAATGCATTTAACTAATGAAAGGCATGTCACTTTAATGACAGCAGCTTTTACAGATATGCCTGAGGAAGCCTTAAACTAATGGGGACACCACTAGCACAGTAATCATAACATGACACTTACTGTGGCTGTGTATTAGCTCCAGTTCTTGGACAATTTTGCTAATTTGTACAAAACTCTAGCGCTGTAAACATCAACCGGCGACTCTCAAGAAAGAAACATCTTGTATGCATTAAGCTATTTTTGGTTTTCACATATAAGATTGCCTTATGTGTGCATCATAAGCATAAATTTATGCTGCAATAAAAAAAACATCAGCCATTCAAATCCTCAATGCCTACAGTTAAATTTGGGTTCAGCAGTACTTATTCACTTGTTGGCAGTGACTCTTCTTCCCGATATATTTCTGGACTCTCTGAAAAGCCATTGGGTTCCCAAACAAACCCCCCACTTCACCCCATCCCACTCACCCCCACAATGCAGCTTACTTACACTTCTAGAACCAGGTTAGGGTACAAATGAAAGTTCAGTTTTGAAAATACTGGCCCCTAGCTTTTGCATTTGACACTGGCTATAGGCTGTGTTTATTTTCAGCTCTAAAAAGAAATCACTAAGGAGCACAGAAACTGTATTTTTCATGACAATTTTTTCTTATTAAGAGAGACGGTGGACACTCCCAAGATGAAAACCAGAACTTCATTATTGCTCTAAGGCTGACAGTTATACAGGTGTTAGGTAAGGGAGCACAGCAACACTATTACAGTCTTAAAGCCAGAAATCTTTCTAGGGGACAGTCACAACAATCGGAGGGTAGGGAGCAGTGGAGTAGATTCGTAGCAGCCAAATCCTACTTCTCTAATTAATCTGATATTACCTTGCAGGCATACTAGACAAGATTACAGTTCTTGCTCCCAGTGTATGAAATGTATTAATACCCCCTCCTTTTTGCTACCACAAACATTAAAAACAAAATAAACATCTTTCATGCCCTTACTCAATGATCAAATTTTCAGCAGTAACTCTTGTGACTCTTCTGCACTGAGGAAGTTTTGACACTGCTTGCTGCTTCAACTAATGTCAAAATAACAGACCTATATATCTGTAGGTGAATTTGATCTTTTCCTGAACGTAGTGGGGATCGGAACAGGAAAACCCTGACTGCCTTTTCCAAAAAGCTGATCAAAAGGAAAAACCAGGATGCCAGAAGTCAAGGACTCTTACACATTTAAAAAGCAAGTGTTTTCTGGGGTTCATTTCATAAACAAATTTAGAATATGCCTATGAATGTAGAATGCAGTAAAATTTGCTGAAAAACCTTTAAGATTCAAAGCAATGCAGCCCCCCTCCCACACCAAGGAGAATTATCTCTGGTCCCTAAACAGAGGTTTCGCAAAGAAGGGAGAGAAGAGGTCAAATTTTTGCGGTGTTTCAGCGAAACCTTTCCTCTTGTGAGAGTGGGCCCAACCAATGCCTTTTTTGCCTCTCACCCTGATGACCACAAGGCTTGAGCTTCATTAGGAACTGTTTACCCTAGAGTATTTACCAGAGCCATCCTTTACAGTTGTCATTACTAGTAGGGTACTCATATTGGATTTATAGCAGAATCTATCTCTAAATTTTCTTGTGTAAACAGGCCTGTAGGCTTCTACTAAAGGCTGGAGCAGATGCTTAGTAAGTATCCAATGCGGTTTTAATCATCAGTAAAACTTAGCTTAGACACTGCATTTAAATTTCTGTTATTTTGATGCAGGAGAAGAATAAAAACACACTTCCATTTTTAATAATTCTCAATCTCTTAAATGGCTAAATGGATTTTGGTCCAACTGCTAAGACTGGACTCCAAGCAGAAAAAAACACATCAATAATTTTGATCTAAACAAACACCCAGAATGATGAAGAAGCCATTAATAGCAGAAATGTCTAACTTGTTTGCAAAGAAGGTGAAGTTTTAACTTCAGATTGCTGAAATTTTCCAAGACTTGAGCACTTCAGAATCTTTCATATTTCTGATAAACAAATAATTCTCTTCATCACAATGAAGTCTGATTTTAGAAAGAAACTGAGTTAATTACTAGAACTGAGGTGCTAGAAAAACTTACAAGAATGAGATTGAAGGCATTAAGACTTACAATTTTAGGCATTGGGAAGAAAATTCAAGATCATTTTATGCAAGTTTTGGCCCTCTGAAAATGCCCCTGCTCCATATGCAAGAAATCCTGTGTAGAATACAAGATTCAGGATGAAATGCAAGCCAAATGCTCTCACAGGGGGTTTTGCAAGGTTGTTTTTTGTTTGTTTGTGGTTTATTTTTTTTTAAATGAAAATTTTGCCGATTGCTCAGATCTGAAACAGGTATAGTCACTCTTGGCAAAAAGACTAACTCAATTATTCCTGATTTTCTACCCATCTGAAATAGGTTTTCCAAAACTAGCAATGAATGGAAAAGCCAGAGTGAGAACAGGAATATTCAAATTATGTAAAATGACTGCTCAATCAGTTATGTTCATACAAAAAACTTCATCCACTATATACAATCATACCAGTACCATACATAAATCCTTTGCTTGGCGGCATCTGGAGACAACAGTAGCCAACTTCTTAGAACATTATTCTATCCCTTGAGGCCAGCTGCTGTTAACAGTCAAATCTTTTTGCACAATTTGTTTGGCCAACGCTTCATTATTCTATTATTAATGTTTTTTTAAGCAAGTGATATTTGCCCTTTAAAAAAAAAACAAACAACAAACTGCACTGATACCAAAACCAATGCTTTCTACTATAGGAAGTTGAAGGATTTTTCTTGTTTCAGTCTCTAATCAACGCATTTTCTCTAAAAGTATTCTTCCACATAAACCATGCTGGAGAATGATGTCTGAGATTGTCTCCAAGGTTCACAATATGAGAGACCACACTACTACATAAACTCCTTAATAAATGTCAAGAGTGAGATAAAGGAGTTCTTTAGCTACAGCCAGAAACCATCAATCTTAATATTGTGATCTTAGGAGACTGCGATTACACAGTTATGGTAGGTAAACTTTTTTACGATATCATAATATTAGTAAATATTCATTTGGAAGTACATTACTAATCAACAGAAATGATGAAACATTACGTGAGCATCTGTGAACATTATCTAGGAAAGATGTATTCTTCATCAGAAAATATTTCTAAGGACATTAAGCATACAAATGTTTTTTCAGAAAAACTTGGAATTTCTTCTCTGGAAAAGAAGAAATTTCACACAGGAAGGAGTTTGAATCGTTTCTGATCATACACTAAGTGCTGTTGGTAACGCTTTGGTATTAGTAGGTTCACTGGAGAGAAGAAGGAATCAATAACAGGAACAAGAAACTCAGATCTCCCCACTGTCAGGCAGTAGACCTACATAAGAAAAAAACTATCTAAATAAAAAAGGGAAGCTTTTTTTTCTTAAATACAAAGCACAGTTAAGTCACAGGACTCACTACCACAGGATTCTGTAGGGGGCTAAAAACGAGCAAGAGTAGTTCAATAAGTAATTTCATGTGTTAAGAGAATAAGCCAAGTTGTGGCTACTAACCAACATGGTCTGGATACAATTCTCATCCTGGAAAGCCTGGAAATTATAGGGAACATATACTGAAGATTTATCCCATACATACTGTTTATTGTGCTAATCCCCATGGCATCTGCTACAACTGCACTAAGACTAGACTACGAGCTAGACGGACTTAGTTACCACAAGAACATTTCATGCCTGCCAGTCCTCTGCTCCACACACTAGAATAATAGTTGGTTTGGGTCAAACTTGTCTTCCACATACCGAGACTTGCTGTCACATTAGGTTTAGAAGATACAATCCTTCAGCTTGTAAACAGCCTTTTATGAAGATGTTCCTAGATTTATATCCCAGATCTTAGAAGGTGTATTTGAGAACGTGTTCTCAAAGCAGAGTTTGAGAAGAAACAGTCACATGTCTTTGCAAATGCGTTTTAGGGAAAGAGCAAGAACAGCAATCAGTGCCACATTAGGAATTGTTTTTCAAGTTACAACTTGCATGACTTCATAGTGAATATGCACTCACAGACTAGTTTTAAGAAGCACTAAAGAAGAGATTTGATCATCCTTTGCAGCAACATTTAGCATATGTTACAATTTTAAACTATTATTGCCTTTCAGTAACACGACAAAAGTTGCATCAATACCAAATCTGTACTAGCTAGGTAGGAAAACAGTGTGTTTCTATTTTTAAGAATACCTTGTGTAAACTCCACTTGCTATTAGCTTTCTAACCCGGAAACACAGAACCTAATAAGTAGATTATTCAGTCACATTTGCATTCATCAATATTTGCAGATTCTCAGCATATCCCAGGATCAGTACTTGAAACTATGAACTTACAAATGCTGAAGGCAAGAAAAGGACTCCAAGTTCGTAAGAACGGATCATCAGTTGGGTACCATTTTTCTCCAGAGCTCCCCAAGCTGCTTTAGATAGATTGGCACTGCAAAGAGAAACAAAGCATTTCAGTGAGGCATAATCTTCACAACAGAAAATGCTTAAGTACCACAGCTGCAGCAATGCACTTCTAGGAGGAGAACTTAACTTCAATCAGAACAGTCTTTTCATAAAAAGTGATTTGGGTGTTATTCCTTATTGCTATTTTTACAGCACAGTGGGAGTAGCAGAGACAATATATAGAAGGATATTCATAGAACACATGTGGATAATTATACAAGCCTACTTGTGCCATACAGATCTACAAGACAAACTCAGCCTTTTGAACCTTCTCTGCACATTTCAGAAAGGAACTTGGTATTGGTAAACAGCTTCAATTTGATAACTTATGAAGATTAAAGGCTAGTTCAATTATGACTAGTTACATTATAATACATTTAGTACAGAATATTTTTGGAAGTGTTAAACAATATCTTTTGCTCCTGGCATTTTGTTCTTGGATATATTTATGAAAACAAGTATTTATTGAAGATGCATTTGTGTTTAATGGGTTGTTGAGCACCACATTATAGTTCACCCTTCATCAGTATCTCCTATGAAGTAGACCAAGTTAGGAGTGAAAAAAATAAATGCAATTTGGTTGTCAAAACCCACAGATATAAAAAATAAAAATATATACAATATCTTATATTTTATAAAAAATAAAAAATAAGAAGCTTAAACACTGTTTTAACTGACAGACACACTGGATGCTTTTTCATAGTAGCAAATGGTGGAATTGCAGAAACATGAGAAAAAAATAAAAGCAACCATGTATTTCTGTATTAGATGGACTCAGCATTACATTTGAAGGACTCAAATCTTTTAAAGAACACCTTAATCACTATTACTATTGTAGGCAACAGTATCAGTGAGTGATGAAATTTAAAGAGCCAGAACATAAGGAGGAAAAAAAGATTAAAAAGTAACGGACTGTCTAAAAGAAAGCATACAAAGATCATGAGCTACAGTAAATAGGGTTGGACAAAAATCAGTTTTGAAAAAACTGAAAAATATCTATTTTTTCTTCACAATAAGACATTCTCCCCTCACATCAAGAAATTTCTTGCTCCCTCATTTGGCTTCTTTAAAAACCAAACAATAGAAATACAAAGCTAGACTACTGACCAACTCAATCTGACAGATCAGATTCCAAACATTAGGCATCTACGTGTTTTGTAACAGTAAGGCAGCACAAGGATAAACTTAGGATTAACCCATATCTATTTCGTACACACCAGCACATTCATGTACAGCACAGGTTAAAGAAACTCAACCCAAGGTTTAAACTTCAGTTTAAACCATCAACTTCAGTTGATGCTGAACCCCAAAATTGGAGTTACAGCTCAGACAAGACTTTGGTATGATAATCAACAGTGCCTGACATAATCATTTCACTCACAGACCCAAAAGGGGCAATGCAATGAAGAAATATTAAGTATTGCAAAAATTCATATCACTACATATAGTATTATGAGGATTATGGCAGTAACTCACCTGGGCCTGCAATTGACAAGGACTTTATATATCACAGAATCACAGAATGGTGGGGGTTGGAAGGGACCTCTGGAGATCATCTTGTCCAACGCCCCTGCTTGAGCAGGCACACCTAGAGCAGGGGGCACAGGAACGCATCCAGGCGAGTTTTGACTTTTTTTTAAGTGAGAGGTATATAGTTAGTTGTTTACCTTGTAACTAAGAACCATGCAATCTTCTGGAAGTCAGGAGAGGGTCTCATGTATGTCTTAATGTGAGGTATAGCATGACTTCGACCTGAGATTTCTGCTGACCATTTGCTAGGGGGAAAAAAAAAGGAATTCTTTTCATATACAGTTTTATTTTAAAGTCTAAAAAATACGTGCCATTACTACAGTGCCATGTTTTCAGAAATACTACCCTATACTTTTAACACTTAATACTCTTTTCCCCCTACAGAAAGGCTGAAAATACCTTAACTGAATTTTTAATCCTGAAGCCTAATCTTACTAGAAGCCAGGAGGGCAGGATTTTTTTTTTCCTTTACAAACAAACCAGACAGATATTCTCCTCAGTGCATCAGGCTCTCCTAACAGGTTTTTCCATTTCTTCATTCCAGCTAGCACTCAAGAAACTAAGTCCAAACTTCCAGCCAATATTTATTCTTTGAAGACTATCAATGGTTATGCCTTTAAGCAAAGGAGCTTGGCACCAAGTTAAACCTCACCAAATTCCCCAAGCTCATTACAATTTATTATGTATGAAGTAGAGGCAGGGAGCAACTGATACATTGTTGACACTACCCTTCCTTTCCCCTTTTCTGTGCCCCTAACCCACTGAGAAATTTGAGGGCTTAAGAGAGTAGAGATCATCCGCATGTATATATATAAAAACCGGTTTAAAACAACAAGCCATTGCTGGTGTAATTCAGCACCAATGTTACAGAACTAAACTGTAAGCAAGCAGTAAATATATGTACATAACTGAAGGTACATAACCATGGTATTTAGAAGCACTTTGCACTCACAGCTGTTAATCCTCACTCAAAATCAGGAAGAAAGCTTCCAAATACACCTTCCTCCACCCAGACACTTTTCTTTCCTCAGTTCGGAATATAATAGGCTCTGATTTTGGTTGCCAGAGTCTTGTTTCCCTAATTTAGCATTCTCTTTTAAAAGGCAAATAAAAAAGAATCAATAAGCTCTGAAAAACCTCTAAGTGAACTGTGTTCATTTAAACGCCTAAGAAGATTGAAGTGGAATGGCTGGAATTATTTACCTAAGTTGACTTTCAGGACTAACTTTCACATGAGTTAAGTCAAGAGGCTTTGCAGTTCAAGGGTCAAGACCTACTTACTTTAACAACCCTATCCTCTGATGAAGGAAAGAAAACTCTTCCTGGGAACTAGTTCTATATTCCTAATGGGCAAGAGCTTAAACACTCTATGCATGTTCAGAGCAAACTGACATCCTTATATTTTGATGCAAGCCACAATGAAGTCTGATTTTGAAGAACAGACTGAGATATATGATACAGAAACAGCTAACTAAACTTGTGTTTCCCTACACTTTACATACAGGCAGGTTGTAAGTCTATATACCATAACTCAACAATTCTTGTTAATAGCTTTTATCTCACAACTGACAGTTTAGGCAAACGTTATCTTTAAGCTTAAGGCACAAAAAGAGTTAGGGAACTCCAGTAACACTGCAGAAATGATAAACAGGAAAAACAGTAGAATTGGGAGTTGAACACTGCTTTTCTCTAGGTCTCACTGCCTTACTCAAGGACAGACTTCTCCACCCACTATTAACTGTAATAATTTTGAGATACTATCTCGGTCTACTGCCTTTTTGCCTCCTTATCATCTTTGACAGATAAAATTAAGTACAGTGTTTTAGCAGGAGTACTACCACTTCTCCATTTACATTCTACAGTAATCTAATTGCAGTTAGTTTCAGTTACAAGTGATTGAAACTGGTATTCCAGAAAGTTAAAATCAGAATATATTTTGGCTGTATTTTCTTTAATATAACGGAACAAATATGTAAGGAGAAAAAGAGGAAAGAAAGTGGTTATGTTCTTCAATTAGGTTTAGTTGTTTTTGTGGTTTTTTTTTTGTTTTGTGTTTTTTGTTTGTTTGTTGTTTTTTTTTTTAAATAATTACCTCATTGAAAAACTCAGATGTTTTTAGTAAAAGCATTATTAGCAAAGAATATTTAAGAAATGTTTTCCCTTCAGCCTAAAAGACAGCTTATCTCCAGACTGCGTAATAGAATAATAAACCCAAAGAACCAGAAGTGGTTTCAGATGGGTACAATATCTCATTTAATCTATTCTTAACACAGCTAAATTTCAGCTTCACCATGGAACTTTCCTGGCATATTTCAGAAGTAAAAAAAGCCAAAACAGATTGCAAAAAGCCCAAGATAAAATACAAGTCCAGTTGCTTTGCACAGCAAGGATGAGAGTGTATGTCAATATAACAATTTCAGGCTACTTCTAGTCAAATAGGCTTAACACATTTTAAGCTGTAAACTTTTCACCAGAATGCAGCTGGCAGAGGATGTACGCAGGACTGATCTCATGCTACAGTAAACTTCAGGCATATTCAGTCTCAGAGATAAATATGGTAAGTTAAATGAAGCCAGCTTTGAGAAATTTTATGGAGCAAAACCACAGCTTGAAGTAGTTATCTTTTTGGCTGTTAGAGGTCATGGTACCATGTAAACTAAAAGCTCAAGTGTGGGGTGAGAAAAAGGAGTTATGTGAGCAGGTGTTATCAGAATTTGAACATTAAAACATAAAAACCTTTCAGGTTTTTTTTATTCTTTTACACTCCTAGGACTAGAACTCCTTATCACTAATACAGCTTAACTCTGACTTTAGACCACTAATCCTGACATTTTTACTAGTAACTTGCTGCTACTTCCTCCCTCCCAGTCTTTTGTGGAGTCAGCAGCTTTTCTTTTTAATTACACAGACTCTAACATGATGATTAGGTGCATCAAATTAAAAAGGTAATCTACTTTCCAACTCTTAAAATGCAACAGCTTTTGCCCCTCCTATCCCTCCATTTTTCCAATAACTATTTCTGAGTTTTACATCATTTAGGGTTTTCTGTGGAAAGGAAGTGGGAAAAAATGTTCTCTACCATGAATAAGGTATCTTTTGCAATATAGAAAATACTTTGCACTCATGTACGCTGCACTACAAATGTGAATACTTACAGGTTGTTGCTTTCCCACTTGCAAAATGTCAGAACTATTTTTAAAATGTTTCATAAATATTTGGTTTACTCTGCAGTGAATTTTTGAGTTTGGAAAGGAGGCTACTCTGCAATCACAGTGCATTTAGCTGGAAGACATACAGTAAGTATCAACTGCCACCAAAGTCTGATATTTCTGGCACAAATGAGGTAAAGGCGCAGACACAGGCCCCTTTATAAGTGGAGCTACTGAGACAGAGAAGCCAGACAATCCTAACATCCTGAAAATTAATCTGTGCAGACATGCTCAACCCATAAGCAGAGCCAGGAATAACTCGTTTTCTACATCACCACCTCTTTCATCATTTAGTTCTTTTTTCAAATAGTGTATGGGTTTTCCATCTCAACATCCTGGCAACAAGGCTTTAGCATAGTTAAAAAAAGTCACACCAGTAGTCTCAACCATAAGAGAACAGCAGGTCCTCTGTGTACATGCTCCATACTTCCCATCTTTTATGATGTTAGGTGAACAATACTGTAGTTCTTGGAACTGAGAAGGAAGATAATTATTCTTCGAAACTCTATAGGCCTAAAGAATACATAAAGCTCTAATACAGACACGATTATGGACTTGTCAACAGCAAGTCAAACAAGCTCTTTTTGAACAAATTTCTTCCATTCTTTGAAAATAAAAATTTATCAAGGTAACTGCACAAACATGAGGCATGCAGTATTAAGAGTCAATCAATTAAAATGAGCATTAAAATACAATGTTTTATGTACTGCTAAAGCTGATCAACTGTTTCAAAAGCAGCAATTAGCAGAAATCATTAAGCATTGGAAATCCCTCCTTATCAATGGGTAATAAGGAATACTGAAAGGAAAAAACAGCAACCCTACCAGAGAGAAAGCTGAGCAAATTGCACCATTTACACAGTAGCTAATCTAACAAAGCAGTCTAGTAATCATTTGCTATGATCAGAAAAGTGAAATCAATATTAAGTTTAGTAACCTTATTCTTTTGAGAAATTACTTTTAGATATTTGAGAAGTTACAATTCAGAGCTGCATTACAGGTTAGTTAAATACACTCAACTGGCAGAAGAGAGAGAAAAGCAGTCCACAGACAAAAACTGTATGCCCAGCAAAGAAGTTCTACCTCTTTGGGTGAGACTACAGGACACCATTTTCCAACTCCATTAATCACTCCCTACTTGTAAAAAGGAGCTATTATTTCTCCCTTACCGTAAGTATAAGCTATTTCTCTTTTTTCAACTCTGGTAGGATCCCTAAGTTCTTGCTGGTTTTGTATAATTTTCCAGTGAGGTAAACACAAATTCCTCTAACCCTTCTGTTGCCCAAAGCTTTGCATTAAGGCAAGTCTTTAAAATAGCTCATCTTATATGTAACTCTGTTGAAACAGGACCTACTAATTTCTGTCTGTCTCAGGCTACCACGGATAAGAAGCTGCTATATGTTACCTGCTCTATGGTAACAGCTTACATATGGGCTCTCCTTAAGGGCTAGTGTCTTGTATTACTGCAGGGTAAGAATCTGCATCCGGGTAGTCACTACAGAGCAGTTATGCAGGGCCACTTGTCATCAGCAACCAATCCAACAGATGAATTCAAAACTGCTGTTTTGCTGCCAGAGCAGGACCATAATATGCCCAATGAGATAAGCATGTGGGTGTTTTCTCATTAAACAAGACTAAAACAATGAATGGTCTCATTACTTGATAATGTTCTGTGCACTAAGAGACTAACAAAAAACCATTATGTTTTTCTTCCAATAAGATTCTTATAAGGTATATGCTTACAGAAACCTGAATTAAGGCTGCATAAGCACCCCCAGTTTTATTATCTCCTCACTTTCTGAATCATGACTGAACAATCTTTAAGTCTTGAAGGTGTTCGTAGCTTTCTTGATTTGCTGAATGTGCTCAGAGGGCACACTTCAAAGGCAGGAGAGACAAAGCCTCACATACTTTCTGTTTCAGTTCCATTCCTTGGACATTGACCAGCAAGGCTCACAGCGGCTACCACGTTCACTCCAGAATGGAGGATGCTCTCTGCAACTAGCAATTGTATTCTCAGCCATCTGAATACATACACAACTTTACAAACTTTTACTTAGATATGGGTAAAATATCTTAACAGTGCAACTTCCACCTAGAAGAGTTAAAAGTTTCTGGTGAAAGGAATGGGGAGCCGTGGTCTTGTAAAAAGTTACCAGGTTTTTTTTTTTTTTGATCTGCGCAAAACAATTTTTCCCATTGTTCTGAAAACATGCTTAAGTTTTCAAAGATTCAGCCAGAGGGAGACATCTGGCATGGAATGTGTTAGAATGTTAGATTTTGGCAATATTAATAGCAAATGAAAACAAAAGTTCTTAATGGAAAATGCCAGGCACCTTTAACAAAATATGATATTACCATAAGGGACTGAGAAAAGCAAACAAAAAAGCTGTCCTAACCCTGTTGTGGCTCAGCTGAAATCCTGTTAATACCAAGGCAGAAGTGGAAAAGTGAAATACAACTCTAACAAAAAAAGAAAAATAAAAAGTAAAAAGAGGAGTAACATTATTCCAGTTCAGAGAAGGAAAGCTGAAACAAAACTTTACAGAAGCCAAAATCTGGTAGTGTCCTCCATTAGCAACAGTATCCCATATAATTTTTACAGGTAAATAGCACATTTTGACTATGCTTTGGAGATAAGACCAGCAGATAAAGAACTAAAGGCTTTTATTTTAAGGAGTTTAAGAACATGATGCTTCTGATCATTTCCCCTTAATTTGCTTTTAATACTCAAACATTACAACATTGAAAGTTTAAACATGCAGTCTAAGAAGAAAATAAAAAAACCCAAAGAATTGAGTTCTACTTACTGAAAATAGGAATGCAACCACAGCTGTTTCTGTGCTGTCTGTATACTGTATGGAAGTGAACCACCAGCTTAAAGAAAAAAAAACCAAAACCAACATGTACATGGGGCTTTTGAGAAACATTCTAAAAGCAGCAAGCATCTTGGGGAATAAGTTACTCATACTATCCTCATGACTTATTTTCAAAAAACTATTAAATGCTCCAGTAGTATAAAATGGTATATAGGTTCACTTTTCTTTCATTCTTATAATTTAGCAAGTTCCTAAACACTATGTATCAGATTTACATTAGGAAAAAACAGAAAGAGTATACAGGCTATAGAATTAAGTCCTCTTAGAGGACAGATATTTATGGGTAATTTTTTGTATGATAACACTTGATATCAACAGATTGGAATCATTACCCACACAAGCTAGAGGAAATACAACAAATAGCTTTCAGCAAAAAAAACCCAAACAAACGAACACTATTTTAAAGAGCAAAAACTTCTCTGATGAAATGGTATTTGTATTGATTTGGTCTTTGGCTAAAGCGTGTTGTGATTTCTTGAAAGGAATCTAACAAAGAAGAATCAGCCATGGCATACTGAGTACTATTAGTGTTGTGCATTAAAAACATGATGCAAAACCTACTGTATTTAACCTGTCCTAAGACACCATAAGGACCTGTTACAAAAGCTTTACTACTCTCAGGGATGCACTAACTGCAGGAGCACAAAGAGCTGTTCATTTGCACAGAGTCATGTAATTCACCAAGTTATTTCACAAGATGAAAGAAATGACAGTAAGGAGTCATTGTGCAAATTGCATCTCTGACTTTCAAGAGTATCAATTTTGCTAAACAGATGCTGTAGACAACTAAATGTATTTCAAAAAACCCTAGCTTACTTGGCAGAACAAGACATTCCTATAAACTCACTGGCTGCAGTTTCTACATATGTCCAAACACTGCTCAATTCAGAGGAAAGACAGAGTGCTGAAAGCATTCCTGCTAGCCCTGTGTTCAAATTCCACCAATTCTTAGAAGAGCTCATCAGCTACTCTACTTCATGCTACATCAGAGCATAGATATCCGGTTTGGAACAGGAACACATGTTTCAGCAATGCCAAAGAATCACTGAATCGTGGAAACTGGAAGCACCATCCAGAGATCCTCTAGATGAACTCCCTTCCAACAGAGCATGTTGCTCAGTACAGTGTCCTGTAAGGTTTTGAGTATCTCCAAGAACAGGGACTCTACAACCTTTATGAGCAACCTGTTCTACTTAAACATCAGCAAACACTTTTGCTGTAAGGGCACAATGGAATCTCCTGTATCTCAAGTTATGTCCATTGCCTCTTGTCTTTTCCCTGGTCACCATTCAAAGAATCTGCCTCGACTCTGAATCCTCCTATCAGGTATTTATACACATTGAAATACCTCCCTGGAAAGTTCTCTTTGCCAGGTTGAAGAATTATCCAGCTCTCTCAGCCTCTCCTTGTAGGACAGATGCTCCAATCCCTTATTAGTCTTTGTGGCCTTCTGCTGGACTTGGTTCAGTATGTCCATGTCTGTCTTGTACTGGAAAGCCAACAGCTGGACACAGCACTCCAGATGTGGTCTCATCAGTGCTAAATAGAGGGGACAGGTCCCTTTCTTCAGCCTGCTGGCAACATGCTTCCTAATGCAGCCCAGGATGCTGTTGGCCTTCTTGCCACAAGGGTGCATTGCTGGCTTGTCTTCGGCTTAGTGACCACTGGCATTCCCAGGTGTTTTTCTGCAAAGCTGCTTTTCCCTGTCAACCCCCAGTGTGTCCTGGTGCCTGGGGTTATTCTTGCCCCAGCACCATACTTGGCATTGCCCTCTGTTGAACTGTGTGAAGTTCCTGTTAGCCCATTTCTCCAGCTTGTACACTTCCTTTGAATGGCAGCACAATCTGATATATCAACCACTCTTCCTGAGTTTGTACCATCTGCAAACTCACTGAGGGTGTACTCTGTCCCACCATCCACGTCATTAATGAAGATATTAAACATGTGCCAAGCATTGATACTGGGGCCACACATCACCACTAGTGGCTGGCCTCCAGCCACTTCATGCCATTGATCACAACCATTGAGGCCTGGCAGTTCAGCTGGTTTCCAATCTGCCTCACTTTACACTCACACAGCCTGTACTTCATCAGGTTGTCTGTAATGATGTTTTAGGAGGCAGTGTCAAAAGCTTTATTAAAGTTAAGATAAACAATATCCAGTGCACTCCTCTCATGCAAACCAGTCATCTCGTCACAGAAGGACATCAGGTTAATTAAGCATAATTTCTCCTTTATAAATCCATGCTGACTACTCCCGATGACCTTCTTGTCCATCATGTTTGGAAACGGTTTCCAGGACACTCTATTCCATCACCTTCCCAGGGATCAAGGTGAGGCTGACAGGCCTTTAGTTCCCCAGATCCTCCTTCACACACTTCCTGAAGACAGGAAAAAATTCCTTTCTTTCAGTCCTCATGAATCTCTTCCAATTGCCTTGAATTTTGAAGACTAATCAACAATGGTCTCACACTGACATCAGCGAGCTGCCTTAGCATGCATGGGTGTAACCCACATAAGTGCTTGCTTTTGAGAAACAGGAACTTCACTGCATCAGAATACTACAGCACCTCTTCCTCTTTCAGGCTAGCTGCGACTGTGCTTTCTAGACAATTACACTGACTTCATAAACACTAACATGGGAAGACTGAACAGAACAATTACATATGGCAATATTAAAAAAAATTACTAATGAGTAGTGAAACATCTTATTCTCCATTGTATCTGATGTGCAGGATAATACTGCAGAGAAAACACAAGGAGAACTTGGCACACTCAAACCTGAGTTTTCTGCCAAAATGAAAGTATGACTGGAATTCGAACAGTGGGCAAGAGCTGCTTTTTCCTATACAGTGACATATGAACGTGACTATAGAGACTTAAACATTATCTACCAATGCCCACAAAGGTTCTTCTATTCAATCACAATAGAAAAGCTGGCATCAGAGCTTCAGTAACAGTAATAAATGAATTCTACTGCCACCTGTTCTACCAAGTTCTCAGCAAGATGACAACTTCAGGCTCATTCAACATCAACCACTGAAGCGATTTTGCAGGACATTGTGACCACAAAAAACTAATATACGGGCCTTCATCTGCTTACCGGGATAGCCTTCCAGACTTTGCCTCACGTTGTTCACAGTAGGATAAACCTTCAGTGGGGGAGAGAAAAAAAACAAACTAACTTTAATAATGCAGCTCTAGATACACAAGCTGTCAATTTTCAAACAAAAATCACCTTAAAGAAAACTTACTTAAGACACAAAAACCCCAAAGATTAAAAGCTTTATTTTCCAGAATGAATAAAACTAAACTGCAGCTTAAAACTAGTAATGTGCCAGGAACAAAGATATTTTTACATCTCTTGCAGAGCTTACCAAAATTAGTTAGCAAGACTCAATCCTGCTTCAACCATTTCCACGGTGGTCAAAGTAAGCTCTTAATATTATTTTATGAGCTTTCAGACTCATTTCTCAAATACGAGTATGCAGGGGCAATTAGCACACAGTAAGGGCATAGTTTGACAACACTTTTCCCTTGATTTCACAAGATCCTTCCACAAACTTGTTTCTGCTCCTCCCCTTAACTGTGCTAATAACCTGACCAAAATAACCAGGTTAGAAAATAATTTTAGGTACTAATCACTAAGGGTTCAGTTACATCTCAGTAGCAGAAACAGCTGTATCTACAAAACTCAATGGAAGACAAGCTATAGAATGAGAATATAATTTTGATTAGATTATATATACTCCAGTGTATGAAGATAGTAATTATAGTACATTTTCATAGCATAACACACAAGTAAGTGTCACTAAGCGGTATCCTTACAATTTCAGGATGAAAACTACATTAATGTCTTCCAAAGGTTAAAAGCAAACTAATGACTAAGATTTAAATAACAAATGAATAAACATTAGATAAAGGTCACTAGCACCTAAAAGACATACCAAATGAATTGGAACATCACATTTAAGGAGACTTGTCACACTGCTGCCTGCAGCCACCAGGCTCTCCTGGAATTCCGAGCACAGCCATTTGGACCCATCAGCTCCCATTGAACCAATGCTTGAGAACTGTCCAACGACAGGCCAGGATTCCTGCGCTGCTATTGGCGAAGCATGCTCTTTCAAAAGCTAGTGAAGGAAATTAAGAGATTGTTAGACTTCAACAGGCAAAGAAAACCTTAATCAGGGGGTTGATACTGCCTCTGATATAATAAATCGTCTAGAATTCACTTCTGACAACAGAAGAGATTAACATTCATACTATCTAACTTTGCAATTAAAAAATTCATCAGGCCCTCCAAATAAACCCACTGTTCCATCAAGATCAAACATCACAAATTTTTTCCAAAAGCACCAAAGCCAACCATTAAATAATGGGTAAAAAGAATGCTAGCAGCTCTTCCTAAAAACATGAAACATTAGCTTCACAAGTCACAATAAATTAAACAACTAAATCTTTTTGTATTTGGTGGTTGTTGGCCATAAAATTCCTCTCATATCCTAAAGCCCCAGCTACAATAGAAGCCCAGAATGGGGTGGGGGGAACAACAACAAACAATTGAAGACAAAATTGAAATAATCCTTTTGGAGGAGTTCTTTAGCTGTGAATAGAATTTAGAGTCACATTTAAAACAGACGGATATAGGCACGTATTAAATTGTATTTAGTGGCTACCTTTTTGTCCTCTCTAGAGAGGACACATAACTAAATTGCTTCAGTCATCAGTGTAGTGCCACCAGGTCTATCTGCATTGTCACTAAAAAACATTAACCTTTTTAATCACAGAAACATTTGCCACAAGACCATCATTGGCCTTTAAAGGCTTTTTCTGTTTTATTTTGTTTTCATTCAACTTCTTGCTAGGCAAAAAAACCCATGCAGCCAACATACATCAGGAAGGGCAAGCTCTTTATGAGCAAGGGGAGGTCTAAAAGAGTAACCTTGTTTTAAAAAGCAACGTGATAAATAGATGTTTTGTATGTCACTGAAGTTTGCCATGGACAGCATTAGAATTTCACATAAAATTCATGATGGAATTTGAAATAACGTCACTTCAGCAGGAGATGCAGGTTGAAAATTCCCCGATTATGAGAGGCATTTAGCAGGTGACATGAAATACCTTACCTGATTCTAAATAAATACTGAAAAAGGAAGGGGTCCTACAAACTTGAGATATGCAATTTTGTATGAAGATTTACCATTATGGCTTACCTAAATGATGTGGAAGCAGGTGGGGGTAAAAAAAAAAAGTCATGTTCCTAATTATTCATAATATTAAAAAAATATCAAAAAGAATCAAGATCTTAGAAACATAGTAGAACAAAACTAAAAACCTGACTGAACTGATGACATCAGCTATGTGCAAACTGGTTTTTGATTTGACATTTCTTTGCCAGGTCATTATGGAAAAAGAAACTTAACATTTAAGTAAATAAAATAGGCCTGTTCTCTATGTGCAGGCAAGTCTGTACCAACACATCTTTCCTCAATGAGTGCCCTTGAAAAAGGCTAATTTGGTTCCCAGTCACAAGAGACTGGATTTTAACAGCATCGCACTTACTAGAGACACCAACAGCAGATAGGAAGTCATCTTAGTGATAGTCCCTCCTCAATATCTGTAAGCACATGACAATTCAGACCACAAGCTGACCACGGTAATAACGCCCAGGAATATTATGTGCAAAGTCTACACTGTCATAAGTTGCAAGCTTATATTATTGCTAACAATCTGGAAAAATGTATTAAAAGATTGCTGATTACTGCTGGAAAAATTGAAAGGAATTGAAGAATGCTCTCCGAAATTATATTCACAGTTAAAAGTTCTTGTATTAACAAAAAAGGTTACAGTTTTAGTACCTTTCTGAGCCTAAGATGACCCCACTTTTCTTTATCACTACCTTGATATCGTCCAGGGGTAGAACCAAGCAGATACACTCTACAGAAAGGAAAAAACAACACCAACTTATTTGCAACTCTGGAGTGCTTCGGTTTGCAAAGTATTAAGGTATTCAAGTAAAACCTAACAGCAAGGTTGAACATAGAAGTGCAACCAAAAACATTTAATCTTTCACACCTAAGATTTGCATTATAAAGAAAAGTGGATTTTCAGCTTTATAATTTATTATTAGTATCCTATATGGCTGTTATGCACCACCAGGCTGTTCTATAGCATAGACGGGAACTGCATCTATTTCTGTGAACAAAAATGCAGAAGATAGAGGACGACAGCAATAAAAGTAAATAGCTCTTGTTGGGCACAGAAGCGGGCATGTAATTTTGAGGAAAGCCAATTTATTGCTACATCCAAACCAGCAATTCAAATACCTTATTTCAATGGAAATGCATGATTTATCTGTTAGAATTAAGCATCCTAAATTATTTTAAGTAATATCAGCAATGTGATATTTGAGAAGACTGTTTCAAGAGAAAGTATATTATTGCTTAACATAACATTGCCTACCAGACACGATCCATGCATGTAACAGGCAAAATTCTATACATACATATACAGATTGAACTTTGCCTTAAAAGTACACAAGCCTATTCTTAATAAAATCCTCATTACAATAACCTTTGCTTATATGATCCCTCTTAGATGACAAACCAAATACAACTCAGTTTTTTCTACCAGTAATTTTATTGGAGCAAATATTTAAGCCAGAATGTCTTCAATGAAACTCAGAGTCCCTATTACCTACAGCTACCTTCTGTCAAGTTACTGCTGATGCACCTTCTTTCATTCCTTTAAAATGCATGTTTATAAAACTAGGAGTTGGTCAATTCAACATAATCTGCATAAGACAGATTTTAAAAACTCTTGAAGGTAGACTTGTGTTTGAACACTTAAGTCTGAAACAAGGTAACCTTACAAAACAAACCCATGGTCTAATCGATCCTAACAGAGATGTTTAATTTTTTGGAAAAAAAGCATGCAAGTTACTATAAGCACAAGATAACATATACCTTGTCTCTGATAAATCATGTTCTTGAATCAGATCTATCCATTCCTTGAGCGTAGGAGAATTGTAAGCCATCAAGTAACTTATTAAGTCAGATTTAAAATTAGTTTCAGATTCACCAGCAGAACCAGTTGTTCCCTGAGGTAGCCTTGGATATAGAGGGCTTAGCCATATTCTAAAAACAAAGCCACAAAAACAAGGACACCACATATTAACACATGGTTTTAGCAAGCGATTAAAGCACTTCTGAAGATCCTAAATGAATACTAGACAGATTTATTGTTATACTAACCACAAAGCATCTTCCTTTACTTACAATTACAGAATCGTCAAGTCTTATACTCAATACCATAAAACTAACACTTTCAAATGAAAACAACAATCTCAACACGTTTATCCATGCACACATTTCAGCTTTCAACCGTGTTGAACAGGCCAGGCTCAGACTTACCAATGAGTAGTCCTTTCATCAAGATTTTCTGTATGAAAAGAACACTGCAGCACATTCTGCTAAGCTACTGGTTTGTGCAATGGTATAGAAAAACACCAAATAGGGTACCTGAAAGTTCTGCATGGTTTGAATAGTAGCCTACAGTGATAACTTGCCTCTCCAGAACTTCCATCAGAATAAAATAGAGTGGACACTACACAGGGAAAATATCTAGCATTTCTTTCCAGTCACACATTATGTAGCTATGGAAACCAAAGGCTCTGCATGATCAACTTTACAATGTGTTGATACTATCCTTTGTAATTCAGAAGCCTATAAAACAGAGAAGCCAGTGAACCATCATATTGGTGATATCACATATTACTGTAGTGTGCAAAAGCTAAAAGAAAAACACTTTTAATGTTTGACAAGGAGGGCAACTTGTTAAGCATCCCAAATGGACATTTTCATGGCTTTCTGAAAAGCTAACTGCTGTAAGATACTAAAGCCATCCCTAAGTAAAATATTTAAAGACAAAAAATCAGTGGTTATGTTTTTGCCACTCAAAAAACCTTCTGAAAGCTTGCCTCAGACAACTGAAAAGCCTCAAAATCTTACCATATTTAATGGCAGCAAAATAGATGTCAAGGTCACAGTAGCTTCTGAAAAGCTGTTTTCCATTAGTTTGATGAAGAAGTCTTATATCCTGAGTTACTGTGGAGATCTAACTAAAAAATCATCCCATAAAAATAGCCAAGAAAACAAGAAGTTGGGGAGTCCTTATATTAACAGGTCACTTAGTTTTGTTTAGAGCACAAAAAATAGGACTATGTCCCAAGCCGGCCCTTAAATTTTAAAACTTCTACCAAAAAAAAAAAAAAGGAAGAAAATTCCTTCCAAGAATACGATACTGGGTGGATACCAGATTATCTACTGTATTAAGCAACCAATAGTGCCCAGCATTTATCAGGTTACGTTCTACAGTCACAGCAGAAGCAGAACATCTGCACAACCACATTATTCTTGCAGCATTAAGATAATTCTTAAATATATGCTTCAGTACTATAGAGTACTTCATAGCTAGGTAGTTTTTTCATAAAGACAGCCTGACATAACAAATGATCGTAAGTCGGTCAGACTGAATTTAAGGTAACAGACACCTCAGAACACAATTTTGTTTACAGCAGAAGGCAATTAGGGTTGAGGCTCAGACAGCTACCACCATTCTAGGTTTGATTTTTTTTTTTTGCAGGATAGCTTTACTTTTAGCAGTGTAAGGCTTGTAGCATTGGATCACCTGGCCTAGTATCCGGTCTCCAGTAGTAGCAGAGACCTACAGAAAGTATTAAAGTAAACATACACTTCCTAGAGTTTGTTGCTTACCCCTGAGTTTTCTGGTGCCAATCTTCAGCAATAAGATTGGATGTATGTATCACAACTCTAAGGCCTTCTTCATATAACAGCAACATCATTTTCCTTTAAAAGAAAAAAGATACATAACACTTCGTCTGTTTCACATACATGGAGAGTAGGAGATAAATTAACAATTCAATAAAATGCTCCAAGATCATTATTTTCAAAAGATTTGTTCTGCATAGTGCAAACGCTTAGACTTCAATCCACGTGCATGCCAAACTCACATGGCAGGCATTAGACTATCCTCATATATTTTGTCAGCAGCATCATATGATATATTCCAGAGTACAGCTTAACATCTCATGCAAATGATTTCCCAAAGCAAAAATTAATATTTGCACAATGCTTCCTATATTTATGTTCTTCAGATTAACCTATTCCTTTGCAGATAATTAAAAAAAATTAAGGAACACTAAAAGGCCTTTTACTTATAGTTGAATTTATTAAAACCTAGTTCTTTTCTCTTAAAGTGACAACTTTTAAATAAAAGATGATATGTAGGTAACTAACCATTGGGATGGCAAAAAAGCTATTTATCTACCATAAATCTAATCTCAAGTTACAGCTCAAAGAGTTTTAAAAGTAGCAACTGAGTTAAAAAATTTTCTGTATTTTTTGTAACATAAGTGCTCAAGTTTTCATATACAACTTTTAAACAGTTGTGTAAAGACATCATATCCATGTGACCCTGAAGGATGAGATGGCTTCCGTAGAAACCAATGCTCAAGAACAAAAGCTCTAAGGTGCACTGGTTTTGGCTGGGGTAGAGTTAATTTTCATCACAGTAGCTAGTATGGGGCTGTGGTTTGGACTTGTGTTGGAAACAGTGTTGATAATGCAGGGATGTTTTAGTTACTGCTGAGCAGTGCTGACACAGAGTCAAGGCCTTTTCTGCTTCTCACCCCACCAGCGAGTGGGCTTGGGGTGCACAAGGAGCTGGGAGGGGACAGCTGACCCCAACTGACCAGAGGGATATTCCATGCCATATGATGTCGTGCTTGGCATATAAAGCTGGGGGAAGAAGAAGGAAAGGGGGCATGTTCAGAGTGATGGTGCTTTGTCTTTCCAAGTAACCATTTTGCATGATGGAGCCCTGCCTTCCTGGAGACGGCTGAACACCTGCCTGCCCATGGGAAGTAGTGAATGAATGCATTGTTTTACTTTGCTTGTACGTGGGCTTTTGCTTTCCCTACTAAACTGTCTTTATCTCAACCCACAAGTTTTCTCACTTTTACTCTTCTGATTCTCTCCCCATCCCACCAGGGATGGGAGCGAGCGGCTGTGTGGGGCTTAGCTGCTGGCTGGGGTTACACCACAACAAAGGAAAAACATGTTTGTTTTCATTGTTGTCACATGGTGAGGCAATGCTATGCAAATCATATCAGGCTCAAATTTAGACAATTATTTATTCAGTAATTTCTGCTTTTAATGTTAGAGTTCAGCAAACTAACATTCAGGTACCTGCACATGTTTTCCTGTGCTTACTGCATGGTTTATGCAATATGCAAGACCCCCAACTGTAAAATAGTTCCCTTTATCTGTGTTACGCCTTGATCTAAGCTCACATTAAGTTCACAGTAACCTAAGTATTTTACAGCAAAATGAAGTGCAAGATTAACATATATAAAAGTGATAATGACCAAAAGACCACTACCTCAAAAAAAAAATCATTGATATAAATTTTAAGTTTTACATCATACAACAGAAATGATGTGAATTTAAGTCTTTAAATTTGATGGGGTGAAATCTGTTAAGTTTCTCTTGGAATAAAATTGTTTCACTACCCACCAAGATCCCATTTACTAGTCTGCTACCCACCTGTTGTGTTCCATCTGCAGTGGAACATACATTCAGAGATTCACTACTCAGAACAACCCTTTGAAATACAGGGTTAAAGAACTGTAGCGTTTAACATCACTATCACTTATTTATCCCACAGCGTGGTGGAAGAAAGAAATTTGAAGTTGAGCATACAGAGAATGAGAGCTGTTGCTTCAACTGCTTAAGTGAAAATAAGCTAAAGCTTTAAACATGATCAATTTGAAAAAAAAAACCTCAATTCCTTCTATGTCCCTCACTAAACCTGAGAAAGAAGCCAAGACTCATTTTTAAAATGCTGATTTCTTTCCTTTATTTGCATATTCTTTTCCAAACAGGCAAGGAGGTGCTTTCCACCAGAAACACAGATGTACCTTAAGTGGGCATTTCAGATCAATGCTTTAACATAAAGTCATGTTTTTTTAAAGCAACTTATACAAAAGGATTAATTGGTTTCAAGGCACTACAGTATTTTTTTAATTAAAGATCTTCACTATGAGATATAAGATTAAATCTTTTTCTATTTGTAGCTTGCAATCTGCAAAATCCCCTTTGTGACACTTCTATAACATGAAGTTGGATTTGTTTTGTTTGTTTTTAAAGACCCCAAATTTCAGTAATTATTTCCAGATCATCCATGTCAACTGCAAAAACTGAGCAGTTAATCAGCATTTTGTCTGACCTGCCAATGACTGATCAAGTCTCCATTGCAGTTTTGGTATTAAGGCACAAGTTAAGAGCCAGGACCTGCAGTTCACTGACTTCAACTGTCTGACTTGCATGCCTCATATCTACCCAATAGTCTATTTGTTTCCTTAAACTAGAACAATCCTATCATCTAGAAGTACAAAATAATTAAGGAAATTTTTCTTTAAGACTCAGCAATTTCTATGAAACCCAGTTTTATGGCTTTAAAGTAATTTGCAGATAAATGAGACAGATACACGTAGAACATGAAGGATATTACTTTTAAAGTTCATCAATATACATTAGGCCTTCAGAATTATGTTTTCACAAGCACTAGTAATCTTTCTATCCCACAAATACTTTAAGACACTAGACACTAGTTACTAGTCCAATTATGGTAACTGCATGTACCAACTCTGTGGTCACCTTTAGAAATGGAGGTTTCTGCTTCATAGCTTTTACTTACGTATGGTGAGTTCCAAACGCAATATCCAGTTTAGCCTATAAAATCAAAGAGTTGATAATTAAAAATTCCTATTGTGCATTGCTATATACAAGAATGTTAAATAAGGAGAGGCTTCTTCATTTTGTTTCATTTCACTGCTCTCTAGTGGACAGATCACAAAACATATTACTTTTCCTCTCAAGATCTTTAAAAGTACTCTAATTTCTAGAAGTCAGACTTTCAATATCAATGCAACTCTATGTTGGAACTGCCACAGCAGAATTTCTGCTCTCTTACCAGCAATATTTTCAGAAACAGTCAGCCTTACAGAAAAGGACATGAGGGTCCTGCTGGACACAAATTAGAATCAGAGGCCACAACCTGCCCTTGCAGCAAAGATGCCCAACAGTGTTCTGGGCTGTATTAGGAGCACTGTTGCCAGCAGGTCGAGGGAGGCAATCCCTCCCCTCTATTCAGCACTGGTGAGGCTACACCTGGAGTACTGGGTCCATTTCTGGGCTTGCCCATACAGGAGAGATTCAGACATATTGGAGAAAGTCCAATGAAAGGCCACTAAAATGATCAAGGAACTGGAGCATCTCTCCTATTAAAAAAGGCTGAGAGAGCTGGCACTGTTCAGCCTGGAAAAGAGAAGGCTCAGAGGGGATCTGACGACTGTGCACAAATACCTGAAGGGAGGGTGCAAAGGAACGGGAGCCAGCTCTTTTCAGCAGTGCCCAGTGACAGGACCAGAGGCAATGGGCACAAGCTGAAACACAGCAGGTTCCCTCTGAACATCAGGAAATGCTTTTTTACTGTGAAGGTGACTGAGCACTGGCATGGGTTGCACAGAGAAGCTGTGAAGTCTCCCTCCTTGGAGAAAAAAAAAAAGAGAGCTTACCACCTTTGGAAGAAGGGGCAGGTGACTCAGGAGGACTACAAGGATGTTGTAAGGGTATGCAGGGAAAAGATTAGGAAGGCGAAGGCCCAGCTGGAACTTAAACTGGCCACCACCATTAAAGATAAAAAATGTTTTTATAAATACATCAGTGACAAAAGGAGGGTCAGGGAGAATCTCCCTCCTTTGTTGATGTGGAAGGTAACCTTGCCAGGAAAGATGAGGAGAAGGCTGAGGTACTTAATGCTTTCTTTGCATCAGTCTTTAATAGTCAGACTGGTCACCCTCGGGGTTGTCAGGCTGGGAGATGGAGCTAGTATGCAGAATGAAGTCCCAGTGGTTGAAGAGGAGGCAGTCACCAACCTGCTCCTTCACCTGGATGTTCACAAGTCCATGGGGCCAGATGGGATCCACCTGAGGGTACTGAGGGAACTGGCAGAGGAGCTCATCAAGCCACTGTCCATCATTTATCAGAAGTCCTGGTTAACTAAAGAGGTCCCAGACCTCTGGAAACTAGCGAATGTGACACCCCTCTACAAGAAGGGTCGGATGCAGGATCCAGGGAACTACAGGCCTGTCAGCCTGACCTCAGTGCCGGGAAAGGTCATGGAGCAGATCATCTTGAATGCCATTACACAGCACGTGTGGGACAACCAGGGGATTGGGCTCGGCCAGCATGGGTTTATGAAAGGGAGGTCCTACCTCACTAACCTGGTCTCCTTCTATAAGGTGACCTGCTTAGTGGGTGAGGGGAAGGCTGTAGACATTGTCTACTTAGACTTTAGTAAGGCCTTTGACGCTGTCTCCCACAGCATTCTCCTGGAGAAGCTGGCGGCTCACAGCTTGGACAAGTGCACTCTGCGCTGGGTTAAAAACTGGCTGGACGGCCAAGCCCAGAGAGTGGTGGTGAGTGGAGTCAAATCCAGTTGGCGGCCGGTCACGAGTGGTGTTCCCCAGGGTTCAGTGTTGGGGCCGGTCCTGTTCAATCTCTTCACTGATGATCTGGATGAGGGGGTTGAGTGCACCCTCAGTAAGTTTGCAGATGACACCAAGCTGGGTGGAAGTGTTGATCTGCTGGAGAGCAGGAAGGCCCTACAGAGGGACCTGGACAGCCTGGATCATTGGGTCGGAGCCAACAGTATGAGATTCAACAAGGCCAAGTGCTGGGTCCTGCACTTGGGTCACAACAACCCCATGAAACGCTACAGGCTTGGGGAGGAGTGGCTGGAGAGCTGCCTGGAGGAAAAGGACCTGGGGGTGTTGGTTGACAGGTGGCTGAACATGAGCCAGCAGTGTGCTCAGGTGGCCAAGAAGGCCAATGGCATCCTGGCTTGTTTCAGGAATAGCGCGGCCAGCAGGAGCAGGGAGGTGATCGTGCCCCTGTACTCGGCACTGGTGAGGCCGCACCTCGAGTATTGTGTTCAGTTTTGGGTCCCTCACTACAAGAAGGACACTGAGGTGCTGGAGCGTGTCCAGAGGAGGGCAACAAAGTTGCAGAAGGGTCTAGAGCACAAGTCTTATGAGGAGCAGCTGAGGGCGCTGGGGTTGTTTAGTCTGGAGAAGAGAAGGCTATGGGGAGACCTTATCGCTCTCTACAACTACCTGAAAGGAGGTTGTAGTGATGTGGGTGTTGGCCTCTTCTCCTAGTAAGAAGTGATAGGACAAGAGGAAATGGCCTCAAGCTGTGCCAGGGGAAGCTTAGGTTGGATATTAGGAAAAACTTCTTCACCGAAAGGGTTGTCAAGTATTGGAACAGGCTGCCCAGGGAGGTGGTAGAGTCTCCATCCCTGGAGGTATTTAAAAGAAGGGCAGATGTGGTGCTTGAGGATATGGTTTAGTGGTGGACTTGGCAGTGATAGGTTAGCAGTTGGACTCAATGATCTTAAGGGTCTTTTCCAACCTTAACAATTCTATGATTCTATGATATTAAAAACTTATCTGGACACTGTCCTGGACAACTGGCTCTAAGTAACCCCGTTAGAGCAGGAGAGCTGGACCAGATGACTTCCAGAGGTCCCTTCCAACCTCAACCATTCTGTGATTCTGAAGCATATAATGACTGTTACAAGCAGCTTAACGGCTAACATTGCAAAGAAAAGGACAGAAGCCAGGGAGAAATTATTTTGGTGTTTTGTTTTTTTTTTTTTTAAATCAGTGCTCTGCTCTTATTAAAGAATATTTACAGTACAATTTCTAGGAGAGAATGAAACATGAGTTACAGTTGTTAAGAAAACACTTTTAGCCAATGATAGCTCCAGCATTGTACCTAGTTAATATGGACGTTGAGGAGAAAATTAAAATATTCACATTCCATTTTGGGGTACCAACATAATAGAATGCATGTACACTACCAGAAGAATCTGAGGCAGTATACCCAAATAAGAAAATGATCACAAATGCCATCTTCCTTCCCCTGCTACTTATAATTAACTACACTGACAAGTTTATCGTATCAGACATATTACCTTCCAATTCCTGTTGTGTGTGAAAAGGAAACATTATATGCAGAAATAATGAATTTATTGTTAGCATATTTGAAATCCTCATCTAAAATTGTTGCTATTCCACAACTTAGTGCAAACACCTGATTAGTACAGCACACAGCAGTCCAGAAATCCTGGCCTTGAGAACTCACTATGTTTGATATCAATACAACAGTCTTTAGGAAGCTCAGGGTTACCAGACTGCCTGAGAAAATTCCAAGATCAGCCTCTTCCTAACAAAGAATAAGATATCCCCTTGATCATTAACACACTCCACCTTGGAAAATCCTGAAACACTGGCACAATTGTCATAACTGCATCCTTCCCCCAGGCTGAAGCCAATAAATTTATAACTCAGGAGCAGCAAGAGTCAGCATAACATCAGAGAGACAATGGCATGTGCCAGAAGTGTGCTTACAGCAATTTAAACAGTATTACGGAGACTGCTTGTAACAGAATTTTCTTGTGTAAAACATAGTCAGACAAATAGTAATTCTTTGAACAGACTTAAGGTGACAGTGACACTAGGACTAAGTTTTGCACTTTACAGAAAAAGTGCTTCCATTTCAGCCATTACAAGAATTCGAGCGCAGCATGTTAGTGGAGAAGGTGTGAGACCTATGACATTTTTGTGGGCAGCTGTTCTGTGCAAACCTTTTGCAGGTGACAGTCTACCATAATGACAGACAACCAGGAACACAGTTACCATGTTCCTATGGTCCCGGTAAGTATATTCCTTAAAGCATAACAATAAATTCTTGACTTCCCATATAAGATGCATCTCTCCTCAACCATAACATGATTTTTGAGTGCAGATAGTTTAATTTCAAACAAAGTATAATATAAATGTTAGTTACCTGACAAAAGCTAATGTTGTCATAAGGGCGTGCTTGGGCAAGCAGTTCAGCTTTGGATTCTCTCTTTTCACCATGAACTATCAACAATGGCTTCTTCCTTAAATAAAAGGAGATTACTATTAAAACAGCAAGTGAATTAATAATCAGTCTAAACCACTCCTTCATGTAGCTATGACTTCTGGCCCCCAAAACTGATAGCCCAGCAGGAACATGGCACTAAAATCTATACGCCTTATTAACTAACTCAAAAAAGCAGTAACTATAGTAGAACCTCTAAAAGACAGACACTAGGAAACTTTAATTAAAAAAAAGGAAAGAAGACGGGAAGTGTGGAATAAACCATACACCAAAATAGAAACTAATAATACAAGATCTTATATGGAACTCTTGTCTGTATAGCTAAGACAGATAAAAGTGCTCAAAAGTATTGATATACACAGTGTGTATCTAAGACAATTTAATCATTGTTACCTTATGGAGAAGATGGGAAGAATGAGAGGGAAAAGGAGAGGGCTAGGTCTACTCTGACAGTTCATTTGTTAATACTCTCTTCTATTGTATCATCCTGAACAGTTTTGCATAGTTTTCTTGTGCCCCTCCTACTGTCCCTCCCTTCTCTTGCATGGCCTTGCTCTTGGCTCAGTAAACTGTATTGCAAAAAGCGTCTTGTTCCACCTTTATAGGTCATCTACTGCATTGTCATCGTGGCCCACAATGGGATCTCATAGGTGTTATTTAATAAAAATCAGAAACCAGCCATACTGAACTCTGACCATTTAGCAGTCTTGAAAAGAGGCAAGAAATCAACAGAGGACTACAACTGTGGAATAGGCATACAAGGAAAAACAAGTCTTTGCATATGCAATCGGTAACAGTAATTTGCAACTGCAAACAAGCATTTATCATTCAGTTATAACAGCAACTTGCATGAACGGAATGCTTGGAGACCGTAACATTTCATCTTCATAAAATACACATACCTGAATTCCTCTGGATACTGTCTTACAAGCCATCCCACATCTATACAGTAGTTAAACTTGTACATAAGAAAAACAAAACAGATTCATTAAAAAGAAAAAGCAGAGTTTGTCAGAACAATGAGTTACAGCAGAAAAGCCTCCTATGTAAAGTCACCGCTCAACACCACTTCCATCACACACAGCATGTTTTAAGAACAAGCGTATTTTTGAATTTTACATGCCTTCTTTCATGTCTCTTCACAATTTGGGAATGAATTTAAGTTATTCAAAAGCATGTATTAATGTTCATAAAATTTAACAAGCAGAAGAAAAGAATCACATACACATCATCTAAGAGCTTTGGTTCAAGAACCATCTCTTTGTCATGTGCTTATAATATGAATGATAGCAAAAGCTTCTATGCAAGAACAATAAAATATCATTCCTAGACTGCAAGGCTTTTTTCTTTCAAAGAAATCATTTACATGCACATAAATACACATTTTTCAGTTGCACACTCCCCGAAAACAGGGGAGAGGAAGCAGTCTTATAATTGCGTGAATTGTAAGCAGAACAATGGATGACTTTTGTATTTCAATAAATAGTTGTACAGTTGAAAGCATTTAGAGCTTCCTCTGTATTTTAAAAGAGTTCCCTGCTAATATCAGCTACATGGCACAAACAGGGATTATCAAGTTTAAGGTTAATAAAGTGAAATAAGCAATAAATTTGGCAAACTGAACACTCACCTGGGCAGAAGATATGAGAGTCCCAAAAAGAGGAGACAAAATATCTATTAAAAATATTAAAGCATAACTGAGTAAAAAAAAGGTTCAAGTAAACATTTCACATCTTGAATAGTTTGATAACTACCACAAGCACCAGATTGTTCACAGACTTGATGTAACAGCAACCTTCACAATCAAGTTTACTGTTTTGAATATTCAAGTCACTGATTCCCCTGTGGAACCCTTATGGTCTTATGTTGATAAAAACCATTAATCCTTTCAAAGTAGAAAACAAATTTTAAAAACTCATTAGGGGAAACACCAAGATCATATGGAGAAAGGGACATCAAACTACTCTCTCCTCTATAGAGAGTGGGCTTGAAGAACTGTGGCAAAGTAGAAGCATTACCTCTGCCTTATTGGGCAGAGGTAACATTTAAAGACTTATCCATTGCAGACTGACTGTAGGATATGTGTATCCTTTGAGTCCATTCATGGCAACGCAGAAGACTAATCCAACTGAGTGTTTATAACCTCAATCACTGAAGCACAGCAGCAACTTGAAAACATATCCTACAAATACCTTCTAGGATAAGCAAAATATTTCATGCTCTATCTCTACAGAAATCTGGTTTTGCAGGTTAAACAAATAAAAACCCTCAGTCCCTCCACCAGCTCAACTAATCACCTAGCAGGGCAACTAGTCCTAAGAGAGGGCAGGCCAAAAGCCACAACGAATTCACAAAGCAGACAAGAACACAGAGCAGTAAAGCAAGTGAACCTTAAAGACATAAAGCAGTAAAGCCTAACACCAGGCTGACATCAATAATCAACGCTCAGAGGGAGCACATGAGGTTGAGTAAAAGTTACAATCTAACTGTATAGGTCTTCAGTCATTTGTTGTCCCGCAAAGAACTACAAAATGTTTCTGCCTCATTTTACTGTATTTCTGTGCATAAATCTCTTATTAATGCTTGTTTCTGATTCAGTCTTGTGCTGTACGAGATCTCACTTCTGAATGGGGGGATGTTTACAGCTGCACAGAGCTGTTCCCCCTTACATTAAACTGCAACTACACAGCATTCCTGAAGCATCAATATTGTACACCAATGACTGACTTCCATCTTGACTTCTAATTGAGTTGAAATGGGCCCATGAACCCCAGCCATGGGACTTCAGAAGTACTACCTCGTACTGCATGAAGCAGTAGTGAATTGCTAGGCCCAAACCACTCGGCAGCATGGAGACAAGCACAAACAGCTACTCAGGGAGCGTGGCGAGGCACCACAGAAAAGGACCCTTTAACAGCCATGAAGGCAAGCGGTTTTCCCCAGATTAACTCACACAGAAAGCAGAAATAAGAAGCACCATGTAATTTGCCTTGGCTACATGCACATTAGATGTGCATGGTATAATTCAAGGTACATCAGGATCAGTATCAGCAAATTGTTTTATACACTGTACTTCTAAAAGAGAAAGGCAAAGATAACAGAACCAGCTCCTACAACTTGCATATTTAGAATATGAAGGCTCAGCTATACCAAGGAATATTTGCATTTAAATATACTCTCAAACTAAAAATAAGTATTCTCTTGCAAACAAGTCTCCCAGAAGCCCACTTCTGTAAAAGCCACTTGTTCACCTTTTATGTGCAGGGCTCCAGAATTATAGCTCTGTTCAATTCCTCTGACTTTAGTGAGAAAAAACCTGAAAGGGTTTCCTCCATTCAGCAGATCCCAGGTATCTTGGTCTTCACTGGGTGTTTCATTATACTCCTCTGCTTTCTGATTCTCTGAGAGTTCATCATCTTCACGAATATTCAGAGGGTGTTCTTTGGGAGCATCACGTTTTTCTTCTTTCAGTGTTTCTTTGTATGTGTGCTTTTCCTGATCTTCAGGCTCTTCATCACTACTAGAAAGACACCAGCCTAAGCCTTCTTGGCTAGCTCTCTGTTTTTCTGCTGGAGGCATTTCTGTAGAAATTTTTTTATCACTGAGCTTCAGGGGAGAAGCTTTTCTCTTGTGAGCAGCTTTCCTAGCTTCAGAGCACGGATATAGGGGCCCACTTGTTCTGCCACGTGCAGCATCCAATAGTGAAGATGTAGATGGTTTTTCACTGTCAGAGTTTTCCTCAGTACTTTCGTCACTGCTAGATACTGTCCATTTTCCGTGTGCACTTTCCTGAAGCATGTTCCTAGGGATTAAAAAACAAAACACGAAAAAAAGAATTGTGCATTTCTTCTATGCTCAAGTCTGGTTTCCTTCCTAGCTTCCATTTGGTTATTACTATGGAACCTCTCTTTTTGTATTTGGCAGAATCTCCATCCAACTTCTGACGCGGGAAAATTACATAGCACACAAGGCTTATTGTTCCTGTGCCCAGGAAACAAAGAAACAGTTACAATGGGAGCAACCGTCAAGTGAGAAGCATCTGATGTGGAAATCTCCACATGGAAAATCCGCTAGGATAGGGACACGCACGGGAAAACATTTTAAGAGAGCAATTCACATCATACAGGTATTTCTGATGCCGACCCTAACACTCAGGGGTCCGGGACGAGACGCAGGAGCAGAGCGGAGCCGAGCCGAGCCAGGGCCGCTCTTCCCGGCTGCCTCTGCGGAAGCGCGGCCGCCCCGTCCCCGTCCCGACGGGGCCCTCAGCCGCGTTTCCCCCCGGGCGGAGGGCGGCCGGGAGTCCGGGCGCCGCCCCCCTACCCTCGCCGGAGCCTGCGGCCGGGGGAAGCGGCGCGAGCCCGCGGGCGGGCCACGGCGCCTAGGACCCCGGTGGCCGCTCCTGCCCCACAGCTGGGCGGCCGCCACCCGCACCGGGCTCTCACTCGCCTCACCGCCCGCCCCCAGAGCGCTGCGACTGACCTGCAGGCCCTGCCGCCGGGCCAGCGCGCCACCAGCCTCAGATCGGGAGGAGAAGGCCGCGCCGCGCCCCGCCCCTCCTCCCGAGCCCATGGCGCGCGCCTGCTTTGAGCCAATCAGCACCAGCGCAGCGCTCGCCTTCGGGGGTTGGCGGGCCCCGGGGCTTCCCGGTCTCCTTCCTCAGCGGTGCGGGGGCGGCCCGTTCCGTGGCGGGGCTCTGGGGTGTTGAGGGACCCTCTTGTAGCTACGGCGTCTCTCTTAGAGCTACTGAACCAGGAAAACAGTCATGTCTTGGTGACCTGAAGTAGTCTAATAAGTCATTTATTTGTCGTTTTTATTAGTTCAGGGCAGGTGTGGTATTTGCATTCGTTCATTCAGCTCAGTGTTAATTACTGTGTCTGAAGTGCCCCGCTAATGAAATAACTGTGCCAAGGCTTCAAGAAGTGAGTGGGAGGAAAATAGGTGTAAAATTAATAAAAGTAAGGGTATGGACTACATCAAAGCTTGCTCTATCTACCAAAATGAACTGTCTTAGCATTTGTTCTCATTACTCTAATTTATTACAAGCTTGTGACTGCAGTTAACAAATAATGTGTATTATATTAGCATGCAATATAATTGGTGAGCTAACCCTAGAAAAGCATTAATGAAATTTCAACTTGTTTGTGTAATTTTATGAGTGCTTTTTTGCAGAGTCGTGGGTAATGCTTCTTCCTGAAACAATCTGTGGATGTGCTCTTCAGTACGATGAGATTAAATGGTTTGTTATCAACTCTTGCTGAAGGTCTTCTGTGGTAAAAACTTGTAGGAAAGTTATATGGTTATGTATGTTACCTGGAAACAGCATTTGTTTTCTAAAAGTACTTCAGAAAATTTGATGGCTTCTGACTATGCTTACATTACAGTCTCTTCTCATAGTTCCTGTCTATTTAGTGATGTAAGCAAGAGAATTAAAGATGCCTGGCATTTTTCAAGAAAAATTTTAAGATCTTGCATAAACAAATTTAACATCATTTGGTTTTTATAAGTCTGTACCATATATTCTAAGTTGGCAAAAAGCCTTTTTAGAATAAAATGTAAAATGTAGAAGTAGAAAAAATTTATTTTAACTTAACAAAAATTTTAAATTAAATGGGCTTAATCCATTTTCAGATACTGTAGCAGTAGCTGAACAGAGTTCTGACAGAGGTGTGACTATTCTTTAATAGTTTTTTGAAATAGCGTCGTTTATTCAGCAAAGCTTATTTTATTTTTCCCATAACAGTTATTCAAAGTAAAAAATATTAGGTCAGGTTTATTGTTTTTTTAACATGTAACACTTTCTCTAGGTTTTTGAAGTGTGTGATGAAGATAACAGGCTGTTTAAGCAGAGGGGAATTTAAAGTTGCAGTAGTAATGTTGTTGGGTTTTAAACCCTCAAAGGTACACATTTATTCACTTATGTTCTGAAGATCCAGATTATATAGGTGTCTCATTATTGCGAACTCTGTGTACTGACTGGTCAGCAGTGACTGGAGTGGATTACTGTAGGTTTGGTAAACGGAAATACCTACAGATTCTTCAAGTAATTTTTTTCTCTGGCAATGTTTACTTCAAAAGGAAATAATCAAAACCCTACCTTTGCTGCTGAAGACTGTGATGAACAGAAGGATGCATTGTATTTGCAAGATGTATGAAATAAGTGACTTAGCTTGTTATTGATCAATTATTGGTTTTTATTAGTGGTACACTCCATTTCTTTAGTCAGTGGTTTCAGTAGATGTGAAACTACCATGTGTCCTAATAATAAACATGTATTCTCAAAAATATAGCTATTTTTGGTTTCAAGTAACAGTTGGGCATTTTTAGTCTTGAATTCTCTAACAAATCTATAGCTGTACAAAAATCTTAACAAAGAAAGGCTTACTGAGAGAAATCATGTGTTGAATACACACAGGAAGATACCGCATAAATTGTATGGCTTAATATCATTCTTGAAGTTATGTTTCTACTGTAGTACTGCAAGTGATTTCAAAAGAACAACACACATGCAAGATTTCAAAATAAATACATGGGTGTCTGAGTTTGTCTTTCTTTTGGCATGTTGATAGAAGCTTGACCGATACACTATAAAGTAGATTTAGCATAGAAATTGATTCATCTTTCTTTTCCATTTTGAGCAATCTTTTCCCCCAACTCGTGACCAAGTTGGGTTTTTTTAACTTGAATACGTATTTTAGGAAAATAGTCTTAACAAGGTCATAAACAAAATTTTGTCTATGATAATTTAAAGTAAAAACTACAGAAATGTTTTATTAAACTGTGAAAGTAATCATCTTTGATACATTTCAGCTGTGGGTAAATGTTTTCTCAATGAGCTACGACCACATCTGCAAATAATTTAGACTTCCAAAGTGAGTCTTAACTTCTGAATTATGAATCTGAAAATGCTCAGCTGTCACTTATCAACCTTCTCCTATCTGTTTTTACCTTCTGGTAAAAAATAGCTGTTCTGTTAAATTCCCTGAATGTTTCTTCTAGTAGGAGTACTCAAAACATACTTAAGGCATTCAAACAAAAGCAGGTTCTGTGCATAAGTCACTGATGGCTCTGTCTTGGAAAGAGAATAGAAGTGAAGGACTCCTGGGAAGAAAGGAGGTATAGGTTTAGCTATTTCTTCCTGAAAAGGTGCCAAGTCACACCTGTTGTGTCTCTAGGCAGTGCCACGGCCACCTGGCTGTAGACCATTTTGTCTGTCTGTGCAGCTGCACAAAACTTAATTAAAAATGTTTGTTCCAGGAGTGATTCTGTCATCTAGTGGTTTTGCTAGCTCCTTAAGTGGGCCCAATTCCAGCAACTGCTACTCTTTAGCCAACGACTGCTCATTATGAAGTACTGAAAGATCCCTGGGTAGACAGATGCTTTTCTTTGTGGCTTTTGCTAATGTGGATTAATTATGGTTTATGGTACAGTCACACCTTTTGCTGTTGCTGTTAGCTAGGCCTTGTAAGTGTTCCTTTCAACATTTTGTTAGTTCTTAATCTAGTGGTGAGAAACACAACTTTCTCTGTGGACCAGATAGGAAACAAGCACAGAAGTTACAATCCTAAAAGCTGATTGTCAGGATCCAGTTCTTGAGCATTTTACTTTGTTGTCAAATGTATTCAAATCAGAGACTATCATAACAGCCTTTGTCTTCGGAAGTCACTAAGAACAGCCCTGGCAAGGAGAGTACCTTCAAGAGCTTTTCAAAGAAATGGGGAATGGTGTGCATATGCTGCTACTTAAGTTAAGGTGAAATTGTTTTCTCAACTATGCTACATACTACAATAAGTTTTTCAGTAGAAATGGCAATTACCTAGCATCATCAACTGCAGTCAAGCAAATGCATTTTTAGTAAATTGTTGCTGCATCTTTTTTTTAGTCATGTTTTCATTTATTCTATAAATTAAAAGTAATGCTAACTTTACCCACTAGATGTCATTAACAAACTCTTTACTGAAGGAGATGGGACCTAAGAATTTGAATCGTATTCCTACTCCACTTGCTTTTTCAAAATAATTTGTTGTAACAATTCCATATTTTTTGTAAAGTATTATTTTTGTGTGGTTATTAATACAGATTCTGAACTTCCTACTGTTTAAAATTAAGCCTTCTGAGACAAGTAACTAGGAAACCATGAAAAAGAGATTAACCTGATCGTTAAACTGATACTGTATGTATATTTCATATATTCACATATAAAAATCAGCATTTGTGGGAACTAGCAGCATTGTGGGAATCATGTTTGAGGGACTTCTTTTTTTTCTCTGAAAGTTTGGTTCAGTGATCATCTTCTCCCCAAAGTTATTTGAACTGACCTAAAATGCTCTCATATTTCAACAACCATTCAGCTGGCTTACTGCACATTCAGGTGTTAAGTGTTTCAAATTAAAAGGGTACTGCAGGAATAGTAGTCATGAAAATATGTTGTTTCCCCAGCTGAAGTTTCATTCCTGGTACTGTTACATTTAGATCTAACTAAAAGCACTCTACACTGTGCCTAGGAGGCCAGGCCCCCAAAAATGTCTAGTGTTTCTCCTGACCCAGCTCCATACTTTCACATCAGGATACCAGTAAGTCAGCATATGCTGCTGGACAAGTCACCAACAGCAGGGCAGTATGACATCCTCAGTACAGAAGCGCAATCTCAGCTCAGGGTTGCTTACAACTTCCAGCTGCTCTTCTGGCACATCTTATAAAAGCTTTCTAAAAAGGACTCCCTAGTCTATATTTATGCCTGACATAGTCCGTGTGAAAAGTGTTGCAGGCCAAATGGAATATATAGTCTTAGGTAAACTGGCCACAGCATGTTTGGCTTGTCCGTTCTCCAGAACGGAGTGTGCTTAAATTGCACTAGAAGCTGCTAATGTGTCATCTCCTCCAATGTGAGTTGTCTCAGTACTGCAACTATGTGCAGTCTTGTAATCTAATAACATAGATGCAAGAGTTTGGACTCATGAGCGCTCAGTCAGGCAGTATAAATGTAGTCCAAAGTAGACCTCTGTGCTTTCTTGGATATACACTTGCATTCTGTTCCTTTCATTGTTCAAAGATGTTTTCCGGTGATCTCTTGGTCAGCTCCTAATTCAGTTCTGAAAAAAATTTTTTTTTCTTTTCATCATGTAATTTAGCTTTTTGCTTTTGTGCTATATTGAATCTTGGTAACACAATAATATAAGGGAGTATTGGTGAATCTTGGTAACATAGTGATCAACATATAAGTGTCAGTCTTGTGTTCCTATCACATAAAATTGTGAGGGAAGATCCTATTGAGAGACAGTAAAGGAGGTGTATAGTACATAAAATGAAAAGCAGTGGATTGGTTTCAGGATAGCTGTAGAAGCTAGATGATGCAAACAGGTTTTTAAAATTTCCTTATCTTTTTTTATTTGCTACCTTTTTATTAAATTTTTTATTTTAGACAGATTTACCAAATGAATTTTAATAAAACTAGGTTTCAGGAAAGAGTTGATGTCTAATACGAATATTGAAACAGAAAATTTTTTCATTTTTTATAAGGAAATAACAAGTTTGGAGGCTGATGCTCCAAAAGTTAATTTTGAATATTATAGTTCCTTTTTGTGTAGTTGAACTCCAATCTGTATAAAGTTAAGCATGTTTGTTTAAGCATACTTCGTTTAAGGTTTAGATAGCGATTAGGATTCTATCAGGACTGCATATATGCTTAGTTTACTGGATGAAAAAGAGGTGGTTTTATCTTAGAATTAAATATATTCTTACTTAAATGCCATAGATGATACTGTTGTGTATTGTTAAGTGATCAGTATTTAGTGAAATCACATACTATTGATATAAAATGGAAATCATACAGGAGTTCAGATTTATCACTTCTGTAGAAAACCACTGTGGCATATCTTCTGTGTTCCAGGTGGAGGTGGGTTCAGTAATACCTTCTGTGAGACCACATAATTCAGGTAATATGCAAACACCTATCTGTCAAAACTCTCGAGTTTTGAAGAACCCAATGTAGTCTAATGATAATGTTTGTAATTTTATGAGGTTTAACAAGACCAAGTGCTAGGTCCTGCACTTTGGTCACAACAACCCCATGCAACACTACAGGTGGAGAAGGACCTGGGGGTGTTGGTTTACAGCCGGCTGAGCATGATCCAGCAGCGTGCCCAGGTGGCCAAGAAGGCCAACAGCATCCTGGCTTGTATCAGGAATAGCGCGGCCAGCAGGAGTAGGGAAGTGATTGTGCCCCTGTACTCGGCACTGGTGAGGCTGCACCTTGAATACTGTGTTCAGTTTTGGGCCCCTCACTACAAGAAGGACGTTGAGCTGCAAAGAAGAGCAACGAAAGTGGTGAAGGGTCTAGAGTACAAGTCTTTTGAGGAGGGCTGAGGCAATTGGGGTTGTTGAGTCTGGAGAAAAGGAGGCTGAGGGGAGACCTTATCGCTCTCTACAACTACCTGAAAGGAGGTTGTAGTGACATGGGTGTTGGTCTCTTCTTCCAAGTAACAAGTGATAGAACAAGAGGAAATGGCCTCAAGTTGCTCTAGGGGACGTTCAGATTGGATATTAGGAAAAATTTCTTCATGGAAAGGTTGTCAATTATTGGAACAGGCTGCCCAGGGAAGTGGTGGAGTCACCATTTCTGGAGGTATTTGAAAGAGGTGTAGGTGTGGTGCATAGGGACATGGTTTAGTGGTGGATTTGGCAGTGTTAGGTTATTGGTTGGACTTGATGATCCTAGAAGTCTTTTTCAACCTAAATGATTCTGTGATTCTTTATGACTTTATAAATGAGCTGACCATGACTATTAAAGAGGATTTCATTTAGTTTCCTAATATTTTTAGTGCTTGTACGTTACATTTAGCTCAAACTTATTCTTGCTTCTCAAAGTGGTATTTCTTAATAGCAACATTATATAGATTAGTGATAGAGAAAATTAATTAGTACTTTTATTGTTCAAGTTGGTAAGTGATGAAAAAGGTTCTGTCAGGTTTTCTGTTCCCGTTTACTTGGGCAAATACTGGAGTCTTACATGACAGTTCAATAAATATCTGTTTCAGTAACAACCCTCGCATTTATATAGTTATGCTTGTGTTTTTTTCTTGTCTTTGACCTTATCAGTTATGCCCATACATCTGTTTGTGGCATCATGTGGCTAGTCTTATTGGAGAAATGATTCATATAAAATATGATGTGGCAAAAAAATGTGGTTGCTTTTATTAATTTTCCCTCATCCCTTTAGCCACATGGCCCCACAAATATTTGTATTAATACATTTGAAGGGCATTGCGGAGGCTGTTTCTGTTTTTTCTAGCACTGATGCCAAAACCCGTGTTCATTAAACCACATACTTACTTGTAAATCTTTAGTTTGGGCAGCAAATACAGAATAAAGTTTTTACTCAGATTTTTTTTCAAGAGAGCAACCACGTATGAATGCCCGAACGGAAAATAGTGAACTAATATATAAAGACAGATTATGGATTTGTTAATAGCTAATTGGCTTGAATAATTTTTTAAGATGGCCTTTTTGTGTGTTGAGATAGCTTTACAGCCTGCTCTAGTAGCACATAAATTGCCAGGTCTCAGGATCAATGAATAGGCAGCACTCTACTATAGGAGTAATTCTATAAAAGTGTATACTATAATTTTTTGGGCTCGTATGTTACTCTGAAAGAGAAAAAATAAGTGGATGGAAAACTTATATTGCTTTTCATGGTTTCCCTTCCATAGTTATCCAATTGAATGGAAAGTCGTTCATGCAGGCAAGTTCAGTATGTTTAGGCAACCTCTGTTATTAAAGAAATTGTGCATGTACAGAACCTAGCAGTTGAAAGCAGCAAGACTTTGTAATCCTGGAAACTGAGACTGTAGCAGTTCTTAATATATGAGTTTTCAAGAAGAAATAAGGAAAGAAACACTGGAAATATGTAAGCTTGGAGTTGAAGATTTGAATTGAGACAGCAGGTGGAGCTGAAGGAGTTGTGCTTTTGGACCACTACAGAAAGAATAGGATATGAATCAACCAAAAGCAAGAGAAACACAGAGCTTTTGTTATGCTATTTGATAAAGAAAAATTCCTGCAGGATACAGTCATGTTGCCTTCTAAAGAAAATGAAATTGTTTAAGATGAGCATAAAGCATATATTAGAATGTTATGAGAAAGGAATATTTGTCTCTTTAAATATTGAGCTGAAGTGGGATTTTTTCTGAAAAAAGAGAGAAATGTACCTGCAGAATTTTTATATCAAGATTTTTACATGTTTCATGGGGAGGCCTGAAGTTCTGAGGGGCAGATTTTTGTTTCTTAATTTTTATGTTTTACTTTCATTTTAGAAGAAACAGTCAATTAAGTACTTATAAAGTAGGTTTGCATTTCAATTTATTTCATTTTCAAGTCATAAAAGGATAAGATAACTGTAGAAGTAAAGACTTTCCTATAGTATACACAAGGAATAACTAATCCAGTTTTGCATTCAATTTTATTATGAATTTAATAAGAATCTATATCTGAGGTTATAGATTATTACAGTTCTCTCACTGCTGGGAATGATGCCAGATAGATTGTTTATGCAGCATGGATCTTTATCCATGTCATGCAAGTGCTATTGACTTAGAAAAGTCCATGTTTCTCTCCAGTGCAAAGCAACATGAGATGGCAGGTAACAAGAAGAAAAAAGTAGAAGTAAACAGAAGCATAATACTCAAGTATCGAAACATGTAGGAAAATTTAAACAGTATTGAAAAGTTTGCATGATCATGATCTAAATTTGAAGACTATTATTTCAGTTTTATTTTTGTGTTTATTTATACAATTAAAATTATTTGTAAGTTTTAGACCACAGTAATACATATCTTAAGGAGAAAAATAAAACTGACTTTTTCGCAGGGAGATTTATTTATGTTTTATATTTTTCTAGGTCTATTATTTGAAAAGCTTTTAAATCTCATGGGTGCAAAGAAGGCTGCACAGTTATACAGTAATGAAACAAGGCAAATATTTACAGCTTTTGATGTGTAAGGTAAGTTTTTTTCTCCTAAATATATAGAGTATTAATTTAATCCTAAAGCAACTAAGCAAAACAGAGCACCTGAAGGAAGTAAAAAGAAGTTAAGACAACATACTGCAAAGGTAAGTAAAACAGTACCAGAGTAACAAAGATCATGATGATAGTATTATAAATGAAGTCAGGGTCAGTAGGCTGCGGTGTTCTAGATGGTACCTCTGGATTTTCTGTTGTGCTATGAGCTCCTCCAGCTGTTAAAAGAAATCTCTGGCCATTCACCCTACCTACTTGCTGTTACTACCTCTCATTATTTCTCTGTTATTCATATGTCTCCACTCACTTTATGACACGTATTTTATGGATTTCTGTGCCTGGTGATGGCTATAGATCTTTTTTCCTTCTCATGACAGACCAAGGGAGGGAAACCAAATCAACAAAGATTTTTTTCTTGGTCTTGTTGGGAAGTAGGTGTGATTTTTCACTTCTGCTAGACAGCAGAGGATCTCCTGTTACCAAATTGAGAAAAGCAAAACTTAATCAGGGGCTGATGGGCATTCAGATGGTCCTGTGCCTTTTTCTTCCAGACCTGAAATAGGACTATGGTCCTAGAAAAGAGGGAAAGTGAAACATATGGCAGATCAGATGTTTGGATGATCAGATAAGCATCGACTCAGCCTTTTGCCATAAACTAAAAGTAGCTTTTGAAGTGTTATTTTTAGTGAGTTATTTCAAAGGACTTAACTGTTTCAAACATTGTGCTTTTGTTTATCTTGCTATCCGCTGCACACATTCTGCGACAGCCCTGTTTCGGATGCTTTATTTTCCAGTTGTATCTGGAGGTGAATTCATAACCTAAGTAATTGACCAGTTGATATTACTCAGATATAATATGTTCAGGATCTTAAGTCTGCAGTAGGGTTAAACTGAAGGAGAAATTTTTTATGAAAGAAAATTTTTGAAACATAATGCTCAGAGTAACTGTCAATGAAAATGATAGATTTAAATCTGTAATTTTGCATACTTTAGAGTCTATATTTTCAAAGTTTTACAAATCTGAAATTTTCAATTAAAAATATCTACTTTTAAAGTTAAAAGTTAAATAAGAGAGTTGTAGATGTTTTAGGCACAGTACTTTTGAACAGGGTTCACAGTGTCAAAAAGGAATTGTCGGTATAAAATCTTTCCCAGACTGTTTGTCTATATAATGCACCATCCTAAAATATTTTGTGAATACAGTAACTTAAAGTGTATAATCATTTCAGAAATGTGGATTAGCTCACATGCAAACAAACATGATTGTAATAGTTTAAAAAAACCCCTAATTTATGTTACTTTTCTCTTGCCTAAACTTGATTAAAAGAGGATTTTTCACCTTTTCAGACTTCAAGAAAGCCTTCAATTTGGTTTCTCCTAAGTTATCAAAAAGAATCATAGTTGAAACCTTCAGGTAAGATTAACAGAGAGATTCTTATTCCTGGATAGCAGGCTTTTTGTTGTATATGTTTCAGTTAATTGAAATAATTAGATTCTATCACGCCACTGAAGATACAAGCTTCAGCACATTACTGTTTCAGTTACTTTAATAATAAATGTTATAAATATTATGTTTAAATAAGATAATGATTAATATAAATTGTATAAATAGAAATAATAAAAATAAGTATAATTAAAATAATAAATATTATCAGATAAAGTAATTTATTGCCTGTACTGTTTTTTAAGAAACCTAAAATTATTTACTCTTATATTTTCCTCCTGTAATCCGGAAATCTGCATTCAAGAGCACGCTCTCAAAAAATTCCATTAAACTGTAGTGCGTATTGTAAGGCAGTAGTGGTGAGATTTCTTGCAAGCTGAGATTGGCTCAGAAGTGAAAGGATAAAAATTTGAGAGTAATTTGTAGATCATATAAAATTGATTTTACCTCTGCAGTTGCCAGTAAACATTATTTTAAAAATATTTTGGAAAACATTGCATTGCAAACTGTAAGAGTTTCTTTTTGTCATGTGAATGATTTGTTTGGAAGTAACTCAGTCATTGGGAGAAGTCCTTCACTTTTGAAGATTTGGCATCAGATAGCTTGCTGAGCACCATATTTAAAAGGTAGGGTTGGATTTTGGCTTTTTTTCCCCCCCCCGTTGTCTGGACTCATGGTACAAAGCATTGGAGCAGAACAGGAATTGGTCTGTACATCTTCCAAGCCCCTGGCATGCAATAACAAAATCAGAGGTGTAGAGAGACTGTGTCTTAGATGATACTTTTGTGTTTTTGCACTAAAGATGTAATATATTTTGGGGGGAGTAATTATTTTAAAAAGGTTTGAAAAGTTATGTGGTATGTTGGGGCCAGTCTTGTTTAAGATCTTTACAAATGATCTGGATGAGGCGATCGAGTGCACCCTCAGTAAGTTTGCAGAAGACACCAAGTTGGGTGGGAGTCCTGATCTACTCCAGGGTAGAAAGGCTCTGGAGAGGGATCTGGACAGGCTGGATCGATGGGCCGTGGTCAATTGTATGAGGTTTAATAAGGCCAAGTGCCGGGTCCTGCACTTGGGTCACAACAACCCCATGAAACGCTGCAGGCTTGGGGAGGAGTGGCTGGGAAGCTGCGTGGCAGGGAAGGGCTTGGGTGTGTTGGTCAACAGCAGCTGAATATGAGCCAGCAGTGTGCCCTGGTGGCGAAGGCGGCCAACAGCACCCTGGCTTGTATTGGGAATAGCGTGGCCAGCAGGAGTAGGGAAGTGATTGTGCCCCTGTACTCGGCACTGGTGAGGCCGCACCTTGAATACTGTGTTCAGTTTTGGGCCCCTCACTACAAGAAGGACACCGAGGTGCTGAAGCGTGTCCAGAGAAGGGCAACGAAGCTGGTGAAGGGTCTAGAGAGCAGGTCTTATGAGGAGCGGCTGAGGGAACTGGGGTTGCTTAGTCTGGAGAAGAGAAGTCTGAGGGGAGACCTTATCGCTCTCTGCAACTACCTGAAAGGAGGTTGTAGTGACGTGGGTGTTGGTCTCTTCTCCCAAGTTACTAGCGATAGAATGAGAGGAAATGGCCTCAAGCTGCGTCGGGGGGGTTTAGATTTGGTATTAAGAAAAATGTCTTTACTGAAAGAGTGGTAAGGCATTGGAACAGGCTGCCCATCCCTGGAGTCACCATTCATGGAGGTATTTAAAAGACATGTAGACGTGGCACTTCAGGGCATGGTTTAGGAGGCATGGTGGTGTTGGGTTGATGGTTGGACTTGATGATCCTAGAGGTCTTTTCCAACCTTAATTATTCTATGATTCTAAGATTTTACAATTGCTTTTTGTATATTGTCAAAAAATGAATAAGAAAATGTAAGTAGAATAGCTTGAGGTGTTATCATTTTAAAATATTTTAAGGAATACCACAAAGGGCCTAATGTCCAATTTTTCTGTCCAGTGATTAAAATGTTTTTCTTGACTATTAATCCTTTTTAGGTCAGAAAAGCATATGCAGTTGCTGTTCATATTGTTTTATTTTGCATTTTTACATATATTTTTTCAGTATCTTTCTCATCTGAAAAATTGTTAAATAAATTCAGAGTTAGCTTCATATTGTAAAATAGTTCTGAAAACTTTTGGCCCATCTTTCTGTCAATGAAACTCCCCAATTTCAAATTTAAATTATAATCAAGATGAATTTAATAAATGAAGGAAAGTTCAACCGAATGTTATGGTATACTACATGTCTAGTAAAGAGGACATGTCATGATCAACAGTAGCTCTAATGCTAGCTTATTAGTTTAGTCTGTAAATATCACAGTGCAGCAAATGAAACTTGTGATTGCATATTTATGATCAAGGTATGGAAGCTGAAGAGAAACACAGAAAAATTATTTTGCAAGAAGTTGTTTGCATGTTTCTTTGGCTGCTTTTGAAAGAAATTTTATAATAGAATACAGAATACAGAATTCTTTGGGACTGAGCAGGCCAAATCTGCATGGAACTCTTCAGAATTGTAATTTGAAATCAGAGTCCTAAATCCTTTAGGTACACATCCTTTTTGGGTATTTCTTTTAACTCTTGGAGTGTATGTTGAACTTCATGTAGAGAAACAGAGCTAAGACTTTTGTCCTAAACTGAGCTGTATAATTGGATTAAAACTGTATGAAAAGAAAACCAGAAGAAATATTTTGGACATAGATATTTGTCAGAAGCTTCAATGTATTTGTGCCACAAATTTGTATTACAATGGATTGCTAAAACAAACAGAGCATATATAATTTCATATCTGTAGATATGTTTGTTGTTCTTCCCTCTTTTTAGTACAGAGATCAAAATTAGGTTTTGAGACTGAGCATAGTTTTAAAATATTTTGTGTTAAGTAAAATACATATACATGTATGAAGTTTAGCATCTTGAGGTGTGATGACTCCGATCCAGTGTGAGTTCTAAAACTATGTCTATATTAACAATTAATACAGCACATAGTGATCAGGTCTGTAGAGCTAGAAGTTTATGCTGGGGACCCTGTATCTGTACAATGTTCATAGAGGGAATTACTTGGGCTAATTCTAGTCTGGTCAACAGACTGAATGATCACTTGAAGTTGGAATGCTTCAGATCCGTGCCAGGAGCACATCTTTTGGTTTAATTTCATCTGGAGGAATGTAGTCTGTATACTGTGATCATTGTGATGTTAATCACAGTACAAGCAGTGGGGAAGACCAGGAGATTCAACTCAAAAGAGCATTCCAAATCTTAAGTAAATGCTGTCTCCAAACCATGTCAGGTACTGGTGGGTTCCTTTAATTTGGAGGGTTACATGTATTATTTTCTTATACTTTAAATGAAGTAAAACATTACAGATTTGAGCTAAGTCTGTGGTTAGTGTCACAAAGGCTAAAAGGAAAGGGAAAGAAAGGGAAGTAGGAAAAAAGTTAAAGGCACATACATCACATTTAGTTTCTCTGCTTACATTACAGAGCAGGCAATTATTTACTGCTATAGAGTGTAATTCTCAACATAGTCTTAGACATAAAAATGAAAACCAGTGTATCTAAGCTATGCAGAACACGAGGAAGGAAGAATATCAGTAACTGATTTACATTAAGAATGAAGGGCCCCATTGAAGTAATTTAGCTTTCAGATCAAGACAACTTGATTCGTAGGTGTGCAAAATGCTCGTAATGAGGCATCCATACATGTTGAACTGATTTTTACAAGCTTGAGACTTGAAAATGGAATTCTTGTATTTATCATTCATATATTTTACAAATACTAAAATAGTCTTAAAATATTTAATATAATGTAGTAAGAAGCTAAAAAGTAACAGATTATTTTTCTAACCTACCTGTAAACTGTTATGCTCAAAACTTTTTTTTATGGCTAAAAAGGAGACACACCAGATACATAAAGCCAATACTTATCTTTACTATATACAGAAATCTTAGCAGTCTAGTAAAAGAATTATTAGTAGTTCAGATTTAATAATTGCAAAAAAAGGAGAGAAAAATCAAGAATACTATGCTACAAAAAGTCTCAATGCAGTCAAATATGTTACGCACCTCCAAACATCTACTCCTTTTTCTGTTGTTACTCTCAGTCTTCCACTGTCCCTCGTAGTCCTGAAGTTGACAGGTTCAAGGCAGGCATGGTAGGGTGAATTGCCATTATCCTGACTTCTTCACCAGAAAGAGCATGATATTCATATTGATGTTTTCTCCCCTCTCACTCTAGTGTCCACTTTGGGTCATTTTTGTATGTTTTCCATCATAGTTTACACCTTCCTCTTTCTTCGTTAGCCCACAAGCCCATATTACATCCAAATGTACTAACATAGAATCATTTAGGTTGGAAAGGACCTTTAAGATCAAGTCCAATGGTTAACCTAACACTGCCAAGTTCACCACGTATGGCACATACTACATATGTTACATACTTGTTCTTTGCTCTCTTTGTCATCTGTAAAACCACTTTTGTCCAGCTCCTGTGTCTGCATTTCTTTAACTGACCATTGGTGAGTTGTTTTTAGTCTTGGTACTCCGGTGTTAGCCTGTGCCCTGTATCTTAACACCCCCTGTGCTCCTCTACCCAGTAGTTGGACTCAATGATCCTTGTGGGTCCATTCCAACTCAGGACATTCTGTGATTCTATATGCCGTGTATTTATATCTGAAGACCTCTGCTCTCATGCCAGGTCTGTATTTCTCTACATCATTATCTTAAACTCATAAATATTTCATTTTACATGAAAGAAATTATTGTTACTACTATCTGTATAAAGCTATGTAGACATAGCCACCTAGTCCTTAGAAGAACTGCTGTTACAGATAACAAGTAAAATCTCCAGGCAGGTCAAGCAAGTTCAGACGAAGTCTGACAAGCCTCAGTTCTCAGACCTGGCAAACTCAGTATGGAGTTTGTGGCCTGTTACTAGCAATGGCTATACTGTATTTAATGAAAGACAGGGCTATGAAACGTACAGTTAATATCTCTGCTTTAACATTGTATATTCTTTTATAAATATGTAAAGATGTAGTCAATTAATTTGAATTGGTGGTAGAGCTCCAGCATGGAGTTCTGTTGTGAAATCCTCTGTTTTATGAAGGAAAAAAGATACTTCATTCGTCAGTGCTTCTGAGTATAGTAAGCGGGTGGGTTTTTGGTTTTGTGTTGTTTTTTTTTTAAATTCCATGGGAATAGGACCAAACATAAATATGTTTTCATCTCATACTGATAAAATAATATTTAACGCAGACATTCTTTCCCCTGAGGGATTGTTTTCTTACAAATGTCAATAATATGCTGCACTTAGCTGTTGCTGAAGTCTGCAAAATGTGGGCGAATTTTCAGTTTATATTTGGTTATATTAACTGACCAGAATCTTACCTGAACAGTAGCATAACAATTATTGTTTCAAAGCTAATATTGCGGTTATATTGAACAAAATGCTCAAGTGCTGGTCGTGGACCTGATGTGCACCTGATTAAAATGCTATTGTACCATAAAACCTCAACATTATTGACACAAGAGTTGCAGAAGTACCTGCTAGGGTAAATGGTGTGATGATATGTTCTTTCATGATGGGGCTCTCTGTAATGGGTAGCACACACAAGAATTTCTATATAATAATGCTGCTGTTCTGCATGTAGCTACATGGATATGAACTGTGGCAAGTCCTTTGCGATAATAGTTTGTGATAAATGGCTGTCTGTAAGTGAACATGTTGTCTTTTGAAGTGGGATTCAAATTCCTAAAAAAATATTGCAAGTACTGCTTTCCTTTTTTGTGTGAATGTGAATGTCGTATCTGAATTATACAGTATTATTAATTACTGCTGCTGAGAAAATATTTGTCTTAGCTGTACCATTTCTTTAGAAAAAACAGGTTATATTTATGCTAAATCCTTAGACCATGATAATGGAAATAGTGACAGAAGTAAGCTGAAAACCACTGTGTGAACGTGAGTGAACCTATAAATAATGAAAAATGTCTTACAATCCAAAAGCGGACAGAAAAGTCTCATACAGTTTTTAAAGCTAGCAAGCATAAATCAGATCTTAAGGAAGAAAAGAAGGCGTTCATGATCTGCATTTTGTGCTGCTGTGCCTTTAGACTGATAGGATCAAACACTAGAGGTATATTAGTACTTTTGTATGTATTGGTACTTTCCATACAAAAAATGACCTAATTGTCTTGTATTTCTTTCATGTAATTATCTAGTAATGAGAAAATAACATGTTTTTCAGAGCCACCCCATGGAAGAAATCTTATGCTCTTTTATGCAAGTTTGATTTATAGACATGTACTGCAGAGCACAGTGAATATGAGACATTCATCTTCCTATGGCTAGTTGCCATGGAAACATAGTACACAGTACAATGTCATTCCAGCTCTGGTGATGCCTGCAGTAGTTTTTTCCTTTGTTGTTCTTGTTTCTTAAGCAACTGTCTTGCGGCCTTCCATATTATCACACTTCATCACCTATACAAGTCTTTTTCCTTATCTCTTGAGAACCATCTCTAATAGAAAAGGTCCATTTTTTGTCTACCCATGCTTATTCAGTGTATGTACATTTTTTTTCAAATCATGGGTTAAAAGCTTGTCCCGGGCCCACAAATAATATACCATTGCCCTAAAACTGGTAAAAGAAGATGGTAAACCAGTCTAAACACCAAAGTTTAAAGGTCCTGGCTCAGCATCTTTATTTACAATCTCCTGTCAGGGACTGGAGTTAAGAATGTTTTTCTGTAACCAGTATCTCACTCCAGGAAGACAGAAAGTAAAAATAATCCAACAAATTCCTGTCCTTAGCGGACATTTGTGAGGTGGACAAAATCCCAACAGCTGTCTTATAATACTCTGTTTCACCCGTGGGAGTTAAGGAGTGAGAGGAACTGGAGAAAAAAAAAAAGGACATCTTCATAAATAATCTAAAAAGGTACTAAGGGGGTTCAGAGTGTTGACAAGAGTCAAATGGAATGATTTTTACATTGAGAAGCTGTACCCTAACACAAGTTCTTCTTTTTCAAGGCAGTACCTCTTTGATGATACATTACACAAGGAATCAATACAGAATTAAGGCTCTATGTGTCCCAGGTTCTGCCTAAGTGGGGTGATACTTTGCGAGAAAACATGTATGGTTGAAAACTTTTTGTAAAGAATCCCAAGTTAAGACCTAAAGATAGGTGTATCTATTGGGTAATATTAATAATGACTTTTGGTTTGTTTTTCCTATCTATGATGTTGTTACCAATTTTGTAATCCAATTACTTAACAACATACTTTGCTAGTTCTGGTGGGTTGACCCCAGCCAGCAATTAAGCACCCACCCAGTCACTCACTGGGTGACCCCACAGTGGGATGGGGGAGAGAATCAGAAGAGCAAGAGCAAGAAAACTCGTGGGTTGAGATAAGGACATTTTAATGAGTGAAGCAAAGCTGTGCATGCAAGCAAAGCAGAATACGGAATTTATTCACTACTGCTTATCGTCAGGCAGATGTTTAGGTGCTTCCTGGAAAGCAGCATGCCTAATGGTTACTTAGGAAGATAAACACCCTAACCACAAACATCCTCTCCTTCCTTGTCCTTTTCCCAAGCTTTTGTTGCTGAGCATGTTGCTGTAGGATCACAGGATGGTTTGGGTTGGAAGGGACCTTTAAAGATCACCTAGTCTAACATCTCTCACTAGATCAGGCTGCTTAAAGCCCCATCCAACCTGACCTTGAACACTTCCAATGGTGGGGCATCCACAATTTCTCTGGGCAACATGTTCCAATGTGTCACCACCCTCACTGTAAAAAATGTCTTCCTTATAGCTGGTCTAAATCTATTCTCATTCATTTTAAAACTATTGTCCCTGCCCTGTCACTACAGGCCTTGGTGAAAAGTCCCTCTCAGTCTTTCTTGTAAGCCCCCTTTATATATTGCACGGCTGCAACAAGGTCTCCCTGGAGCCTTCTCTTCTCCAGGCTGAATGGCCTCAACTCTCAAGCTTTCTTTTATTGCAGCAATAGGTGATATCATAAGTCTCTCTACAGCGTAAGCAACAAATTTCATATGGTATGGAACATCCCTTTGGTCAATTTGGGTAAACTGTCTCAGCTGTGTCTCTAAGTTCTTGCCCACCTCCAGCCTGCTCACTAGGGGAACAGAGTGGGGAAAAATAAAGCCTCGAGGCTGTCCAAGTACTGCTCAGCAGTGCTCACCAAAACACTGGTGTGTTATCAATGCTGTTCTAGTCACAGATCCAAAACAGACCACCATCCATGCTACTGTGAAGAAAATTAACCCCATCCCAGCCAGACCTAGTACGCTACTGTAAATTCAGTTTATTCATTCATTTCAACACTTGTCTAATAAAAAAAAAAATACTAGCTAAATCCTGCAGGAACCGGGCATACTGTTCCTATGGAAATAGAATACATCTATTTCACATCTTGTGAAAGCATGGAAAGCATGCTTTCATATCTAGTGAAAGCACTTTAAAGAAATCTGACACCAAATTATCCTAACAAAAATTTTAAATAAAATTTCTAGCAGATATGACCCAGGTCTATATATTTTCCATCCTACAGAAAATTTATTTAAATTTTTGAACTTTTTTGTGTATCACTTTATCTGAAAAGGACTGCTAAAACAATTGACATAAGCACACATACGAACTTTTGCAGGTTTGAGAATAAATCCTAGCATGTGGGTGTTATACAATATGCCACACATTTACACACTCATTTCTTTTAAATAGTTCAACATACTGTTTTCTAGTTTGGGAAAAAATACAACATGAAATAAATCTTAAAATATTTTTTTAAGTTAGTAATTTAAATTAAGTTCATACTTAAATTAAAAATTTGTGGTTTTTCTATTTTTGAGCATATGTCCAAAAATGTGTTTGCAATTATGTTAACAAATTTAAGTCACTCGTTCATGCCTCTTATTTGTCACTCCTGCCATTCACACTGGCATTCTTCCATTGGTCCTTGAAGTGCACAGTAAATTTTTTTAACACAAACCATTCTTAGTTCACCTGAATCCATTTTATTTTACATTGCCAAGGAGTAGGGTCATGCCAAGGAGCATGTGGTCAGTTACCATAATACCGCCATGGTAATACATCTTACTAAAATGTGCTAATGCCACAATAGGTGCTTAGCTGGTCATATCCTTGGGGCTCTCTTTTAAAGAGAGTTTCTTTCAGATGGGATAAAACTGTGACATATAATTCAAAATATTAGAATGTGGCAGCTACAAAATACACTAAATTCACAATATCAAAGATTATTTTTTTTATTATTAGGAATAACATCTGGGATTATAGTAGTGCAGATATCTTATATTCCTCACCTGCCAACATCCCTCAAATGTGAATCAGTTCTTTTAGCAATAGCTTATATTTATTCAGTTTGGTGATCTTTTTACAGAGGCTACCTACACAGATGCTGATTATTTTTTAATTGCATTGGATGATAGCAACTGGGAAAAGGACTGACCCCTCCAAACTCATTTCCAATAAACTATTAAACAGCCATTAGATGACAACAATTCTTCTTCATTTTCTTCCAAAGCTGAACCTCTACCCTGCAGGGGAAAATGTTCCTTAAGCTCTTTCAGAGCATACTTTTTATTAAAAGTAGATTTTTCTCCAGTGTTAAGAATAAAAGATTTTTTTCAAAATAAACCACATTTTTTATTTGAAGTGTTATCTGTGATGTATGCTGATAGACTGAAAAGCAGATCGGTTTGGATTTTTTTTACTTCAATAGAACAGTTGGAACGGCCTTACGATGATCATCTAGTCCAACTGTCTGACCAGTTCAGGGCTCACCAAAAGTTAAAGCATGTTGTTAAGGACATTGTCCAAATGTCTCTTAAACAGTAACAGGCTTGGGGCACCAACACCTCTCTAGGAAGCCCCTGCCAGTGTTTGACCACCCTCTCAGTAAAGAAATGCTTCCTAAGCCTCCCCTGGTGCAGCTTTGAACAATTCCCACGTGTCCTATCACTGGATACTGGGAGAAGAGCTCAGCACCTCTCTCTCCACATCACCTCCTCAGAAGCTGTAGGGAGCAATGAGGTCACCCCCCAGCCTCCTTTTTTCAAAACTAGACAAGCCAAAGGCCTTAGCTGCTCCCCATGGGACATTTCTTCTAGCTCTTTCACCAGCTTTGAAGCCCTCCTCTGGATGCGTCCAAGGACCTTCGCATCCTTCTTAAACTGTGGGGCCCAGAACTGCACACAGTATTCCAGGCGAGGCCGCACCAACACTGAGTACGGTGGGATAATCACCTCTTCTGACCGGCGCGTTGTGCTGTGTTTGATGCACCCCAGGATGCGGTTTGCCCTCTTGGCTGCCTGGGCACCCTGTTGATTCATACTGAGCCTGCTGTCAGCCAGCACCCTCAGATCCCTTTCTGCAGGGCTGCTCTCCAGCCACTTCTCTCCCAGTTTATACTTGTGCTTGGCATTACTCCATCCCAGGTGCAGAATGCGGCATTTTGACTTGTTAAATTTCATCCCATTAATCATAGCGCAATGCTCCGATCTATCTAGATCCCTGCAAGGCCTCCTGTCCCTCAGGTAGTCAACAGCACCTCCCAGCTTGGTTTTATCAGCAAACTTGCTAATGGTGCATTCAGCTCCTGCGTCCAGATCATTGATAAATATACTGAACAGAACTGGCCCTACAGCTGAACCCTGAGCAACACCGCTGGTGACCGGTCGCCAGCTGGATGTCGCCCCATTCACTACAACCCTCTGAGCTCTGCCCTTCAGCCAGTTCTTTGCCCAGCACACTGTGAACCCACTCATCCCACAGCTGGACAACTTGTCCAGAGGGGTGCTGTGAGGGACAGTATCAAAAGCCTTAGTAAAATCCAGATAAACTACATCCACCTCCTTCCCTTTATCCGCTAGGCAGGTGGGCTTATCATAGAAGGTTATCAGATTAGTTGAGCAGGACTTTCCCTTTGTGAATCTGTGTTGACTGTGCCTGACGGTTGCATTATTCTTTAAATGCTTTTCAGTAGTACCCAGTATGATCTTCTCCATAATTTTTCCAGGAACTGAGGTTAGACTGACAGGTCTGTAGTTCCCTGGGTCTTCCCTCACACCCTTTTTGTAAATAACATTGGCTGGATTCCAGTCAGCAGGAACCTTCCCAGACTCCCAAGACCATTGGTAGGCAATCGAGAGGGGTCCTGCCATAACATCTGGTAGCTCCTTCAGTACTCTGGGATGAATCCCATCAGGCCCCATGGACTTGTGAACATTCAGCTGAAACAGCTGGTCCCTAACAATTTCAGTGTCCACAAATGGAAAGTCACTGTTCCCACAGTCGTCATCCTCTGACACAGGGGACTGGGCAGGTCTATCAGTACTAATAAAAACTGAAGCAAAACCCACATTGAATATAGCAGAATAATTTAGTATGAAAAGTATGAAAAATAGACAATATAAATAGCAATAACTCTTTGCAGTAGCAAAGAAGTGTTTGCAAAGTCTAGGGTCCATTTATAGTAGACAAAAACTGACAAAAATAAAAATGAGCCAGTCTACAGCATAATAAAAGAACAGCCTTCTGTCAAATTGTTAGCCAGTTTTCTTTGGTTTTAGGTTTTGTTCTTTTTTCTTACAATCTCTGTTGCATTTTGAGAAAACTAATCAGCATCAGATAGTGTAGTGTTACATCCTAACAAAACTTAAATCAATAGCTAGTTTAAAGAAATGCCTGATGACAGCACTTGTTTTTAACATGACAAAGTTATTACTTGATTTAGTAAATGTTTTCAAGTTAATTGACAGCATGTACTGTTTATGACATAGCTGCACAGTGTTCTTCAACTTCATCTTTAGTATTTTGTTTAAATTAAGCATAAAATATTATTAATAGCATTTAAATGATGTATATGGCCCTAGCAATCCTTATATCCCTGAATTAGACAAAGTTTATAAAAGTGTTAATGTTTCAGCTTTACAAGAATTTCTGTGAGTTTTTTTAACTGACCTTTTATAGAGCTTGTAGGATAATGGGTGTCCTCTCACTGATACCGTTGGAACTTCCAGACTGGTTTCAGCGATGTATCACAAAGAGCTGAGATCAAATAAAAAATTGGATTTCTGCAAATATCATAAAAATAAATAAACAAAGAGAAAAGAGATGCTGTAAGTGCCCCCAACAGAGGAAACAGCTGTTATGTGAGTTAATGAATCTTAACAGGCATCAGAGAGTCTACATTGAAGCAAGACCTTATAAAGTCCCAGCTGTGGAGAAGCTTCAAAGATTTCATCATAGACTCAAAAGTCAGTCAATCATAAGATGCAAACCTACAGGAAATCAGGCATCGTTATCTTAACTTTTCACAGAATTATTGTTTAATACTATTTATAACTGTTGTATTCTTTTGTTGTAATATTTCCTCAGGAGTTTGAAAAGCATAATGCCATAAATCCTGAAAGATTTAATAATCTGTTTTCTGAATTTTTAAAATATATCTATTGAATTTTTCCTCCAAATCTTTTGTACATTGTGCAGATTCTCTTGAAATAAGTTCAATGATGAGAAAAGATTCCCTTTTGATCATGGAATCCTAGAAAAAATAAGCTTACAGATACCCTTGAGCATGTGCTGCATCTTGTGTTTTGGTACCTTGATGATACTACAGAAGAGGAGTCTCCAGTATGCAAATTCATATGATCATTAAAAAGGCCCAGTGTACCACAGCGATGTACCATGACAAGAGGCAATGTGTACAAGTTGTGTCAGGGGAAATTCTGTCTGAATATGGGAAAAAAATCTTAATTGTTGAGGACAATTAACATTGGAATAGCTTACCCAGAGAAGTTGTGGAATCTCCCTTCCTGGAAATATTCAATGCTCAACTGGACAGGGCCCCGGGTAAACTAATCTAAGGCCCTACTTTCAACATAACCGGGCGATCTCCAGAGGTCCCTCCAACCCAGCATTTTGTATGACTCTATGCTTCTATGATTTTTGTTACAGCACAAGAACCTCAGAAATCACAGCATATTCAGTAGCACTTGAGAGACTTAACTAAGGACTAGGGTGTATATCGCTAGGTGATATACAAATACTCAGCAAAAAAAGGTTTCTTTCCCAAACATCTTATGAGTTGCCAATGAGCAAATAGTGTTACATATGAGAGACAGTAGGTTCCAGAACCTAAGTTCTTGTCTTCATTTTAGAGAAATGAGCCATGTTTCTGTGGGTGCTGAGGACATTTTGAGAATGCAACACCTCCACAGTTTTAAGACCTGTGGCATACATCTCACTTAGAGAGATATCACAGAATCACATAATGGTAGGGGTTGGAAGGGAACTCTGGAGGTCATCTTGTCCAATCCCTCTGCTTGAGCAGGTACCCCTATATCAGGGTGCACAGGACCATGTCCAGGTGGGTTTTGAATGTCTCCAGGGAAGGAGACTCCACAACCTCTCTGGGCAGCCTGTTCCACTGCTCTGGCACCCTCACAGGAAAGAAGCTTCTCCTCATATTCAGGTGGAACTTCCTGTGCTCCAATTTGTGCCCATTGGCCTTCGTCCAGTCGTTGGCCACCACTGAAGAGAGTCTGGCCCCATCCTCTTGACACCCACCCACACTTTAGATATTTATAAGCATTGATAAGATCCCCCCTCAGACTTCTCTTCTTCAGGCTAAACAAACCCAGGTCTCTCAGCCTTTACTCATAAAAGAGGTGTTCCAGTCCCCTCATCATCTTCATAGCTCTCCACTGGACTCTCTCCAGTAGTTGTCTGTCTTTCTTGAACTGGGGAGCCCACAACTAGACACAGTACTCCAGATGTGGCCTCATTAGGGCAGAGTGGAGGGGGAGGATAACCTCTCTTGACCTGCTGGCCACACTCCTTTTAAGGCACTCCAGGATACCATTGGCCTTCTTGGCCACAAGGGCACTTTGCTGGCTCTGGGTCAGCTTGCTGTCCACCAGCACTCCCAGGTCCTTCTCAGCACAGCTGCTTTCCACCAGGTCAACCCCCAACCTGTACAAGTGCATGGGGTTGTTCCTCCCCAGGTGCAGGACCTTGCTCTTGCTTTTGTTGAATTTCATCAGGTTCCCCTCGACCCAGCTCTCCATCCTGTCCAGGTCTTGCTGAACGGCAGCCCAGCCTTCTGGTGTATCAGCTACCTCTCCCAGCTTGGTATCATCAGCGAACTTGCTGAGGGTACACTCTGTCCCTTCGACGAGGTCATTGATGAATGTGTTGAACAGGACTGGACCCAGCACAGACCCCTGGGGAACACCACTACTTAGAGGCCTCCAACCAGACTCTGAGCCGTTGGTCACGACCCTCTGAGCTCTGCTGTTCAGCCAGTTCTCTATCCACCTCACTGTCCACTCACCTAACCCACACTTCCTTAGCTTACCTGTGAGGATCTTACGGGAGACAGTGTCAAAAGCCTTGCTGCAGTTGAGGTAAACAACATCCGCTGCTCTCCCTTCATCGACCCAGCCAGTCACGCCGTCATAGAAGGCTGTCAGGTTGGTCAAGCATGACCTCCTTTTGGTGAATCCATGGTGACTACTTCTGATAGCCTTCTTTTCCTCTACATGCCTGGAGATGACCATGACGTCCAGGATGAACTGCTCCATCACCTTTCTAGGGATGGAGGTGAGGCTGACTGGCCTATAGTTTCCCGGGTCCTCCTTCTTGCCCTTTTTGAAGACTGGAGTGACAACGGCTACGCTCCAGTCCTTGCGCACCTCTCCTGTCCGCCACGACCTTCCAAAGATGATGGAGGGTGACTTAGTGACAGCATCCGCCACCTCCCTCAGCACTCGTGGGTGCATCCCTTTGGGGCCCATGGATCTGTGAGGATCCAGTTTGCCTAAATGATCTCTAACTCAAACCTCCTCAAGCAAGAGGAAGTCTCCCTTTCTCCAAGTTTTCTCTCTCACCTCTGGGGGCTGAGATGCCTGAGGGCCGGCCTTAGCAGTAAAGGCTGAAGCAAAGGCGGCATTCAGTAACTCTGCCTCCTCTGCATCGTGCATCGCCAGGGCTCCCACCTCATTCAGCAGTGGGCCCACGGTTTCCCCTGTCTTTCTGGTATTGATTATCCTCGACGTTTTTGGCATATGATCTTAAGACTCAGAAACATATGCACCTGTCATAGAACACATTCTGGAATGGTAAAAAAGAAGTCAGTATGCCAAAGCTAAAAATTTTTCTGCATTAGATAGAGTTGGATTACTATAGTGATGTGTGTTAGTAGTCCAAATCAAGCCTGAGGCTGTTAGGCAACACATGTCCTATGCCTAAAACAGCAGTAAATGGTGTTTTTTTTCTCCCAACAAAGATTGTCTAATGTGACTGTTTGGTGATGGAACAGAATAGCTAAAAGAGGGATTGAGAGTGCTTCACTGATGTGCTCTGGATAGAATTTCCAAGTGTTGAATTGTTGGTAATTCGAATCAACAGATTTTTATAACTTCATAACCAGTTGTTTTAACAAACTCTTTCTGTGGATTTGTGGTCTGTATGCATTTCTTTGCTTTTTCTCTTACAAATCCAGTGCTTCTAAACATAAGAAAGAGCATATGTGGCTTTAACACACAACTTCAGTGTCATTCCCAGGGAGCTTGTACAGAGAAAGCTCTATTCAATCAATGGAAATTGATTCAGTGGAGTCAAGAGGATTCCATTTCCTGTCATTGTGAACAATTTTTAGATATTCCAAATAAAATGCTGGCCATTTAGGATCCTTTGTTAATATCATCCTTGAGCACTTGCAATACTTACCTGCCACGTATTCTGGAGAAACATACCCTCTTGTGTTATTATTTTGCTTGAAAAGAGCTTTCTGTGAAAACATCTTAAATGCCCCACTCTAGACTTCATTCTCTCAGATGTGACCAGAAATTGTGGCTTCAGATTTCTTCAATCTGGTTTGAATACTGTAGCAGTTGTAGGAAAGGTAATTGATTCACACTAAATTCTCTTTTCCTTTGCAAAAAAGATCTTTCATGGCAATTTCTCACCCCATTACTCTTTGGTTTCTAGACTCTTAAAATCCTATAATTTCTAATTCATTCCTTCCCACCACATCCCTATGAACTCAGAGCTATTTTTTCCCGGTTTTCTTTCTTAGTCTATGTCGGTTATTAACTAGGAATAGGAAAAAAACGTATTAGTAGGTGAAGTGCTCCATAATTATTCTTTATCTGGAAGACCTGATGATGCCCACTGTGGCAGGTAAAGGGGAGGAAACTATTTGTTAGATATGCAGTTGTTATTCCCATATATCTGTAGAACAACATTCTTTTTCCTAAGAATCATGTCATACTTTTTAGAAACTTTTTAGTAATTCAAACTATTAATTTCCCATATGAAACTCACAGTTCCATTTCAACCAGGAGCTGTCCCTGCCCAGGTTCTGTATCTGTACAGCTGCTGTAATTGCATTCCCTGCATTGAGCATAGAATCTTCTAAATCAGTTCTATTTATTTATTCATTTTCACAGCCTAGCCAGGGCTGTTGAAGGTTTAAGTTTCCAATTCTATCATGACGCGATATGGCATCCCAGTAACCTGGTGTGACCTCTTCTCACTATTATTTTGTATTGGGATCCAGACAGATATTAACAAGAGAAAGTGAGCAGAAGAGTCTTTTGACAAAATCTGTTGTACCACCAATGCTCTGTGTTCTGATTTAAGACTACTTGGCACGACATAATTTTTCTATCTTGATATGGGAAATGCCATGCATATGCTGTATGAGTATCGCAGGTATACTCAATCTACTCCCAAGCCTTACATGTGTTTAACAGGCACTAAATGTTTGAGAAATTCATTCAACAATTCAGATCATGGCTGTTTCTCTTTCAAGATGTTTTCTTCCAGGTTAATAATCAAGTACCGATAAGCTTTAGAGCTTTAAAGCACAGTGCTGATGTCCAGGCTATTGGTTAGCTCAGAAACAGAGATTCCCCTCCTTTTTTCCTTCCCCAATTCCAAATTTCTGCTAACAATCTAGAATTCACCAAGACTTCCTAGCTCGATAGGATTGTGTTTTTATCCACTGTGGAATCTCTTATACGAGTTGAAGTGCTTTCTTTACAGAGTTTGATTAAACATTTGAATCTTTCAGGAATTATGAAAGAATTGGTTTGGAGACTGAAAAACCAATTTCAGCAAAACCAAAGTTTTGCTGGGTTATGATGTTTCAATCAATTACTTGACTAACTGCCTATTGAAAGCCTGTTGTCAGAACTATATAACTAGAAGGCATCATAATATGTGTTCACTTTACAAGCAGTAGAGTAAATTCCTGGGGTTGCTCAGACATATGCAGAGGACATATTTCTTACATTTAAAAAAGTATAGGGAAAAAAATTTGGATCTTCCTATCAAGGTAACCCATCAGTCCATATTGCCAGATAGCCTGCAGAAACAGGTAGAAACATTATTTCAGGTCCTTCATGATTTGAAGTCTCATTCTCCAAGATAGTTATGAGTCTTTGCTGAAAGTAAGCCAAATTCTACACTTAGAATGCAGTTTTACTCTTGAGAAATTGATCAATGATCTCTGTAATTTAACTGGTAAGTGCATTTAGGAAAGCAAAAATAACGATCCTTTTATATCTATCTTGTGTTAAGAATTTATTTTTTTTAGTATAGTCCTAGTCAGTCTGTCCACTGTGTTTTATCAGTGTTTCTTTGTCCCCTGATTATAAACTTCTAGTAATGTTAATCTGTTTGGAATCAAATAATTGTAGGAAATGAGTAAATGAACAACCCTTGTTTTCTCGACAGATAGTTTTGATTCATCTTGCCTACTGTACCTGATAGTGTCTCTTGCTTCATCTAATAATTACTAAGCTGTTTGTCGTACACATCTAAACTGCAAACTTGGCAGCAAAATCTCTTCTTCCTTCTATCGGTCTTTATCTGCTGGGTTTTCCTCCCAGGAGTAACATTAATATGGTTAATGCACTACAATGCCAAATGCAATGTTAATTCTTTACCTAAGTTAGTGAATATAAATACATAGTAGCATTGTCTTCTGCTTATGCATAAATATGTGTAATATGCTGTGACTAGAATTTTTGAACATGAGGGTTATTCCAATTTGAGGACCTAATAAATTTTTCCTTATATTAATTCTACAGTGAAAAATAATAATTCTGGAAAAAATAAACATTTTTGTGTGATTTTAAGGGGCATGTCAAGTTTTATTTGAAAGAATTATGCCAACTATTTACTCTTTTCCTCCTGACTTCTTATGTTGGAAGGTTAATAAATTCTTCAGCCTAACTTTTTCATGCTGACAAACTGTGCTTCATAAACACTTCAAATGCAGGCTCATCTGGAGTCATCTAGTAAAAAAGGTCAGTAAGGAGCCACTGATGCATTTAATTAACAAGACTGTAATTAACTAATTTGTTCTCTGGCCCTCACCTTAATGTTGTTCTTTTTTCTCAAGATTGATTTTAGTAAATGTGTGTTATACTTACTTTCATACGTGTATATAGCACAGCCATTCTGTTTTACAGACTCATTCCTCTGTTTTTTCTAGTTCTTAAATCTTGACTGGGACCGGAAGCTTTTCATAGTTGCCCCCTTCTGGTAGTGAATTTCCTTTTGCATTTCTGATGTCCTTCATTTAGAAGAAAGTAAACAATGGTCATACCTCACATATATGCCTAAATGTAACTGAGGAGGGTATGAATTTTAGTGACTATAGCTTGTGAAGTCCAGTGACTAATATTATTGATGTTCAGATATCATTGATTTCCCCCAAGCAGTGTCAGTATTTAGAATTTAATGCATTTGGAAAATACTGTTTTCACATGTAACTGTTCTCCATAGTAATGGCTTGTAATACTTCAGACATTTTTGTCTTTTATATTGTTTTGTACTTTTACTTTTAGGGGTGGAAAACCTAAGTACCTACACAGAAGTTGGAAATAACTTCTTTCTGTTCTTCAGTTAATATAGTTTTTGTAGCAACAAATGCTAATTTAAGTCCAGAACTCAGTTAAAAACATCAAGAAATCTGGTGACAATCCTGTAAGAATTTATAAAAAGTTTTTAATCTGTTTATGAAACATGATTAGGATTTTTTCACTGGCATGAATTGAAATTATATTATCTTGCTGAACTGAATGTATAATGAAGCCCACAGAGGCACATATATACATTTGTGGCTTATTTAGTGTATAAAATGTTATTCTATTTTAAAATCTGCATGGCCTTGCAATGTAATAAGATACCATATACAGCCTCCTAGTCTTGTGGGAACTTGCATCAAGAGTAGGAGGCATTTTAGATGTTAAAGGAACTATTATCTACTACTGGGGGTTTAATGGGGAATCATGAAGCATTCTTGATAGTGTTTAAGGTCATTTGGTTTAAATTGGTTTAACCTTCTGAAACTTCAGGAAAATCCAGCTTGTTACAGATGTCCAGGCACAACCAGGAACAGCTGTGATTTACCTTTGGTGACCAGAGAGATATAGGTTCTCTGATCTGGTTGGCTTGTTTGCTGAGGCTGGTGCTGCCAATGGTTTCTGATGGTCTAGGAAGAGTTTGTTGGCCACTATATGCAGGGAATAACAATGAAGAAAAGTACACATTTATTTTTGTTTGAGATGTCATCCTCAAATACAGCAGAAGAGAGAAGCTGGCAAAAGCCAAAGTGAAACAATGAAAAATAGTGTGAACAAAGAGATTCCTGTTTAAACAGATTGCAGAGAAATAAGTAAACAACCCCTCCTACATCTGTGCTTTTTTAGTAAGTGCCAGAGGCTTAACACGTAAGATGTGGACAATAGAATTCTTTATTTAAAGTTTGTTGACATAGATTCATTGAAAGCTTGGGGAAAGGAGGACAATCAGTAGAACATGGACATAGACATGGACTAAATAATTTAATATGAATGGTATCATATTAAAGAAAATCTTAGGAGAACTTGTTATATTGATGGAACTGTTGATTTCTCCTCCCTTCCTCCTCACCCCTTTTAATGTTTCTTAGTGCTATCAAGACAGGTATAAAATGGAACAAGATTTCTGGAGTAAATGGGACAACTAGATGACGACAAAGTTCCATGCCAAAGAATAAAGCTCTCTCCTTTGTGTCAAAAGCGTGATTCAAGACTGACATATCATATAACTGCTGATTAGGGAATACACATCTTGTGCATTGCTTGCTGATGGTGCCATTTGATATTCACAGAAGGGTACAGAATACTTTTGTCAGTGCTGTAATAGTTTTGATTTAAGAGGTCAGTCTTTATTATATAGTTCAGTGCAAAGTTAGAGGACTTTTGAAATCCCTTCATGTATGTGCTGATACGTAGAAGGAAGACTTAAGAACAGGTAGCTGAAGTGAATTACAACGCACTGCCTACTCTGGAGTAAGGAGACACCTTGATTTTTCGTTCTGTGCGGTGACTTTTGATCAATACTACCTCTGCTTTTATTTCATTATATACCATTCTGGTTTTCTGGGGAATTAAGTCTTACACATTCACACTTTCTGTCTATCCTGCCTTAGTTGTTTTTAATACATTGGCCAATTTGAACCAAGCTGGAGACAAACAGAATTCTAAACCACCCTAAGTTTCTAGAGCTTAAAATTTTAGCAACATGTTTTCCAGCTGAGGCAGAAAACATCCGATTTATTCATTCTGAGAAATAGGCACAGGTTATCGGTTAAGCCTGTATTTACTCATTTCTTACATATATGTAGTTTTAAAACATACATAAAACTTCAGTCAGTTGTGGCATATACTGCCTCTTACTCAGCCAAACAACAAGGAAAAGGAAAAGGGTGAGAAGCATGAAGAGAATTGAAGGTATTGTAAGTGAGAAGTCACTGAGGAATCAGGTTATTGTGGCAGGTAGGTGAAGCAAATCTATAGAAGGCTAGATTCATTATTTTTCTACTCATTAAACATCTTGTTTCTGTTCCTCTAAGTATTTTTTTTTCTAGAAGAGAAAATTGGATTGATGCTGACAACATCTGTTATTTGGCAAGGCTAATTCCTTAGGACATTATTAACCCCTTTCTACCCTGCCATAACCCTGTCTGGCTTTTTGAACAGAATTTATTAAAATATTCCATAACTGTGAAAGAATGTAAGAGAATAAAAATGAATAGATTTAGGGGAGGATGTCAGGTGGTTAATTTTCTTTCATATTCTATAATAGTATAAAACCAGGCTTTTTCAATTTTTAATGTTAATTTGAACCCATAAAAGTAGACACCTGTGATGTCTATATAGTAAGTCTTAAAAATCATTCAGAGAAACCTTACTAAAATTAACCTGTTTGCTATTCTGTGTAGCTTTCAAGAAACATAGGACCAAAGCCTTCCATTTCCTAATTGCTGAAGTAATTGGTTTAGCCAAAGGATTCTGCATTTTAAGTCCTACATTTGCTCCTGTGTCATAACGACATCAAACGTAGACTTTTCTCTACCTCCAGGACCACACCATATTTATGAAACAAGGTCCATCTTAGATGCTAACTCATGTTGTCTTTTGCCCTTCCTGCAGGTCCAGTTTTGGTAGCCTTCCTCTCTTTTCTATTCTTGACTTCATACCTCTGCCCAAGTTAACAGATACATTTCTTCACACAGAATATTCTCTGTATATTTTTTTTTTAATTGAACCGAGATAAAAATGAAAAAAGAACATCAACATTGAGTATTTAAACTATATCAGCTGTTTAGGAATTATTTTTAAAATTGTATAGATATTTTTAGGCAAGTTACTCTGAACAAAGTGTGGAAAAATGTGGAAATCAACAGAAACATTTAGTGGAATAAAGTATTGGAAAAGAATTACACAAATAGGAAGTAGAACGTGTTCAAAGATAAATGAACATATGTCCTAATATTATGCATGTTGCCTAGCAACAGGCAGTAAAAGTGTGGGTGAACAAGTAAGTACCAAAAGTAATTAAAGGAAAGAGGCATGTGCATGGCATGTTACGGTTAAATAACCAGGAATACAAAAAAGATGAGAGAAGCATAGGTGGAGAAAAAAAACAGATTTAAAGAATGTTAAGAGAAGTATAAAAACTTTTTAAATTCTTTATAGACTGATTTTTTCCCTGTAACATTAACTAGAGAAAAATAGGCAGCAAATTCCTCTGTAATAATGCTTTAACATAGTATAGCTTACCCTAAAGAAACATAAATTTAAAAATGTGAATTGACTACAAAGGAAAATGTACAAAACCCCCACAAAAAAATAAATTTAAAATATAATAAAAGTTTATTTTGCAGCCTAGAATTAACACAGACTTTTAATTATTTCCATTACTTAGAAAATGAGCATTTGGAATAATATCATTCTCTGTTAGCAAGAAACTAATTTGACCACAGTTTCTGCCTCTGAATCACTTCTCAAAGAGTCTGGTTTCTTTTAAAGCTTCATTTTCTAAAGCTTAAATAAAATTTCTTATAGTACAGTTTTTTACTTAGCTGTCGTCAGGTATGGTTTGGAATTTATGATGAATTTTTAAATAAAAAATCTATCAAAAATATTAGGCTTTTTTTCCCTCTGCTCCATTGAATTAGAAAGGTATCCTAAGGGTGTCTAACATACCGAGATCAATGAATGTGTTTAGAATTACTGTCTTGTAAGAGGAGTGAGAGGGTCTGTGGTTTATATACCTGCCAAAGGTTATTGCATACTCTTCTGCAAATTGCTGTACTGTTTGTGCCTCAGTTTCCTCACCGCAAAATGGCATTTCTCACCAGTCACACTGAGCGCATTAATATCAAAATCATAAATGCTTTTACTAAGTTTGACTATTCGTACAGTGATCATGCTACAATGGTGGGCTGCAAAATACTATTGTAATGTATGCCTGTTATTACATGAAACTTATGATGTACATAGCCAGTAAGAATTATTGACAAACAGGCTACTTAACAATAGAGATCAATCTAAATGAAGTTCTAGTCATGTTGTTCAGATGTAGTTTTTTATATTTGTTATGGCTATAACAATTTGAATGATAACTTGAATAAAGCCATGTCGTAACACGGGGCTCAAATCTAAAATTAGTAGGGAGGACTCTACAGGAGGCATCTGGAAATTTGCACCAGAAAATATGGGATAACTCAGAATCTCAAAACTCTTGAGATTCTGTATTCCCCCACTCAGCAGGAATTTGTGACATCATTACTCTGCTCCAATTCCACATACAAGGATAGAAGTTGTTAATATATATAAATATATATACACATATATATGTATATTCTGTTAGCTCAATTGATTGTAGGATAGATTCCAACTCTAATCATAGCTATTTGAATGCTATTATACCTGTACTTGATTTTTTTGAAAACCTGGAAAAACTATGTTTACAAAGTCTGTTTTAAAAGAATATTAAAGTTGCAGAACCAAGCAATCAGAAAGGAATTTGCTGCATGGTTTTATCTGAGCCACTTGGAGATTATGCATTTTGTAAAAGTCTTCAGCTATGTGACTACATATTGCTTTCTTTTCTTTTTTAAAGAAAGAATTCCCATTTCATTCAGAATCACCAAGTGAAATTGTTCAATTAATGAACATCTGGTCAGTGTTATTGCTGAGTGCGTGGCCTTGTGCCTAATTTAATCCATACCATTCAAATTCTGCAAACTTAATTCAGGTGTGGTTAATCAAACTGTAAAGCCGTTTTTGTATTACTGTATCCTCTGGTACTGCACCACCAGTAAGTATTAAGACTTCCAGAGTCATAGGCTGTGGTTCTTGAAATTGTAACATTCTTTAAAAAACAGCTAGGTGATAGAAGCTTCTTTGTGACAGCAAAACATAGGAGGGTTAGTATCTATCTTTGAAGGTATGTAATAGAAGAATATTGAAGTCTAAATTTGCAAGAAGATCACATTGTTAACTAGGCCCTTTAAAAGCTTAGTTCCAGGTTTCATATGGAATTTATTTACTCAGTAGCTTCTGGTGGCTGTTCCAGTGGTTTCTTCAATCCAATGTTTGCCTTTGCCTCATTGTCTGTTTTCCTCTTAGCTGGCTCATAGTGAACAGCCATATTGGTTTTCCAGAGTACCAATGTACAAGAAAGTCTCAGGACTGTTATGATATCACAGATTTAAGTGTGAAGATGGTATTTATTTAAGCAAACCAGTTATATTATTCTTTGATGTTATTGGGTGTAACTTAATGTGCTGAGTTGCTAACACTGAAATGAAAATCTGCTTTAATTAAAATCAGTAATAAACTCTGTAATACTATGCCAAACTAAGTTGACCACTGGATTTAAGTACTCTATGTATGTGGATTAATCACTGGAGGTGACTCAGAAATTAAACTTATGTTTTTAGAAAAGGTACAGCATTGAAGAAGCTGTCAGGGCGAAGTGCAGCTGCTATGTGAGGAATCCTTTCCACGGAAGTTCCCTAGTAACCAGAGATGTCGGCAATGCCAGGAGAACTTGGCGCTCTGACTCTAAGAGGAGTTGTCGGGAGGGTGCAGCAGCGTGGAGGCATCGCGGCCAGGCTCTGCGATAAATGGGGAACTTGAGGTACGATGGAGCTGGTGCGCTGCATATTTGCTACCCTGGGCCAACAGCCCATCATACTTCTGACAAAATGCTGTCCTTTTGGTGAACTTTGCTCATTATAATATCATTATAATACCAAAACACGCCTCCATCCCAAAAGCTACCTGCCTCTGAGGTGCGACCACCCCTCACTGGGCATGCGCTGTGAATTTCTTCTAGTCTCTGCTTTTAAAAGCAAAGTGAGGAAATTCTACACCAATCATAATAAAGGTATGTATGACTAGAGTCACTGAAGCTCCACCTGAAAGATAAAAAGTAGTATAAAATGTGTGAACAGAAAGAGGGTGTTAGGGAAGATACCACTCTGACTTCTGGGACCAGTCAACAGGCTGAGCCCCTCTTCCCCCGCACTGGGACGCCTTTGGGTAAGACTGGAAACCTCTGTAGAGTCACTTTAAATCCCTAACGTGTTGGAGTTGCTTTGCTTCATATTAGAGTTGCTTCATATTTGTTTAGCATACTTGTAGCCTAGCAGCGTACTCATATCTTTGGCATTTATGTAACCAGCAATCTTACCACCAGTAATCCAAAGAACCTGTGCATCTGTTGCTTTAATAAATCATACCATAGATTAATCTAGCTGTGCTCGTTCTCCTTGAACGCGACCGGCCTGGGCATCTGCCAAATTAGTTACTAACAACAAATACCCTAATGAGTAGTTACTTCTACAACCCTTAGAAAATAAACCGTTGAGCAAGTTTGAGACTAAGACAGGGCTTAGCCGCACCTAGGGTCCTCTCGGAGGAGGAGTTTAGAAAGCAAGGGGGTCCTGTCTGAACCTCATGACTCAATGTAGAGTCTCTCCCCAGCCACTCCTCAGACTCCTACCATTAATGCAACAATGTAAAAAGGAACACCCCCAAAACATTGATGAAAACACCAAGTTATTCCTGTTCTGGATAACACAATATTACCTAAAACCAGAATAAAATCCATTGTCAGTAGTAAAACTGCTTGCTTTTCTTCTCGAGTCTTGATACTGTTTGCATAGCCATTGGTGACTCCAATTCTGTGATTAAGGGCAGTTCCTGCAATCCTGTTTGTAAGCCCCTGCAAATATCTCTGCTACCTCTTTGCATGTGGAACACCTATTCCTAAGCCTGCCAGGAACAGGAACAGTTCAGCACAGCAAGGCTATGGTTCCTGTTGTCAGCCATGAAAGTGAAAACCAAGCTGGAGAAGATCTAAGACTCTCTGGTCACAGTTTGCAGATAGTTTGCAGAGAGAAAACAAACAGATTTAAATGAACTTAAAAGAAAACTCACTGAAGTTCTCAAAAGTGTATCAGTGTTCTAACAAAAACGTTATTAATATGTATATCATTATCAACTTCTGCAAGGAGCCAAAAATAAGTAATAAGTATCTTTCCTGTGCTACTGTTTCTTCTGGCCTTTTTAAAGGTGCAGTATCAGTGAATAAGTGTCATTTTCCTTCATATTTTATAATTGGTCCCTACGAGGAAAATCAACTACTTTGTGTGGAATGTGCTTTAAGAGTATAAGTGTAAAGTACTTATATTCTTACAAGATGTGGGTCTGCCTTGATTCAGCAGCAGTGAAATAAACAAAATGAATACTTTAATTAGTCTGACTTGCAGAGCACTTGAAAGAATGAGCTCTGTATAGAAACATTGCAACAATAAGTCTCCCAGAGGAGACAGCTCAGGCTTGTAGAATAACTGGATGAGATGCTTAGAAAACAGAAAAATTAGGTCCAGTAGGTTCCAAAATACTTTCAATCCAAAAACTGTTGAATTCTGTATGAAGATAAATGCTGGGATTGATCTTAGCTTGTACATCTCCATTTTTCTTTTTTGTGGGGGCATTTTTATTAGAAAATTATTTTCAATACACAACTTGCCTTTAATGAAGAGGCTGTTTAAATGTTGGTGGAAAGTCAAGAAAACACTCTTCTACTGTAAAGGCGGTCAAATACTAGAACAGGCTGCCCAGAGAGTTTGTGGTCTCCATATGTGGAGATATTCAACGAGCAACTCGAGACGATCCTGGACAACCTAACCTAGCTAGCAAGGGGGTTGGTCTAGGTGATCTCAAGAGGTCCCTTCCAACCTCAATGATTCTGTGGTGGCATTGAATTAAAAGATAGGTCTGTCTATTCTCAAGAAAGATTATGGTTCCAAAGTACTCCATAGATATTAACTGAAGTCAAGCTTCCAAGGTTTTTGAAGGTTTTTTAGAATAACCTTTTGGAGAAACTTCAATGATGTTAGCTATCAGTTCAAATGTATTTCTGTACAACAGTGAATGAGAATAAAAGAGTAAGAAAAATTAGGCCGTTTTTAATTTCCAGAAGACTTGTAAGGAAATGCCTAAGGGTTTTAAAATCCAATATAGGAGACAAAAAATCAAGTAGCAATACTTAAAAATTATATAATGTTATTTAGCTTAGTTATATATGGAGAAAATTTTGAGAAGTTAGAGGCTCCCAGTAAATCTAGGAGAAATGATTGATAATTGCCCAATGATTGATAAGAGATGTGTTCAGCAATAAAGCTAATACAGATTAGAATGAATAATTATTGGGTTTCAGATATCTTTTCTCAAATTAAGAGAAGTGTAATGTTGAGTTTTCACTGGAAATGTGAAATTAATTTCAAAGAGCACTAAAATATCCAATAAGACTGGGATAGAAAAAATGCTATGAGCAAGTATAGGAATGTGTGAATAGAAGGTATGTTCTGCCTTGGACACTAGCTTTCTCCGGTTTAAAAGGAACTTATGGAAAAAGGAGCAAACCTGTTTAGACTTCCACATGAGAGGAGACTACAAAGATGGGGACTCTTTAGTTTAGGAAGCAGATAAGTATTAGGATACATAGTACTGGTTTCTATTATGGATTTAAAATGTTATAATTCTACTTTTCACCTGATGAGGGTAGTAAAGCAAAGGGGTAGTAATAGAACTAAAAGAAAAAATTTCATTTTGCTGAAAGGATATACTTTTTGATATTTGTTTTGGCCCAGGCCAGAGAATAGTTGTCCATGAAATATAACCCAAAGTCTAAAGCTTAGCTGTATTCAAGAAGTTGAGACAGTTATACGAATAATAAGGATATTTGCAGTTACATTAGTTATTTGCAGTTACATTGACAGTACATTATAGTTACACTGACTTATTAATTAAATTACATTGAGAGTTACATTACAGCCAGTCACCAGCTGTAAATGGATTAGATTAAGAAGGAAATTTATCTGTGAACAATCTATTTAACGGTTTACTGCAACTGAGGTACCCTTCTCTGAAATGTCTAGGAGTAGCTGTTAGAAAGGAACAGAAACTGAATTAAACAGGTCTTCAGTTGATTCTTATGTTTCAGGAACAACACCACACAAGATCCCTTGGAAACAGTTGACTCTTACAACCACCACATTACAAACAGGAAGCTGAGGTAAGGAAAAAGGCATGTTGTCAGTCTGAAAATCCTGTTTCATTCTGAAAATGATCCTGTATGTGTAATTATAAAAGAATCCTTTTTAAAGTTTAGAAGCTTTTTTCAACCTGCTTTTGCCAATTCTTACTTGGTGGCTGTGAAGCTGCTTCTGTCATGTGAGTTTTATTTCCCCCAGAATTTGAAGAGGATGTTTTCTGAGAAAACCAGCAGCAAAACTGAAATTAAAGAAAAAGGATAGAGATCTGCACAGACGAAAATAGCATGGATAGAAAGTAAGGTGATATTTGTCATAGCTGCGCTTGTAATGGCCAGAAGGCCTTTAAACATTGCTTGAAGGTAGAACATTTTTTAATAAAAAAAGGTAGAAAAAGAGAAAGCTCTTCCGGAGAGCATGAGCAGTGGAAAATTTATAAATACCTAATTAGTGTATAGTACTTCTCATCAGCACATCACAAAACTCTTTGCCTAAGAGATAGTGTAATTGTTCCATTTCACAGAAGCAAAATGTGGTGATCTCATCAGAATTGACCAGAAAACTAAGAGTAGCAGGCATATTCAAGGCGTATCAGACAAATGTCAGAGTTTTGTTGTTCCATGTTTATTAATGCAGTTTTCTCTGAATGAAACATGGTAAAATATCTGTCATTTGTTAAGTGTTCTTTAGATGAAAAACTTATCTTGATTTGGCTTGTTTTTCCTCTTGGTGGCTATTTTTGCAGTTTTTAGAATGTATTGGAATGTTACTCTGCATGCTGAAACAAAGTTTCCCTGTTAGTTTAGTGTCGGAATGAAAGACAAAGTAACTATCCTGACAATACAGCAGATAATTTTGTATTTTATGAATCATTATGCAGGAACTTTATTTAAGGACCATGAACGGTCTTTGAGTTGGGAGCTGGCTTTCAGCTTTCATGGGTATAGCAACAGAATGGACAAATGATGACACTGACATAGATGAGACAGGGCTGTAAAGTAATATTTTGTATAGACCAGTTGGTGCAGTTGGAAAAACACGAGAAGTTTTCAGATGTACCAGCTTTTACTGAGGTCAGAAAGCCAAGCTTTTCTTTATCAGTCTTGAGTATAAATTCAATCTTTATCTGGACTTGTGCTGGAATTCATCAGTTGTAAATCAGTATCTAGTTGCTTGGGCTGAGGATTCAAACCATGGCCACCTCACTGTCACATTGCTGGCTAGAGAAAATAAAAAGCAGAAAACTGTTCTACCATAGTGAATATCTAGGTTGGATTAGGCCTTTGATCTTGACTCTTCAATCTTTCTTTAAATCCTCTACAAATATCTATTCCAGTTATAGGCCTTTATATAGATAAATCAGCGATGCACTTAGACCTGATCGACATCCATTGACTTTAATGGCTATACTGGTACTTCAGTATATGCACAAGAATCAGTTGGTTAACAAATGCTGCCCTGAACTGGGAGTTAAGAAACACACACCAGACTCCATTTTCACAGGTACACAATAAAATATCCAAAACTTTGACTTAGATTTAATGTAAAAGTTCTGTAAGATATTAGTGCTATAGAGTAGGTAAGGAAAATTTAGACTTAAATGACTTTCCAAATCCTCACACCCTATCTCATTTTACTTCCTTGGTAATACTTTTTTTTTCTTGTTTTTTTTCCCCCTAGTAAAAATCTTCCCTAAAGTAACAAGCTACCTGTTGTAGAAACAGATCTATCCTGAGAAAAAAGAGATTCCTTAAAAATATATTTGTTAAAGCAGACACAGCCATGTGCTTTGCTTGGAAGGAGTGAATCAATCTTGTGATAGTAGCAGCTAATAAAAGTCCTGAGCAAAGACAGGATAAGTAGAACTGTGATGCTTCAGGAGAGTGCATCTGCTGCTGTAATTATTCCTGGACCCATGTGACAACTAACTCCTCTGCTGTTGGGTAGGAAACTAGCCAGTGAATTGTTGGGTTTTGAATGGGATTCCAACTTCATATTATCCCCCGAGAGCGATTTCAGTTTAATTTGTGTTATCATAAAGAACTCTACCATGTACATAGAATCATAGAATACTGGGTTGGAAGGGACCTCAAGGACCATCTGATCCAACCTTTCATGGCAAAAACAGTCTAGACAAGATGGCCCAGCACCCTGTCCAGCTGAAACTTAGAAGTGTTCAATGTTGGGGAATCCACCGCTGCTCTGGGGAGATTATTCCAACAACTGACTGTTCTAATTGTGAAAAATTTTCCTTCTGTGTCCAATTGGAATGTCCCCACGAGTGACTTGTACCCATTATCCCTCATCTTTTCCAGGTGAGTTCTTGTAAAAAGGGAGTCTCCATCTTCTTTGTGGTTGCCCTTTCAATACTGGAACATGGTGATAAAGTGTCCCCTAAGCCTTCTTTTCTCAAGGCTGAACAAACCCAGCTCTCCCAGCCTATCCTCATATGGCAGCTTCCCAGTCCTTGGATCACCTTGGTGGCCCTTCTCTGGACCCTTTCCAGCCTGTCCACATCCTTTTTGTATGGAGGGGACCAGAACTGTACACAGTCCGCCAGGTGTGGCCTGACAAGCGCTGAGTAGAGCGGGATAATGACTTCTTTATCTCTGCTGGTGATGCCCTTTTTGATGCAACCCAGCATCCTGTTGGCCTTCTTGGCCACAGCAGCACGCTGTTCGCTCATGTTGAGCTTCCTGTCCACCAGGACCCCCAGGTCCCTTTCCACAGAGCTGCTCTCCAGCCAGGTGGATCCCAGTCTGTGCTGCACTCCTGCATTGTTTTCTCAGGTGCAAGACTTTACCTTGTCTCTGTTGAACTTCATAAGGTTCTCGTTATCCCACTCTTTCAGCCTATGCAGGTCTTCCTGCAGGGTGGCTCTCCCTTCCAAAGTGTCCACTTCCCCACTTGATTTGGTATCATCAGCAAACTTCAGCAGGGTACACTTGATCCATCATTGCTGTGGCTTAGCCAGCAACTCAGCCCCACACAGCCACTCGCTGACTCCCCCACCAGTGGGACAGGGGAGAGAATCAGAAGGGTAACGCTCATGGGTTGAGATAAGAACAGTTTAATAATTAGAATAAAACAACAACAAAAATGCAATGGAAAGGAAAACAATGAGACACGCGAAACCCGGAGCAGAGGGGGGGAAGGGGAATGAACCACCAAAACAAATGGCACATGACACAGCCACCCACCAACCCAGCACCACCAGTCCCCAAGCTGCAACTGCCCCATTAATGTACTGGTCATGGCGTCACATGGTATGGAATGAGCACCCCATTGGCCAGTCGGGGTCAGCTGCCCCGGCCTGGCCCCGCCCCTCCCAGCCCCCCGCCACGCGGCAGAGCGCGGGAAGCCGGAAAGGTCCCTGACCACCACAGGAACCGCAGTGAAGAGAATTAACCCCTTCTCAGCCAAAACCAGCACAATCATCCAGATCACGTACGAAGAAAACAAAACAGCACTGGGCCCGATATCGATCCCTGGGGGATCCCACTTGTGACAGGTTGCCAGTTTGAAAAGGAGCTATTTACCACCACCATCTGGGTGTGGCCTGTCAGCCAATTCCCTGCCCACCACACAGACCACTTGTCTAGACTGTAATACATCAGTTTCTCAAGGAGGAGGCTGTGGACAAACATACCGAAAACCTTGCACAATACCAGGTAGGCAATGTCCACCGCTTGCCCCACATCAGCCAAGCAGGTTACTTCACCGTAGAAGGTATGTGCTATGTATGTGTATAGAGGAAATGCACAAACTATTTCCAGTTTTAATTGATCTCATTTGTGGCCCCAAAATCAATAGTATGCTTTACAGTTACAGTGCTATTTCTGGTCTTGTTGCTGTTTATATCATTCTCTTGCTTAGCACTGTTGCTTTTCTCACAACAGCACATTTCTCATTAGTATTAAAAGTTCTGTATCTATTTTTCTGCCTCCACTAGACATAAAATGGATTCTGGAAAGGAATAGAGGATTTTTGTTTCTTTTTAGTACACCCAACATAGTATTTTCCTCTCCCAGTTCCTAAAATTATGATGTGCCTGTATTGTTTAGAATTGTAAGGCTGTCAGTTGCAAATATACAGTAAAAATGGAAAAATTTCTTTATAAGCACAGTGTTCAATAATATCCCATAAATATAATAGAAATATTGTCTGATAGTTTTCATTCCTAAATAAAACAGGTAACTAAAAAAGCATTTAAAATTATGTAAGGTCCCAGAGAGTTACTAGGTCTACTGTAATTATCTTTATGAAAATACTATTATGTTGAAAGTCATGCTGCCATATTTGAATCTACTATTTTGTAATATTTTATAGCAAATATTTTTTTATTCCAATGTCTCTGAGAAATACTGCTTTTAAAGGGAGAGTTAAATGTGGCTTTCACTGTAATGTGCATACAGCTCATGCATACAAGCTCAAGAAGTTTTGTTCACAGTGATTTTCTAAGCTATGTAAGTTCCCCGTGCCTTGTAGGGTCCCATTTGACAGTACAAATGAATAGGTGTGACACATTCTTTATCAGTTTTCACTTACTGCCCCCAGTAAGGCAGAATTTGGACAACATTTGATTTCATTCTGTGATATACAAGGTTTGGTGATAAAGATTTAACATACTTACAATTTTGTACAACATAATTTAGACAGCTATCTGATTGAAAAGATAGCATTATTGGTCTCTACAGCTACCTGAAAGGAGGCTGTAGCAAGGTGGGTGTCAGTCTCTTTTCCCAGGTAACAAGCAATAGGACAAGAGGAAACGGCCTCAGATTGCAGCAGCGCAGGTTTAGATTGAGTAGTAGGAAAGATTTCTTCACTGAGAAAGGATTGTCAAGCATTGGAACAGGCTGCCCAGGGAAGTGGTGGAGTCACCATGCCTGGAGGTATTTAAAAGATATGTAGATGTGGTGCTTAGGGACATGGGTTAGTGGTGGACTTGGCAGTGTTAGGTTAACAGTTGGACTTGATGATCTTGAGGGTCTTCTCTAATCTAAACGATTCTATGATTATACATGTGTTATATGGACCCAGAACTGACTGAATAGATTTCCAAAAGTAATTGGAAAAATTCTGAATTGAGGTGTTTCCTTTTGGTTTTTGCAGTTATTAATACAAAGCTCCATTTTATTAAATATTTTTGTAATTTGTCAGTGACAGTAGAATATGTTGGTGACGCTAAGGTCAGCAAAATAGCAAAGAACAACGGTGAAAAGGCAGTTAGAGGGTGACCATTGGAACAAATTATCAAAAGAAATAGTGAACTACCTGTTATTTTAAAATAAGTATTTGTTACTTTAGCTACATAGAAGCTATTTGACTCAGTGCAGCCAATTAACAAAAAAAATTGAGACATTGCAGTACCAGAAGTCACACTAGATTTGCTAATGATTCCTTTTAACTTTAAATTTTATCAGCCTATGAAAAACTATCTCAATAGACAGTAGTCATATTGTCTGTTCCACTAGCAGAAGACAACTAGTTCTGTTTGTATTGCTTTTAGGAACAGTTGGGATGGGCACATTAGCATAATAATCTCTATGATAACCCTCAGACAGCCTATATGGGTATGCGTAGTAACGTACTTGGCTGCTAAGCACATCCATATGCATGGTTCACCATCCTCAGAGAAGTTCCGGCTACTCCTAAGGCCATTGTTGCAGGCTGACAAGATGATGTAGGCATACATAGCCAAGACCTCTACTAGCAGCAGCACTGTAAATGATGCTAGTGAGTCTGTCCAGTGAGATGCAGAAAGTATCATTTCTAGATCTGGGTCAAAACCAACCACATGCTTTAAATTCAAGGTCCCATACCAACAATGAGACATAATTGCCACTGAGAGTTCACATCTCATCTAGCTTGGACAAAAGGACTTAAATTTAATTACAGTTTTAATAATGCTGTTTGGTTAATGAGTTTCTGAAGTGTCTGGTATTCTTGTTTGGTCAAAACTGAACTTTCTAAACCATCACAAGGTGCCGTTAAGGTTCCTTTGTAAGATACAGTAAAGACTGTGCTTTTTACAGCTACCATTTAGAAGCAATCTGAACTCTCAGAAAATATATCCAGGCTCTTCACATTGCTATATTCTCAAATGAAATTACACCAGAGCTGAGGGAAGTGGGAAGTGAAATAAATATGGGGTTTAATTCTCATTTGACAGATGAAAAACTAAATCACAGAAATGAGACACAGAACACACAAAGTCTGTAGGTGGAACAGAAACTGAACACAGAGTTTATGAGTGTAGGCAGGTATAGTGACCCCAAAGTCATTCTCCTGTCCTTGGACAGGTCTTTTTTGACCCACTCATTCCTGTTGCAACTGTTTTACCAATGATTTCAACATCCATTTTCCAATATTGTGAAGAAGGCATTCAGTATCATAGTTTTATTACTGAATGCACATGGGTACTTCAGCAAAAGAAAACAAATTTGGAGCTACTATATGGCTACTGCCATCTTTCTGAAATAATCACATGGTTTTTATATTTTGCCTCAGGTTCTCTGTGTGCCTCCACCTTCATTAACTCTGCTCAGAAAGCAAAGTGAAGTGCAAACTGAAATTACTGTACCATAGCTGCTAAAATTAGGCAAAGTTTGCAGTTTTGTCATGGGAGATTGGTGCTAGCCTGCAGTTAGTCTTGCTACCCAGTTACATATAGGTGAGCACTGAACAAACATAGAAATACTAAAGACCAGCATAAAAAGAAATAATTACCTGCTTGTTATGATAACATTGAAGAAGTAGAGTTAAAGCTAGCCTCCTGCTCCTTCCCCCTTCTCAACAGCAATTAGTAATAAAACATGGTCCTCTCCAGGGAGTCCTGAGTCTTAAAACATGCTTTGGCAGGGTTATAGGTGATATGGTAATTATTTAAAGATGAATCAATTATGCACATTGGGGCTGTAGGCAACACATCACTTTGACTCATACTTCAGTATTTGCCCAATTTTCATTAAAACAATTGGTCATATAATGCCCATGATATGAATACATTCCAGAGCTTTTTAACAAGAAGTAAAACTGTGACAACTTGATCTTTGAGCTCCAGAGGTCAAAAATGTAACCTTTTTGTAGAGCTCATTAAAATGAACATGATAGATATGTGCAACTATATAAGAAGTTCGGAAGACTCCATCAGTAAAGAGACTTTCTTTAAATAGAAGCCCTTACCTGCCCTATATGTGTATTGGTTTATGATCACAGCCAATACTAATTATCTTGCCCACCTTTTCTCTTTAATAAAGATATATAAGCAGTAGTAGCAGTTCTGCACCTAAGAAAAATATGGAGCCTGAAGCAGTTTCTTTTACATGTGCTGGATATGACTGAGGTTCTTAAGTTTAATATGTGAAATTTCTAGTCCATGTAAGCCCATTAATATCTTGAATTTATGCTTTTTTTCTGTAAAATAAATACTGTGAATGTTAAGGTTCCCCAGAAGCATTACATTTGAAATCTTAAAATGCTTAAAACTGAAGAACTTGTATGGAATCTGCAGGCCCTGATAATGACTTAAAAATCAGTGCTCCCTTTATGAAAATTAAAAACATAATGTTATTAAGGATCAAAAGAATGTCAGTGTTTAAAAACCATGCTACTAGTATAATGTTCCTTAGACACTAGTAATATGCAAAAGTTCACTGAATAATAGTTTGAGTAATATTTTATTGTAAGAATGTGTCATACAAATCAAGGAAAAATAATTCACAGCTCTTGTTTCTTTGTAATCAAATTAAATATTCCAAAATAATACCATAATCTCAAATTATCCATACTAAGGCATCTTCTTAATTCAGATATTCAAGAGTTTGCATGAACATTCATTCAGAGAGACCATATTTATATGAACATATAGAGAGACTGTATTTAAAATTAGATTAAATAATGTTTGATTTAACTGAATTATGTACTATAGGTACGGATCCTCTGTATGCTGTTTTACACTGCCCATTTCTGGTGCTTCAAGCCTAGGCTGGAGGAGCCCACTGTAACAGTAAGAAAATCATTCCATTTCATGCCAACTTTACCACTTGATTCCTGTGTTTTCATAGCTTTCATGCCCTAGTTTCTTTGCTGAGACTGCCAATGAAGTTGTTGTAGGTGGTAGGTTTTTGGCAGAGGCACTAGCTTGTAGGAAACCAGACTTAACACTATCACTGGGTAATCTTTGGTATTAACAATTTTAAAGAATTTATACCAGATATGATCTGCTAAATTGAAGGTGGAGTCCTCTGTCTAATTATAAATTTCTTCCAAGTCAGCCTGGTTATCCAAAATATAGAATTATTCAAACTACCTACTAGTATGAGGAGTGGAAAAAAAGACAGAAATACCTCGTTGCATATTTTTAAATTTTTTTTAGCAAAATGGCCTCATTGTACACAGGAATTTGAGCATTTTTTTGCTTCTGGAATAGATTCTATTTCAGTATGATCACCTAGTAGTTGCTACATGTGAAGAAATGTGTGCATGTTCTCTTGCAGCTTGTATTATGTTTTCTGAAGTGATTGCACTAAAATATTTTATATTTGATGCTGCTTCACCTTAGTACAACTAAATGTAAAATTAAAACAATAAAGAAAATCTCTGAAGTTGCACAATGTTCACATTTTTAATTAATCATATGGATACTTCAGATTTTAAATACTGTTTTTTAAGAATGTATACAGATACTCTTCTTGAAACATTATTACATTCAAAATATTCTAGTATTTTTAATCCCCTCCCCACCCCAAGCAATATCTACAGAAACTGAGATCAGCATAGTAGGTGGGTTATTCTATAAATCAGTTCAGCTCTTCATCTTCAGACAAACACAGTAGTTTTCAGATTAATGCTTTCCTCATGTAACCTATTATATTAGCCCCAAATCTTGAATTTTATGTAAACAATAAGCATCATTACTGGCCAAAGTTAGTAGCAGTCTGAGGCTTTTTTTAGGATCTCTATTCCTGGCTAACCATAACTAATAGTAACAATAAATAATAGAAACAGTTCAGCACTGCTTCTCCTGCTTCACCAAAAATGTCAACTCCAAGCATAAATATACCAGGGAGATGCCTGCCGGTAGCATTTCTGTCCAGTAGACTGAATCATCACCATCTACATGGTTATGTATTTCCATCACAATTATGAATTCCGATTGGTTTTGTGGGACAGGATTTCATCCAAAGAGATGAAAAAGAGTTCTAATTTGGTCACTTGTGTTCTCAGTAACATCTCTTTAGATTAATTTGGAAAGATCTCTCCGATTTGTTTTTGGTTTAATTTCTGTTGCAGTTTCTAGTGCTTCAGAGGTCGCTGACAAGAGAGTCTTTCATGCAGGAAGCACTTTCTCCAATTGTTAAAACATGATCAGTGGAGGCAAAAAGAATCTCTCAGGTGGTGTTTTGGACTTCATTTTGCCAAAAATGAAAATGATATTTTGTAAGGTACTTCCTTTTGGTGCAAGTTCCAGTTAGACATTTCATTATATAAGTCTAGATTAATAAAAGAATCCTACATATTTTTACTATGGTGTTCCAATCAGTTGGTCTATTTTTTGCCACCTTTTACTCCCTTCCTGTTCTATTATTTACTTTTATTTACTTCCTCCCATAGATTGCTTGAGATTTAACAGGTTTCTTCCTTGAAAATTAATCCTGTTTATTTTATCTACTTGTTAAGCAGCCTGTCGATGTACCTAGCTCCAAAGAGCTTATACATGCCTACAAATATAGGTTTGCCTATCCTTCTCTTCAAAGTCAAGAGACACCACAACACACCACATTTATAAAAAGATATCAAAAAAACAGGCCCATTCAGCTATGGCTGAACTCTGTTTCTTCCTTGATTTGACATTTATCTATGCCCCTGAATTTGTAAAAGGCAAGCAATGGATTTATATATCATAATGGCTAGGGTAGTCTATTAAAATGCTTTTCCTAAAAAGTTGCCTCATCAGTGGTTAAAACCAGGAAACCTATCAGTGTGCATGTAGTTCCACAGCATTCCTAAAATCCTTGAAAGTACTGCTTTGCTAGAATTGTTGTTTACTATAAAATCAGTGAACTCGTGTTTCTGGTGAAGCACAGCTATCTAAATATAGATAAGTCTGCTGTGTCATTTATAGAGATACGCTAAAATTTCATTCTGTTCCTCAAGAGGCTGGCAATATTAATATCCTCAGAATTTACATAAACAGATATAAGAGTTCTAGGTCTTATCCCTGCATGTGTAATCTTGATTAGCTTTAGTGTTATTTCAAAAGGGTATAAGAAAGTAATATTGAAGTGTTCGTTTTATTTGTATAGCTGTAACTCTTAAAAGCTAAGCTGGAAATCAGTTTTTGATATGTTAGTAACCTGAAATTATTTATGTTAAAAAATCTTATGAAGATTTGGACATGTAAGTCATTGCCAGTAGCCCACTGCTTTTCTTCTTTTCGAAACTGTTTTTTACATATCATGTTACACACATGAAATATATTTTTCAGATGTGTGATTACTGCAGCACACTGCTTTCCATGCCTTCCTCATATTTACATCAAAAGTTTCCCCTCACTTGGGTGTATCAGCCATTGATGACTAGTTTGGTTTGGTTTTTTTTTACTTAGTTTAAAATGCAAGCAACATGTTTCTCCTAGAAAACATATTTAGTGAAATTACAGTCTTGTTTGCCATATGGTGCTTTGTACAGATGGATGATTATTATGCAAATCTTTTGATTAGTGAGTTTCTGCTATTCTAGGAATCATTTGCTTTGTATGTGTTGGCTTTGTTCACATTTAGTTCCATTCTTAGGATGATCTAGGACCGTGCCAAATCTTTGATAATCTTGGTGATACAGTTTTTCACAAATTTAAACTTTTTCTTGTATTTATGGTTTATTCCATTTTTTTTGTTCATCAGGCAAACAAATTAACTTTTACTTCAATTTACCATATGAGAAATATAATGCAAGAAGCATCACTCCACGCTGAATGAAATCAATAGCAAAATTTGCATCTTTCCAGCATAGACTTTGCCTCCCTAGTTATAGGCATATAAGATTGGTGAGGAGACCTGTCAAATAAGATATTTCATCTCATATGCAATGTTTCATATGCAATCAGAATCTAGTCTGATAATTCCTACTAGCTTTTCTCCAAATAGCAAGTTTTGCAGTTGAGCACTGGACAGATTGATATATAATGCTAGGGGTTTTTTATTTCTACATGGTTCGTAAAGATTTTGGACAGGAATTGTATCTTCAGCTCTTCATCTATGAGCATGGAAAGTAAAAATTTTATGTGAAAAAGAAATGTTACTTTTTGTAGCTAGTCCTTCTATAACTTTAGATGCCTTAGTTACAAGGGTCTGTGAGTGATGGAAAGCATTCAGTATATGTTTAATTAAGTCCCTTACTAACATAATATATATTGTATTATGATTCGTTCAGGCTTCTGTGAAAATCAGAGTTTTTCCCACTGCCTCAAGCAGACCTAATATTCGTAAAAATTAAAGCATTCCTAGATTATATACTTGAGGTGCAAAGAAGGGTAATGAAGCTGGTGAAGGGTCTAGAGCACTAGCCTTTTGAGGCTGAGGGAACTCGGGTTGTTTAGTCTGGAGAAAAGGAGGCTGAGGGGAGACTTTATCACTCTCTGCAACTTCCTGAAAGGAGGTTGTAGTGAGGTGGGTGTTAGTCTCTTCTTCCAAGTGACAAGTGATAGGATGAGAGGAAATGGCCTTGAGATGCTCCAGGGGAGGTTTAGATTGGGTATTAGGGAATATTACTTCACCAAGAAAGGGCTGTAAAGCACTGGAACAGGCTGCCCAGGGAAGTGGTTGAGTCCCCATCCCTGGAGGTATTTAAAAGATGTGTAGATGTGGTGCGTAGGGACATGGTTTAGTGCTGGACTTGGCAGCGTTAGGTTAATGGTTGGACTTGGTGATCTTAAGGGTCTTTTCCAACCTAAACTATTCTGTGTATTCTGTGTGTGTAAATACTTGATAATCTAAATAGTGGAAATGTCCAGAAATTGTCCTACCTTGAGAGAAAATAGAGCCATCTTTGGAGCTTATTCTTCAGTCTGATTTTGTATGTGAAGAATTTTATTGTTTAATACTAAATATTTATCACTTTGCTCTCTGTCACTTGAATTTTTCACTGTATCAAAATGAGATATTTGTTTTAGTAAGGACCTTGAAAATGCTGTGTCCACAACAGTAAGCAGATAGAGCAATAGTGGACAAATAAAGAAACAAAAGCACTTGCTGAAAGAGAAAATCAGTTGGAATTTAGAGAATTTCTTTGGTGGGGGAGGACACAGGCTGGGTGGCTTACTTTCTCTGTTTCCTATCTGAACATTTTAAATACATGATTACTTATCCCTCCTCGTTGCAAGTCTTGGTACTGCTGTCAGGTTCTTGTTTAATCTGCTTGATAGTCCTATCTGTGAGTGTTATGGCCCTCAGTGCTGGCAGAGCACATGTCCTGCACTGAAATATTATAGCACTATTCTCTAGTTCTTGCCAAGACTTACATTTAGTACTGTGTAGTGAGTGTTCAGTGCCCGTTAATGATTGCTACAAATGGCATTAGTAGCTGCTAATTTTCCCAGTATTAAAATCCTTATAAAAATATCCTTCATCAGAATCTTCTGATATGGAAATATCCAGTTTGCATTGCTCCTGTAGCACTTTACTTGGGATAGTATTCTTATCAATCCATCTAATCTTTGGCAATTTCTCACCCCCCTCTGAAGGTAGTGATAAAGAAACTGTTGCTGTACATCCAAAATGTTTGTCATTTGACTTAGACCATTTAACTATAATTATTTTGTAACGAGTACATTGCTAATTTAAAAACATCATCATTTTCTAATATGCTTTCAACTAGAGTAACAAGGAAAAGTGCATATAGGTGCTACTGTTCCTGAATACAAGCCTGGCATTTTATTAGGAATTTAGGAAGGAGCTGTTAAGAAATAAAGAAAGAGAGAGCAATAAAGAGGAATATATTTTCTTTAACAGCATTGAAGATTTAAGCAATAGGAGGAAAGCAAAGGAAGTCTGAAAAGATTAACATGAATTTAGAGAAAGGAAAAGATTCAAGAATGTTAATGGGAATTGGGCTGAAAGTGCCACTGTGTTAACAAAGGAGAAGGAGGTAGCATATAGATTCAAACTATGTTGAGACGTTAAACTGATTTCTTTTTTTATTAGTTTGTATATCTGCTTTCTGACCCATTCACACATGAGAAAGATCGTTTTTCTTCCTCTAAAACAGTTCATACAAAAAAATTATTATTGAAACAATGTTGTCTGTACAGAAGTATTTAATAAGTCATCTATTGGAAAATATGGTGAACTTACAACCTGTGAACAATCTACGACAACTAAAAGTCATAGTAAAGGATTAACAGCATTTTGTACCTTTCAGAACCATGTTTTCTTTGTGGATAGGACAGAGTGCATATGAATTTGGTTTTATTGTTCTCTTTCATAGTTATCAGGTTAAATCTGTGATGCCACTATCATTAAAATTTCAATAGGCAGGAATATTCCTTCATTACAAACAAATTTATTGCTTCATTGGTTTGCATAGTAAAAGTGTGCGGAGCTACAAATTAGAAGCACGACTATCCTCTATAACAGAAAATGGTTGGATGGAAGGAAGGTAAATACCATTTACTACAAATGTATAATGTTTGTCTTGCATAATTACCCACCAGAATTCATAGACAGCTATACACTTTTCAGCACTTAACTTTAATATTTTGTTCTATTGCACTGATGATGATTGAAAGTATAATTTCTAAAACACTAAATGCACTATGTTCTGCACAGATGGATGAAGCTTGTCAGATGCATGAAGAAAATTACTTTTGGAGAATGATGGTCAGCAAACATTTTCCTTCCAAAATCCCACCACTGCTGTTAGATATTGACAAAATAAAAATTCAGATGTAATTTCTTCATAGAAATTGTGAACTAATATCTTCACTAGCTCTAGTAAGTGTTGAATAAGTCAGATACAGCCAATTCTTTAACATTTACACCATTATTTCTCATTGTTTTTCACTGTAGCTGAGAGCTTTATCTACCATAGCTGTTTAGATGTCATACATTAAAGAACTTTCAGTGCTGGCCTCCAAAAGTGCTAAAATCTAGCATGTGCTATTTTTGTTTTTAAAAATTCTTGGTTTTGTTAAAACTCCCTTTATCTTACTGCTATTTAAATTATAATATTGCATTTAATGTATTGTTTATATTTTTAAAATAACTTCATTTACATGAAACAAGCTTTGAAGAACCTGTATACTTGAAATCTTGCCTGATTTATCCAGCTGTCTAGTGAAAGATATTACCTCTTCCCATGAATTTTTAAGTTCTTGGATTATCTCAGTTGTGACAACATTACATTGATTTTATCATAACTGATATTCTGAAACTAAAAATTCTGTGTCTAACTGAAACTGGATGTTGGAGTTCCAAATTAAAGAACTATTTACTCATTTGGAAATGCATGGGGCACAATTCTTATTGAGAGACATGAAATTCCCTTCATGACATGTCTCTTACTTTCCATTGTAAGAGAATTGAGCAGTCTTTACATTTTCTACCTTTTTAGCAGCGGCTCAACAGTGAAGAAAAAGATTAGAATACGTGAAAGCTGCATTAATTGTTTCTATAAGTATCTTTCCTTTTGTCATTTAAAATAATGATAAGCGGCTTCTTCTGTGATCACAAAAAACTTGCCTATAGAATCCAGAAAGTTAGTTTTTCTTTCATTTTTAATGCTAAGATTAGGCTAATATAGGCTATTGAGACATGGCAGTCCTTAATGTCAGCTCCTTGCGGTCATCATCCAGCTCTACATCTCCTTTACTCTTGCCAGAGATAGTGTTGCCTTTCAGTTCTTCATCTGCCTGGATGAGACTAAACCTGACTAAAATACCTCTGAAAAGAAGGGGTTTTGTTCATGTTAAAGACTTTCAACAGTATTGATAAAAGGTGCTGGAGGTAGTGCTTCCCTTATTCCATTAATGACTTCTCAACTCTTAAATCCATCATGAACTACAAAACTGAGTTTCTTCAATGCAAGGGAATGAGCTTTAAAGCTCTTACCAGAAGAGAGAAAATTGACCTAGTTTTGTTGTCTTCAGGACCAAAATACAAATTCCTTACTTCAAGTTTTTAAATAGCTGCAATGAAAAAAACAGCAAAAAAGAATGAGAACAGAGAAAAAGAAGCACGGTTAGGAATGAAAAGAGGAAAACAACCCCTTTAACTGTAGTTGGCTCAAGGTTAAACTACTAAGCTGTTGTGAATTTATCTGTGTTGAACAAAATGGGGAAAAAAATGTCTTCTTGTGTTGGATATCATAATAAAATTATGAATTACCTTAGTGATGAGTGTTGTGAATTTCTTAGGAACTTTTATGTCCTCAGACTAGGATGTGAGTATCTTACAGCCACTTTTAAAGTGTAAAATGAGGTTTTGGGGAGTGAAGGGTTGCATTCTTTCCATGTTGTAAACAGGAAAGTTGAAGCACAGAGCAGATGAAATGGCTTGGCTGGTGTCACACATGGAACAAATAGAAGCACCAGTAACTGACCACAGACCTCCAGTTCTAGACTAGACCATCTGTATGCCAGCCATATTTCTTGTTTATGATTCTGTCCATGGCTGGTTATTAAATTCATATATCAGGTTTTTGAAGTGGAATGACATATTCCACTGTTTATGCAGAGCCTTTCCTATTTTATATTATTTCCTTTGAGAAACAGAAATGTAACTTATTTACAGAGCAACTACAAGCCTTCATGGGAAAGGACATAGTATTTATATCTAAATAGTAAAAGAGACATTACTTACTACTCTGCTTTTGTTTGTTTTTCTGTTTTGATTACAGAGCTATTGGCAGTTTGTTTCCAGTATTTCAGCAAAAAATAAAACAGTTGCATCTGATCACAGATTTTTTTTTGTCATGGAGAAAACTGAATTCTAATAAATAAAGATAAGTAAAATTACATGTAAATTAATAATATAATGTGGTAGGAGATTTACTAAATTTTCTAAAACATTCACCATTGCAGATTGGCTCTCTCCTTTTTCACATGACCTTTTTACATCTTCTACATTGCTAAATAATGGGATCTCATTACTTTCCTTGGGACTAATGGGTATAGGGGATCCAGTGTACCTAACTGCTTTTATGTATTTAATTTAAATTGGTTTTTACCTAGCCTTGGCATGTGTGGAAGGTAAGGAGAAAAAGCATGCTTATCTTCAGAAAGAGAGTTTATGGTGGGGGAAAATACGTTTCTTTCAACAAAGACACTACAGATCCTCTGTGGATGTTTTGCTATTCATCCCATACAAAATTCCACACTGATCAGAGATTCAGGCTCTTTCAGGATTAGGACTATGTCTATGTCTGAAAACAAAAAGTACATGCCTAAAATAAAGAGTAAACTTCAAACATGAAACCTGAATATTGGGATAGCATCTGATTAAATCCTACATCTTTTTTATGCACTTATTAACTGAAAGGGGGTGAATAACAAAGTTACAGGTTAGCAAATGTCAGATAATTTATGTTGATTGAGAGTGTGTGAGTTTAACAAGATATCAAATGGAACCTTCAATGCAAAGTAAATTGGTAGCCCAATAGGAGATGAACACCATTACCTAAAGAAATAAGATTATAGATAGCTGAAGGTATGGATGGCAATAGTTACGTGCATTCTCAGTTCTAAATTAACTCAGCGACTACTCTAGGAAATTACTTGCCTACTGTCATAGCCATGTCAACGAATATCTCCACTTGTATTCAGTAACAACAAAAACATACGGGGATAGTGTTGGGAAGTAAAAGGAACAAGAAAAAATGCAGTATTGGAGTATGTGTAATATAGTGGTGTAAACTCTCGTTATTCCTTTCGTTGGGTTGCTCTATGTGATTCAGTGGAAACTGATAGTCTCATCTCTCATCTTCTTTTAAGGATTATTTACAGGGGATGATTCATCCCACCTATCTTAGTTGCCTGTGGTAGGATGGGTTGCCTTCCTCTCAGGAATGCCTCTCCCACTCTCCAGTGGTTAGACAAAACCAAGATAACTAGTTTTAACTAGACAGAACTTTTTGATGACAAGTTAGACCACATAAATTCTACCTCATGACTCAGAAGGGCTTTGTTTTTAATGGAAAATTTCCAGAAATGGGCAGAAAGTATTATAGATAAGGGTAAACCTGCATGTGAGAAGAAATTGGAAAGATTTGGATCAGTTAGCTTGGACAAGAGATGAATAAGAAACAAAAAAGAGAATGGTAAAAAAGACAAGGTACTCTGAACTAGTACTTATCTTCTTTGTAATAAAAGTACAAACACCATGTGAAAAAAAATGCAGTGAGGCTTGCATGAACTCAGAACTCATTATATAAATCCTAATATTCAATAGTATTCAGAAAAGACTTAAGCCTTTTACTCCTACGAGGAGTAAAAATACAGAATGTATTAAGTAGATTTTTATTTAGGTGAGAAAATACTAACAGAGTATAAGGCAGCCACATATCAATGAGCACTGGGAAGAACATTCCCCTGTGAATGCCTGTTTCAATACTTAGGACTATGGGCAAGTACTAGTATTTTTTCCTGAAGTATCTCCTGTTGATAACTGTCAAAGGCTGGATACAAGATAAAACCAATTATTTGATCTAGTATGGCAATTTTTATCTTTATGTTCTTTATTTCTAATATGAAAGCATAAGGTTAAAGGGATAGCTAGTTTGCTATGCAAATGGGTAAGGTTTTGCATTAAATCCTCTTATGGTGTTAAAGGGTGCAGTTGTACCAGACCATTTACCCATAAAATGTGAAGTAACTTTCTATAGATTGCTGTAGGAATGTATGGATTTTGAAAAAATGTGAAGTACCAGTGAAAAATTATACTCTCTGAGTCTAATCAGATACTTGTTTTGAAAACATCATCTTGTTATTTTTACTTTTCCCTACTACCTTTCTTATCTATTGCAGTCATATCTCAATATGCAGAGAGAAAACCATAGAACTGATTCCTGAAAGAAGGAATTTTACCAGTGGGTGGACAAATTTAAGTGTAAGTTCTCTGATATAAGTGCTTTTTAAAAATTAATTAATTTGTGGACATCCCCTACGACAGCAAGGAACATAACTTTTAATGAAACTCAGTATACTGTATTCATGATGTAGCATACCCCTGGTTCAACAGTGAAAGCATGCACTTCCCAGTAATGGGGATTTGCAGGAACAGAATACTCTAGCTCCATAGACTGGTAATTAGCCTTCTTTTCCTTTAAGAATTTTGAATATAAATGTGTTGCTTCTCTTTCTGAGGCATAGCATATGCTGGTATTGTGCGTCTTGAAATAACTTTACTATGATATTGGTAAAACCAGGCTATTCTTCTTTAGTATGACTATAAAGTCTTTTTTTAACATAAATAAAGACAGTTTAATGAAAGCGTGGTTTGGCCAGTGTAGAGTAATGGATTCTTTAAAACATAGTGATTTAGTAAGTTTAGTAAATAACTAGGATTTGTTCTGAATTTATGATTTCTGTAAATCTGAATAGAGATTTATTTACCTCTACTGTTTTCTTCTTAAACCTGCTTTTAGCATGTATTTGTATTTTTATGCTTTGATGCACATCTTTACTTCTTATTGAATAAAATACTGCTTTATAGGAGCACACCTAATGAAGCGTGCAGATTTAATGATAGTTTAGTTCAATGTTTAAAGTATATAGTACCATATCTTTTACTGAAATAGTCTAGATAGCTGGCCTGGTTTTCTTTAAGTAAATACTAAAAGTTCCCTTTTATAAAGAGAAAGTAACTGCACATTTAAAGATTGCGTTTGTATGATTCCATCTGTTTTTATCAAGACAGCTTTTGAGGCAGTTTGTTATCCAGCTCTGTGCTACCCTTATGTGATGCTTTATACTGAGATGGTGAATCCAGTTGCTAAACAGGGAGAAAAATTAGAAGAATTAATCACAAGTCATAAATATCTAAAAACCTCAAAGTGAAAAACGTTTGTCGCAGAGTTAATGCTATTTTTATCTCTCATACAATGTTTTTTCCCCAACAGTATTTAGTAAATAGAAAAAATGAAGCACAAAAGTTATTTCAAGTTCATTATAACCAACACTTTTTTTTTTTTGTTTCATTTGTTTTTAAAATAGTTTCTTGAAATAATTTCTTAAACCCTCGCTTAATATCTAGAAAATTTTTTTTGCTGTGTTCTCAAATTGAGATGAAGGTGCATAGGAAAAAATGTGGGAGAAAACAGAACACTAAAATATCAAATCTTTGAATGGAAGTATTCACTTCAAGGTGTCTGTCATGTGACGTGCTCTTACTAGAGTGTAGGTATCGTCAGTGAAATGTGTAAATTTCTGAAACCATTTTCAGAATTTAGTATTACCTCCCAATTGATGTTTGCAATTTATGCTTCAAAACAAGTAATACAATCTGGCCCATTGATGCTGGAAGAAAATTTATGATTTACAGAGTAGAATATAAATACTCTTAGAAACTTGTATTTTTGCATCACTTCATGTTTCACAATCATATATGCAAACTCATTAATCCATCACTGGAATAAAGGCACCTCTGAGGAGGAATGTGGCAGAAATGTATGGCAATGCAAGAATCAAGGTGGAATCAATACGTAAGGCCTACCGTATGCAATTACAGAGAGTTGTTTAGGTAGGCAGAATGTGATAATCAAAGGTATAAGGCTGACTGTGTGCTACAGTAATTCTTATTTATCTCATGACGGATTTCTCTTTCGTGTAATGCTAGTCACAGAAACCATAGTGCCTATGTTTCTCAAAGTACGCAAAAGATCAGGAAGTATATTCAGGTTAGTTAGCAATACCAATAGGTGATTGCAAGGATACTTTCTGATGCAAATAATAAAATTAATTGAGAGATATTAATTTTTCACTAAGTGTAGTGATTATTAAAAGCCGAATACATACAAATTACAAAATACCATATGAATGCAGATTTTTAAAAAGAGATCTTGTTGACATTTTACTTTTTCCAGTAGTGCCTGTAACAAAATGGTCACATTCTTCCTTTTTCTGTAAGATACTCTGGAAAAGTTGTGTATCAGAAGTTGACCTCAAAAACTGAATCTTTAAAATAGTATTACAGTTCATGGATAGTTTAAGAAATCTGTTACGTAAATCTGAAGGTAGAAGTTGCAGTGTGATAGGTCTACCAAGTGAAGTATTAATAGAAATCTATTGTAACTGTATCTCTGTGCTTCAGTAAGTCAAGAGGTATGTACTAATTCCAGCTGCTGTTAACACATGGCAATATTAAGAACCAGAGCTCTGTGATGTGTACTGTTCCCTTTATGTAGCACAGTAACTGATATTAGTGCCTATTTTCCATTGGTTTTGCTGTATTTTGTTCTTTAAGGAAATTGTGTCACGGTTTGGAAAGGATAACACATGTTGAATGCTGTCCTCCCTGGACCACGTGCAATTAAATTAGTCATGAATATTTGGTAACCTGTATGCAAAACAGATCTTACAAATCAAGTGTAATCAAATGTTGCTGCACTAGTTGCTTTAGTGATATTTTTACTAGTTTTCTTCTTCAAACTAGTCGTTTAGACTGCATGCAAGTTTGATTTACATCACAACATAATGTTAGTTCTGTGTTTACTCAGACACAAAAGAGCATCTGGTTCAAACATTTTAAAACATTTCAAAACATTTCACAGTAATAGACAAGCTTCTCCAAAGTATTTTAAAATTGAAACTGAAAATGTACAAGCGGTCTCAGCAAAAATTTCCTGATAGGAAGGTTGTACAGTCATTTTCATGCTCTTTTAAGTACATTGTATAAAGGGAAGTCTCTGTAGTGAGTTATTTCTGAAGTGGTGTTCTGCTGCTAGCCCTGGAGGACAGTGGTGTTAATGTTCCACAGGAACACTGACAGTTCCTGTAGACCTCAGGACATCCCAGACATGCCTTTTCCTTGGGCTCCTCCGCAGCCTGCTAGCAGCAAAGAACTCCAGCAAGTTGGCAGATAGGCTTGAGACACCTTCTTGAGCAACATTCCTTTTCCCACAGTCCACATCAAAGCTGCTTGGGTATTCATGTGTCATCTGTCTCCGCCTTCAGTTTGGGAATCACAACTAGGATTCAATTTTGAATATGTCTGGGAATGTGAGTCAGAACCATGCAGCCTCTCATCCCATCCAGCCCCCTCAGCATCCAGGATTGGCAGGTATGTGTTAATATCTGCTACATTAGTTCTGAAGTTACAAATCCTCACCACATCTGATGATATGAACTTGTCACTGTCAAAGACTAGATCAGTGCATTCGCCTATGACACCATCTGTTCAAGTGGTCAGTTTTACTGTATTGTTTCTTCTGTAGGACTTCTTGTTACTGTGAAAGTTCTCTGATACTGGAAACATAATTTTCCTCATCATTATACTTCTTTTCTAGCTGGATCGTGATGTACCAGAATCCTGTTGAGCACAAAGTGAAAAGCTCTTCAGAATAGCTGTTCCGAAGCGATTATATTATTATAATTGCTGTCCCATTTCCTTCGTCTTATAGTCAACTTCAAGATGGTACTGGATAGCTCAGTTGAACCCACTATATATTTGAGATAGAAATTATTTGGTCTCCTTTTCGGTATGACAGTGTTTAAGACAGATGGATTTCTTTCCATTAATGTTAAAATATTTATGGTTCCTTGTAACTGTCCCCTTACTTGAAGACTTGAGTGACATTTAGAGTATAAATCTGTTTAACAGGAACTGATATGCTAGAGGTAGGATTTCAAACTCTCTTATTTACATCGATACTAACAAATACAATTAACAAATATTTCTGTACCTGTATTAGGTGTGGAGAATGAGAACTTGATATTTCAAAGAAGGTTTAATGGGAGGCAGGACCTTTCACTTGAATAATTATCAGTTTTCAAAAGCTTTTATCACATGATGATTATATAATTGATAGTATTTCTAAGGTGAATTGATTACAGAAGAGTTTTTGTTGATAAAACCAGTATTTTAGTTAAAATTATACGGCATCCATTTTGTTAATTAGTACAGAAGCACTAAGATTAGTATGTCCCTGAAGATATGTTTATTTATATTTGTCCTTTGCTGAATAGAGTGTTTCTGCATTTTCAGTCCTTTTTTAAATTTAATCTTTGCACATGAGATGTGGCATAAGAAATTCAGGTTTTTATATCACCTTAAATATATTACCATCTAATAAAACTCAAATGGAATTATTAAAAGTGCCTAACACATACACTACTTTCTGGGTCTGTTAGGCACTTACAATTCTATCTCACTGAAAATAAATTACACTTCGGTCTTCAAACTTTTTAAGTGTTTTGGAAATTTTAATGTTGCCTCTTAATATTTTGCTTTTTTCCTAAGGGTTTCTAAAACACATTGCTCCAATATTTTTTTTAACTATTAGATTAATCATCACTGACATGGAATATGCTGGTTTGTGTGAGACATGCAGTGCCACTACATTTGGAAGAAACAGCAAATGCTCTTCTGCTCAGATATTTGTGCATACTCTATTATCGTACATACTTTATTGTCTTTGTAGCTAAGTCATTTACAGAATAAACTGGGGTAACACGTAAGTATGATTCTATTTTCCTTTGTTGGCTCCTATTGCTGCAAACAAGACATTGATACTTTTTGGGAATTTGTTTCAAACAGCTGTATTATTATTACAAAATAACTTGTTATTGAGATTAAGATCCAAAAAGTACATCTTGTACTCAATAGCAAGTGATAATGGTTTAGATGTTATGAGCATTTGTTCAGCTGCTTTAGACTATTCTCTGTCAAAGCTCTATCTACAGCACAAAATAAGCTTTGTCCTTAACAGGACAGAGCTGCAGGTTCTCAGTTGGTCCTTTAGTTATTCTGCTCCTAGACTACTGGACACCTTAAAGATAATGACAAGGACATAAAACTTGGCTCAGTATTTTACAGCAGCTAGTGTAGAGGATGAAAGCAGATTTGATGTGCTTGTAGTACCCTGGGTTGCAGCGGAAATGTGCTGCTGTGTTCTGTACTATTTTGAGTTTCCTAAGGGCTAATGGCTTCATGACCAGGATATTGCATTGCTGCAGTCCAGCTGAAAGGTGACAGAACCACATATTACAGAGGCCAAATCATCAACAGTAAAGACAGGATGAATTCTTGTACCTGTGTTAGAGTTACTGTCAGAGAGAGAGAAGTCCAGGATCAGTTTTAAATTATAGACTGACTTGCCTAAATGGGGTTGTAGGTACACCAAGTAGTACTTCACTGTGCCACAAGCTTCTTAAAGTGTTTCTTCCTGCCATCAAGTGTAACTTATCTTTTTCTCAGTTTCTGCTTCCACCTTCTGCTTTTTATCCATGAGCTCAAGTGCAGAGGCAGTTTGGTGACATTGTGTTACTGTATTCAATACACTATGATAAATGGGTGGAATTTTGTAATGCCTACATAGTGTTTTCACTGGAGTTCATGACACCTTTCCAGTTCTTTCAGCCTCCGTGTCTGTATTTTAAATAAGGTTGAAGAAAAAGGGAAATGTGAGGTATGTTTTTCTACTGCTCCTCTCTGGATATGGCTTTCTTGAAATAAACTGTTTCTAAACAGTTAGCCTCTTTTACATTCAGTTCATAGTTCATTAGCTATGTCAAATGCTGTAGAGATGTTGAAAAGAAGGAGCGGGGATGACTGTGGTGTTCATAGTGTGGATTGTCTGACAGAGGCCATAATGTGCTTTCTATCCCATGTCCTGCAATAAATTCAGATCATGACAGGTGATTGGTAGTATCCAGCTGAAAGTGTAAGCAACAAGAATATAATAATCAAGATTTTGCAAGAATATTATTTGAATGTGGCATTGGATTCAGATGTGTGCAGATAGTACTACCACATCAAGTTGCTGTCTTAACTTGTGAAGCTCAAAGCATGAACTTTGCTGAAGCACGGCAGCTGCACACAGATGAGCAGATGTGCATTTGAAAGCATGAGAAACAAGCATGCTGCTCATGAAAGATAAACATTTAAGAGTGTGAGAGAATTGCATTAGTCATCAAGGAGGACATTTGCCACTTCTTTCAAAGTTTGCGTCATGGGCTTGCAGCTTTGGACAAATAGGAGAGCTTAACTCACCACCTCTCAGCCTATTCATGTGCCCAAGAACTTCAGTACTTAACCTTTAATCTTTTTAGAAAGATAGCATCCTGTGTCACAGAGTATCTACTTTGTCCATGCTAGAACATTGTTTCAAGAATGACTTAGAGGAACAAGTGTTGGAACAGCAACTTCATTCTTTTCCAAACTATGAATTTTGTTTGAAACTTTTCAGATCTGATCCTACCTAACTTGCTGAGAGTGCAGCTTTAAATAATAAGAACAACTATGAACAGTATGTATGTGTATGCTTTTTTCCTGCAATCTGCAAATTCAGTGGAGAATTTCTTCTTTCTCAGTGTAGGAAAAAAAAAATTAAGATATGGAGGCAGAACTGGCCACCATCTAGTTACATTTAATTTAGTTACTTGATGATTTAACTATTCAGACTTCTCCAAGGAACACGAGGAGAGTGCAGGTGACCATCTGCTCAGACTGCAGCTTTAGGTGGATACATGCTCTCCCATGCTTCTACCAAACCTAGGTGAGCAAGGGTAAACGATTGTCACACAGGGAATCCTTGGCTAAGCAAGGTGATGCCTAATGAGCCATCTCAAAAATTCAGCAGCTCTGGAAAGCATTTGCCATCTGGAGTTTAAGGAAGTTTTAACCTAAGTTCCAATTTAGGCAGCACTTGGATGGACTAGTATTCATCTACTTCGATTGTGGGGTTTTGTGTCTTCTTTTTTAGGTATAAGCTCATTTTCTCCAGGCTTCATTTTCTACAGTTCCTTGTTAAATGAGACCTCAAGTCTTACTGGGGCTCTTAGGCAAGAGCAGAAGATGAATATTAATGACAAAAATAGTTAAATGTGTTATCCATGAAGTAAGGTATTTCATGTTTTCAAATAAATCTATTCCGAGGAGATATAAGGATGAAAATATTAAATACATTATATATATATCTAAAAACTTGATTTTTAAACTCCCTTTTTTCCTCAGCTGATGAGTTAGCACTGTGGAGACAATAGTCAATCTCTGAGTCAGCCTGAGTACTTTTACCAAGTCATTAAAGGCAGAATTAGTAGCTCTAAAGTTAAGTGTCTAGACCTCAGCAAGGATGATGGCTTTAAAGCAGTTATGCTTAGTAAACTGGGAAGAGATGAGGGATCTGAACTTATGATATTAGTATAGTAATTAAGATTTTTTTTTTAAAGATACTAGCTTGAATGTTTGTACATTACAGGATATATGATTTGACTCATTTTTTATAAACATTTTTGGTTTATTCTTCATTTTGTCTCTTCTTGGCTTTGTCACTGGTTCTTGTTCACTAGCCCTTTGAGTTCATCTCTACAGAGGTATATTATGGTACATTATGGTCACGTCAACAGCATCTGATGGAAACTGAATTCCTTTGGGCAATTTCTGTTTCCAAATGATTTTTTGGCTGGTTAGGTTTCTGCATCATCTAAGTATTCTCTTAAAAAAAACAGACACCAGGGTTGAAAGGAGTATTCCAGTAGTGGTGTTATCCATGGCATTTTGCATCTGCAGCATAAATAACACTTCTCCCTTATTTGTGTAACTAAAAATGAGTTCACTCCATATGCCTTGACTGCTCCTTAAAAGCTCACACTGGGTTGCTTTTCCACTAGGATTCCAGAGCTCTTTATGATCATCTTTCTATGATAAACCTCCCACTGGGGATATAATCTGCATTTCTTTTTCCTAGGCTTCTGGTTTTGACTCTGCAAAAAGTGATTTGGTTTGAACAGGCAAGCTCAATGCACAATTCAGACTGTTGTATCCAACTACCGTGTCTTCCACATTACATACTGCAGCATCATGCTCTGAATCATCCACACATTACGTATTATTTATAATTATCATATTATATAACATTGTACCATTTTATAATTATTATCTTCTATGTTACACGTTAAATATTACCTATTATACCGATAGCATATCATATATTATATATTATTTTATACATATATTATTATATATCATTATAATACATATCATATATTATAAATTCTACTTAATTCCAAGTCAGGGATGAAAATATTTATTAATGATGTTGTTCCTATAACTGCTTATTAGCTAAATCCACCTGAAGCACACACATTTGGTAGTGATTCCAAATGGCAGTTCTTTCTTGAACTCTGCAAGGCATTTCTTAATTTGCTTATAAAACCTGGAGATCCTTATAGGTTTCAGTAGGGCAGAAGCTTCAGAGCAAGAAAAAGGAGTAAAAAAGATTGACGTAAGCAAGGGTCACTTATATTCAAAGGGTAAATTATTTTTCCTAAGTGAAAGAGAGTGAGAAGACAGGAGAAAAGAAGGTGCAGTGGGCAGTTGTGCACCAAAAAATTCAAAGTGAGCTAGGAAACATACCCAGAGAAGTAGAGGCTTAGAGGTTCTTCTGTGGAGCTCTCCTGGTCAGCAGAAGTGATTGAAAAAAGAGGGTCTGGGGCAGTTTGCTCACTGAGAAGCATTCAGAGAAATAAACTGAAGAGTTACTCTACACAAGTACCACTACTAGCCTGATGGGATCGACCAAGGCATGAATGATAAAGACTTCAGAAAACAGAACCAGTTAAGAAAGAATGGACAAAATTTGGCAGGAGTAGGGTGTCCAAGACTATTTCCATTGTTCAGAGAGAAGAAAATCAAGGAAAGCATACATCAACAGATAAGGAATATTGCAGGTAGAACATTGGGCATCAGGAAGAAAGTATATAACAGTTATTGAGAGCAATAGTCAGTCAGTGCACTCAGAAAAAAAAAAGGACAGTCTTTATCCCAGAGAAGACACAACCCAGGGTAGTATATTGTTGGAGCAGTTCACCCCTCAGTTAGTAATTCATTTGTTCTCTACTTTCAAAAATAATTTTAAAAAATAGAACAGCATCAAAGCTAAAGTGAAGTGCATTTCTACCATGATAGTAATACAATTCTATGACAATTTCAATGCTTCCTTAAGCTCTCCTACCTAACTGAAACTTGTGACTGCTAGGTCCCCAATAGCATGGCCTGTTTCAGGAAGGAAAGCCCGTGTTCTGTGCTTACTAAAGATCAGAATGGCTTTTCTCAACACTCAGGTTTTTAAAGAAGTTAAATTAATATACACATTAGTAACAAAACAGCTGTGGAACTCTGCAGGAATCCGATCAACAAGGGAGGAAGCAGGATGAGTAGAAAGAACCAGCTGGTTAATCAGAAAAGAAGGCAGCTTGTTGAAGAAGCTGTCATCCTTGAATCTTCAATTGGTGGGTCATTTTGTCCTCGGCAGGGACTCCTTGTGTGAAGTGTAATTTTTACTCTCACTGCTCAATCAGTATGACAGCTTTGGTTCTAAATGCAGTGAAAGACTTGGCTCTGATTTAAATTATTCCCAGATGGTTTATTTAAAAATATCAAAGAAATATAGTAGCAATAAAATTTGGTTGTAAAAGATATAATCAATTTTAAATTCTGGATGTGAAAATTTTATTCTTAAACTGTTGAGAGTATATACACGTGATCAGTTTCTAGCAACTGTAGACCTGCTGTAGACCCACAGGTCTGTATGGTCATTGTATAGTTTAATGCATATTCAAGTGATATTTCTGCTTACTCTCTGGAATTATATTGCAATCATATGGAATATTTTTATGAATCTGTTTGTTTCACAGGCTGGTACTTTGGAAAGTCTAAGAAAATGTTCTGTTCTTTTCATTGCTGTTTCCATAAGCAATTTGCATAGGGAAAAATAAAGGGTTTTGGTTTTTTTTTCCAGTAATTTAACTGGAATAAATAAGCTAGAAAAAGAAGTCTGGAAAAAGCCCTTATGATAGTTGCCTATTGGAGCCAACATTAATTTATAAAACTGTGACCAAATAGTAGGAAAACATGATTAACAGACATGTATTTGTAAATTTTCTTATTTTTAGGGTTTTTTAAATTATTATTTTTATTGTAATTCCCAAAGAATTAAGTCAGGATTGAAGTTCTCAGATAGTGAAGACATAAAAAAAATTTCTGAGCCCCATGTTCTTAACACTCTATCTCAGGAAAAAGGCAGTAAAACAGTCATCTCCAACTCATAGCAGGCAGGCAACTTGTCACCCTACAGATATTTTGACATTGTTCTAGTCAGAAGGAATAAGTTAAAATGAGAGCCAAGAGGATGAGAGCCAAGTATAACTTTCCTGTATTGCTTTGAAGCTCAGCGCATCAGGGAGGGTTGGTAGAATGTAGTAACAAGTGGCTCTATAGAGCAAATGAACATGGAAGAAAAGGATGTCATTAATAGGGTTAAATAGAATTTGCATACAGTAGGCAAATGTAATTTGGAAAATTTTATCAATGGGGCACATGCAATGGATGGTAAAGTTTTAACAGGAAAGATGATTCCCTTGGAAATTGAATCCAGATTTTCTGACTGAGGCAGAGGAAGGACAGTGTCAGAAATAGTAGAGGAACAGTAAAGGAAGGTCCCTGGATCACAAGGTAAATTGCATTTCTTTGGTACTTCTGCTTTCTTGAAAATACAAGTTAGATCAAGATTTAACATCATTTGATATTGGTGAAAAAGGCAGTGGGGTTCTTAGGTGCCTTCTCCTTATGAAATCACCATGGGTTTCCCGTGTAAGCTAGCTCCCTATGAGGTTCATATTAGATTTCCATAAATAATACAACGAGAAAAGTTATTTTAATAGAAAATGGGCTTTGGATTTTCACAGCCACATTGGAAGAGTGAAGGTAATGCAGACATTGTTACACCTGAATGGTGCCAGGAACTTAAGCATAAAAGAACTATGCCCAGAAATACTTGCGAAAATGACTCCTGGCCTAAATCATTCATATCCAGCAGTCCTGCTGGCCTCTGGTGTCTAAGTAAGACACAGCATTTGAAATGTAGAGAATATTTAATGAGACAATAAATGTATTGCGAGAGTTGCAAGGCAGTACTGCTGAATGGCTCACAGTACTTAAAAGCAGTTCAGATGCAATCTAGCATAGTAATTCAGGAAACTGCACTCCTTAGCACATCTCTGAAATAATTTAAAGAAAATGCACAACTTTTATTTACTCACAATATACACCTAAAAATGACACCTAAAAACTTGATACACATAGATTTTGAAGACTTATGATAGAAATGTGTATGAATACTTAATCTCATTTGTATGGCTACAATAAATAGGGAAAAAACACTGTTATTCTTGGTATGTCCTAAAATTAGGGAAACAAATTGCAGAGAAATTGTCATTTGAAGACTAAGCCTTGTGTGCCTGGTATGCATTCGTCTCTAATTCAGGAATACTAGTATATAATATCGCTAAGTCTTTCAGTGTGGAAGAAAAAATATGACCAGTTAAGAAAATCACTCTAGTGCATGCACTATTAGAAATAACTTACTTACACACACGGTATATGTCATCATATCTTCGTTTGCTCTGAGGCCATGTAGGATGTCTCCACATGTAGGCATTTGATAGACTGCAACTATGTATGGAAAGTAGGGGCCTCTGTAACTTGTTGTTTCTCATAATACCTCAGTTAACTGGAAACTAAAAGTATTTGGAAACAAGTATTTAAAATTCCTCAAATTTCTAATTTCTTGTTTATTTGTAAACAGAAAGTAGTCTTTTTATATTTAGTTACGATAACTGTTAAAGCTGTTTTATCCAAACTTAATGTAGCGTGAATGTTTTTAAGTCATACGTTAGGCAACGCATTATTTGGAAAGTCAAGCAACCATTTCTATCACTTTTAAAGAAATACTCTTTTTTTTGTTTTGTTTTGAGCAGTAACTAAAGTGAGCCCCTATTCCTCTAGAAAGCTGTGAGAAGGAACCTCAAAGCTTTCATTCTCAGTGGTATATCCCATGTGTTATATTTCTCTTCCTGTATTTCATCTACGTGATATATCTGGTGTTTTCTCCTCACTGATCTCTATGAAAACTTCTGCCGGCATAAAATAGATTAAATGAAAACTTCCTTCCCAAGGGTTAACTTCAGTTCTTTCAAAGTCAAAGTGAGGACTATCCATCTTTAGAAGTATAAATAATGTCTTTAAGGATGTTTACGTAATGGAGAAATCTAAGTGAGTTTTAAGCCACCTTCTTCACTTGCATATATCTGATATGTGGCCAATGGCATCAGAGATCTGAGAAGAGCTTTATTTATCCTGGCTCTTATTCGACTTCTGGGGCATGTCCTAGTGAGCTAACCAGTTGAAAGCCAACTCAGTGGCAGTTCCTGCTGGCTCTGCAGTACATACACTACTCTTTTTTTTCTAAGTAATAGAAATGATTGCTTAATTCTCTGATTTACCACTTAGGACAGACACTGAATTATCTAGAGAAATACAGGGTAGAATTAAAATCTCTGATCTATATTTTTGCATGTTTTGGACAGATATGATGGATTAATGAAAAAATGGTTTATAAATCAGATACATACAGTATATTTCAAATTGTGTGCCTACTGTAAGAGGCAGTGCTTATGTGAGAGTCTTTCCATACAAAAAGAAGAAATATTATGACAAAATTCTCTATTTGTGTTTTTATCTCAGGAACTACTAGATCTGGCCATATGTAAATTGTTGTGGGGTTAGCTGGGAAAAAGCTTAAGAGCTGATTAATATATACAGCTATTTATAAAAGAAAAGGCTAGGCTGTAGTTGCATGTGGATACTTTTCTGATAAGTACTCATCTCAGTGAATTAATAAACATGAAACTTCAAGAGGCGACTTATATTAAACATTAGTCTTTTCGGTTATTCATTTACTCCACTCAGATTTACAGTTAAAATATTCCTGTCAGAAGGAAAGTACCATTTATCTAATCCAGTTTCCTATGAAAATACACTTAGGTGATTTTGCAAGTCTTCAATTATGTAATTGTATAAAAGGATAATTTATATCTCATAGTCAGTAACTTGTGATGCTGATTATTACTCAATTTTCAGTGAAAGATCAGACAGTCTACCCAAGGCACTACATACCTTGAAATATCTATATATATTTTACTAAGTGTGTTAAATGAATAGTGACCTGTGAAATAAAGATCAATATGCTGTGACATAGTATTTTCATAATCACAAGGATGAATATATCTTTTGCTTCAGCTAGATGAAAATGAAAATTTAACACTCTGAGGCCATTCTCGCTTTCGGATTACTTTTGGCGAGGTTCCAAAGATCCATAACATTTAAATAAATGTAGTGTTTCTTGAGATTACAACAGCTAACTACTTACCAGTTTATTTGTCATTTGTCACCCAACATACCTTGCTAATCTCTGCTGAAAGGTTGTTCAGAAAGTCATTCTTAATTCAAAGAGTCATTTAGTGGCTTTCAGGGTGTTGAACAAACACCACATAAAGTTGAGGACCATTTTTCAAGAGCAGCTTCCAAACAGGCACACATAGTGAATGTAAACATTAAAGATGTGATCTATGCTCATAACTCAGATATTTTGGGTGAAATCCTTGCCTCCTGAAAATTAATGGCAAAACTCCCATTAACTTTGGTTTAGCCAGATTGTCAGCACCAACTTCTAAATTGCTCATGAGAATGCATCATAATACTAAAAAAATTAGATTTTGCTATTTGATTATTATACATTCTTTCAGGTATTTAAATCTATGCATTTTCTTTGAATGAATTAATTTACTTGCAAATAGCACAGGTTATAATAATAAGTAGTGGCATTAAAAGAGGCTTTTTGCTAAAAAGTGCTTCAGCAATTGATCCTTAAAAACAGATCCCTTTTATGCACCCTTTGATATATATAGTCACTGAGAAGGGTACTTAAATTATAAGGAGTATCACTTGACTTGCAGGTTCAAAACAAATAAGGGGTGGTATTTAATCATAGAGCAGGTGTTCAAGCCATGGGCTTCACATTAGTTCAAAAAGCTGTTAAACAAATCCATGCAATAAATACACATCACGAATACTTACACGCAGACATACATGTGTGGATTAGGAAACTCCTGAATGTACAGAGAATACACCAAGGGAGAGTAAACTAAGGAATTATCGCTTCCCATATCCCTGGGTAAGTTACCTCAATAGCTCACCAACCTAATTAAAAAAACCACCTGATTTAAGTTACAAATTTTTCTAGCTTTGGCTTCAGCTTGTGTCTATCATCATGTCTTTCCTTGTAAGCTTAAAAAGACACTTACTATCCAAAATATTTGCCCTAAGGAGATACTTATGGTCTTGAATTGGTTCTCCAGTCTTTTTTTGAATAGACTATTTTAATGTCTAGTTATAAGGCATGTTTTCCAGAAGTTGTATAATTACTGTAGTTATTTTCTCAATTCTTTCAAGCTCCTCAGTATCCTTTTTGAAGTGTGAGCACCAGAAAGTAGACACAGTATTTCCTTCATAATTTTCCTAACACTGTATTCTGAAATAAAAGCAGTCTTGTATTTGTTTTAGATATTATTCTGCTTATATATTCAAGGATCATATTCACCCTTTTATGTAAAACATCACAGCAGGAGATAATCTTTATTTGATTACCTTCTATGTCTCCTCAGTCCTTTCAGTCACTGCTTTCCAAGACAGCATTTCCATTTTGTAACTGTGACCTGCATTCATCCTTCACTGGCACTGGTGAAGCCGCACCTTGAATACTGTGTTCAGTTTTGGGCCCCTCACTACAAGAAGGACACTGAGTTGCTGGAGCATGTCCAGAGAAGGGCAACAAAGTTGGTGAAGGGTCTGGAGAGCAGGTCTTATGAGGAGAGGTTAAGGGAACTGGGGTTGTTTAGCCTGGAGAAGAGGAGGCTGAGGGGAGACCTTATCGCTCTCTACAGCTACCTGAAAGGAGGTTGTAGTGATGTGGGTGTTGGTCTCTTCTCCCAGGTCAGTAGCGATGGATGAGAGGAAACATCTTCACGCTGCATCAGGGGAGGTTTAGATAGGATATAAGGAAAAATTTCTTTACTGAAAGAGTGGTCAGTCATTGGAACAGGCTGCCCAGAGAGGTGGTGGAGTCACCATCCGTAGAGGTATTTAAAAGACATGTAGACGTGGCACTTCAGGGCATGATTTAGGAGACATGGTTGTGTTGGGTTGATGGTTGGACTTGATGATCCTAGAGGTCTTTTCCAACCTTAATGATTCTATGATTCTGTAAGTTTGCATTTCTTTCTGTTATAACATGTGGTGTTTGAAAGTATCCCTTTCACCAAGAAACTGAGTGACTGGTCCATCTCCAGCTATCATTTTGTCCCTAAAGGCTTATTTAAGGTTGATCATCATCTCAAATTTGTCCTTACCTGAAAAGCAATAGAATATCACCATGATTTGGTCTTAATCTAGAGCCAACAATGACCTGAAGGAATGAATATCATTTAAATATTTCCATAATGACAGGGTGTCATTTCATATGTTTATGGCCATGATTGCACCATGAGTCTTGAGCTTTGTCTGTCCAAGTCTACTTCACAAGAGGTTAATAGTTCCTTGATAGCAAAGTTAAACACTAGTACAGATTTTTTATTGCCAAGAGATGAGAGGAATCTTACCAAATGTCATTAAAAGTTCCAAAGAAGTGAGAAGTTGGTAGTCAGAGGGATTCTTGAAAAATATGAAGTCTAAAAATTTTTATTGAAGGGGAGAATAATAACATTTTAATCTATATAGCACTTTTTCAGGGAAAGGGGAAGCACATATTCTGAATTCAGGCCCTCTTCTGTGAAGACAAACTTAAAGATATGGTGTTTTTTCCAGAAGAAATCTTTTTTTAGTCCCATGATTTCATAGTCATTGATGTCTTGAAAGCTGGGTAATCTAGAGAAGCTGCTTGCAGCTGAGGTAAGGATAGGCAGATGTAAGCAGTTTCCTGTTTTCTCTTATCAGTCTTTGTAACCTTTATAACGGTGTTTCTGTATTTGAAGCTGTTGTAAATAAATAATTTTCTTTTACCTTTACTAGGCTTTTCTCAAGACTGCATTTGAGTAAGTGTCAAACGGGACATCCTACCCCTTGGCGTAAGGCTTTCTTTAAAACTGAATTGCTGTACTACTGCTTCAGGGTACAGAATCTCTGAAATTTCCAGGGCATTCAAAGGATAGTAATATGTGTCTCTGCTGAACAGCATGGATTATTTTGGAATTTTCAATTTTGTCTATGTAGAAGATGCATCCCATTTTGCATGCTGCAAGATGGTAAGCATACTACCATTGAACACTAATGGCAATGGCAAAGTGCGCAGCACTATAATTCTAGCAGTCTTTGTGTCATCTGCAAATTTTGTCAGTAATAATAATAAATTTTATTCCAGATTATGAATAAAATTATGGACTGTACGTTGGTATAAACCAATCAAATATTTTCCTACACAATGAGTTAATGTTGAGATCCAATAATTAATGAGGTTTTTTAATTATTTATTTTTAACTTTTGTATGTGTTGTATTTCTTGTAAAAGAGCTAGGTAGAGCTAAGTCAAATACTTTACTGAATACTATTTTGTCAGCCGAATTTATAACTGCATCAAACAATTTTGCAAAGTGTATTTGGTAAAACCTAGCCGGGTGTGTTAATGGCATTAACTGAATTGCCATCTTCAATCAGCTTATATCATGGACATAAATATTAACATCTTTTACTTTTCAGGGATTTTTAGCTATTTTAATAGCTGCTTTAGCCTATACTAACGTACAAATTTTGTAAACAAAGAACCAAAGAGCTTTTTTTTTCTTACAACCACAAGGAGTAGGTCTTCTGTTAGCATAGTCTTTGTTTCAGAGTAAGCTTCTTGCAGCATATTGAAGGTCATGTGATAATTTGAGAAATTTTAAATGTAAGTTTGCAGTATCTTAAGACCTAGAGGTCTTGGGTTGCATGTGTATTATGGAACTTGAGGATCTCTGCCACAGGTGACTGAATTTGGGGAATTAGGGATGAAGCGTAAGAACAAAATTTGTGCTGAAAGTGCTAAATTTGCACAAGTCATATTGTAAGTAACTTAATTCCTGTTGAATGCACATAATGGTACTTTTTTTGAAAAAAGCTTTGAGATCCTCATATGACCTACTACACAAAAAGCATTTTTTAGTTCATTAATTCTTTGTATTGAAGTGGTAGGGCTCTTGAGCTCTTCAAAACAATATTGGTGTTGGATATCTACAGCTAAGTATAATGTCTGTTTTACATAATGTCTTTTGGGTTTTAAATACCAAACCTCTTTTCTCTTACAGAGAAGTCGATCAGGATTCTGATGGCCGCAACAGCTTCAAAGAGTTTGAATCTGCAATGAAATACGGACAAGATGAAGTATCACCAGTGTACTTTGCCTAAAGAATATTCTCTGGTGAAAAGACAAAGTGAAAACTTCAGATCTCAAGATATATAAAAATCAATGAAACTTCATTTTTTTCAGCCAGCATTTTAAGAACTTTGACTGTAAGTGTAGCTCTGAAGAACAGCCTTTGAAGCTTTACTGTTGACAAGCTTGGTGTATTAATTTACATGGGTATGTGTGTGTAGAATACTTAAAATATTTGAAATCTCAATTGATTCCCAATCACCCTAGTTAGGAACTGAAACTCTGTACTTTTTCTTTTTGATTTAACAGATGAAAAAGGAGCAACTCTGATTTCCAGTTACTGTGAAATTTATTTGTTTGGTTTTTAATAGCCCTTTGTTGACAGACCAAAATATCTCACACGTATAGAAACTGATTAAATTTATGGCAGATAATGCTTGTTTTTTTAAAAATCAGTAGTATATTTGTCTTTTCTTTACTGCTTCACTTTCATATATTGTTCTTTTTTACATATTACACTTTTTAATTTAATATCTATTGGTTAATTAGCTACATAATTTAATTCTGAACAATTATCAAGAACTGTGTATGTAAGGAAGTAAAGTAAGCATAAATACTTAGCCTTTTTTTTATAAAAAAGAAACAACCACAAATTTTTAAATGGAGATGAGAATAAATCTTTAAAATATACATCAGGGACCTCAGTCTCGCAGGTTGAAAATTCAAACTTTTCGAATTTCAAACCTCCAAACCTTCAGCTGACTTTTAGGGAAGGATTTGGATATATATACTTTAGCAAGATCAGAAAATTTCCCAAGAGTTGAAGGGAAGTATAAGGTAGAATCTGTCATTGTCTACAAAGCTATCTTCACTTCTCTCTCTCTCATCCAGTAACTGGGAGATGTTCTTGCCTGCTGTAACTTTATATACATCCATCCAAGCTGCTATAGTGAGATAAATCTTCCTTATTCAATTTATTTTATCTGTGATCACTTACTTCCTCCTGCCTTTTTTGTGTTCGTATTAACAGTCACAGATAATAGAGATTTCATTATGGGCACTGTCTCTGATCATATGGTGCACTCTATTGCTTCATTTATGTTTACCTGCCAGTTGTTAAGTTGTTTGGATTAGAGATTTCTTTTGAAACTGTCCAAAAGCAATCCCTCCTCAAGTGAGCTTACAGAGTATAGCACGTACTTAATAGTGCTCTAAATAAATAACAAATAGCAAATAATAATGATCAGTAAGAAGAAGAGAATATCAATTCTACTCTTAGGTCAAGAGAGTCTCCAATTTCTTTCAGATTTTAGTAAGGCATTCCAGAGTACAATTTGCAGGTGAAGTATTTATAAAATGATGTCTATGTTTTCTGTTCCCATTACGTGTATGTATCTCACTAGACACAGGCAAAGTGAAACCTTTCTCTTTTTTAATTCCAAGGCAGATAATACATGAATAATGGGAGAAGTTGGAGACACTGAATGTATCAGCAGATATATCTGATTCTATATATAAGAACCAGATATCTATTAGATGAAATGAGCTGTAACTCAAATAGCATGCTTTATGTGCTAATCAGTGGGAGTGAACTGGTATTACCTTTGAAAGTGGATGGCAAGACATGCTAATAGAGTGCAGGTTTTGCCTTAGAAATGCCATTTCCCAATAGATGAATGTTTTCACAAGAGAATCATCACCATGGATGTTAATTAGCAGTATCATCACAGCCTCTTCTGAGATGTAGGAGATTGAATTATTGTCCCACAGGGATAGTCACCACAGGTCTAGACACGTTCATAAAAAAATATATGATGGTTTACTGTGATATTACTTACATTTTATGTTTTTGGTCAGTAGACTTCAGTTTCCATGGTGCCCAGACCCTGTACCCTTCCTAAATACTGAATCCACACAGTATTATTTTATTATTTTATTATTATTTATTATTTTACTTATTTAAAAACAATTTTTTTCATAAGGAGCAGTTAAAATGTCTATGGCCTCTTGTTTACATTTCTAGTCCAGCTGTGGTTTGTTGTCTAAATGTCTGACAATATATCTGCTATATTGTACAAGTATAGTCTTCTGATAATATTATAACAGACAGAAAAGCCTTTATATGCTTTCCATTTTAAGAAATATATATGTCAGTACATATGACAAGGAACTCTAGGGAGGAAAGTGCACTCTGTCTCCTTTATTTCCATATGCTCTCAATCCTCATTTTCTCAAGGACTTGAAAAGTTGCTATGAACTTGAATTACAGAGAACATAAACTCCAGGTGAGGCCACTGAAATTATTTTACCATGTTGGAAAATTTTTTTAGAGAAGAACAGAACTGTATTAAAGCATCATAAGTGTTCTCATTTCTCTTCCCATAGGGACTGACAGAAAGAAACTGCAGATGACCACAGCTGAGTGGAACTGAGTAGGCCCTGGTGGCACTCTTCCTACTCAATAGTTGAATAAAAATTAGTTACTAGATAGTGCTTATCTGAGTTTTGGCTAGAAAACTGCAGAAACACTTCAGCTATCACTACAGATTGATGAACTTAGGAATGACATTTATTAGGTGGGTTAGGTGGTGGCCTAGTCTCAGTAGTGGTTTTGGAAGCAATAAAAGCAATAGCTACCCAGATATTGGATGAGAGAGGCCACATGCTCTTCATTTGGTATGTTTTTTATTGCTGAGGTAACAGCTCAACATGAACAGTCAACGTGGAAAGATTGGCAGAGCTAAGAGCTATGATCAGCCTTAGCTTACAAGCTGCAACTCTGACAACTCACGTCAACTCTAGACTGACATAAAATGGGACTATACACTCATTAGCAGGTTACGTTCCACTCTGCAACATTTCCAAGGGTGTGAGGACATCACTGATATGAGCCCAGAGAAGGTTTCTTTTTTTTTTTTTTGATGGTTACCATCTTTGCAGAACCCTGGGAACTGAATTGTGGCTGAACCTCCAACACTGGAAAATGAGTTGCGGTAGCTAAAGAGCCATAGCTCTTTAACAAATAATTATTCGTGTACCCTATAGAACAGCACAGAGGTCAATCTTCAGGATTTACTTTACTTACCAGAACATTATACTATCTTTACCAAATTTACGAGCACATTTGCTTTCCTATTATTTAGAGTTTTTGTTGTTTTATGACACCTCAGTTACTTAACAAGCAGGATTTCCTTGTTTAAAATATCTGCAAAAAGAATATTTACTTTTCTCAAGTTTTCAGGTGAGGAATCATATGTTTAAGTTCTTTGCAAATGGATCCTTTATGCACTTAACTTATTGCTTCAATTTTATAGCAAATAGATTATAGAACCATAAATACTATCAAGGTATATTTGTTTTGTTCTGCTGGGGCTTCTGTAATTCACTATAGCTATTGAAATTTAGTAATCTGTCATTTTCTTTTAAAGGATTTGGATGATTTAAACTTTTTACCGAGGCCTGTAGTGACAGGACAAGGGGTAACGGTTTTAAACTGAAAGAGAGTACATTTAGCTTGGACATTAGAAAAATTTTTTTTACAATGAGGGTGGTGAGACACTGAAACAAATTGCCCAGAGAAGCTGTGGAAGGCCCATCATTGGAAGAGTTCAAGGTCAGATTGAATGGGGCTTTGGGCATCCTGATCTAGCAAAATATATCCCTGTCCATGGCAGGGGGGTTGGACTAGATGATCTTTAAAGGTCCTTTCCAACCCAAACCATTTTATGATTCTATTATTTTATCAATTGAATAAGCAGTTGTTAAACTATGGTCTTTGGGCAACATGGCATTCCTGGTAGCCTGCACAGTGTAGTATACTGAAATCTGGGAGAGCTTTGACTGAAAAAGAATTCAGATGGCTAAGTCCAATATCAAGATTTTTTCCTCATTGAAATGGTTTGTTTATTTTTTTCTGGTGTATCAAATAATTAATATTTCATCCTTTTATTCAGTAATCAGAAGAATCCAAAAATAACTATGTGCAGTACATCATAGAATATGCAATATGTCCCCTAAGGTTCCCAAAATAAAACTTAGTGTAAAGATAGTACATTAGGTTTGTGGCAGTGTTACCATGTCTTCTATCTTTAATCAGCTGGGTGGGTGGTGGCTGACAAGTCAAACACAGTAACTAGCTCACACACAAAATGACACAGTTCAGTGAAAAGCTTTGGCATGACTCTCATTTACTATAACATACCAGCTTTACACTTCTCTGGCAATGAAATGCAATCTTAACATTAGTATGAATTACAGCTGCATCCCTACTTTGATTCCTTAACACCATTCTTTGGGAAGGCTTCCCAAATGTAAAAAAGGGTCAGACCCCTTTGTATAAATTTTTGTGTAGAGTTTGCCAATAACGATTTCAGAAACTACATTGCACCATTGTCCATAAGAACCAGGAATAACAAGTTGGTTTTTTAATCATAGTTCTTTAAGGATCCACATCTGAGCCTTTTATTCACAAGAAATAAAAAATTAGTGATTAATTTAAAAAGAGCCCAGAGGCTGTACATGCATTGACTTTTTGGCTCAAATCATAGTGTGGTTCCGAAGTGACCCCCTGATCTTTCTCCCTTTCTATGTATTGGTTCAGTTTGCAGACTCATTATGATGCCTCCAAGTCAAGATCCATTTTGGAGGAAAGTAAACTAGAAGACCACTCTGGGCACACACAAAACATGCTTCAATACCTAATGGAGTCACGAGTCTGAATAATGACCAGCTTGCACCACCATGAAGGTCTCCAAGTTCTCCAGCATATATCAATCAGTCCAGCTGACTATCAGCAAAACAGTCACAGTAGCAAGGCATCCCATTCTCCATGTCTGGTTTTTCATTTGAAAGAAAAGTCAGTGTCACTGCTGTCACACAGAGGAAACAAAGTCCTCTTGGATTTGTTTCCACGGCTGCAGGCCTTTGCTAGTGCCTTCAGTGGGACCTTTGGATGTTGATCACACTTATAGTGGGGGCAGAGTTTGGCAACCAGCACCATGGTGTCAGCCAGAAATGAGCAGGAACAGAAATAAAGCTGTTTTTAAATTTGAGATCGTAAGGAGACAGAGCAGTTACATGCTCCTGTCTTCTGCATGAGACAGACAAAAGGATGGCATGGAGTTTCCTAGGGTGGAAGATCCTGTGGGCAAGAAATCCACAGTTCTGTGGCATAGGTTCTATTCAGACAACTTTGAACGAAATGTGTGGTGAGAACATTTCAGCTAGTGACTCAGCACCAATGGCATCATAATACTAAACTACTGGATTTGCACTGAAATATTTGCTGATGTAGAGATAGCCAGGGAGTCTGGTGTTTAAAATTGCTTTGATACCTATGCTATGGTGAAAATCTCAACCTTAGATGAAATCTCTCGCTGACATCAAGGAGGAGTATGTGCAGTCCAGTCAAGTTTGCATTTAGGTTCTGTTAGAGTCATTCTAATTTAAATAAATGTAGTATGTAAGGTGAAAATCTTGTATCTTTTACCACAAACTACACTAAATATAAGAAAATGTTTAAGAATGTAGGTAAAGATGGCTTGCAAGATAGCTATGAAAAATAAGACACCTACAATAGTACATCTTGGGGTGAGTTGTTGTGTTAAAAGACCTGAGATAGGTCTACAGAGAAAACCCTAGTAGCTGCAGAACATTTATTCTAGAAAGGAAAGAACTTTGAATACTTGATCTTTCCTGGAGAAGAAAGCTGTGATAGATGTTAAATAATTGTGAAATATTCAGTGACATATTGAGATGTAACAGATGCTATGGAATCATGTCATATTCAAACATTGTACTAATTTTGCAAGTGTCATATATTTGTTAGCATTCCTATTCCTGGCTAAGGGCAATCTTGAGAGGGGGTAACATGAAATTCCAGTGATAAAAGAGTACAAATAACAACTCATTTGAAGGTCTACTTACCTACTCTGTTGGGGAAGCAGCACACAGACGCATTTGACTGGCTCAGGGCCTCAGAAGATTAATTACATGAAATTCTAACTTTTGACAGCATTGTTTTGGAAGAGAAAAGCCCTATTCCAGAGCTGATATGCCGTGCCCAAAGAAAGCAGCCCTGAAAAAGGACTCCAAGTATCCTAGATTTTCCAAGTCCCCATCTGGAAGATAGGTCACTGCCTGATAAGCTAGCAAATATATTAGCAACATGTTTTAAGCTTTCTTGTTTCTGAAAGGCTCTTGATCTGAATCAATATATTTAATTAAATGTTTTGGGGGTTTCTTGTTTGTGTTTTTTCATAGCTGTGTGAAGTGAACACATTTTACTGGAGATTTTAATACTGCCCTGTAGTCAGACCTACAGGGACAATTGCTGAATGGTGCAGGTGATAGAGCCCAAAAGCCCTGTCTGGACAGAGACAGAATTTTACCATGCAAAAGATGAAAACCAGAGTCCTGAAACTTAAGCTAAATGCCAGAAAATTGTAACTGTTGTACAGGATAGACCTAAGATCCACCTCTTCCAGTGTCCAGTCTCTGGCAGTTGGCAGTAACGATGATTAACCATACAGCATTAGGGGTGTAGAAGAGCGATGCTTCCCTAGCATGGTCTGTGTGTCCAGCAGCCGGAGTTTTACAACTCCCTTCTGTTGTGTCCCATACTATAGAAGTGATGATGTCTTGAATCACACTTTTCTCTGTGGTTTTTTCAGTCCTACTACAGTGTTTTTGAGATGATCAGAACTGTGCTTACTACTGAAGTTGTAGAAATAACTGTGGCTTTATACAGCAGCATAATAAAGTTTCCCATTTTATATTGTATAGCTTTCACAATAATAATTTGAAGACTCAGTATTGAAACGGATGTACAGATAATTCAGAAATTGTGTTAGGAAGCAGTTAGATTTCTCCTTATTTTTCCCATGATTTTCATACATACATTATATAACTTCACTATCATAAATAAAAATACATACATATATCATAAATAAGAAAAATTAGAATTCAGATTATTTGCAGTATTTAAGTACCTAATTAAATTGGAAGATGGTTCTTGTAATTTGCAAACCAGTTGAGGCAGCTAAGTGCTAGCTTCTACTGGAATTTCATAGTTCATGCACTAAGTACGTACATAGCTTTAAAAATCCTGCAGGGATCAGCCTGCATTTTTAGGTTTTTAAAATTAGACACTTCATATGAATAAATAGGGAAAAGACAAATTTAACAAATCAGACACATATAATGACAGCCTCACTCCCACAGTTCACTGAGAACATGAGGTAGATCCTCAGACTGGTGCTTGGCCACTGATGTATTTATACACTTCAAGGCAATATCATGCAAAATGCTGCCTGGAAGCAGGGTTTGTGTCCCCCGCTCTGCTGTGCTGACACAGCTGTGCTGCTCCAAATGGTGGAGCAGCCCTCCTCAGCATCTGCTGAGAATCCTCTGCAATGCTCTCCCATGCTTGATCTGCCTTATTAGGCAAGTAGCGTTCAAATCTTTATGCAGTGCCACAGCCTGGGTGTATTATGATCAGACAGAGACTACTTCATAGAAAGATTTTCTCTGTTCACAGTGATCCACGATAACAGCTGCAGATTTCTAAACTTAGCAAATCACCTATATTTACTGGAGCTTAAGAAAAGTGAGTCATCCAGATTTATTAAAAAATCATTTAATACTGAAACTTTTTAAGTGCTTTTGGCAAAGACTGTTCAGAAATTGTTTACATTGTTGCCATGATTATAATATTCTGCTCCTAATTGTGAAAACTGTCACAATCTACAAGTGGGTATGATGTATTAAAACTTAGATCAGGAAAAGACCAATTCTTAGACATATAGAACTGAGGACTGTAAGTCAAGGGTGAGAAATCATATTGGATCTCTAGTTTAGAGCCGGTCATGGCACAAAGAACAGCAGGATCATAAAGAAAATATTTGTAGCGCTCTGATTTGTACCAGTTCTCCATTGCAGTGATTCATCGTTGCAGTTCTCTGTTCACTATGGCAGTTCTCTAACTATAGTATAGAACAAAAAAATTTAGAAATGGTGTACATAGGCCAAGGGACATAAAGAAGTTCAGGCATTTTTGTCCTACTGAAATCATAAGAACTTTAGAAATGCCCTATGGGGTCAGGTCCATGGTCCACCTGGTTCAACAGCCTGTCTCCAACTGTGCCCATGGGAAACACTATTTAGAAAGAGCACACAAGCCTGGATGTTACCTGCAGTTTGGTTGCCTCATACTGCCCCAGCATCCCTAGTCACTGAATTAAGAAAGTTGAAGGGCAGACTGCTTGTCTTAAAGACTTATGAGGGAAAAAAAACCCATTTACTTTTACAAGAACTGCTAAACACAGGCTAAGCTAAACTTGAAATGGCTTGGACCCTTCCAACCATCGTTATAAAAACAAAACCTAGACTCTGTCAGAAGGAAATGTAAACAGTCAAAGGCTTTCAAAGTATATTTATGATCTTTTATATAGATATGTCATTCACTGTTCTTTTACAGCATGCTCCTTTTTTCTAGGAAGCATACAAATGAGATCAGATTTTAACTGCTAATTAATAGTGTTCCACAGCCTTCTGACAACAGAGGAAATTCTTCAGTGGCAGCTTTGCTCTCCCTTACACCTACTTTCTTTTAAATTACTTTTATCGTGCTTTCAGCAAAGATATAGCTCTTAACAGGGACCGTGGTATCAAAGATGGAAAGATCCAAAGATGGACTTGCATACAGTAGAAGAGGCGAAAAATCGTTCAGTTATATTTTCCTTCCAAACCTCTGTCTATTTGGGCTGAAAAGAAGAATATTTTTTCTTGATGACATATCCCTGTATTTCACATAGATGTGCCCAATGTGGTTTGTGTACTGCATCATCTGTTTAAATGTAGTAAAAAATGAGCCATCCACTTAAGTCTTCATTAATCTACAAACTAACATAATCATTAAAGAATAACATATTAATAAAGAAAGATCACAAAATGAGTCTTCTAGGAAATAATTCAGAAAAGATTCCTCATAAACTCATAGATGAGGGTATTTTTGGACACCTAAATCCCTTTAGTATACACTGCGTTGCTTTTATACAGTAACTTCAAAATCCATGTGTTGTTCAGGACTGATTCAAAGTATAGTACCATCCTGTCGCTTCTTATTGACTGGGTATTGCATTATCTCATGTATTATCTGCAACTCCTATTTATATTTAGGCCATTCTCACACTGTGAAGAGATGTTAGAATGAGTGTAAACGTAGTTTATAGTCTTTTGAATATCCATGTTTGTTCCTAAAATGGTATAAAGTGAAAAAATGAAGATCACAGGCATGGATATTTTTAAGTAACTTTGTATGTGTTTAAAGTTGTGGGCTTCTCTGAGAGCTTGTACAGAGTATCTCAGATTCCAGGAAATACTACATTTTCCCAAGTGAATGGCAATAATTGATGTACCTATTTTCCACCTCTCACTTCAGAGGTTTTCTTCACTCTTTCTGTTACACAATGGTTATGGACGTGATAACCTGTTATTACAAGAAAAAGTGGAGATTTCCAGGAGATAAAAATCTCAATTAATGCAAGGATGCTTTGAGTGCATGTCCCTGGGAAGCCCACCTAAAAATTCTTCTGAAGGAGAATGTGAAGCCAAGACAAATGTTAAAAAGATTGTATTTTGGTGTTTTCCAGAATCTTCAGATGTTTTCCAGAATCTTTTGGTGTTTTCTGAATCTTCACAACTCTAACATGAATGACTTCAAATTCCTTTCTACTTACTTTTCTCATTACTTTTCAATAGCATGAATTAAGTTCACACTAGTATAAACAAAATTTAGACTTCTGTTGATAAAGTTGTTATACACAAAGAGAAGGTTTAAATATGTTACTGTCTTTAAACAGTCCTGCTGATTGTAGAGCAGAAAAGCTATCAGAGGCTTACTAAGGACACTGTTTTGAAGAATAGAACTGAAAAAGGTCCAGAAACAAACTAGACGAAGCCTCTCAGTGTCATGTCAGGCTGACCAGAGCATCTCAGCAGAATTGAGAATATCTTGGAAAATGACACTAGAAATGCACTTGAAGTACTGAGGGAGATACACAAACAAATGAAAGCGTGGTTTTCATACAAAAGCAGTTATAGTAACACAAAATGTTTTTGTTCAAAATATTTTTATTCCACAGGCATGATTGTAATAGCAATATTAATTGTGTCTGCTGATTTGTTATCCATTTCATCCAATGCAAATCCAACACTGGCAGGACTACCTAGGCACCAGTGAAGGTAAAAGTGGGATTTTCAAAAGTGTCTGTGAAAATTAGGGTCTTGCCTTACTGAAGTTACGTACAACACATTGCTGAGTACCTTAGGACTTGACATGGGACATAAAGATATGCATATTTACACAGCTAATTTATGTCAGTGAAAAGTAGCTGCTTTTGATATCTGAGCTAGTTCATCTGTTGCTAATGGTGGATGTCTCTGTATTGTGCTCCACAACAGAGAAATACCCCTGGACATTTTCCAATACCCCATCCATAATCAGTGGTGTCAGCGAAGATTTTCTTTTGTTGGCAGAATCTTGAATTCTGATGATAGTGCATCAAAACAGTAATTTCGTTACACTGGTGTTCAATAAACAAGAAACACTGCAATATCATTTTATAGTCACTTTTCAGAGCATAGCAGTTCACCTACTCTAGTTACACTGCTACTGTATATTACGAAATACATGCGATGTTCACTTACCTGCAATAGAGGACTATGGATATCTTAAACTTTGTATTTTTATGACTTTTAAAGCATCCCTGCTGGAAATCGCATGTAATCCAGTATAAAATCTTTTCTTTCCTTTAAATACCCTTGATGACTATTTCAGGAATATTTATTGCAGCAGCATCTGTCCTTGCACAGTATCCCAGTAGGCAATGTACTCCCCAAACATGTCAAAAAGGGTCTCTGCCTCTAAGAAGAGGGTACATATTCAGTTCATCTTTCTTCCTGCTGAGATAACATCCTTACTCCACTGTTTCCTGACTGATTTTACTTATCTCTAGCTATGTGAATACTGCATTTTTTTGTATGTTTTGCAAAACCCGTTAGTGCCCCTTCCTGAATTAATCAACAGAAAACCTAAATATTTCACCTCTGTGAAATAGTCTCTGGTATTATCATAAATATCACATGGGCAACAGTAGGTTGGCATGTTATATTTGATGTTTCTCCTCCCTACGCCAGATAATATATGTGCATAATTGCTGAAGTGCTGTCTGGTTGCAACTTAAGATGTGCTGCTCATCGATAATGAAAGCACTGATTTGGTTCCCCACATGAAATAGAAGTGTATTTAATGTGAGGCTTTATGTTTTTGTAGGACCCTGACACAAAAAAAGAGCAATGCCTTGTCAAAACCTTTTAAGAAATATGCATTTAATAATAGATTTTGTAAATTGAATTAAAATATGGCTGAAAGATAAGTGATGGTGTGGGGCTTGGAAAATTTAGTTTTTACTGTGAGCATGGAGTGGCAGGGTGAAGCCTTCAGCCCATTTTATCACACACTGCTAGGGCTTCTCTGGTACAAGGGAAATGGCAGGCAAGAGCAGGTTCAAAGGTGGCTGGAGCTCAGACCAGCTTCTGCTGCAGTAAATGGCAAAACTCCCTTTGACACAAGTGTGTATGGGTTTGCCTCTGTCCCCATAAAACAGGGGGTGGCGACAGAGCAATTGGGAAAAATCCCAGCAAGAACTGAAAACTGAGTGAGGATGTGGTAACATTATTTAAATGCATAAAAGACTTGCAGATATGAAAAAAAAATCATTTTCTTCGTGTCCATTGATAGTACAAAAAGTAATGTGATTAAACTGCAGCAAGTGAGATTTACTTTAAAGCAAGAAAAACTCTTTAATGATCAGGGAATGACTGGCAGGGTTCTATTGCCTGGAGCAGTTTTCAAATGCCCATTAACAGGGGGGTTCTAAGAACAGGCTGAACATATACCTGCCAAGAAAAGCTTAAGTATAGTCCATTCTGCCATGGGGCAGGGAGATGAAAGAAAGACCTCTGAGATCCCTCCAGCCCCTGCTGTGGTCCTCTGTATTCTGCATGAAGACTTCTCATCTCCCGTGTTTTATACAAACATTTGCGCATAACTTGTCATTCAGTGGAGCAATGCCTTTAGCAGTTCTTCCCTATGACCTGTATTTGAGACAAGAAAACAGTGAGGTATTATATGTTTGCTTTTTAAAAATCAGCTTTAAAATTTGCTTGTCTACCTGGTAATGTCCATTTTAAACACAGATTATTGTTGTTTCAAATACGCACAAAAGTGGTAAGGGAGGTCACTAGAAGCATATTATTAATTTGCTAATTTGCTGCTTTTATCTTTGGGAAATTAACATTCTGGCAAGGAATTTAATTGGGCTTTTTTGTTAATTCTCACAGTGATGCTTTGGTTTTTTCCTTTTGGGACTGGAGAGAAAAACCAGCATCTGGTGTTTGAGGATGCTGGGGATTTACACCATATTATGTGTAATATCTCTACTGTAAATAAACAAAATGAATAATTAAGTGAATAACGAGGTGTCCTGAATGAAGACTTCTCTGACTGTATCTATGGAGTGTTTGTATTCCTGTTGTTTGTTCTCTGTTGGGCATCTTGCACATCTCATTGCCCATATGGATACTAGCAATATATTTTTCAAGCAGAAGCCAGAAATAACATTAATGAAGGTTGTCAGATACAGCAGAGGGGCTTTTGCTCTGTAGTACTATACTTGTCTGCATGAGAGGGTAAAACAGAGGAATACTAGAACTCATATCATGGCCCTGAGGGCACTGACAGGCCTGACGACCCCTGCCAGCCTCCCCAGAGTCTCCCCCACCCTGCCCAGGGCCCAGGACCCCACGTAGGCCCCCCCAGGGCCTTCAGCCCCTGCCCCAGCGTCGCCCCAGCAGGGCCGGTCTCCAGCTCCCCACAGCCCTGCCCTGCCCAGCCATGGGCCCTGCCAAGCCGGGCATAGCCACGGGCCCACGGCCCAGCCTGGCCTCGGCCTGTCCTCGTCCCCAGGGAGGTGCCTGATGCCCGGGGCTGGGGCTGCCCCGGTGCCCTGCTCCCCGCTGGGGCGGTGGGATGGGCCCGGGCTGCCAGGCCCTGCCCTGCCATCCCAGGGAGCCACAGGAAGCTACCAGCCCATGATACCTCAACAGCTCATGAGGTGGTTTCTTTTAAGTTCAGAAGAATTGCAGAAGAGCTACATTGGAGGTGCTGTATGGTCTGTCCTGATACGAAGCAGAGGCTTGTAAATTCTTGGGGTATTTTTGTTTTCTTCCCTCAGGGAGAACCCCAAGGGTTTGTTCACCTCCTGGCTGGAGACAGCCTCCCATACCAGGTCACCATGTGCAGTGCTGGGCAGTCACACAGTCCTGCTGTGCCACCCAAAACAATGCCAGGGCTCTGGGGCAGAAAAATTCAAGACCCTATCTTCATGTTTTTAGGACTCCTGAGGTAATGCTGCCATTCCCTCATCATCCTTCCAAAACACCAAGACTTGGCAACACATTGGATGTAGATGCCATCCTCCAAGTGTAATGATTTTGCGATGGATGGTGATAGGAAAGGTTCAAATCACTGGTACCTCAATGGCACAAAAGACAACTCTTCTCACAGGCCATAGAATCATTAAGGTTGGAAAAGACCTCTAGGATCATCAAGTTCAACCATCAACCCAACATCACCATGCCTCCTAAACCATGTCCCAAAGTGCCATGTCTACATGTTTCTTGAACACCTCCAGGGATGGTGACTCCACCACCTCTCTGGGCAGCCTGTTCCAATGTTTGACAACCCTTTCCATGAAGAAATTTTTCCTAATATCCAATCTAAACCTCTGCTGGTTCAACTTGAGGCCATCTCCTCTCATTCTATCTCTAGTGACTTGGGAGAAGAGACCAACACCCACCTCACTACAACCTCCTTTCAGCTAGTTGTAGAGAGCGAGCCAGAAAACACCTGGTCAATGAATGCTCCATGCAACAGCTAAGGACAGAAAGAGTGGCAGGAACTGTTGGGTTCAGGCACAGATCTGCCTCAGCTACATCTGAACAATTGCTTGTCTGTTCCTTGCATTTTTTTAAAATAAATTGGAAGTAATCTTATTTGCTGATTTTACTTGCTTTTACAGAAAAAGAAAGGTGACAACACTAGTCACTGTTCAGTACCTCTGTAAACATGTGGCATCAGACGAAGTGAACATATGATTTTTTTTTTGGGGTCTTTGAACACTTTATTAACATGCTTGTGATTATAGCTGCACAGGCTGAGACATGGATTTCTGGCACCGTGGTGAGGCAACAGGAGACACCTCCCTTGTCTGGATTTCACGTGACCTTTCTGAAGACTACAATGGGGCAAGAGCCACAGGAGAACATCCCCATCCTCTCGTCATCCTTCTTTCGGTGGATTACTGGTCACCTGACACCGGGGCAGCATGAAGCCATGGCTGGAACTAATATTATCTCAGTTTCAGCTTTCCATCTTGAATGTACAGTGTATAAGTAGAATGCAAAGCGATTTTTATGTATATGTAATATGCAAATTAAACTTAGCACTTTCTCAGCATTTGCTGTTCAGAACTGTGAAGGAAAGCTAAATGAATTGCCAAGGAGACATAGTGAAAATTAATGATGGGGATGGGACTCAGAAGGGATGTTGACATCTGGCCTCAGTGCTCTGCTGAACACCCTATCATTGGTTGAAATCTGTTTATATCACCTTAGCTGAGCATCCTTGGCTTTTCCCTGACAACTCCACTGGCTGCTAGCTATGCTTTTGCGCCTTTATTTCCAGCCTGGTGCCAGACATGGTCTTCTCCTCCTCCTTGGGGAGAAGGCTGAGCTGAATTGGCAGATGACTGCTACAGCTGTCCCAACTTCTTGCTCTGTCCCTGGGAGCCTGTGCCCACTGTCAGTAGTCAAGGTACATGGTCACAGGTATGCGGTCCCTCGGCTTCCAATCAGCTACTTAGGGGGGATAAACTTTAACACTTGTGCAAGAATACATCCAAAGTTGTAACAAATAATGCTGCTGTCAGTGATGGAAAACTGTTAAATCTCACTCTGAAGCACAACTGTACAAAAACAAGACAAAAAGCACCGGTGCTCTGCCACCACATCACTAAAATTTGATGAAATGACAGTTCTTGGGGAAGGATTCTTATGTCTGCCTTAAAACACAATCTTATATAACAACTTGTATTCCCAGTAACATGGCATGAAAACCTTAGACATTGCAACTACATGAGGTATGGTTTGTCCGATGTTAAACCACCAGCAAGGACAAACTATTTTTAGATCTGTCATATATTATTGCACCTGAGCTTTATTTGTCTTCTGATTAAAAGAGGTTTTCCTTCAGAGAAGTTCGCTTGAATTTTATACTCATTTACTAAGTCTTATGTTCCAATTCAATTTATTTTAAAGCAGATTCTTTGGGGAAAATTATAAAGCTAATTTGAATTGATTCTTTGGAGATTCAAGCTTAAATGAAGTGCACAAAATTGGCAGTCAAAGTGAAAAAATAGAACTGAATTTTATACTTGTATTACTCAATGGACACAGGCACCTTGCTCTTTGCTGCTGCTGAGGGTTTCGATGTGGTATATTTCAGACAATTTAAACACACCTAAGCATTAAAATTCCTTGAAGTTTTAGTTACTAAGGAACCACAGACTTTTTCTTGCTCAAATATATTTTATCAGATTATAAATTTATGGCTGGCGAGTTCACAAAGTTAGTAATTCTCTCCAGTTTTTCAAAACTAATCCTATAAACTCTTAGTGGTATTAATTTTGGTTAAGTAAAATCAAGTTCTACATTTGTAGCACATCTGGAAGATGGTACTTTGCTATCTGGTTGTGGACTTGTCAGAGTAACGTTCCTCCCAGGGAACCTCCCCTTTCTCCATTTTCAAGTCCACCAGCTAACATTTGGCTAAAAATACTGAGCTGGTTTTGGTGTCAAGCAGTTTAGAGTCCCAATGTAAAATATTTGGTGAAAGGTCTGAGGTTTGGGTAGCAAATGTGTGGGTTTTTTTCTGAAACAAATGTAATTTTATAGATTTTAGGATCTCATATTACAGGTTGTCTAAAATCATTAACATTTTCAGACAGTTTAGGCCACCATGGTAATTCATTATCAAATGAGTAAACTTTTGGTCTTAAAGGTTTTCTGTCAACAGGTTAATTCTGAGGGTTTTTTCCCATAAAGTCGGTAGACATAACTAGAAAAATGAGACCTTCTGCTTAAGAGAATTTATGTTTTTCTGTTACTGTTTGATGCATGTATAGCTTGGAAAATTCACAGAAATAGTGTCAAGGAGCTGGCTGTTCAATTTTTTGTCACATAAATTACTGGGTAGACGTTTGTTACTCCATCCCAGCACTGTGCTTCCAACCTAATCAGAAGCAGAAGTGAGGATATGAAGAGACGTGTTGGAGAAAACACCAGTCTACTCCATTATTTGTTCTGTACACATGGTCCTATATTAGAAATTACTGTTATTTTGTATGAGTAAATACATTCAGAAATATTTAAATTAAAAAAGAAATATTGCTTTGTTCTAGTATTCTTTATGTGAAGACAATTTTACTGAAAGAAGCCTTCATTCCCAGGATTATTTTCTGTTGTGCTCAGCTTTCCAAAAAGTATTAGTCAGGAGCAGACATGCTTATTTGCTTTGGCTCCCATTGCAAGTGTTGGACACCTGAAGTTAGACACCAAATTTGATATTTAAGTGTGGAAATTAAAATTCCCCAATCTTTCGTACATGCTAAGTTGCTACAGCCCTCAGTGATCTCAGTGGGAGCTGTGGCTGCTCAACATTTCGAAAATCTCGCTGTTTAAAGTGAGGTGCTTAGTAAAGAGACAGATGTCTGACTGCCTTGATAGTGCTCGAATGCTCCCTGGAACAGGATGGAAGTGAGGGGGATGTGATGCTGCTCTCGTCTGCTGTGCTGCCGACCCAATGGAAGCCCATGGACTTGAGTTTGGCACCTGCTATTCCTACACTTTCTTCTACCCCCTTTTTGCTTAAGACATTGAGCAGTGTTTGCCGGGGGACACTGCCAGCTACAAGTGTATTTAGCTGTTGGGCTCTGAGAAGCGGCATGTGGTGCATTATCTCATTCATAGGGCAGAATTTTGATAGACTGAGCTGATCTCTGGATCCCTGGAAATCCTTTACCATCTGTCATGATTACAATAAGAATAGTGCTTGCTGTGTAATAGAGACATATCCTTGGTTTGTATCAATGGCTGAGAACCTGAAATTTCCCTCTGTTAAAAATTGAATAGTTTTTGAATGCTGCATCCATTAAGAATGCAAGAATATGAAGGATAAAGAAAAAAATAAGAGAAGTAAATTTTATCCAGTTGTCTCTGCTTTGCATTTCTGTTCTTCCTCCACCATAAGCCTGAGTCACTCCTCTCCATGCAGAGCAGCACTTTGGGAAATAGCGCTTACCCGTGATGCAACCCTGAGCCAGCACATTCCTCCCTTTCTTCAAAGTGAGCATGTGAAAAGATACCCACATTTATAGTTGGCATCTGTCCAGTACTTAGAGCTTTGTCTTATTCATATGCTGTAGTATTACACTAAACCAGGATAACCTTTTTCAATAGATAAACTCAGTTTTCTGGCCCAAAATGGAGCACAAGGTTTGGAAACCAGGCTCCTTCCTGCCCCCATCTCCCTACAGGGTACAGCTTTCCCTCAAGTTTGGCTTTCTCATTCCATCATTTTCAGTGGCTTTTTAGGCTGAGCAAGCCCACAAAGCTCCCCTGTCTTCCTGGGGAAGCCTGCTGTCCTCTGGGTTCCCACAGCTCTGGGTCTGCTCGCTGCTGCCAGCCCCCCGATGTCCCCAGGGCCCTCCCTGTGGCCCCACCTGGTGCCCCCAAGCTGAAGATGCTCCCCAGCAAACTTTTTTACCAACACATATAAAGATCTGCAATGATCTGTTAAGAATCCTTTTTGCTTTGTTGAATTCAGGGTAAATTACGTGTTTCCTCTTTTTACCCAGTGATCTCACAGATGAATTTTGTTTATTCTTGGAGAAGGAAGACGGCTGGCAGTTTTGGTTTTTACTCGGTTGTAAATAACAATGGAAACTGTTATTTACATGATACTTACTTATTTGCTGAAGATTATTAAAAGCCTTTTAAGAACCCCAGCAAGTTTTGGGGAATTATTAAATCATATGGTGGAAGGATGGATCTATACCTCATTCTAAGGGGAAAATTGATTCCAGTTAAAGTCTATTGAAAGTACACAAATAGAAGGAAAGACACTTCCTATTTTTTAGAAATAAGCTGCATGAGAACAGGAACTCATTGCAAACAACTTAAATAATTTAAGCTTTTTTCTAACTAGGCTTTTATAATTTCAGTGAATTGTCCCTTTTGCATAACTGTGTCTGAGCCTCCTTTCCGATATGAGTGCTGTCCCTCAAACAGGGGGTCTTTTGTCTCACTTGTCTTGGGATGAAAACTCATCATTTTCTCAGGTTTAGATCAGAGTTTAGGAATAACAGTGTCTATCTTCTAATCATTGTTTTAAATAGACCCAATTGTATTCGGGTATTTATTTGTTCTTGTCACCAGAAATAGTAACATAGTAAACCCAGGTCTGTTTATTAGAGGGAACTAAGCCTTAGACAATATAAGCTCAAACAAAAGAGCTCACATATCTATTTAACCTCGTCCAGTCCTATGCTTTGCTACAAATTAAAATAGATAAGTTTTCCGTGTGAGTTAAGGAACAGCAGATGCAATTCACATTCTTTTAGCTAGCACAATCATTTCTTTAGAAAACTTTTTGGAAATGTTATTTTAAAAGGTTCTGACTTATTTGTTCTCATCTCTTTCAGGGGCAATGTGAAAGAAGGAAGGCAGGAAATTCAAGTGCAGGAGGAGAAAAAGGAAGAAATTCTGGAGAAACAAATGGAAATGGAAAAGATCTAGCAAACCTCTTCATAGGAAGCTGAGCAAGTACACATTGTTGATTTCAAAACTACCTATAGAAACAGTAACATAAATGAAAATATTTGCCATCATTACAAGCTGCCCATAGGCAGTCTTGCTGTAACTATTTTACTCCATGTATAATACCAGGGTATCACACCATGGATATAAGTTCTTTAGAGATGCCAATAGGTATATAGGCTTTTGATACTCTCACACAGTATTCAAGGTGAGAAATAGTACAATAGAAAGGGAATTGCCTTTATCTGAGAGCTGGGAGCACCTCTCCATAGCAGAGCTGAGGGCAAAGCAGAACATGCGTTGCACAGCGTTGTGTATCCTCACTGCCCATGCCGTCCACAAGCAAAGCAGAGAGCCTGGCTGGCATGCTGCTGGCACCCAGCCTTTGCGAGTATATCAACAACTCATATTCTGTGCAGACAGTGCACTTTTGCTCTCTGATGCTTTCCAGGTATAATTACAATGGGACATCAATATCCAGTACCAGCTACAGCTATCTTCGCTCTTTTTTAATTATCTGGTGACCTTGGTGACTCTATTTAATTTATTATTTTGCGTAGCTATTTATCAGAAAAGTAAAATCTGAAGAAACAGAAAATGTAGAAAATATACAACCTTACAAAAGCCACATTTGTGAAATGACTACAGATAATTACCTATCACAGCATTTATGAAACAAGACTTAAAAGCAAGAAAATTAATACTTAAAGACTGTGCAAGCCTCACGGTGAATCTTGTAGATGAATATATATAACAAACATAAAAGCAGTGTCATGTCAAGTAACAAATTCCCTTTTCCTCGTCACATAGCAAGACCTCTGACTTGAGCTGCCCCCCAAAATAGTCTGACTTGTTTGTTCTTTGCTTGTTGTCTACATTAAATCCAGCACATCTTCCCCCTCCACATAGTTTTGACTTTTAGAATTAGTTTGATATTTTATTATTAATGATAGTAAGCAAAAACCATTATCAACAGACTTTAACTTAACAGTTACTTACATTATCCTACCTGACAATGAAGATGTACATTTTTAAATACCTGTGTGTAAGTACATTCCAAGATGCAGAACATTTTTAGTTCCAGAAGTCTGTTCCCTTCTTAAGGCTAGTACAAGTAGCTGAACAAACTGATCTCCAAAGAAGCCTGAGTCACTTCAATGGTTTTACAGTAGAGATGAGTTACAGCTTCTTCTAATCTGATACATCCTCTGAAAGGCTAAGGAGATGAAAGACATGATTCACTGGACTAAGGTAAGTGCTCCAAGGCATGTGAAACTCAAAAAAATCATACATTTCCATGACAAAATGCTAAGTGCTTTATATTTTCTTTTTTAGTATTAATAGCACAGATATTAGATTGATTTTATTAGATATAGTTGTCAGATATAAAAGCAGAAAAATAAAGAAATATCAGCATGTTTAATATGCTTCGTTCACAGAACTAGGTATAAGCTACACTTAGGTATGTTTGAAAACTTGGCCTGCCTCCTGTAATTATAACATATGGAGGATCCAGGGTGCCATCACTAACATAGGTGCTATCCCCCTTAAATTGCCTGGTCACTGCACCATGTAATAGAGGGCAGAAATGGACCAATATCTGTCTGCTTGTATATGTCAGCAAGGAATTATCTATAACTATTCTTTGTCTGTTTATCATTTGGTAGAAGATTTTGCATTACTTTCTTCAGCTCTCATATGTGCCCACTCCACACTCATGTTTGCACTGTGTTTCTTTGGCATGTGTTGAAAACAGTCATTAGCACACGCTGAGGACTATCAAATGGGATGTTTGCAGCTGTCATTTTGCAGGATTATCTTTTGCTGTTCCCTCCCGTTCGGGATAATTATGTCTGTTGTCACTGGGCAGTTGGAGTATCCTGTAACGGGGCCAAATGCAAGACTCTACGCATCAGACAGTACTTAGGGGTAGGAAATCCAAGGGAAATTAATGCAGAAAACATGAAAAGAGCAAATAAGCACAGAGAACGTATAACAGAGTTCTGTTTGTAGAAGAGTGGCGTTTGATAACTCCAGCATAATTTGGCTTTTTGATGAAGCTAATGATTCATTCAATGCAATTTCATTTTTAAATTATCTACCAATTCAAAATCATCTTCTGACTACATCATCTGGCCTGACAAATCTGGCAAATATGGCTACAAGCAACTCCATGTGGCTATGGCACTGCAGCCTACAGCTGGGGAAACCTGAGGCATTTCCACAAATTCCCACTGAAGTGGCCAGGAAGGTTCCTTGATTGATGGAAGTGAAGTGTCTCTGATCAGACTATGCTCCTCACAGCATAGGGATGTGCTGGGAGGAATCCCCTGTATCCGAAGGCTTGTCAAAAATACAACACACAGCACATGCAGCATTTCACAGCTGAGAGCCAGGGGGATGCTGGATACCCTTCACCCAGCCCCCTTTGTTCACCATTGTTTTGTCTCAAACATTTAAGGCGCAGAGAAGGGAGTAAGTGAATCACTGTATGTACGCTGGGAGAAGTGTAGGGTATTACACAGAAGGAATAAAAATGCTCACAGGCACTTGATGCCTTGCTGCACTCAGAACTTCTCACAAGTTGCTGCTCCTAAAGTCCAGCCATATGTGTTAGGAAGGCTAGTGTGAAGTTTTAAAGCACAAGTAGATAGTTAGAGAGACACATTAATATTCCATGGAGAATTGTTAGACTCAAATAAATATGCAAGGGGCTTTTATTCAGATCCAAATTTGCCTTTACTCAGGCAAAGAATTCTATAGATGAGGGGTTCAATATCTGATGCTCAGTGTAGGTATCTATGTGAATTGATGTTTCTCAGTTAGATAGCAGGCATTTATTCAAAATAAGTCTTCGATCTAATATAGCTTAAATGAAGTCAGTGGCACACAGGATGTGCTGCAGGTAGGAGAGCAAAAAGACAAGTATGGCTCTGCGTAACACATGCATTTTTTGTATTGTACTCTCCAGATTTTGTCTGCAAGAGGAGTTTGGTGCAGTCAGTCATAGCTCTTACAGGAAAACAGAAATTCATTGACACTAATAATCCCCCTTAATACAGAGCTTTGTACCACTCCTCCCTCGTCTGCCCCCATCGCCTGCCAGAATGAAAGCAAGTATCAGTGCCTGTTCCTGTGAGGAGTTGTTTTGGCTGGAGCCTGGCAAGCACAGATGGCTGACAAGCTGCAGCCCCCGGTCTTCCTTGGCTGAACAACCACACTGGGTCATCTATCAGATCCTCAGCAACCAGCGAGAACACTGGTTTGCTCTGACCCACAGCTCCCCCAGTTTCCTTGGGCTGACAACAACAGGCACATTGCGGTCCCTCTGAAACAAATTCTCTGCTGCCTATTTCAGGCTTGTGGCAAGCCTCATGACCACCTTCTCCTCTTCCCACACACAGAGCCATGAAAAATCCTCTCCACCTTGCACCCACCACTCAGCTTCCAGGTGCTGGGCTCTATACAAAACATGGGTCATTAGGCTAATGTCCTGGGACTCCAGCTGATGATAGTGCCCCCTCCTAAGAAGCCTTTGGTCAAAACTGGCAAGGCAGGCCCATGGTATGGTCAGTTTGGGTGCCCAGGCACTGCAAATGCTGCCAGCCCACCAGCATCTCCCCCTTAACACATGTGGTTAGGTGAAGGCAGCTGGAAAGGAAAGGCCATGGGAGAAGGAGCAGCAAAAGGAAAGGCAGGGCTGCTGTAGAATTAGGGGGGATGGCAGGAATGTGGGCACTGTGGTGAGGCTTTGAATATGGGAAGCTGGTGACAGGGAGGGGACTGGCTGAAGAGAAGGGCAGCAAGGATGGGAGGAAGAAAGTCCTTTCAGAGCAGTGGACATCTGAGTGCAGGGAAGACCTCTGCCACAGTGACTGCAGCCGCTCCTGGTGCCATCTGCTGCTGCCCCAGCTGCCACACAAGCCTGCTGGGGTCCCAGGGCTAAGCCTTGGGCTAGGCTCCAGCTGGGCCCCTTTTGTGCCCTTCCTCCTGGTGCTATGTCCCTGGCCCTTCCTGCAGACAGTCCCTGAACCCTGCTGGGCCAAGTTCTTTTCCTCTAATTCATTCCTGAAATCCCACTTGTTATGTGAACTGAGCCTGGTTTCCCCACTAGTCCCCATGAAACAAGCAACACTGCATCCATCTCTTTCTTCCTTGCAATCTCTGGTACCCTCTAGACTGAGAACTTGTCTTCTGCTTATCTGGCTCCCCTCAGTGTACTTCGACACTGGGGTGTTAGATGAGTTTCTGGGAAGACTGGCTTCCCAGTCCCAGTGCCCTGGAGAAAGCTGGTCTGAGGGTAGACATTTCAGTATGCAGTGTGGCTCCTCTAAAACTCATGACAACCCTGTGTACTCCAAGCAATCGCATCCAGAAAGTGGCTGACACTGCAGTTGCTTAGGCTCTTTCACTGCATTTCTTTCTTTCCCTATAGGGTTTTTCCTCACCCCTCTCTGTTTTGTACTTCTCTCCCCACCATATCCAGCCCTGCAGTCTCCTTGCCCATGCTAGAAGATGGAGGAATCCATGATAAGAGTACAAGTGTCTTGTGACTATGACACAGTGGTAGATGGCTCTGACAACACAATTATGTTGAAGACAGTGGAATTGAGCCTTTTTTATCCCACAGCTGAGAATCTGACTCCTATTTTCAAAATATTAATTCTTTTCAGGTTTACAGAAGCCAGCCAATATCTACTTCTTGCTGTTGCTTTCTCTTGTCAAAGCACTTTACATTCCTGCGCTTACAAAAATCTTTTTATTTGGAACAGTGAAAGAGTTGTTTAAGAAAGATGTTCTTGTGTATGATGCTCAATCAATCTAATTTTTCAAGCCTCTTCAAAGTTTGCCAAGCTCTACAGCTTAAAAATCCACACTTCAGCTTCTCACAGCAAGTGTGAGATGCTGCCTAAATTTCTGGGCAGTTGGAGCATTTGCTGTCCTCAGGCAACATCAATTTGTCCATTACCACAATGAGCCCAAATTGCTCTCCATAGTTTGATTCAATTCCAGGGGCAAATTATAAGATTTAGGCACAACTGAGAAAATATAGATGGGAATTTCAAAAGTTCCTCAGGCACATACAAGCTCAGCCCCCCCTTAAAACTCACTAGCACTTGTGCTCCAGGTCAGTCAGTAACAATGTTGATCATATAACACTTTATTATGCCTCTGCTAAGGTACGTTAGGAGAGCCCAGCAGGCATGCTTCTTATTTCTGAATTGACTGCAAGGTAGTGAATACATGTGATTACCCTCCTGAAAAGCCATGCGAGTAATTTCACCTGCAGACATGCAGATGAATATTTACTTGGTGCAGGCAAACTACTTACATCTGCTACATTATTTCTCTTGGTTATTTTCCTCACATTATCAGGAAGGCCTTTACATTTCTTGGCCAAAGCACCTCAAACAATAATTCTGTGGATAAACTGAATATGGGCAATGAACTCATCTGAGTGATTTGTGACCATGCCCCCAGTCAGACTAATGAGAGTGCACATTCCTGCTGTGTGGCCATTGCCTATGCAGGTATATATTCTTCAGAGGTACTAAAATGTGAGTTTTGCATTGAAAAAAACCCCAACATTTTGGCATAAAACACATTAAAGGAAGCAATTCCTTAAAGTTTATGCAAGGGAAAAAAAAAGTACTAAACCAAAAAGAAGAGTATATATTTAAAAAAGACAAAAAATGGTTTGCTACTGTGGAGCAGAGGGCTGGAGTACTGAATTTTAACCTAATGAATTCTAAAATAGAGGCTTGTCTGTATTTCTGTGGACAACAGAAATACAACGATATATTTTAGGGTGTCTGTTCTCTTTTTCTTGTGACACTACAGCTTAGAAAATTGAGATCAGTAAAATTACCTTTTACTTAGCCAATTTGTTTACTTTTTACATTTCTGCATTTAGTAACATTGCACTTCTGTTTGTATCTGTTTCCTGTCAATATCACTTCTAGGCTTTGATGTTTCAGTACAATATTTCCGTGTTCAAGAGCAAATACTGTCAGGACATACTTATTTGTGTTTAAACACATTTCAGTGCAAAGAATTAAAAAAGAAAGCTCTTGAAAACATGCCTGTTGGTTTCTGATTATGTGAAACATCTTTTACGTCCATTGTATACCAGATTTGTCCCTTTAACATTGCTTTACAAGAACGGGAAAGTATATTTTTCAAAACACATTAAAGAATAGCGAAACAGCTTATATATTCTCTTGTTATTCAAATGACGTCTCAAGCATAAAACAAAAGGTGAAGAGTGAGCAGGTATCTTGAAAAGTACAGAAACACAGAATCTGCCTTTTTATTTAAAATGATCCCATGTGTCGACCTGCAGTGGGAGTCCCAGGTACCTTCCACTTAAAAAAATCAGACCAGACAGGTTTAACCTAAATACCCAGAAGTGGATTTGGTACTTATACACCTTTCAAAGCTCAGCAGTAAAGTTCAGTCAGTGCCCCAGAAGGTGCCGTGGGGGAGTAGCACTAATTAAGGCCTTTTGCTTTCCCTTGTTCTTGTGCCTGTCTTTGCCTTGGGGGTAAGGCTGAGATTTGGTGCACTGAGTGCATTTCATCCCTTGGCCAGCAGCACCTTGGGTCATGTGCCAGCATCTGCAGTTCCCTGCTCTGTGTGGGGACAGGAAGTGAAGCCGGAGGTAACCATGTAGGGACTGAGCTTCAGGACATGCCACACAGCCTAGGAGGCCCACAAGAGCTCCCCAACACCCCAGCACCCTGGGAAAGGTCCTTCTCCTTGCCCCAGGAAGGCTTGCCATGAGCTCCTCTTTCTAATCCCGCCTGTGTACCTGCGCTGTAGGGAAGAGTGCAGGGAAGAGCTACCCCAAGGCACAGCATGACAGTGATGGCAGTGATGCTGTGCATGTGAAGTGTGACCTGGATGCCCTGCAGAAGCTCTGCCCATGCTTTTAGGGCTGAACAGGCTGAAAATGTGGAGCCTTGCTTTGTGGTACCCATGCATTGGCCCCTCAATGGGCGATGCTAAAGCAAACATACTCCTGTCTCTTCATTAATTCCTTGTAAAGCAGCTTCCTTCTTTATTTAGTTCCCTGGGCAAACTGTGATTTTTTTTCTGCTCTGATACGGTCAAAAAAATTACATATAGGTAAACACAAGCCTGAACCTCCCGCTGTGACAGGATCACTCGCCTTTGTGTATCCTGCATGCTGCTCTGTGAAATAGGCCCAGAAACACCTCCCATCCCTGGACCCTTTGCTAGTGTTTCTGAAGTGCTTCTCACACACAGGTGAATTTGTAAACTCATAGCAGTTTAATTTCCTTGACAAAATTAGAAGAGTTATTTGTGTGCAATATTCTTCCATGCTACTTCATCAAGTAAAGGACCTAGCCCTGGGTTCACAGGGAAATTCATGTGCATTGGCCTTGACAGACTGGGGGTATGGCCTCAGCACCTGGCCCAAACACCTTGTACAGGTTGTTAAAACTTGACTTTTTCATATGACCAAGACACTCAGGCTTGGAAAATAACTACTGAGCATGCAGAGTAGGTCATTCCATACACTTTGTGTATACAGTGATGTGTACATGCTAACTGCAGTAAAAGAGATCTTCATACACTATTACCAAACCCAGCAGGAATTTATGGACCAAATGTCTTGAAAAGGCTAAGCAGATAAACCATCTCTCTGGCTATCTTTACACTTTCTGACCAGCTTGGAGTTAAGCCTACCCTTTCCCCACAGTCCACTTGCATTTATCATTTCTGCACGTTTGGTTGTTCACTGCAGTATGTTTGCAAGCAGCTAGGCCTGTGCTGGTGTGGGCAAGCTGGCCAGTGCACAGATCCCAGCCCTAAGAGTGATACAGGTGCTATAGCAACACCCAGCTGGCTTGACCCAGCTCATCCACAACTTCCAAATGTGCCTCCAGAGGCAACTAGAAACACCTGCCCTGCTTGTGAGGTGTTGAATGTGTAAGGATTCCTGCTCATATACCACCTCTTTAGTGGGGCCCTCTGAGCTGAGCTCTGGTTAAAGTGACTGTGAGCATCTCTGGTGTGAGAAGCTAGGCAGTCTGGTACTCTGATCCTGTTTGTGGTGCTACCTGCAGCAAGAATAGGTGCAAGGAGGCCAGAAGGTACTACCACACAATGTCTTGGTTGTATCAGTGTATGTGAAGTGGCCTGGGTGTTCCTCAGGCCCTTTGAACTGGGGCAAAACAGTATATTTTTTATTTTTTTGTGTATGCATAGCCCTAGGTTCCTCTGGGCAGACAGTAGCAGGTCATTGATACTTGTATACTGTGGCCAATGTCATTTGCCAAGCTATGGTAACTGAAAGCACTATGTGTTTGGTAATTGTAAACACTGGGTAGAACGTTGTGTCCCAGATTTTAGAGTGCATCTTTTGCAATTGTGGTGGGCTGCTTCTCTCCATGTTGGGTTTTGCCAAGTTGAGGGGAGCTGTGTTGTCTAGGCCAATAGTAGAGTCCTGACACACAAGTATGGCTTGTACTCTGAACCTTATTCAGAAAAGTTACTCTGAGCTGACCTCTCAGTTGGGCTTCTCTGTGCAACAGGGTACCCATTTGTATGGAAAGGGCCATCTGTGTTCTGAGAGGCCAAAGTGGACAGGATGCTTGTCAGAGGCCATGCTGGAGATTCAGGGCATGACACATGCCAGCTGCATGTCCTCAAAGGTCCCTGCATGCAGAGACAAAAGGTATGGGAGATAGAAGCCAGCCTACCAAAATACTGCGTGCACCAGTGCATAGAGTGTGTGGCTGCCATGGGCTTGGGTGCCGTTGTCCAGTGAACCTGAGTCTTAACTTCAGTGATTTTTATAGCCAGGAGAGATGTAACCTGCAGTGTTTCCGGGCAGAGCTATTTGCAGAGTAATTTTGGTAATCTTGGATTCTAATAACACAGTAACTTTAAGGCTAATGTAGCAAATTTAAGCAGCAAAGATCTTTCAGGTGACACTTGCATAGTGATTTCACTTCAAAAATAAAATATGGATTAGAAAGAACATATTAGTTCAAACATTTTGCAGCTATTTGGTTCTTGACATCATAATTCTCTTGAACTAATGAGGGTTGTCTGTAATATTCTGGCAAGCCTTTCCTTCCCTGTTCCTTGTTTCTCAGCTGTATTGTACCTTGTCATGTTTTTAGTCTATGCTAAAAGGCTAATCAAAAGCCAGATAAAATAGACTAAGATGATTTTAGAGGTCTCTGGAGCAGACAGCAATACTATTAATCTCTTAGAATATGGACCCACTTTTGAAGGCATTTATACTGATGGGAAACTGTTTGCTCAGGAAGTTACTCTGCATTTCCATCATTTAAACTCTTCCCCTTATATTCATTTGTGTATCACCAGGTAATGTGACTGTGCTTTATAAATAACAGCGAGTAACAGACAGTGATTGTATCCTCATGCCCTCTTACAAGGACTTTATTTTCTATTAAGTTCTAAGCAGTTCTGGATGGGTAAAAGCTTTATGCTTCAGATTTACTTTTTATTTGTGCCACTTAAATTCTTCATCTATATAAAGTCATTGTCCCTCTCCAGTCCTTCACAGTCCTTTCCTGCCCCTAGCACATTAGGAATTAGCCCAAGAGCAAGTGTGTTATAAGAAAGGAAATAATAGGAAACCAAGAGAAGATGAAAGCAAAAGAAGGAACCAAGTATACACTGAGCAAAACAAGGACAACATACAAGTACAGCAGCGAGGAGGGAAGATCTGTTAAACTTGCGTTCAACTAGGTGGAAGGAGAATGGGGCCAAGACATGTAGTGTGTCTGCAATTAGCATACACTGCTTTGAGACAGTGATTTCCAGTCTGCGATTTCCCATTTTGTTTCATTTTTAATTCAAATTGTGTACTAAAAATAGGGAGCATTTTGGAGCTGAAAATATGTGAATGGCATAGGGATAAAAACCAGAAACTGCAAGAGGAATGCTGCTGTAGCTGAAACAGCCCTGCTGGGATTTCTAGCTTTGTTTCTCAGTCAGTTATGGTTATAAAATGCAGATTTGCCTTATCTGGGTCATTTTGGCTGAGAGAGCACATGGTAGTCCCTTTGTGAAATAAACAATAAGCCAGAGTGAGTTGTCATCTGTCTAACTCCGTTTCTGTAGCTACTGCTATTCCGTTTTTTGTGATGAGGTTTGTATAGCTGGTTATTATTAACAGGAAGCTTCTAGTTTTTTTTAAGTTTTATAAAAAATGCTGAAGCCTCCAGTTTTCAATTAGTATCACTGCAGCTTGGCTTGTGTGTCCAGAACTATAAGGTCAAAAGACTTTTATCCAGATAAAATAATGAAACTTTATGTTTACACATTAGCCTCCTCTCCAGAGAAGACTGGAGATTTTTTTGCCTGAAGTCCCAATTCAGCAACTCTTCTGAAGGCAACCGATAAAAAAGCAGAGATATCTCTTCTCTAGGCTAAGCAAGGAAATCAGCTGAAAAATCAGAAAGCAGCCTCACCTAATTCTTAAACAGGTGTGCTTCACAAGCCTTAGTTCTCCAGCATGACTACATGCATGTGGTATAGGAAACACACTTTCCAGCAGCCATTTGAGGTGATGCTGCCACCTCTGGCTTTGGGCGTGCAATATGTTGAGCCTAGCATCTTCAGCTTTCCATAAAACAGCAGATTTGGGGTGATAAAGACACAAACCAGGAAACTTTCATAACTTCAGGCTTTGTTTTAGGTCCAAGTTACACATTTTGTGAATTATAATAGCTGTTACATCATCTCATACCTTTACCTAAATTTCTGTGGACTTCTGTTGTCACATATTAAATCTCATACCCAGGGAGGTTGAGAAAGAATTAATTACCCTGAATTTTGCAAAGCCCCATCCTTCTGTCCAGAGGATGGGAGCTATAGAGGTCTTTTAAAATTCTCCAAACATGTCCAACTCGAAGGACTGTTATACCCTAATGAACTAGCTTCTCCCTTAGAAAATCCTGGCTCATGCAACTAGATCAGAAAGTATTTTAGAAAAAATGTTCCATGTGTTTCATTTTTCTGCCACTTTTAAATCTAATAATCAATTTTGGTTCAGAGTAACCAAGGAAAATTAAAGGAATTAAAGTGCTTAAGTCAAGGCTGGACTGTACTTTTCTGATTTACAATGATGTTAATAGAAACTGGGTACCAAGAGATACTGCTGAATATACCACCTGATGCCTGCTTCCAGATCCTGCTTAGTGTCGTGGTTCAGCCTCAGCTGGCAACTGAACACCACGCAGCCGCTTGCTCACTCCCCCCCACCCCTGTGGGATGGGGAAGAGACTTGGAAGAGCAAAAGAACTTGTGGGTTGAGATAAGCACAGTTTGATGATTACAGTAAAATAATAATAATAATGATTATTATAATAATGGCAATAATGTTAATATAATAAAATGGAAAAGGAAGGGAAAGGGGGAAGAAAAACCCACAGAAACACGAACGATACAACTGCTCATCACCTGCCGACCGACGCTGCCCATCCCTGAGCCGCGATTGCTTCCTCCCTCCCCTGGCCAGCCCCTCCCAGGTAACATACTGGGCATGACGTTACATGATATGGAATATCCCTTTGGTCAGTTTGAATCCGCTCTCTTAGCTGTGCCCCCTCCCCTCCCGGCTTCTTGTGCACCCGGCAGAGCATGGGAAGCTAGACATGTCCTTGACTAGTACAAGCACTGCCCAGCAACAGCCCAAAACATCTGTGTGTTATCTCAACATTTTTTTTTCCATGCTAAGTTCAAAGCACAGCACTATACCAGCTAGATGGAAGAAAATTAACTCTATCCCAGCTAAAACCATGACACTTAGCTTTGTAAAATCTGGCCCCCTGAATGTTAAGAGTGAGTGGAGTACTTGAAAGCCCTCCACTGTGCTTCCAGTCAAGGAATTGGCTTTCTTCTCCCAGAAAGCTTAGAAAAGGATTGGTTTGGTTTGGTTTTCCTTTCTCTTTCATCAAACATTGTTTCCAGTTTCTAATACACTTTGGAGCTGGCAGTTGTTTTGGACATACTACCAACTGTATGCACCCAGGGTGAAATAAGGATTAATTTACTTCTAAGAAGAAGGATTTCAGCTCAGAGGTGAGCCAGGTGGTATTCCAGAAGCAGTGAGTTGTGTCCAGCCCCAGAACGATGGACCACTGGTGTCCAAGCTGCAGCTTAGATGTTACATTTTGTGATTATACGTGTCTAAGAAGGGGTACTACAGATAGGTACGCTTATCATTCTCTGGAATTTGCACATGTCTTTAGATGTGAATTGGTTTCCAAACCTGACAGCCTCTCTTGTTTTCTGTCACTGTTGGAGAAGAAGTACTAGGGACAACTGAAGGCAAATTGCTGGTGTGTTGCAAATGGCTGGAACCAAGCAGTTAGCCACAAACTGAGCCTCAAAGCCGTTCCAATTGCATCCTGATTCCCCACAAGCCGCTCCACGGAGGTGTATGTTTGGACCAATACAGCATGTCGTCTCTGCGGAAGAGGAAGGCAGGGCTAGGTGTGCTGCACCTGCTCTTCTTGGCATCCCGGCAGCATGATTTCTCCTGCAGTAAAAGTGTTTTGGAAAGCTTAAATAAACCTTTCAGGAGCACGGCTCATGACACAGTCTTGGACAGTGGGGGCATGGCCCATATAAGAGAAGGAAGCCTGGGATGAAGAGAAGATTCTTGCATCTTTCACTGAAATAATTCTCCAATCAAGTTTTAAGTTTAGCAGAAGTGGGGAAAAAAATAGCTTGCTGTGTAGGATCACCTGAAGTAACTGCGCCTTGCAGAGCAAGAAGTAACTACTTGTTACCTGATGACACATCAGGACAGCAATCCTTTAACACTTACAGAGTGTTTTTTGTCTTCAAAGCTTCATGAACATTAGCTAATTAATCCTCACAAAGCCTGAGGGAGTTATGTATGTATTGTTACAAGCTACAGGCCAACAAAGGACTTCACAGTTGTCACCATGCCTCATGCTGTGGCTACTGATGGCATCAGCCAGGGCAGAAATTAAGATCTTCTTACTAAAAAGCACTCTCCTTTCCTACTCCAACAAGTGGCAGTTCAATGAGACCTTCCACAATGATGTAGAAACTGGGATTCAAATTGAAGCTGGGCTACTTCTATCCATCACAGTGTAATATAGCCAGTCACATCTAATGCCTTTTACCCAGTGGGCTGTGAGCTACAGCCTGGGGAACCGGGGTGTAGACCTTTCAGGGGTGTTGCACTGTCAAAATCCCAGCAAGCCACTGCCAGTTCTTACACTGCGGGAGCCAGGCTACATCCCTGAAGTTTCTTCTTCACACCTCAGGGAAATGCAGTAGATCCATAGTAGACACACAGAGAAACTGAGCAGGGTTGTGGTAGCTCTACAGAAACTGCAGCTCTGTCCTGCCTCTTTTGCTGTTTCTTCTAGAGACATGATACCAGGGGTGAAGCAATAGCCTTGGAGCATCTTGCTGCTGTGATAGAAAGAAAATGTGCTCCTCCTTAGCATAGATAAGGGCCATCTGTGCATGCCTGAAATGAGATAATGTTTAGGAGCCTCCCAGGATACTAAAGATTGCACTTTCTTTGATGTCTTGTGCTGTTCAAGCTCATGGCAGTGCTCCCTTTGAACTCGTTGTGTTTTGTAGTTCTCCCCGCTTGCATAAATTGAAGTAGAATGTGATGTTTCCTATAAATAATATGGTTCAGAGAGGGCACATGTAACATTACGCATGCTGATATGAATGAGCTTATGCTTGGACATCACAGGTCTCTGCACAGTGTATCAGGAGGTTTGACATCTGCGTTGCTACATTCGCCATTAATATATGCCATGCTGCCCACCTTTAGAAGGTGAGTTATATGTGGAGAATTGTTTTCTCTGTAGTTACCAGGACTGAGACAGAACACTGGGACTGTGGGGACCTGTATGGAAACTGCTGTGGTAGACATGGTTTATGGAACAGAGCTAGATGTAGCTGCAAAGCATCCATTTTCTGCTTGACTGAAAGTCATACTATGCACCCTGAAGGATGTTTGGTTTAGCCTGTTGTTAAAGACCTTCTTTAATGGTGATTCCACTGCCGCCTCAGTGAATCTCTTCTAGTGCATCTCTATCCTGTTTATGGTTTTCCTAATATCTAATCTAAATCTCTCAAATTGTCACTGTTGCAATTACATTCTCGTCCGTTACTTCTCCACAATTACTTCCTGTCCAGTCCATCATGGGCATGGAAATTACTTTATGTCCTTTCCCTGTACAGCAGCCTGGTTGTACTTAAAGGATGCTGTTGTGTCCCAGCTCAGACTTCCCTTTAGTTTAAACAACTCCAGTTCATCCAGCTTGTACTTGCAGATTGTGACTTCTAGACAGCTGATCTCTTTTGACCCTCCCATCTGGTGTGTCCAGGTCCTCCATGGGACATACTGGACACGTGACCTCACCAGTGCTGAAACAACAAGCAAGAGTTGCCTCATCTGTTTTTAAGGTTACCCAGCGAGAGATCTCTGCCTTCTGGGTGTGTCAGTGTTTACTGAGGCCCCAGGATGGGCACGGACCCACATGTCAAGGAGGGACAGCATTCCCAGTGGTCCAGAAAATATTTCAATGATACATTTACCATCTTATTTTCAGTTATTTCCTTTTTCATTATATCAAGTGTAGTAGTAAAGGAAATCTCTTCTCTTGTATCTTCCAAATTTAGGATTACTAAAACACAGCAGCACTAGTGATGATATCACAGCTGTACTAGAAAATTCATTCCAAAATTAACGTACCCAAGATTCCAAGTGAAGCAAACTTATTGTTATGGCTGAGTCATGATAAGCTGTAGAAAAAAGGGAGTACATGATATTTAGCAGAAAGTCCAAAGGTCACATGAGAAAGGCACAAAGGTCAGTATGAGAATAATTATAACATCTTAACTTTTGCTCCTTCAGAAAGTGAATAATGTAATTCTAATTGAATGTGAAACACAAGTATCCTTTTGGAGAAAGACAAAACAAACCGAATAGCAAGACACAAGTATGCAGAAGTATGTTGTTTGTTACCAGTATCCTGGACCTGGCCAAGGGGTGTTACACTGGTGAGAGGGTGTGATTTGACCAATATTGATTTCCAAGTGAAATCAAAGGCACATTTTGACCAGGAAATGTAAAAAGGGGAAAATAAACATCACTGTAAGAGATAGGGGATGGTGTTTCATTAAAAAGGAAGTTGTGTTTGGTGACCAGAGAATTTGGTACTTTGGGAAAAAGTAAAGGGGATCTTAATAATAGGGGAGTGACCTCCAAGTTTCAGGTACTTTTTCCACTTCCCCAGTGCTTGCCAAGGAGGCTGACAAACACTCCTCCCCACATTTGACACTGGGTTGCAGGAAATGAAAGTGACAAAACTCGGTGTAAGTCCTTATGAAAAGGGAAGGTGATTTTATTTTAAACAAATCTATTTCCAGTCCCTCAAGCTCATTCTCTCAGATTGCTCGTGTACGCGCACACACATTTCTCATGTGCCTTCACACCCACTCAAGAGCTTTCTTCTATCTGTGCCTGGGGAGGCAGGGACAAGGGATGCTGAGCCTTGAGCTCTCACTAAGTCTCTTGGCTTCCTCTTTTCTGGCAATGACAAACTCCCTTTTGGATAGTCCTTTTATACTCTCTAGGAGCTGAGAAATTACTGTGGTGTAATACATTGCCCTCAAATCTTGCTCAGTCCTGTGTCCAAGGGTGTCAAGCAAGGCTGCTCCCCTTTATCTTTGTTTTCCCATTTTAAGATTATAATCCTCTTTCCTGTTGAGATAAAAAGAGGAAAATGGCAAAAGACTTGTGGTATATCCTTGCTCCTGTCTTGCAGTTACCAAAGTAGAAGACCTCCCAGTGAATGGTCTCTGACAGGGCCTTATTGCAGAGCAGCCAACTGATCTTCATGGGAACACACTCCCCAGCATTTATAGCTCAGTTTCTGCCAGTAATTAACATGGGATATTCCTTTAAAACTTGCTCTTGTTTCTTGTGTTTCTTGTTTCTTGACACACAGGCATTTCTGTTCATATGTCAGCTAGATTAATCTTAATATATACATCACAAATATCTACGTAGTTGATAACATGCAGCCAGGTCCTTGCAATTTGAGAGACGTTTTTCCAGACTCCCAGAAACTCCTAACCCAGCAGAGGCTGCCAGATGGACAGAGCAGCCTGATACTGCCCAAACACACCCCACATCCCAGTGAGAAGGGGGATCACCGCTGCCCCAGCACTCGCTGTTGGTCTCGTAACTGGATAAGATTGGATAAGAAAGGCATATATTTATTTTATTTAGGTAAAGCAAGGGTCAAAAATGTAGGCTGGCAACAGTGAAAGCTGTTACTAAAGAAGAGAGCTATAAGAGAGAAAAATACAATTCTGCAGTATCAGTCAAGACCTTCCTAGGATGTTTCATCATTTCCTAGCGAAGGAGATTTGTTTCCTCACCATCTCACCCAGCCCCAGACCGGGTGCGTCCTGGAGCTTTCTCAGGGCCACAGCTTTCCCCTCCCCACTGCTGAGGATACATCACCCCAGGTGGACAGGGCTAGTTTGTGTGTTTCCTCCTGACTGCCAGGCTTCTCATGTTAAGGATACAGTGGTAAAAACTTATAAATTGCAGCCCTTGAAAAAAAAGACATTTTACAATCTCTTTATTAGAGTTGCACCATCCATCCTACACCAAGCTTTTTGAAAAGATCAGAAATTATGTGGCTGTTAGATTACACATCCATCTCTGTATACCTATACAGTTAGTTTTAAGGTGACACTCTTAGCCAGGTCCATCAGGAGGAAAAGGATAATAAGCTATTAAAGTTGCAATTACTGTATTAGTTCCAAAATATAAATTCATATACCAGCTGTAATAACCTAGCTAAAGAGGGGGTAGGAATCTCAAATGATTTTCGTGGAGTTTTATATAGCTACTCATAACAGTGAAATTAGATGAACGCATGTGTATGTGTGTACAGCTAGATTTATAGACTTTCCTTAAAATGAAAGTATTTCAGGTCTTGCTGAAGTAGTGCAGAAACAGAAGCCAGGATTGTTTTACCTGCATAGCTGGCTTCAGCTTTCATGTATTCAGATACCCTTGGCAATACTAGAGGCACTCATCTATGCTTTGCATAGCCATTTCTTGTGTAAGTTGTGAAAATTTGGTGATTTGAGCCTTGGAACACCATGAAGCAGGAAGGAAGCTAACACTGCAAAAAGAGTTTCCTTTGGCAAGTGCTACTCCCTTCCCTGTGCCAGGACCCGTCAGTGAACCAGAGCCTTCAAGGCACCAGTGCTAGCTACAACACAAAGCCCTGCTTAATATCTGTAGATGTTTCATGTCTTTTTACTCCTCCACTAGATATTTTTGGCTAGATCTCTAGCCAGGGCAAGCTAATGTATTTTTGCTGGTTTGGAGTACCTGAGGATGTAACTCTCAGTCAACAGAAATGAAGTGCCTTGTTCAGCTGCTAGATGTTATTCAAGCTGCAGGACAGTGTATACCTTAATGTATGCACAATAAGCAAAATGAATTATAAATATGCCAGACTTCATTATGTGGGGTGGTGGAGAGGGAAAGGAGATATTTCAGCCAGTGTCCAGTCTGGCCAGGGTCCACAGTGGGGCAGGTGCTGCAGAGCCATTTCTGTCTCTTTGCAGGAATCCAGTGTGAGCTCTGCGGGGCTTGTGAGCTCTGGCTCAGGCACTTCTGCCTCTGTGCCACGTGCCACCTCCCAGCACCATTGCATCTGCACCAACACTCTCTTGGAGGGAGCTGCTACCCTGCGATGGCCCTGTGCACTCACCCTGTGGGATGTGAGGTCTGCCTGGGCTTGGTGACACTGGTGGCAGCAAGCCCCAGTCTGAAGGACTTTTCCTCGCTCTTAGTCTCATGGCCCTGCTGAGTCTAGATGGCTTTGCCTGAGCGCGACTGATTGACTTTAATATAATGAGTTCTTCTTGCCCCTTTGTATTTCACTTCCTTACTGTATTCATTCCTCCCAGCCTTGCCTTTCTCTGAGCAGAGCTGCCCCCTGCTCGTCCAGACTCCCCATGCAGGATGGGCAAACCTTTGGGCCTGGCAGAAGTCCTTCCCCATCTGTTCAGGTCTGAATTCCGATTCGCGTGTCACCCGCTACCCAAACGGTACGGAGATCCACAGGGGACCCTCCTCAGTGGCTGCAATGGCACAGACGCTTCTCCTAGGACAAGAAATAACATTTCTGAGTTCATTTACCACAGTCTAGGAGTGCATATGATCGTCTTTTAAAAGTACTCACCCTGCAGCTGAGTACCCTGTGACTTCATCTTCTTTAATTAATTTTCAGCTTTCCATCTTACTGCAACAGTTTTGTTACCAGCCTTTGCTTTTCCAGAAAAATTCAGCCTATTTCTGTTTTTCAAAGTCATCTAGGTCTTTCTGTGCGATATTCCAACACTTTGCTGTCCTGGCAATACTTCCTAAATTTGTGACATCAGAAAATTTTATTAGTAGAAATATATATTTAAATATTATATATTAATATAACTTCCTCTTTTGTAAATGCCTCTGATGAAGTTATTGTACAAGAGCAGCCAATGGGCATTACTTTCAGTGCTTCGCTGTGCAGAAACCTCTCTCAGCACGGTCCTTCCTTCTTCAGTAAAGCCTGTGGTCCTGTTGCACCTGCCAGATCACTGCCTGCTGCAGTTGTCCTGTGCATTGCACATGCTGATTTAAATGCTAATTTCCCGCATAACACTACTGCAAATGCTTTGCCCAAGTCCAGATAGTTACAATTTTTTCTTTTCTTTCTCCAGAAGGATATGTTATTTGGTAAGCTCAGGTTACATTTAATCCCATTTACTTTCATGTCCTCAACTTTTATTTTATTCAGAAATTGTCCTAACAAATTGCACAGAATTGATCTCAGGCAAAATGACATGTAATTGTCCAGATTACTTTTCATTTTCTTTCTGTAGGTGCTACCAGTGCTGTTATCCAGGGAGCCAGTGCCTCTTGACAGTGTTATTTGGTGTCCTGGTTACTGTGCTGCATTGCTTAGAATCAGGGGCATCACCTCCTCTCGTCCCCTCCTTCCCTGCCTGAACTCACTGCCTTACACTTCCAGGTAAGGACCTTCTTTCCAATTGTCCATCCAGTTTTCCGCCATTAAATTCAGTATTGTTGTCATTAGAAAACCAAAGTAAAATACTCATTTAGATTTGGAACCATACTTGAATTACCTTTAATCTTCACATCATTCCCGTTTCAAAGCAGTTAAATTTTTTCATTGTTCTTCTTTTATTTATACACCTGAGAAGCCATTTGTTATTTTAATTTCCTTTGTAATGTTTCACTTTCAACAGTTTCCACTCTCCGTTTTGAGAGTCTCTGACCTCTAAGCCAGTTTTCATTGCTGATCTGTCTCTTTTTCCATTTCTTATAAGCACTTTGATTACTTAGACTTTGAGTTATTAACTTTGCTTTGTTTTAAAAGGGACATGGGGTTTTGTGCAAGAAGCATGTACCTTGTGTTGGGGTGTGTGACCTGGCAAGGAGCTGAAGTTGTCCACGTTTCCGTCGTGGTGGCATTAGGAACGGGACCATTTTTGCTGCATGGAGTGGGGACAGGGAAAATCCAGAGCTCCATAGTGTCTCAGCGATTTTTTCCAGGATATATATAGGACAATCTCTATAATTCAGGACAGCTCTGGCAATCTGGGATGTCTGATCTCCCTATGAGTAACAGCCATTTTGAAGTGATTATTCATCCTGTTAGATCTGAAGCATTTCACTAGAAGTTTTTGGGTTTTTCCCTCCAACTTACTTGATGGTTTCTTTGATCTAAATGTCAAGCCCTTCCTAAACTGAAGTCCTTGAGTTATTTGGTCAACTTATTTTCACTAGTTGTTTCCTGGTAGTTAGTTCAATAAATAGTAACAGGTCTATTTTTGTTTATTCTTTGATTTAATTTTAACTGAGCCAGCCCATGCCTGCTCACTGTAAAATTCTTGTCTATGATTAGCTCTTGCGTGATGCATTCCCTGCTCACCAAAACCAGGTCTTAACTGCTGCTCTGCATATCGATTCAGTGGCTCTTTGATGAAGAAATTCGAGTCTCCCAATCCATGAGTATTTAGGCCATAATATTGCTGGCAGTGTTCGTTCTGCAATCAAGGCATGGGATGGAGCATCTCCCTTATGAGGAAAGGCTGAAAGACTTGGGTCTGTTCACCCTGGACAAGAGAAGACTGAGAGTGGATTTCCTCAATACATATAAACATCTAAAGGGTGGGTGTCAGGACGATGGGACTAGGCTCTTTTCATTAGTGCCCAATGACAGGACAAGGGGCACTGGGCACAAGTTGGAACACAGGAAGTTCCACCTCAATATGAGAAGAAGCCTCTTTCCTGTGAGGGTGCCAGAGCTGTGGGACAGGCTGCCCAGGGAGGTTGTGAAGTCCCTTCCCTGGAGACATTAAAAACCCACCTGGACGTTGTCCTGTGCCCCCTGCTCTAGGTGTGCCTGATCAAGCAGCGGGGTTGGATGAGATATTCTCCAAAGGTCCCTTCCAACCCCTACCCTTCTGTGATTCTGTGACATGATTTTTCTGCGAGAGCATTATGGAGAATGATAACCTTTCCTGATGCTGTTCCTGGGGGCCATTAGAAATGCAGCAGAACCAACCTTTACTGTCCTTCCTCAGACCTATTTTAGCCTGAAGAAGTTGCCTCCCATCCGTGCTGCCTTTTCTCTTTCCTTTATGAACTACCACATCATGGCACTACAGTGTTAATCTGCCAAGATAAACTCTATTTCCATCTTTCCTGAACAGCATTGGCTGTTCAAAGGTTTGTGAAACACAAGCAAATCAAGTCATTTTTAGGATAGTGTTTTCCTTAGGCCTTTCAAGTCCTTTAATCTGCACTAGTAAAGACTAAGTAGCCCTTTCTCTAACTTCTCTTGACCTTATCTTCTGCTTTAGGCTGACAGGGAATAGAGGCATATACTTTCATCCGTGTGCTGAATCATGCAAAGTTTCAGTTACACCCTTCGTTTTTCTTCTTGCACTGAAGTTTACTGTGAGATCCCAACAAAAAAAAAGCAATGCTAACCATTTTTTCTCTCTTTACCGTGCTCTCACTTTTTAAACCATGGTTTCCAGATTTAAAGAAAAAAAAAGAAAAAAAAAAAAGAAAAAAAGGCTGTGAAGTCTTCCCTTGGAAGCCTGTTTGCCTTGTAGGAGGAATGAGGAACAGGTATTTCAGGGTCTTTATTGGGAATATCTGAGCTGTACAAATATGCTCATGCTAATGTTCACCTCCCCTCTGGAGGAAAGGAGTGCTCTTAGCACGTTTACCACATATCATCCCTGCCTGAGGCATGACAGAGACACCAGCCTCCTTGGTTTTTCCTCATCCTCTATTGTGTACTCCACTACCCATCTATTATGAGTCACTCATAAACCTAACCTAATCATGACAAATATGTGAAGAACTAATTTGCAGTTCATAAGATGAACTGAAGTGGATTGAATAATGAAGGCACTGATGCCACTAACTTGTTTTGATTTGTATGTGTTTATACATATTTTGAAGTCAACAGGGACGTATATGCAACTTGCTGAGCTCAAATATTTCCTGATTATTATCTTCCCTTTTCTAATAATCAAATTCATTTGCAAGTAACCACAACCAAGCAACCCAATAATTGAAGATTTATACCGTGTTGGCAGTTGAAATGGTCATTTGATTTCCAGTGGGTGTCTGTTGCCAGGTAGATCCTCAACAGTGTTTCTATCTTCAGATCTACCTATTTACGCAATCTTTATGATTTACCATGTCACAGAGAAGAATCCATTACAGTTTCTGCAAGTAAGCTAGATGCTACATTAGATAACCAAGTTTCCTAGAGCTATTAGCCATATATATTCCAGATAAATTGTTTTCCTCGTGTTATGAAGTCAAAGTAAACCTGCTAAAACAATAACACTATATATCAATATCCTAAATTTCCTGTTAAGTTCCATTTGCCTGCAGCTCATCCAGCTGGGGGAGAGACCAGGTCAAACAGCTCAGGGAAGTAACATTTCTAACATGCAATGCAAAACAGTGCAGGGCCATAATGTGAAAGCGAAGCTTGTGTGTCATGAAGAAAGTAATATTTTATTGAATCAGGAACTTGATGTCAATCGTGATTTTCTGTTGTGGAAGCCTGTTGTTTATTGCAGCAGCACATTTTGTGTAAGTTTCTTCCTGATTTACGATGATTCACATTGATAGACTTCTAGTCTATGACACTGCCATCACAAATGATAATTTATAACAGCTTCAGCGCTGCTCTTTCAGTGCTGGTTTTCAAGGACTACAGCCAAGATGTATTCACCAGAAGTAAATCTGGGAGGAAGTTCACTTACTATGAATGTTAATTAATGTGTCTATACTATGGTTTATTTTGTTAAGCAGTGATTTAATTCGGAATATTCAAAATGGTGCTGTATGGGTGAAAAGAATCAGTAGCCATGTGCTCAATTCATTTCAGAGATAAACGTGGTTCCATTCATTTTCTTTTATGGTAAAACCTGAAAACAAGCTTTAGCAAATGTGGCAGAATGGAGAGTGCATAAGCCAGTGACAAGTGGTGCTTCTCTGTTCTCTGTAATTATGCAATAAAGAGGAGATGTTCAGCTTCACCTCGAAGTCCTTCTCCTAGATTGCTCCTCCTATGCAATGCAGTGAACCTCTTTACTCTGCTACTTTCTTTTTATTCACACTAATCATCTCCTTGCAAAGATACTAGTGGAAGTAATTGAGACTAAGGGGTATAGCATCATCTTTACACTGAAGAGCATTCATGGAAGCTGAGTACATGACTCCCCAGCAGAATGAGAGAAGAATACGTGGCAGAACCATATTTTTCTTTGTAAGAAAAACAGGAACGGCCAAGTCATTACAGATAGCTAGCATGCTTGTATTTTTCGTGTTATAGCATATGAAGGTATTCTCCTGGTTTGTATGTTGTTAATACAAAGCCTGAACTCATTTGTGATCCCTGAAAAACTTATGTTTTATGAGGTTATGCTTTCAAAAGCACTCACACCAAATCATGATAGGAGTAACACCCCCATTGGTGGAGTGGTAGCCCCAACAAGTCTCTTTTCTGGCACCAGCTCTTCCCTCCCTGAAAGGCCAGTACTCCTCATTGAAGTGGGCTGAGTGCGAGTGGGTGACGCTGCTACACCCCTGCACCAGCTGCCTGTACCACCTTTGCGGATGGGTTGTGCTCCCCGAAAAACACAGCTGATGCTTTCCTAGCATTCACTGTGGAGTGGTGTGGCAATGCTGCTGCATAGCCTCCCTCTCTGCTCCTGGTCTCTCATGTACCACCAGGTGTGGCTGGCTCTCCCTTTCCTCAGGCTGCTCCACAGAGCCACCTCCTTACTAGATAAGCAGAAGAATTCTGCACTCACACACACAAACAGGCTTTCAGTCTAACCGCTGTCCTCCTTCACAAGCCAACCCCAAGTACAGCTGTCTGTCCAGCACCAGACAGGGGCTCCCAAGGCATGCCAGTCAGTAGAGCCTGTTGGGTCCAGGCCCTCTTCATAAGTCCCTGATAGCTGGAGACCGCTGCGCTGGGACGCCTCTCTTCCACCAGCCCATGTGCAGAGCACAGCCCCTCCTCAGCCACCCCGTAACAACTGGCTTTTCACAAGGCCTCTTGCTAGCTGCTGCTCCGTGAAGCTGGTGCTGCTGGGTGCCCTCACCCAGCAGGCACACCAGCCTAGCGAGACCTGTCCTTGCAATTTCCGTGCATGCTGTATGTTAGATAAGCCTTACATAGATTGCACCTACTTCACTAAGTAGCTCAAAAGTGTAGCATACCACAGCAATGAAGAAAACCCTTTATTCCATTAAATTAGATCTTAGCCATAATGTGAGCTGCACTCCTCCTTCCTCTACACCCAGATTTCCTCACTGAAGTCAACTGGAGCTGCAACTTTAGGATTAAGAAAATAATTTGACCCAGTTAGGTGTCACAGAACAGCCTTCAGTGGATTACACAGACTGAAGAGAGAGCAGAATCTTGCCTATTGTATTTACTATCATGTTTGTTTTGGGAGCTAAATTATTCCTCTTAATTCTGCTAGCAGTGGAATATGCTGTCTCAGTAATGGAAAGCATATGAAAGCAAGCAGATGGTGAAAGCAGAAAAAAACCCTAGCATGTCCTGATAATGTAGTAAGCAAGTTCATTTTTTTGGCATTAGGCTTTCATAACCGAGGCATGGTGATAACAAGTACAGACAAATTTTTAGAGCACAGTTCATCAAAAAATACAGCCAGTTTCATTGCAGGGCAATGGAAGATTACTTTTTGAGACTTCTGTATAGATAAAAGCTAGACGTGACTGTTGTTGAATTAGACCCATCGTTTATTATTGCTAGAAGATGAGTGACGGAACACACACTGGTCAGAGTGATTCCATCACAGCTCCTGTGATCTCTCATATCATTACAAATGTAGAGTCTTTCACCCATTGATTTGCAAATATGCAGCCATCCTGCATTCCAGAAATACCACAGACACTTCGATATATGTTGTTATCACAGTGGGCAGTATTGGAAATTCAAAATATTTTATTTTACTTTAAAAGTATGCAGCCTCTAGTTTGAAATTTTGAAGTTCAAGGTTGTTGCTTCTTGGATGTTTGTGTGTGTGTCTATCTGTGGTATGTGAAGTTCCCAGCCTGACTCCAGCAGCCTGCCCCTTGCCTCTCCTACACACATGCCCCCTCCTTCCAGAGCAGAAGGCAGAACAGCCTCAGTGGAAAACACTCCCATTCGTTTGGCAAGTCTGAGAAAACTGAGACAACCTTGACTCGCTGGCTGAGCAATAGGCCCTGAAATGTGGTTTCTGGGGAGGACACTATCCAGCCTGATGATGTCCAAACTACATTTTTAAGTCTCTCAGGACAAAACATGGGCAGAAACAAGGCCAGATTCACTGCTTATCATTTTAAGATTATTCAAAGAAAGGATAAGTTAATCTTTGTTATAATTTTCATCTGAAGCAATGAAGCCACATCTTCATGTACCTGCAACACAGACCTTCTTTCAGCTTCCAGGAGTTTTGGTTTCAGATGAATCAAGGGAGCAGGAGCCATGAAAGTCACTGCTCCAGTCGTGAGAGTAAATGCCAGTGTACAACTGAGGGAATAAACCCAGATCTGAGCACACTGATCTCTTTTGCGGGGGAAAACGGTGAGAAGAGACAGCCCCAGTTCTCGTTAAAGCATATAATTGGTTACCATGCTCTTTTTTGGGATGCATGCAGTAACACAGCACACTAAGTAATGCAAGGGTTTGGTTTTTTTTAAAAAATATTTCATATGCATCTGGTTCATTCCTGACATGAAGAAACAACAGTAAAAGAGTATTTTTTTATTGCTTGATCCCTCTGAGGACCCAGTGCTTGCTGCTTCCTGAGGAAAGTTGTCTCCCTTTATCTTTTTTTAGTAATGCCTTGCTGATTGAACCTACGAGGAGATAATGCCTTTTGGGTTTTTTTCTGGATTGCTTTTAGTATCCCTGGGAGGTGGAGGGTGGCATCTTTCAGATTTTATTGATATCCCTGCGTCCTCTTTGTTTCATTACCCAGGCAGGACTTGAAACAGGGAGGAAGTGGGATCAATGTCACATCCCCAGGTCCCAGATGTTTTCCCGCCCCTCTGCCTGTGCCACCGTCTTTTCCTGATGCCACCTCCCCTTTCCAGGTCTTGGGGGCATGGTACAGCAGCCAGGTGATCCAGGGCCACCTTTGCTGCCAGAGCCACATGGCTTTGGCAGCCTGAGCCCAGGTGAAGCCTGAACATTTCTCCCAGCAGAACCTCAGGCAGGGACTGACCTGGGGACAGGCCCCAAAACACCCAGCTCAGACCCACAAGCTGGGCTGGGAGCGGGGTGGTGACAAGCTCAGCTGAGCCACTGGTAGGTCAGTAGGAGCAGGTTGCTTCAGCGTATTGGTTTCGTCTGCTGCGTTTGTTTTCTGTAATCTGTGAATCTCCTTTAGGGCAAGAGCCTGAGATCGCTCCTGCAGTGAAATAAGACCTTGATCCCAAATTGTTTAGACTGAGGTCAACAAGCCTGTTTTCAAAGCAAACCCCTGCTCTCCTTGAGTAAATCTCCCCCTTAATATTTACTTGACAATCCCAGAGCAAATAGCTTTGAATGCAATGTCTCTATGTAGCTGCTCTTTTTGGTGCATTTCCCATAATGAGCCATAACATATGTGTTGCATCTTTACACACCTCAGAACAATGCTACAAAAGCATTAGGAGATTTTTCTAACAACTAGTTAATGTGCTGCTTTTCACAGCTCACCCAAGCACTCCTGGCTGATAAGCCTGGCCCCTGAGGGACATTATCTGTATTTCTAGGATCAGAGGAAAAGTGAAGAAAAGGTGGGAGGCTGGGGCTCCCCTTTGTGCATGTTTTAAACAGCTAATTCTGATGGAAACAAGTCATACCGAAGACAATTCTTGGGCGGGGAGGCCTGAGGAGGTATGTTTGTGGAGCCTCAGCACTGTCCAGAGAAGAAAGCTCTGTGAGAAGTGCAGAGACACAAACTGTTTGCTCCTTCCATCTTTGAGTGATTTGTTCAGTTTTGCCCTCTGGCAGGTGCAATGCCAGAATATCCATAGCAATGCTTAGACATTTTAATTCACGGTAAGTAAATTAAATCCACAGCAGTATCATATGTACCTCACTTATGTGTATAACAGTGCAGGAGCGGTATTTGTCCCAGTGATGTCCCATCTTCGTTAGGGGAGCGAAGTGCAGTATGCATGTGGTGAAGAGCTATTACTCACTACAGCATGAGCAGCACCTCCATATCTGGGCAGCCGGGGTGCCCTCCCTGACTCTGACTACCCACACGTTCCTGAACTACCGCTGCTAGAAATGACCTACCCCTGGGGCTCAGATAACAGCCTTCTGAAGAATAAGATTTTTGCTGCTTTTCTGATTTTTACCTGAAGCAACCCAGCCTGCACTAGCTAACAGGCATTTGTCAGAAGGATCTTTAGGCCGAGTCCTAAAGGCCAAGTCTTCAGTTACAGAGCTGTACTGTTGTTCAATGCATTTCATTTTCCAGAAATAGACATTTCCAGGAAAAAATGGCTGGATGTTTTTGCCTAGTGGTGCTTCTTCCATCTTTGGTTATGGTCATAAAATAAAAAGATTTTGCTGTAGTCCATCCTCCCAGTGAGGTTGGGCTCCTGGTGTTCCCGCAGGAGGAGCAAGGGGGGAAGAAACAACCAGCAGTGGGGGACTTCAGGGCTGGAAAGCATGCTTGCTGGGCAAAATATCATGTGCGTCTTTGCTGAAAGATCATGTAAGTCCAGTTCCAGCTTTGGCAGACACAGCAGTCCCCCCAATTTATACCAAACCCCTGACCCTGCTCGACGCTAGCACCACCTCCGCAGCCCTGCCCTGCTCCCAGCTGGACCATGTTACACTGTGCAGAGATTTTTGTCTGCACCAAAGTCAGGAATGTCCCAGTTATATTTCCCACAAGAACCATAAAACCAGGTATTCTGAACAAATACTGTAAATTCAAACTCTGAATTTAGCTCCACCAGTGTTTATCAGTGGGTACCCAGGGGGCCCTACAGTTGGGAAGTGCTGCCTGCAACCTCCACGCCTGCCCCTGCAAAAGCCAAGCACAGCTGAAGGAGGGGTTTGTGGGTAAAACCTTTCAGTGGCTGATGCCAGGCATCGGATCTTCTGGGGTAACTGTGGAGTTTCTGGTGGCCTGGGGATATAATCCTGGTATTGGAGAAGGTGGCGAGCCACTCTGGACGTCAGAGCTGGTGAGCAGCGGTTGTTTGCTGAACTCCTCAGCGATGCGGGTTAACCAGCACCCTCACACAACGCTGTATCTTCTGCTCTATTTACTGCACTTAAATGGCCTTCATCGCTTTGGTAGCTGAGGGCTTCACACTTGTTAACGTGTTTATCTGTGCAGCGGCTCTGTGAAGTAGGATAGATCCCTGTTTCACAGGGAGAGACTAAACCAGCAAGAGGTTCAACATCCACCCCAAGGTCTCAGAGAGTCTGCAGCAGGGTCTGGGCCTGCCAAGTCTGAGGGTCATAACCTCATTTTCTGGTAGTGACAGAATAGGATACACAACCAAAATTTCATGGGTAAATAAGTACCAGCACCTGCTGGCTGGAATCCACATGCTGTGACTTTCCATCTCCACCAGCATTCACATTTTCCTTTGTTATTTCACATATTTTATCATAGCATTATCTTGCGTAGTCTAAACAATGGTCCCACTTGCTCTTGAGAGTTGTACTCTGCGGGGGAAAACATTGACAAATTTTATTATTCCCAGTGTTTGGGCCCAGACACAGAGGGGCGGACGCACAGAGCCGGGACCCCGCCATCCCCCTGCCAGCCCCAGCCTGCACTCTCTGCGTGCAGCCGCACAGTGCGACAGCGACCACCAGCCACACAGTCCCTTGCCGCCCACACCAGGGCTGTGCTCCCTTCCCCAGCACAGGGACACAGCAACATCTGTAGCGTGGAGGAGCTGTGTGGCCTCCATGGCATCACTCCACATAGATGTTGACCAAAGACAAGAGAAAAAACTGGCCCCTGTATTCTAAGCTGACCCTCTGTAGAGAAAGATCCAAGCTATGATGCTCCTGCCTCTGGATATGCCATCTCTTAAGGCAGCCGGTGGTCCAGATCTCCGGCTCTGTTTCGGTCCTGTCCCTTTATAAAAACCCAGGTGTTACTGAAAGAACTATCCATGTCTGCTTTGGCATGTGAAGGATGTGTCACTTGCCTCATTGCCTTAAAAGCAATAAATCTCTCTTTATCTTGATGGTCACTTAGTAATGAAAACCAGTGGCCACATCAGTTATCTGAAAGAGGCTAAATGACAACTTGCTCCACACTCTATACAAATCAGCCAGATAGCTTCAAAGCCCTTATCAGTTCCACGTGGCTGGCTATATCCAGAGTGGCCGAAACGGGCCAGCGTACAGCACTTTGTCATCTTGGCACCTCCTACCCCTCCCGCTGCTGGCCGAACAAGGACACACAGGGGTTTCTGAGTTTCCACTGTGATTAGACACAGCATCCTGTAACAGTTTATGAACAAATAGCAACTGTATTTAATCATTCCTTAAAATTTGGTAAATGTCCCACCCAGCTATCTAAAAGCATTTCACAAGCCTGGTCCTTCTCTTGACTCAGGTATTCATTGCAGTAGGTAAACTCTTTTCATAGGGATTTGCTTGTGTTTTCCATTTTCCCCCTGCAAATTGGGAAGAAGGCTATTAAGCCACCTTTGCAAAGGGCTTTGGGAACTCTGCAAGGAGAATGCTATTTAGGTATCAGATATCTGTAGCAGCCTGTCACATCAAATTCAGCTGGGGAACGGCTGGCTCTGTTGTTGCAGCACTCGAGGACTCAACTCCCTGATGTATTAAGACTCCATGTGTGACAGTCTTTTTGCGCTTTCATGCCTCACCTGTAAAACGGAGACAGTAATGTTTCTTTGATTGCATTAATGTTGAGAAAAAGTACATTAATGGTACTAAGACCGTTACCACACAAATACCTGCAATGGATAATTCTGCAATAGCGGCAGACAAAGTGATCATCTGCATTTGCATTCAGTGCAATCAGAGGAACCAGGCTATTAACACCCCAGTTCTAGGGGGAAATGCCTGGAGGCCCAGACATCCAGGTGTTGCTGAATTTCATGGGGTGCAGTGTCCAAACCTGGGCTTGAAGGTAGATTGCACAGCTAATCCTTACTTAATTTATAATAGCCTGATCCTCAACATGAACTCCAACCACTGACTTACTAGAAATCTGAATCTGGATTCAGCTGCCCATTTTGTAGCTTGGGTCTCAAAATTACCCTGTTGTCTGCTTCAATCTACTCTGAAGCTGGAGATTTATTTCTACAGGAGGCGGGGAAACATATTATGTTGCCAAACTACTTCCAGTCTTTTCCAGAATTACAAGTCAGGGGATGGTGGGTAAGTCTTGTGATTTCCATCATACAATCTAAACCAGATGGGCTACCCTTGCAGCATAAACATTTAAGCAAGAATAGCAAAAAATTGGCAGAAATTTTTCTGATTAACTGCATTATTATGACTTACATTATTTAATGAGATGCACATAAAGCTAGTTTACAAGATAACTTGCTCACTGTCTTTGATTCATCTCAATAAAATGCAGAGGCTTTGTTTTCTCAGGGGCAAGGAGGTAACCATGGAATAATAGAGCAGTTGTGCTTATTAGAAACAGAAATATCTCAACTTGCAGAAGGAAAGACTCTCTCAGTGAAGCTCATGTTAAATTCATCCAAATATGTGAACAACTAAGCATGATCCAGCAAAGCCACGTTACTAATATCAGACCAGGTGAGATTAATAGAACAGAGCACAAACTTTGGCAAGTGAGAAAGAGGGAGATTATGAGGAAATCTGTGGCCAGGGATCTCCATCCTGCTCAAGGCAGAACAGCCAAAAGGCTCATGCCCTCTCGCTATAAAACACTCCAGTCCTACTCCTTGTACCAGGTACAGGGGCTAATACCGGTGAGGTTTCCTTGTTTTCTTTCACTTCTGTCATTTTGATACAGGTATCAGAGTGTTGTTTAAATGCCTAAGAAGTATCAAACATCTAGCTGGCATATTGGACAAACAGGATGGTAGTAAAAATCTCTCTCCTGTCCATTTACTCTTTACAGACATGAAAGACAAGACAGTATCAGAAGCAGAGGAAAAAAAAAAGAGACCCAATGAATCAGATGCCATCCATCTCAGAACTTGAAAGCCAGTGAAATAACCAAGATGCTGGAAAAAAATTCTGCCATAATTAAAATGGGTGACTGGTGAGTGCCCTGATGAAGGCCAGTGTATAATCTGTTGGGAGCCTTGATAAAAACATTGCTGGAAGGAGCTAGATTTACATAACTGAGAAATGCAAAGCCAGGTGAAGTTACATGGGAATTTCAAAACGCAGGCTTACAGGATGAACAATTAGCCTCAGCAACACACAGCAAGTTAGCACAACACCAGAGCAGACCTGAAGCTGCTCCTCCACAGCCCTGGGTGCTGGTAGAGCTAAAACTGCCATCACCTGCTCAAGGCGAGTCTCAGGAAGCTGCCAGGCACAGCCGTCACGCCAGGTGCAGCCCCAAGTTTTGACACATCCCGAAGTAACGGAGATTAAGAGATTCATGGTCTGATTTTCACTCTCCTGGCTTTACACATGTGCTGCTCTAGCCAGGTCTGAGGCACTGTGGCAGCCCAAAACCTCTGTGTCAGATTTGGGGATGGGGTGACTGGATTTGCTGAGCTGGCAAAGAGCTCCGGGAGATCTCTCAGGGCAGCTGCAGAAGTCACTTACAGCAGCGTTGTAGCAGTTCCTGACCACTCCTCAGCCACAAAGAACGGGGATGCTTTACATTTTTAATCCATTTCTATGCTAAATAAAGTAGATTTGCTCGAACTACCTGAAAAAGTGACCTGGACCTTTTGCTGTGCTGTCACACAGGGTATGATGGTGACTCAGCAGTGCCACTTCAGAGGGGGAGCAGAGCTACATCAGGGAGCAAAATCCTTAAACCCCCCAAGTGAGATGCAGGAAAGCGCATCTGCCTGTGCTCAGCAGCGTGGCGGGAGGGCAGCACGGAGGGGCAGCCTGAGAGGGACAGGACGAAGTGGGAGAACGAGGGAGAGGGGGATAAAGGCCTGGGGAGCAGATGCTGATGCAAATGAGGAGGCAGAGTGAGCATCCCTTTGCCCGAGGCTAGACCTAAAATAGCCAGAAAAACTGAGTGAATCTTACTGGCATGGTTGTAATCAACGTAACACCTGTAACTACGGTGTAAATTCCAGGATGTTTAATCGAAGAATTGAAAAGAAAACTAGTTTTACAAAACATCACAGACTACCACGCTCCCCAGTGATCCCTTCAGACAGACAGGTAGGACCAAGTTTGGCAGTACCAGAACAGCTTCATAAATGTGTTCTGGTAGTTTTATGTTATTCTAAAATCTGCCTCTGAACAGTCCTCAGTCTTTTTATCACTGGCAATAAAGCATACGCTGTCTTGGATCCTAGTTGCATGAGGTTAACACATAACCTTCTTATTTTTTGCTTTCAGTCTTTCAGCATTTCTGCCACTGAAGATCCTCTTTTATGGCTTCAAGTCAAAAAATCTTTGTGGCAGATTTAGCATTGCCTGTAATAATTTATGAATGTGATGTGTTGACATGTTTACTGTGTACATACATTGAGCTACTTCAATAGCTGGATTGTCAAGATGTGTACCCAGGAGAGAGAAGATGGATCCAGGCATACATTTTTGAGGAAACACTTGGGAAACAAAGCAAGCGCCCGTCACTGTGATGTTTTGGCTGGGCCCCTCCTAGGCTCACTGGAGAGATGTCCCTGGGCAAAATGTGGGTGCCTGGAAAGCAAGACATGAAAGACCCCAGAGAATTTACAGAGGACCATTTAAACAGAGGTTTTTGAGAACAAGACTCCAAAAGGGGTCAAAAGTGCTTAGATCTGTAGATGTTTAATTTAGCAGACGTTGGCAAGACTACAAGATAAAGTGGATGTGAAATATTTTGTAACCAACATGCTTTTTTTCAATGGTTAAATGGCTCTTCTGTTTTAAAAATGTTGTTTGGGTCATGCAGGAAGGCTGAAGGTCTCTGTTCTCATGCACATGCGTGAGCTTGGAGAACGCACTGGGTACATAGGCTGGAGCTTGCTGTAAGTGTGCGAGAATCCGATTATCCCATCCATGGAGAGGTAAAATCTCACAGCCTTGCATGAACAGATGGTAAGTCAGAAAGACCACTGACAGCCAGAGATACAGCGATAACCATAATAACACTGTCATCTTTCTTATAAGTCCTCGCATGTAATTCTACTAACGACTTTTATTAAACATTTAAGCCGTAGCATTCAAGTGATTCATATTGTTACAAAAAACCAATGCATTAACACAAAGTACAAGCCGAAACAAAGTTAATAAGCCCAAATGCTTGCAGGATAATTCAAAGTTTAAGGGTGATATTAAAAAAAATAAAATAAGGAAGACTGGAAAAAAATACAGTTTCATTGTCCAACAGAGAACCTGAGTTTTATCCTTTTGGTTCGTAAAATCAAATCTATTGCTCAAGTGACTCTTACACTGTTATTAAAGTAGTACAAGAACACATACATGTGCATAATTAAGTACTCCTTTGTGACCATAAAAGGTCAGTCTGCCTGTCCGTGGGGAATGGGAGTGGGACTTGATTCATAAGCATGAAAGAGGGAATGTCATTACCGTAACCCCCCTGTATTTCACTACTTTGTCTGGGGCTCAGCCTTACATGGTGGAGTGGTCGGGTGTACAGCACTGGCAACAGGAGTGTTTCGGTGCACAGTCTGGGCCACGCGCCCTGTTCATCTGAGAGGCAGTAATGCATTGACCTAGAACTGCACAGGTGTTTGTCCTATGAAGATCTTAAGTACAACTCAAGGCAGGCACACAAAAAACCGAGGCACTAGGTATATTAGGTATATCTGAAAAGTTAGATGAATGTTGTTCTATTGGCCTTCTGGTTTTGCACTGTCAGATACAAACGGCAAAAGAGTAAGTTGAAAAAGCCACTGACATCTTCCTATCCTTGAAAACATGCGATCTGCCTTAAAGTGCTGGCATTTTTATCTTTGTGTTCAAACGAAGAGACCGAACACGTTCAGGAAACAAAAAAGGTAAACAGCACAGCTATAAAATGCCATTTTGGAAGTGACGAGGGAGCAGTTGCATGGTGACAAATTTCCTACCACAGTTACATTCATTTTCATGTGGCTTCTGCTGCCCACAATACCTGGCCTGGGAAGTCCCCATCCATCCCGGGTCGATAAACAATTTTGGGAGTGAAAGAAGGGATAACAACATAAGGGGTTTTATAGCAGGACCTACATCTGCTTTGTAGCAGCAGTCAAACTCTGTATGAGCTGCCTTCCTCATGGGACAGAGCCGTTCCCAAGTGGCGTCCCTGTGGCAAAGTGCCTCTCAACTCTCTGGCCCCGGAGCAAGCACCGTGTTGTGCGGCAGCAGAGAGGAGGTGGCAGAGACATTTTTTTCCTGAGCTAGGAGGAGGGCTGCCTGTGCCCTGGGCCTGCTCTGGGGGCTGTAAGCTCTTGGGCCGAAAGGCCAGAAATAACTCAGGACCTGCCAGCTGGAGAGCCCAGATTTACAGACTCTCCAAGAAAACTTGAAGGAGAATTAGACTATATGGACTGATGTGAACCTGGGAAAATGTTCTACAGCATGAATCATAAATTCTCCCCTGTTTGGAGAGAGGTAAGAATTTCATGGCCATTAATTTTATCCAGGAGGTACAGATAACAAAGCAGCCCTCTACATGGGGGAGTTAACAGTGCTAAGAATGACACAGAGAGACAAGATGCACTTGGAGACACAGGAAAAATTAATCTTTGAGAAAGTTTCCACTATTAATATTTTTCCCTTGCAAATGTGGGTCTTCTAAAACACTCTTTTCTTTAAGAAGGATCTAAATGAAGAGGAGGTGGGAAGTAGAGCTACAATGCATGTAAGAAAGCCTCAGATACATGAGTGGGAGGAAGGAGGAAGAAATGAAAGAATAATGAAGCTTGCATCACTGGGAGCAAACAACAGAAGAAGGGAAATGCACGTACTTGTGGCTACATTTTGCAGGAACTTAGGCTGAGGTTTAAAACTGCTGTGGTTAGCATAGATACAGGCACAGAGTAATTCAGACAGTCTGATCAAAGGACAAAGAAATGCTACTACTGATTTCATTAGGAAAATTACCTGGCTTAGAGTTAATGGGTAAGCACGGGGAAAAAAATGCCTGCTTTATAATGTTGATATGGAGTAGCCCTGCAAAGGGTAATCGGCACCTGCAGTGCCTACGACGATTATGTGATTTGGGTTTTTTTGAATGGGGCCAGGATTTTGCCCTTTGTGGAGACTCCTGTTGGCGTCTGGAGGATTTCCATATGTGGCAATGTTGCAAACAGACATTCCTATTTTAAAAAACAATTAACAGATGCTTTGTTGTTAACTTGGTGCCCGGGGTCCCCAGCTGTAGCCGCATCAATAGCTGAGCCCAAATGCTCAGCTACTCTTGGGGTGTTTTCATTAAAACTTAACCAGGTGTTTCTACTTTGAGAGCATCATCTCCAGCGGCCGCCATGCCGACGGCTATCCATCTGAACTAGGAAACAAGCCTGGAAAAGGATGCCAGGATTGGGTTTATTCCATGCCTTCTGATTTTCTTGTCAGTGCTTTGCTGCAAGGGCACCATTAGGTGTTCAGCGAGCAGGGCTGATCTCTCCTGCTGCAGTCTGAGGCATATTGCAGAGCAGTCAGTAGAAAACTTTAAACCACACAGAACGAGGGACCTGCATGTCTTACGCAGGAATCCTGTGGAATGGGAACACCTCTGCCTCCATGTCACCAAAAGCTCCTATAGAAGGAAAACTGTAACTTTGCTCAGAAAACCCCAGGGGTTTTATATTCACTTTGGAATAAACCGAGACCATCCATCTATTGAAGGGGTGGTTGTTGGGGAATCAACAGGAGGTTATGGCCATCTGTACAGACGAGCAGTGCCCAGGGAGATAGCTAGGACCAAAGTGGGGGCTGGGAGAAGTTTCATGCCAGCAATTTTTACGAATGAAAGGACCGAGCTGCTACTTCAACCCATGCTGGCTTTTCAAAATCCATCCTGAGACAGCAAGAAAAAAGGGCAGAGGAATGACGTTTCCATTCCCTTCTGCCAGTAAAGCTGTATTTGTTACAGACACAGGAAAACATTACATTTTTTTTCAAATCTTATAATCAAAATTCAGAGTTGCTACTTTTTGCATATTGTTGACCTCCAAAGGTTGCAACATGCCGGTGCAGAATCTGGGTTTCTTTGTGACACTCCTATACCAGGTGTGTTGGGTCTGGGGTTGGGAGCCCTGTATAGTTGAGTAGTGGAGTTTGGGTAGGCAGGAAAAAGGGTTGGCAGGACACAGGTCTCATTCTGCCCTCTGTCCAGGCTGTGTCAGGGAAAGGATGTATCCCTTGGGGGAAAAAATTCTCAGCCTGTCCCAAACCAATCATTCACACATTATGGCAAAATAAATCTAAAGGGATAAAGCTAGGCTTTTCCTATAATCACTATAGCAATCGCATGTACCTTGAGTTGTCGCACTATAGGGCTGGTTGGAGAAAGGTAAATTTACAGTGAATAATTAAATGCCCTTTACAGGCCTGACAGCTGCCCGGGCGCATGGCAGCGCTGATGGCACGAGCTCCCGCGGAGACCCTGCCAGTCTCCGCGCTCACGGACTGTCCCTGTTCAGCCCAAAGCTGCCTCTGCGCTGCTTTCATGGGAGCAAGGCAGGAGAGGCAGCAGGAGGAGGCTGGGATGAGGCTTGCAGAGGGACAGCAAAGCGAGGAAGAGGAGGCAGGGCGCACCCTTGGTGCTGTGAGCTCTCCTGGCCTGGGGAGTTTTCTCTGTTGTTTGACGGTACAGAATACAGTATAACGGGGTGCCAGGTCTCGTCTGGGGCTCCTGGCGAGTAAGATGATAACAAAAATATCAGTTTTAGTTCTCAACACACAGAGGTCCGGCTCCAGTGACACGAAGGTCACTCACAGCTGCGAAGTGACGGCGAAGGCAGGCGGCCAAGGCATGCGGGCACCCACCGGGGGCCGTGCCCCTCCCGGCTGGGGGGCGAGCACAGGGCTGCCTGCCCACACCGGGGGTCGGCAGGGCCGGGCAGGGCGGGCACCCCAGCAGGGAGAGGAAAAGAAACTGCGGGACTAGCCACCCACCACCTTCCCGCAGCTCCGAGGAAGCCGCGTCCCCACGTACCCGCAGGAAAAGACCCCCCGGCAAACGGCGCCCCTCAGCCCGACCCCGCCGCCTTCCCGCTCCCGCGCCCCCCTTCTCCCGAAGTTTCCTTGGGGAAGGCCCGGCGCGGGCACACGCCGGCAGCTGCGGGGGGCGACAGCGGCGCGGGGCGGGGCGGCCGGGCGGGCGGCGCTAGGGCCCGGCGGGGCGCGGCGGCGGGGTGGGCGGGGGGCGGCGGCTGCCTCCCGCCGCGGGGCGCGGAGCGGGGCCGGCCGCGGGGAGCACCCACCCCCGCGGCGGCGGCGGCGGCGGCGGCGGCGGGAGCCGGGGACCGCGGCGAGGAGGTAACGGCCGCGGCGGTGGCGTTTCGCGGTGTCATCGGGAGCGGGTGTGTGTGCGGGGGTGCGCGCCGGCCCCCGCGGCAGCCGCCGCGCCCCGTCCCGTCCCTGCCGGGGCAAGGAGCCCCGGCCGAACTTTGGGGGCCGCGGGGCCGTTGGCGGCGGGCGGGGGCGCAGCGGGGGCCGCGGCGGGGAGTTAGTCGGGGCTGCCCCGCGCTGGCCGCCCCCGTCCCGCCGCCGAGCCCCGCCGCGGTGGGAGGCGGAGGGCGGCGCGGCGGCGGGGACGGGGACGGGGACGGGAGGAGGGCAGGGCGCTCCGGGGCGAGCAGGGGACGCGTGCGGGGCGGCCGCCGGCGGGCTGTGCCGTGCCCCGGGCCGGGCGGGCGGGAGGCGTCGGGCGCAGCCCCGCCGTGCAGCCGCGCCGCCGGCTCCCTTTTGTCCCTGTTGCCGCCGATCCGCGCCCGGGAAGGAGCCGCTCCGTAACTGAGGGGCTCCGTCTGTGCCTGCACGCCCGCCTGAAAGGGCATCCTCCGGCTGTTAGAGCCGCCGGGAGAGGGGTTTCCTTACGCCCGCATCAGCTCCCCTTTGCTCGCTGTTCTCCCGCGCTGGCTCCTAACTTGTCAGGAGTTACGGTGGGTTAATTTCTTCACGATGCGTGCATGCGTCCCCGCACCCCGGAGGAGGGTTTCCTTGTTAACCTGCCACCTACGCTGCGGTCAGTTATTATTTATATTATCAAAAATACGTCTGCGAAAATGCGTGTGCGCGGCTACGGCACGACTGCTGCTACAGCCCAGTTTACTGAAACTTTAATTGCAGCAGGCGACGTTTCACTGTGGAGCCATTTACGTCAGAGCAGACCGTTGCTCCGGTGGGATAACGGCGTCTCTTAGACGATGGGTTTTCACGCAGGGAGGGCTCGTGCTGTTTCATGGGATGAATCAGAACAAAAACGAGCAAACAATGAAAATGAGTTTGCGTGGTGTCAGAAAACCCAACGTGGTAACGCCTGTTAGAGGCGCGGTAAGTCAGGCAGCAAACCCCCAGTTTTCTCCAACGCGGCCCACGTATCAGCCGGTAAACAACATAAACTGTGATCACTTGGCAGCCGAAAATATAAGGCCTTGCAGCCCTGGCTCCTAAGCGTTACGTGTCATTAAAGTAGCTCTCTTGGAGGAGAGGGACTGTCCCAGGAGCTGTAAAATCTATAAACACTTTTCTGATTGGTTTAAAAATTTAGACACAGGAAGCGGATGGTATCTAATAACAGACAAGTGGAGACACTGTTGTCATGGAAACTGAGAAGACTACCCCCTCCCCATTTATTTAAAAAAAAAAAGAAAAAAAGAAAGAAAAAAGTCTGCATATCATCAGAAATGCCTGCAGACTGCCTTGGCTGCTGTTGCCTTTCCCACAGCATCTGTTGAAACCTGAGAACGTGCCTGTCAAATCAAGGTCATTTTACAATAAAACCCCGTGCCGCGTCTCCCCTCGTTCGTCTCTGGATGTTGTCCCGCACTTTCCACCCAAGGAGGAGTTTGGGAGATGAGCCCGCCTGCCCCGTGCCCGCCAGGCTGCCCTCGCTGTGGCGGGCGCCCTGCCCAGCCAGGCCTGCAGCCCGCAGGGGCTGCTCTGGGGAGGAGAGGCTCCAAGCAGCAGGACCGAGGGGGTTAAAAAAATAGTAGCGAGGGATGACTTTTTAATTTTTAATCGAATGACCAGGCCACGTTTCTTTTCTTGGGAATCTGTGGACCTGGGAGAGAAAGCTGGGATTGATTAGATCTCCCCCTGCTCCTCCTCATTTCAAAGTTATATTAAAATGTAATGATTTGGACTTGAATATTAAGGCCATTTCACAACTCTGCCTCACCTGCACAACAGAAGAAAAAAAAGGGAGGCAAATGGCTACAGGAAACTCTGGGCAATTGCTTTTAATAAAAAAAAAATAATAAAATCACTATTTGGTTATAGCGTGCTGTTTGAGGACAAAAGCAGAGATACAAGAATAAAATATACTTCATTACTGATGAATGCAGCATGAGAAAATCAGACTGTTATTGTGGTAAATTGAAGTTTTACTTTGCTGGACTATTGAAAGTTTATTGTGTGTGAGAGCGCTATTTTGCTTTTGGAGCGGGAGAGAAGTATTTCACAGCAAACTCACAAGAAAGGTTTTAGTGTTTTTGCTTATTTTCTTGGGCAGCAGGCGTTGATGTCAGATGTTCACGATGGAGAGATGTCTTTGAGTATTCACTGCGTTTTCTCCGAAACATTTCATTTTGCTCCCCTTAATCTTCATTTTGCAGTGACCGAGCCGAGAAAGAGCACTTGACTACTTTACCCACTGTATAAGTCATCACTTTGAAACCTTAAATGACCAGTTTGACCTCTTTTGCCTCTTTGCTTGCATATTTCACTTTTTGCATTATTATTTCTTAAGAAAACCAGAGGCTGGTAAGCAGGTCTTGTGGATCAGGAGGTAAATTCTGAAGGGTGCTGAGGCGAAGGTGCTCAGTGCACTCTCCACCCACCCACACCCTTGGACCTTGCCATCCAAAAAATCAAAGGCCTGGCTTTAAAATCTGTCTGGGGGCAGAGCAGCCTAAAGGGGTGGTAAAGTCAGAGGGAGCAGTGCCTGCTTCTGCTCACGGAGTCCCTGCTGGCTGCCGGGCTGGGATGGCGCTGGGGCGCGGGAGCCGGGACACCCTCCCTGCTGTCGGGGAAAGGCTCAGGGAGTTGGGCGCTTGCGTGTTTTAATCCAGCTCACGACTGATTAGCCAGATGCTGCTTTTAATTGCTGTGGAGTTCAAATGGAGAAAGTTTGCCTTGGTAGCGAAAGTGTGCTTGCTTCTAGAAGCGAATTTCCTGTTGTCGGGAGCACCCTTATCTGCAGGAAGGTTCGAGGGCAGGAAGTGTGTCAGTTACTTGTTTTTACACAGTGAAGGAAATGAGCTGGATTAGGTACTTTCTAGATTTACCCTTCATCGTCCTCCTTGTCTGTGCTACTCTATTTATCTCTAATGGTTTTAGTTTGTAAACGTTTTATGATGTCAGTCATTCCTGAGGGAAATGCAAGAAGTTAAATGCTGGTGTTGTTCTGCCATTTTTTGCTGTTAAACCCCCCCCCCCCCGCCCCAACCTCTCTGGGCCACATTTTCAAGAGTATCTAATTTGCAATTTATACCTTTTGAGTCTCATTAATGATACTCAGCTAAGCTTTTTTTTTCTTCCTCCCCCCTTAGAATGGAAGATCAAAAAATGCACCAGTTATTTTACTAATAGGAGCAGTCCTTACACTTCTGAAATGCCTTTCATCGTGGATCATAAGTCACTTTATAGAAATGAATTTTTTAATATCCACAGAAGTTGTGTGAGCATAGGAAGCTGAAACATAGCATTTCTCATGGACTGCCCAAAGTTGCAAGGCGAATGAGGAGCAGAGCTGGGAGTCAAATTAATTGCCCCTTATTCAGCAATTGCTAATGGATTAAAACTTTGAAAATGCATCTGCCTTTCCCAAGTGCGCTCGTGCTAATGTGCCAATGCAGTGCGTATGTATTTGGGATGTGGGGTCGGGGGTAAGAATATAAGCAGTGTTTCCAGAACATGCCAGTCGTTTACTGGTCCCCGTCCAGCCTGGCGCGGCTGGGATGCCAGGTGGGAGGCTTGTAAGATTAGACACAGCTTTGGATGAAAGTCCAAACTAAAGGCGAGGGCTGGGGTTTAGGTCATTGTGTTCTAGTAAGCAGGGAGGTTCAGGGAAATAAACTTTATTTCTCCGATGTCGGCTCAACAAGAATATTTATGGCATTAAGCTGAACTTTCACAGAGGGTTTTGAGGAGGAAACGTGGAAAAGTTACATAAACTTGTAAGAAGCTGCCTGGCATGCCGAGCAGCTTCAAGTAGTGATTTTTGGCACAGGAGATGGCTTGGTGTTAGGAGTCGTTCCTGGCAGAAGAGGCTGCCAGGGCTGTCCAAAAGCCTAAGCTGGGCTGGAACAGGACTGTCCTGGCTGATGCTGGAATTTGCCGGTTCATGACTTCAGATGTAACACAGTGCAGCATGACTTTGGCCACAATTTAGAAATATTTCTAATGAAACTGCATTTGGCTTGTTACCTGCTCTCATGGCCAAGCCAAAGTAAAACTAACAAGAATAATGAAAAAAAGAAAATAAAAAGGGACTCCAACAAAACAACATTTCATTTAAATGTAAAAGTTACAGCTGTGTTTTTTCAGAAGTGATCAGCTGATTCTGAGAAACCAGCCTGAAGCTCTGGAAGGCAAGGCAGTTTTTGGGAAGCGACTCTCTTCTAGGCTTTGGAAATCTGACTCCATTTCAGGTGCCTGAAGTTCAGTTGCCAAGCACGAGGGCAACTCAAACCCTCCTTAAGTTAACTGTAACGCTTTAGGTGCCGTTAGCAGTCTTGGGACTTGTACTTGATCTGGACTAAAGCTGTCTGTCCAGCTTAAGTTTTGCCCCTTGGCTGCCTGCATACCCCACGAAGGAGCGAGGCTCCCTGCGCCCCAGGTGCCACCCTCTGGGGTGGGCACAAAGCGACAGGATAGCCCTGCTACAGAGGTGACCGGCGAGAGGAGTCTGGGGAATGGTTAAAACTCGCCACGGCTGGACACATGACTTTCAGGTGGTTCAAGTTGTGTAGGACCACCCTCACTTTAGCCCCGGCACTGGTGGCCACTTGCTTGCCAGGGGTCAGTTTTTGTCTGCCTCTCTCAGAGAGGAAGAGAAGTAACATGTTAAACTCTTTCAAAACTCCCCCTAAACCTCATCTATTCCATAATGTTTGCAGAAGTTGGACAGGCTAAGTAAAACACGGGACAGTATTTTGTCACTCTTTCCTTTTATTTCTGTATCTGTAGTCTAAGATGCTGTTGCTGGAGATGGTGTTTCTCTGTGTCGGCACTGACTGCGGGACAAGCAGACGGCAGGGCTGTGACCTGTGGTCAGGGTTGGTAGGTGCCACTGAATGGAAGGATCTACCTAGCTGTTTGATGCTGTAGTTTTTTTCCAACATTAGCAGGAATTTACATCAATGCTAGCCAATATAATAAAATTTCCAGCACTGGTTGTTTTTAAGTTTTACTGAAAATAGTTTAAAATAAAATAAAAATAAATATTATTTAAGGACCAGGATGGTTTTGGCCCACACTGGCTTTTCCCTTTGCCCACCTCCCACATGCTGGGTTGTAGTGGGGTCCTGTCTGTGAACTCTGCTCAGACTGAGCGTGAGGTTCCCCAGTGAAAGCCCAATTGCAAAGCGCTTACCTGCCACCTATTTGCTGATACAGCCCACTCACAATGTCTGGGCATACTTATTTTTGTTGAAATGAAAATATACCAGACTTCCTAACAGACGGGGCTTTACGTATGAGGCAATCCAAGCTAGATTCTGGAAAGCATTTCAGAGTGGCAGCTTTCTTGGAAATTGCTTCTTAATGCTGTACAGCAAAGCTGTTGTTCTTTTTAGCGTAGCTCTTTGCAAGACCTGTGCCCGCCCAGCTGAACTGAGCAGTGGCCTTGCACCTCCTGTGACCTTGCCTCTCGTCCCGGGCTCGCCAGGCTCCCTCTCCAACCCCTGGCAGCTCTGCGGCTCCCCGGTACAGAGCTGCTTTTTGTTTTTTCTCTTGGGATTTGTAGAGAGGCCAACCTTTTCCCTGGATGAGGTCAACCTTTTCCCTGGATGAGGTCGGCTTCCGGCACAGCAAGCAGATGCAAACTCCGCAGCCCGGCCCATCCTTGCAGAGCTGCGCTTGATGTTACTCCCCTCAGTAAGATCTTCTCGTTGCCAATTTAATTGCTGGCCAGGCTTGCTGCGGAAAGGAGCAGAGGCATTCGAGGGGTTAGGAGAGGTTATTAGAGATGGGAAGAAGCTGAGGGTCTGAACCATCCAGATTTAACTGGATTAAATCTCATTTTACACCCAGCTCCAACTTGTTTTGATCTGGGTTTTACAGTAGATCATTTGTAAAAGCTACCCAATTAATATGTTAATTTTAACACCAGATTTTGTAAAGCTTTTTTGTTAGAGGTGGAGAAGGGAACCAAATGTTTTGATCCTATTTTTATCGTTATCTTCACTGAGTTTTTCTCACTCTGTGCTTTGCAGAGAGGAGTGAAATTTTAATAATTCACTAATATACTTTCACTTCATTAACATTTTATCATTCTGGCATTGTGCATATGGTGAACTCCTTAGTACTTTCATTAAGGGCCTGATCTTGCCCCCACACTCTCACATCCCTCCAGGTGTGGAAAACCCTAAATAGCAGGTGCTGTTCTGCTTTTTGGAAAGAACTTTTCTCGTTTTCCGATAGACAGTAAACTGAAGAAAACACACCAGTATTTTGCGGGGTGGTTTTTTTTTTCCAAGTTGTCTGGCTGTTTTTTTTTTTTTTTAAACAAAATTTAAACATTTCTACAAAGACAACATGGATGGCTAGGTTTGAGCCACTAAGTGCCAAAGCCTCCAGCCATTACAAGACTTAATAGCGTGGTCTAGAGAGTGTGAAGACACAGGGTGTTATTGTGGTATCATTTGCATCATTTTACACTGTGGCAGAGATTTATACTGGTATTAAAATGGTTATGAGAAACTTTCAGGTGCCTTACCTAGGATAGCACAGTGCTTGGTATTAGGATGGCACAAAACCATGTAACACTTAATGTAATCTTGGTGATTAAGTACATAAGTTTGCAGGTGTGTGCTCATGTTGTGTTAAACAGGTGCTTTTTAACTGTGTCCTAATTTGAAATTGGATGTTGAACTTCCATGGGGACTCTTCTTCCCTTTTTTTTGCTGCTTTTTTTTTCCGCAGCATAAAATAAAGCTCTGAATTGGTGCATGATTTGGTACCGCTAATTAAATACTGTTAGCACACCAAATTACTTCAGGTGTATTCAGAAGGCATAAGAAGCCAAGCATGGCTGAGGAGTGGACAGTGGGTAGGTGCAGGAGGCTTGAGAGTGGAAGGGGAACTTCTGGGTTGTGAGCAGCAGATAACTAAGGTCCAGGTAAGAATTTCAGTAGGTTACGTGTTTTGAAAAGAGTCTGGCTGTTGTGAGACTGGAGGACAAGAGATCACAGTAATAAATACAGGAGGTGTTGAGGGACCTGGCTGAAGGTTTTTACTTGTCAAATAGAATGTATTTGCTTTTAGAGGCACCAGGACAGAAACTCATCTCTGGTAAATTGGTATAATGCCATTGGAGCTAGTGGAATTACACTGACTTACACCAGCTGATGGTCTGTCTGGTGGTATTACAAGAAGAGTGAATATGTGAAGGGTGGGGGAACTGGAAGAGGTTATAGGCCTGAGTAACAGGGAGGGTGGAGGTTTGTTCAGAAGTGATAGAGAGGCTGGGCAAGTGAAGAGAGATCAAAAGGTCCGTTGCAGCTATATCGGGTTTGATTTGACAACAAGACACCCAGCCAAGAGGTGTCAGCAAGGCAGGCTGAGAGATGGCCTTGGCTGGAGAGGCAAGTCAGCGATGGAGAGTACATTCCTCATTGGCACAGTAGCGGTTGTTGTGTGAGTGAAAAAGATCACGTAGAGGGTGAGGAGGAGGGGGGAAAAAAAGGCCAAGGCCACAGCTGGAGCTAGAGGAGAAGACGTGGAGGTACAGAGCAATCGCTGCACAAGGACGAGGAGGGCTAGAAGACGGTGACTCATGAAGCCGAGGGAGGACAGAAGGCCTTCAGCCTGCAAGGAGGAATAGAAAACACGAAGTATTGCTTAGGGTTGAGAAGAGAAAGGGAACGACATTGACATCTTTAGAGACATGAGCCATGAATAATCTCTGCTACAATTAGAAAACTCTGAAAAGCTGAGCTATAAATAAACTACGTCTTAACTGGTACGTAAAATTTTTTTTTTCCTGTCTTCTATTGTTGCAAAGTGGTCTCATGTAATGGTGCAGCAGACCTTAATGTCCCGGGGATGGTTATAGCAGCATCGCTAGCTGATGCTGCGCTGCGTGGTGCTGCCGTGGCTGCTCTGTGCAGAGCTCTGCCCCTCGCTGTTCCAGGGGGTGCAGCAGCCACGTCAGCCCTGGTTTACCCAGGGACCACCATGCCTGCTGCAGTCGGGGTCCTCAGGGAGGCATTGCAGTCAGGTTATTGCTCAGGAAATTCAAACAGGTGCCAGAAGGGTACAGGTTTTTGATTAAATGTGCCAGCATTGTAGCTGTAGTTGCTGTACCCCGGTTATTAGGCCCTGCATGGGGGAGCGGGGCGGTGTTGGACCACCGGTGGGCATGGGGGGCAAGGGAGATGGTGGAGGGGTTCCCCTCTGCTCCGCAGTGCCTGGTGGGAGCAGGGCTGGGGTGTGATGAAGAAGGTCTGAGGAAAACATTGCAGCATCAGTTTCTGTTGTGACTGAGTGGGAGAGCTCACTTTGGATGTATTTTGCCATGGAGTAACTCGGTGGCAAGGAGGAACAAAACACAGACTGGAAAAAATGAGGTGGAATGTAGGAACAATGAGGAAAACTGTAGAAATTAGGCATGTGTGAGGGTGGTCACCCTTGTTCACAGCAGGTCTCATTACTGGAGTTACTGCAGCCCATTTACAGTCCTGGGGCCCACGGGAATGACTGGAAAGAGCCTGACTAGAAATGAGACTGGCTTAATTGTACCAAGACAAGAAAAATTAAAGAAAAACAAAACCCAGCATCAAAAGTGAAACGTAAAGTGCATTTTAAACATCCTTTTGGTTTTTGTAAGCCAGGGTGCCATTTCTAATGGGTGGGACACTCCCGTTCCCTGTTTGTGATGCTGGTGGTCTCCCTGTCCAGAACCTCAGAGGCAGCTAGCCTGGGTTGGAAAGTCGGCGTCTTTAGAAGCAGAAAACATTTTGGCTTTCTGAGTGGAATGATTTCTTCCTTTCTTAGTTGTATCAAAAGCATGTGTTGCTGCCATTGCAGCAGTTTGTGGAAAAAAAAAAAAAGCTGAGCATCTTGAAGGTAAAATAGTGGAGAGATGGCTCCTGCGGGAAGCAAGGAAAGGTGTGGAGGGCTCAGAGGCACAGTAACGGGGTGCGAAGGCTTTTACCACAGGTCATTCAGGTGGGTTATCTCCAGAAAGCAGTAGTTACCCTGTGGCAATGGCTGACACTAGTTGCAGAGCAGAGAGGCTCGTGTCCGCTCCTGGTCCCGTGCAGCTGCTGGGACGTTGAGCACCGACGTGAGCTCAGGCGGTGGCCTTGCTCTGGTTCCTCATGGGCTGGTAACGAGGCCGTGCACCCTCAGAAATCACTAATGGCGATTAAAGACCATGGCTGTAGGATCAGGCTCCCAGCAGTTCGTGCCTGTGCTGTCAGGTTGGAGGGTTGTACAAAAGTGTTGAAGAGATGCTAAGGATGAGGAAGGGGCCCTTTAACCCCTTGTTGTGGGGATAATTTCACACTGCTAGTAGCAAAGGCTTTTATACCAGAAAAGCAGTGTTACCTTTTGTCAATGGACTGCATGAAACAGCCTTTGCTGTGTTGATGATAAGAATAGTATCAGTCTTGTCCAGTTGTCCTTTCTCCCTGAGAGGGTTATGTCCCAAGCTGGTGGACTCTGCCTGCTCCCCATGTTGGCTGTGCTTGGTTTATTCAAACCATGCTTCCTCCCTTCTCACTTTTTTGTGCAAAGTGCATTCTGCTCAAATGAGGATGCCTGTTCACGGTGTGGCGTGGGCAGTTCAGGAATTGCTTTTAAATCTGGAGCAGGATTTTTTTTCTCATAGTAATTTTCATTCTGAATTTGTATTCAGTCTTGCTTACTACCGTCGGCTACTGCTGATTGTGTGTGGGTAAGAGCTGGGACGACAGAGCAGCAGGGATCCCAAACACCCTGCTCTGTCATAGACATTATGTAGAAAAAAAGATTTTCTTTCTGACCCTTAAAACTTACAGCCTTAATAAGGTATTTGCAGCAAAACTTACTCCAGTATAGAAGTCTCTACACCAGTATAATTATTTGTCCTGCTTTCATATTTCACGTTTTATTTAAGTTCCTGTCACCTGCTAATAATGTGAACATTGGGGAAATTTGGAGGGTATGCACACTATTGTTGGCATTTCTAGAGCAGCTGCTACTGGCCTGCTTGTGTTCAGCAGATTTCTTACTGTCAAAAACACTTTCAGCACATGAATCAATGGGCAGGAAACCACCTAAATATTGATTAATGTAGACAGAAACTGCCCTCCCACCTCTTGTTTATGCACAACCATGACAAAGGCAACAGGATTCGGCTCCTGGGCTGTTGGGAAGAGCTTGTTTTATTTCAAAAGTAGAGCTTTGTTTTTTATGGAGACTCGCAGGTACTAGTGCTGGGAATGAAACACAAGAGACAAGAGGTTCAGCCCAGGTACAACATCTGTAGGCGAGGAAGCGCGTTGACTTCTGCAAGTGTTGAATCAAGCAGCAGGGCACTTTAGAAAATCTAGCCAGTCGTTCCTTCTGGTGCCAACGTGAGAATGAACACTGGCAAAAATTGAAGCATGTCCCTTTTCATGTCAAAATCTATCGACTCTTGATTGTCTTAGCTGATTTCAATGAAGATTTTTCCTGAGCAAATAGCTCGGTATTTCATCATGTAGATGGTTGATGTTTAAAGTCCATCTTCATGTATTCATGGGGATCTGCCATGGGATGCAGTGGTGGTAGCTTCTGCTTTTATGGCTGCAGAATTTGATGCTCCATTGCCATCATCGATATAGTGATGGTGAGAATCATAGAATTGTTAAGGTTGGAAAAGACCCTTAAGATCATTGAGTCCAACTGCTAATCTATCACTGCCAAGTCCACCACTAAACCATGTCCCTGTGCACCACTTCTACATGTCATTTAAATACCTCCAGGGATGGACGCTCCACCACCTCCCTGGGCAGCCTGTTCCAGTGCCTAACAACCCTTTCGGTGAAGAAGTTTATCCTAATATCCAACCTAAGCTTCCCCTGGCACAGCTTGAGGCCATTTCCTCTTGTCCTGTCACTTGTTACTAGGAGAAGAGACCGACCCCCGCCTCGCTGCAACCTCCTTTCAGGTAGTTGTAGAGAGTGATAAGGTCTCCCCTCAGCCTCCTCTTCTCCAGACTAAACAACCCCAGCTCCCTCAGCCACTCCTGGTAAGACTTGTTCTCCAGACCCTTCACCAACTTTGTTGCTCTTCTCTGGACACGCTCCAGCACCTCGATGTCCTTCTTGTAGTGAGGGGCCCAAAACGGAACACAGTACTCGAGGTGCGGCCTCACCAGTGCCGAGTACAGAGGCACGATCACCTCCCTGCCCCTGCTGGCCACCCTATTCCTGATACAAGCCAGGATGCCATTGGCTGCCTTGGCCACCTGAGCACACTGCTGGCTCATGTTCAGCCACCTGTCAACCAACACCCCCAGGTCCTTTTCCTCCAGGCAGCTCTCCAGCCACTCCTCCCCAAGCCTGTAGCATTGCATGAGGTTGTTGTGACCCAAGTGCAGGACCCAGCACTTGGCCTCGTTGAATTTCATACCGTTGGCTCTGGCCCAATGATCCAGGCTGTCCAGGTCCTTCTGTAGGGCCTTGCTGCCCCCCAGCAGATCAACACTTCCACCCAGCTTGGTGTCATCTGTAAAATGGTTATTATTAATTTGTATTCCAGTGGTAGGTAAACAGTGTTAATATTTGGCTCTTCCCCAGCCACCCGTGCTCTCTCAGGTGCGTTCTCCATTGATACCAAAGGTGATTTGTGTGAGTATTCCCACTCTGGCAGCGAGAGTGATGCACGTATGGCTCTTTGGAGGCAGCAGATGAGAAGACTTCTTTATACACAGATATACTGCAACATGGATTTATATTGCTGTAACTGTGAAATCTGTATCTTGTTATGAACAACATGCAGTCCATTACTTGTTCGTGCAAAATTCAACACTTGACCAGCCAACGAAGCAAGGAGCAGAGGGCTGAACTCAGCCCCCTGGGCAGAGTGTTTTGGCCTTTTCTGACTTGCAGACCCTTCAGCCCATGGACTGATCTCAAAGTCTTGTGACTACAGGAGTGAGTGAAGGTGGCTTGTCAACACGTTTGTCTTGTGGTGATGAACTCTGATGTCTAATGACTGAACCCAGGTAACAGCCTTTCCCCGAGTTAGTGTACTCATCAGGTCTCTGTCTTGGCCACCGCACTTTACAGGAGCACAAGAAGCTGGTTGTCTTTACATTTAAATTTAATTGGCTAAACCTATTAAGGAGGAGACAGACAGACGTGGGCAGCAGCAGGATGACTGAATCCTTTTCCAATAGCCAATAAAGCTAACCCTCTTGCCTTAGAATGCCTAAGTAGCAGCCTAAAGAACTGCTTCGTCTGTGAGCTCTGTTGTGATTTAACCCCAGCCAGCAACTAAGCACCGCCCAGCTGCTCGCTTACCCTCCACCCGGTGGGATGCAGGAGGGAATCGGAAGAGAACTGGTGGGTTGAGGTAAAGACAGTTTAAAAATCAAAATAAAATATAATAGTAAAAATTGTAATGAAAAGGAAACAACAAAAAGAGAGAAACAAAACCCAGGAAAAAACAAGTGATATAAGCACTCACCACCCACCAACCAATGCCCAGCCCATCCCCAAGCAGTGACTGCTGCCTCCCAGCCAACTCCCCCCAGCTTATATACTAAGCATGATGTCCCATGGTATGGACTATCCCTTTACCCAATTTGGGTCAGCTGTCTTGGCTGTGCCCCTCCCCTCCCAGCTTCTTAGGCACCTGGCAGAGCATGGGAAGCTGAAAAGTCCTTGACTTAGTGTACGCCCTGCTTAGCAACAACTAAAGCATCAGTGTGTAGGAAAATTAACTCTATCCCAGCTTAAACCAGGAAAACTGCAGAAGGAAACATATTACAGAAATGCATGTAATGAGTTTATAACAGTGTGTTAATTACCACTGCCAATAGTTATATTTCATTTTTAAAGCAACTTCATGCAGGAGAATATAATGAAACATACATTTTCTATATCTTTGTCAGTCAGAAGTCCAAGAAGTGATTCCTGTTCCACTTCTGTCTTGTGGCATAAAGTAGTGCAGCTCCACTGAAGCCAGAGGCAGATAGCTGGGGAGAAGGCAGCTTCCTTTTTCACTAGAGAGCTTTAATGCAACATTGTTTTATTTCTGGACATTAAAGTTAATAACACAGCAAGTGTATTTTAAGTCTTTCTAGGACCTCTATATGTTAAATAACTGCGAACAAACTTTACAGTCAGTCTATAGGCCTTCATGATATATCATTTTGAGCTGCCTTCTATCTATTACGTTTTATCTGCCTGCAAAATCCATTTCTAATTCTGTCTGTATCTCCTTTGTGATCACTTGCCAGAAATCTATTCCCAGGATTCTCCTTATTTTAGTGAAATATCTCTGCTTCAGCACCTTTCCCAAGGTGGCTGATCTAATCACGGCACTATCAGTTATCACTTCTCATTTCCTTTGCTAGCTCTGTCAAATGCAATGCACAGCCTAACAAAGTGACATTCAAATACTCTCAGTGACCAAGGCTATTTCCCTCTCTTTTACTCTGCAAAACCGGAATTGTATGTGGCTTCTTAAACACGTGCCCTTCGCTCCAGGAATGTGACTTGTAAAGCGCCCTGTGAGAAAACTCAGTTAATATTAAGCAGATGAAATAGCTGCTTCTTTATTTGTCACAGGTAGGTTCCATTTATAGTGACCCACTGGATATTAAACCCCACATCCACGACCTCTTTTTTCAGGTAGAGGAGAGCGATGCTTCATTCCTGCCAACTGGCAAGAGAATCCTACATTGCCATCAGAGAAATGAAATTTGTCACCTCCCTGTTCCTCACCTCCATTCTTGTCTGTTTATATATACATGTTTCTCTTTTAAATATGAGTGTGACTGTATGCAAAGGTCAGCATATACCAAACAGGGTGCTTGTGTTTCTCAAGGATGGAGTCACCTGTATAGTGGGATCCTCTGTTAAGGTTAAATGTGGTTTCTATGGACACAGGTCCAGCAATAGCATCTTTTTTTTGGCCTTTTTTTTTTTCCTTGTGTGACAAACCTCTTAGTGTTATCTTAGATTGCTATCACAGACTAATACTTGTTTTAATAAGTGTGTGGCTGACTACTCCATCCACTCTGGAAGATAAAGTTATCCACATGCATCCTCACAGCCCTTCCTGCTTTGCGTCATTTAACACATGCTGACACGAGCCCTGCTTTGCTGCAGCCTCATTTCTCTATTGGTTTTTTTGCAAGGGCTGAAGCCTAAATCTTGTTTTTTTTGTTTTTGGAGAAAGCAGGGAGCAGGCTTTCACCAGACTGGCTAGGAGTGTGGAGAGAGCCCTCTCCACGCACCCTTCCCAGCTCCAGAGCACCATGAAGTGCAACAGTTGCATGGTGCTGGGAGTTTACCATGAGCAGCACAGCTCTGGATTTCTTCTGAAATCAGACAACCCGTTTTTTGGTTTGTTTTTTTTTCCCCCTGCACTGTGTTAAGCAAACTTGTCTTGCAGTCTGCAACAGATCAACACATGTATTTTCACTGTAGCCTGTTACAGGTTGCAGAACTGAGTTTGTTTCAGACAGCGGGGGGAAAGTTAGGAAAACAGGTTTTAAGCTGACAAAAAGAACCAGTCTGATTTGTTGTTTATGGCCCAATGCAAACCAGGTGCTCTGCATTTCAGTTCTTCGGCACATATTTCGAGGAGCTGTGTCACAGCCTGGCAGCTTCCAGGGCAAGGTGTTTGCAGTCCTTCACGGCTGTTCCTTGGATGCTGTCCCTTTGGTCGGCTGCAGAGGTGCAAACTGGGGAGCATCTGTCCTAATGGGATGGCAGAGTGAGCTTCTGCATGTCCTTAAATGGTAATTTCCAATACAGCTAAATAATAAGAATGGTGTCTAATGGCTTAAAAAACTGCTCATTGCTGCATTTTTTTAGCTATTTCTTCACTGTAAGAAGGTAGAGAAATCTGTGTTAAAATAATAATTAAATGCTGACAGTACTAAATTTCCACCCAGTGTGAGTTGGCAGCAGTTGCAAACCAAAACGTTAGGTCATTAAAGGAAAAAAACCGTGATTAAATACCTCTGTATGTTTTTCTGATTAGCTATTCTTAAAAAGAGCATGTGGCTGTAATAGAAGGGTGTACTTGACAGCAGCAATTGCTTTTTTGGGGAAAGGTAAAGTACTCAAATTTTAATATGTATACATGTGTGTGTGAAAGGATTTCTTGCTGATCTTAGCTATGGGGATATATATCGTACTAATCATCCATTTTTAAAAGCCACCACAAAATCTCCCTGCCAGGAAATATGTGAAATCCCCTCAATATTATGTTTCTGGAAAAAACAGTTAGCAGTGACTAATGCGCTCGGGGTTTTGTTTTGGTCTCTTTTTTCCTCTTCTCTGGCTAGACAGAACTGATTTTGCACTTGAGAGTTGAACAGCCACGGTGGATTTTGCTGTAGCGTGGATGGTACTGAAGCACTATGAGGCTCAGGGGCTGGCTGCAGCGTGCATCCTGCAGACATGCAGGTAAGAGAGTTTCTGCCCCAAAGAGCTTGCTGCGATGGGGAGGTATGTGAAGTTGGGTGAGGATTCGGAAGGGGGAGGGGTGGTGGTGTTGGGAACAGAAACCCCCCTTTACCCCATGCCCACTCATGGCTAGAGGTCCACTGCTCTCGGAGGCAGGCTAAAGCTGGCTCTCTTGACTATAAAAGCGCTGTTGGCTGAGGAGACTGCAAAGTAAAAATTGTCAAAAGGTGCATTTATAGGCTGCCACTTTTTGCCACCTGCTTCTTCCTTTGATGCACTTTACCATATATTTGCTCCAGTGTGCTTCATAGCAATGTTTTAGGGGCTGATATCTACAGCACACATATGTGTGGAGCTCTTTGCAGATCCTCTTTAAGGGATGTTGCTGGAGCTAGTGAGGAGGGGAGGATCCACTGCCAGTGGGGACTTGGGCTACTGCAGGATTGCTGTGGCTGCTGCTGGCCCTGGGGGAAGCCCTGGAGCCTGAGAGGGGTCAGTGGGCTGCTGAGCATCCCCTCCCCAAGTGTTGGGAGCATCTCTGAAAGCTGTGTGACCTCTGTGGCCAAAGCACACTCCCAAGCATGTGCTGAGTGTGGAAGGATGTTCTGGCTGCTGTGGCTTTTGCTCCCATCATATCAGAGCAACTCATGGACGGTGGTGTGTGTATTACAGTGGCAGCCTTGCGAGCCACCGCAGGGTCGTCCTTCCTTCTCCCCTCCTTCTGGCCCTTCCTTCCACAATTACATTTGAGAAACTGAGGAACAGATGGGTTAAGAGAGAGGTTATGGAAATTATTTCAGGCTAGTGTGTTGTTTGAAGACGTAGCGTAGGGTAATACAACCTTTTGTTGTATTAATAAATTCCTGTCTACACCCAGAAGTTGCATATGAACAGTGGTCTCCCAAATGTAACTTCTGCTACCTGAAAGACATAAGGGAAAGGTTCATCTGAAGGGGTTTGAAGGTATCTCAGCATCGTGTGCTTAGAAATTTACTCAGCACTTTTACTGGACTCTTTTAAGGACAACTAGGATATTCATTTTTCCCCTGGGAGCTCTGTAAGTTACACACTTTTTTTTTTTCCTTTACTATGCATTTCAGAAAGCAATTTCTCAGGAAGAGTGGTTCCAGTTTAATCTCCAGATTATCTGTTGTTTCTTTTCCACCCCAAGATAAAGCAGCTGATTAATCAGCTAACCCTAATTCAGGCAGAGCTGGAGACTATATATGGGCATATGTGTAGGGATCCAGACTTTAGGAGTACTTCTTTAGGTTGCCGTGTTTCAGCTGTATAGCCTGAGCGCATCAGTTATTTGGAGATGAGTGCAGGTGCTCCAGTGAGCCTGGCCACTGCTCAGGAGTCGGGTCCTGAGACCCCTGGAAACATGCCAGATTTGGAAAGCAGAGCAAAAGGCATATTTCTGGAAATGTTGGAGTGATGAATTTTTTGCAATTAAATGTGGTGACCAAGAGCAAGAGAAAATTTTGGCCCGTATTTCAATCCCGTGAGAAGATGTGCCAAGCAAAGAACAGATGGGATCAGGGGGCTGCCTGTGATTGTCTAAGTCTTGGGCTGCCTCCATTGTGGCCCTGGCAGAGGCAGCGTGACCTGCTCTCACTTATGTCTGCTGCCTTTGCTGCCCTGAAGCTCCCGCCTCAGTCACCGTCCTGCAGGGTGGCATGTGCGACGTGCCCCACCAGGACGTCCTTCCACAGTGTGCTGTGGGCAAGCTGTAGTCCCTCTGTATGGGGACCCTTCCTCATGAGAACTGACCATCACTAAAGCTTGGTGACAGAAAGTGGGTCTGAGAGCCTGGCCCTCATATCTCCAAGTTCATTGGGTCCTTGTAGTACTAGCACTAGGTTGAGACAAACTATTTCTCTGCTGACATTAATGTACTTGACCCTATAGAGTGCAAGGTAGCCAAGCAGTTACAGGCCATTAATCTCCAATTGCTTTTGTCAGGTATTATATTCATTAATCCAGGGCCAAACAGTGGTTTAGTTGTCAGCATAGACTATGATAAGATATTTTTTTGATTCCTGGTTAGTGCCAAGTTAGCATCTAGCTAGTAGTGTTTGCAACCGTGTAGACAGATGCCCTCAAATTTCACAAGTCGCTGCACCAAAGCTAGGGCTCAGCATCAGTTCATCCACTAAACGTGCTTTCAGAACCAGCTGCTTTTCCTGTGCTTGGATGGCTGGTTCAGTGAAAGCCAGCTGCTGCTCAGGTACCTGTAATGGGGGCTGCCTGTGTTTAGGTATCCTACATAGTGCACCACATAGCCCGACATACCTGAAAGGCAATTCCCAGAGAGCTCTTGACTAGCCGGGCTACTTTTTCACCCTGTGGCCTCTTTGGGCACAAATGGGGGGAGTTGGGTTGCATTATTTCATTCACATGCTGATTTTATTGCTTCATTTTGCAGAGAAGGAATGCTTCAGGCATCCCATGGCAGAAATTCTTCTTATTCTTGGACACTGCCTAAGGGTTACTCATCAGAACAATAATCGCTAAAAAATAATGATGCTGAGCACCAAGACCTACGGAGTGCTTTGGTACACCAGGCTGTGATGGTTGTGTATAGAGGGGCATCATATTGTAGCTTGAATTGCTATAAAAGGCTCAATAGCCATTCTTGGGCAAACTGCTGGTACCCATAGTCAGGAGGCTGTCCGATCTTGATCTGCAGCTGCTCCTGAGGTGAAAACTGTTTATGTTTTAATACATTAAGTTCTGCTCACACTGTTTAGTATGGAAGTCTTGTTTTGAAAGTATAACAAAAACAAGAAGGAAGAATATTGAGATGTTTTAACACAGCAAAAAGCATTTTCTTCCTACACAGTGCCATATCAGAGAGGGAACAGCTTCTCCTCCAGTTCTGTTTTGCTCTAGGACTTTCTCTTCTGAGATTTAAACATATGCTTGTATTGGTTCCTCAGCTGGTGTGTAACCGTTGACACAGTATATCTACTGACATAATGCGCTTTCCATGTTTACACCTGATGCTTTTGCTGTGCCTCTTTAAACTCAGCAGATCTTTCAGGTTTTAAACATGGTCCTTTTAACAGAGCTGTAACATGGGGGGCTTTGGGGTTTTTTTGTTTTTGTGAGAACAACATTGACATAATTACCAATAGCAAAAGAAAAAGATTAGGAAGATGCTCTTTATCCTGACGTCTGTAGGATTTCTTATGTCCCCTGCAGCATTTACCCTTATTCAGCAGATGGGGACCATGAAGCTCCAGGTGGCTGGATATCACGTAGCAGTTTGTAGCACACCTGGAGCAAAATCCAGATGTGCTGGGTGTCTGTGAAGTTTTGTCACTGCAAGGCTTGCCCTTCCCTCGGGAAGCTGCCCACAGCTGGAGGCGGGTCCATGCTTGTGAGACTCTCAGCACGCTCTGACTTTGCAGCTGGTGCTGCTTCAGATCCAGGGCAAAGCAGGGATTTCCAGAAGTGCATAGGTAAAGCCAGACAACAAATCCATTGAAAATCCTTGTGTGCCCAGGTAAGCAGCTGAGATCATGCAAACCATCACTTTTCTCAGCAGAAGTGGAAAGGAACACATTTGGGAACTATTGGGCCTGCTGTGCCTGGCCATAGGAGGCTTTGCTTTCAGATATCATTTGTGTGATTTTGTCCTAGCTGAAATAGCATTTGAGGAGATAGAGTAGCAACTTTAACCTCTGTTCAGGCCATCTCCAGAAAAGATGCTAATTATCAGATACTGGAATAAAATTCTGGTCCTACTGAAGGATCTTAATGATTTTTGAGGGTCCTGAGATCATCTGTGGTAGGTTGACCTCATCACCTCTGTTAGATACTCTGAAAGAGACTCTGGCAGGCCACAGCAACGTAGTTCTCTAATTTTTTTTTCTCTTGATTGCTGCTGTTGTCCTGGTTTTGGCTTTTGTTTTCCCCCAAATATAGGCATTATTATGTTTTCATCCCATGTCCCATGCATGTATTCTTCTGCTAATGAAGGAAAGGAAATGGTGACAGTCAGATTTCCATTTTTAAAAAACAAGAGCATCTTGACTTTGTTATATTTTTGGACAGGCTACAAGTGATAAAGTTGAAGTTCTCTGAGGATAAATGGATACTATCATACTGAGAGTTTACTGAGTGCAAAGTGTTTTGGAAATAAGTTTGTTTTTTCCCTATGAAAATTAAAGGCACCAAATAAGCTGAAGTGATTTTTGATGTGGTGCTTGGGATTTTTTTTTTCAGTTCTTCAGTTTTGTGCTACAGAAGAGGCAGTTTTTCAAGCTATGCTGAATGGAAATAGGGAGCGCCTATATTGTGTAGTCTGGGTCTTCAAGCTAGTTCAGCTGTTAGTAGGACCACTCTTAAGTAAGTCCTTTAGGCTGACGTAGGTGACTTCCTGCCATAAATACCATGCAGTTTCTATTTTATATGGTTCGATTTCATTACAAAATTTTCAAATTATCACTCATTCCTCTGCCCTACTATGATCTCTTTGGGTATTGTTTAAAGGAACATCCATCACAGTTTTTTGCGGACTGATATGATACCAGTTTGGTGCTCAGGACCTGCCCTCATGCCGCAGTTGTTCCCACTGTTAGGGTAAGGCAATCACAGAGGATTCCCATCCCAAGGATGCGTCCTCCACCACTGCAACTTGGGGACTGCAGTCAAAGAGGGTGATTTCACCTGGCTGTGTCCATGGGGGTGCACTGACTTCGGTTACAGTGCCAGGGACTGTGAATCGGCAGCTGTGGTGTTGAGAATGAGAGTTCTAGGTGCTTTGCCAAATCTGGCAGTGAGTTGCCTGCTGCTCGCTTTTTGTTTGGTGATTCATTGTAAAGCCGTAGCTACAAGTTTCACTTTCCACAGGGATGTTCTTTTTTTTTGCCTCTCCTAGGCAGGATAAGCAGAAATTGTTGGAGCCTGCTGCTATCTGTGGCTCATATCTATCATTACGCTGGAGGCAGACATCCTCTCCTCTTCCAAAATATGGAAGATTTCCAGTTAATCGTCTGGAAGCTGGGGAGGGGGCGGGATTTTTTCTTACTGTCTTCTTACTCTCTCGTGTACAGCCACTTGTTCTTTTTTGTTAACTGTTCATACCTGAAGATTTCTGAGAAGGGGATTGATACTGTGAACCATTAAAGAACAAGATTAGACAAGGTGGAACTGGCTTTGATTGCCACTTTGGTCTATAACACTCTGCGCTTTTCACTGCAGCACAGATGAAAGAATATGCTTATTCCTAAAATAAATAATAATCTGATGCTCACCTGAGTTTATCTATTCACTTGGAAGAAAAAAGTTTCCTTAGAAATGAGAAGGCTATTCAAGAATCTGTTAGGCATTTTAATTGCGGTGTGTGATGAATCCTTTGAAGTTTTATTACCTATTATATACTTGATTCAAAAGTTGCCTTTTGCAGTAGCTTAAGGTTTTTTATTTGCCTAAGAATATTAACATTTCTGTTTCAGTCTTTGAAAGAGCAAACTTTCTGAGCATGATTATGAACATTAGGTTAATGCATAATCCCCACTCAGAGGTTCTCCTAGATTTCCACGTGCTTGTTTAGAGGCTGTTCAAAGGTGCTTAGTTTTAATTGCCATTATGTGAGCACACAGAAATAAGGACCCAAGAGTCTTATCAATTATTTTGCTCACAAATTCATTTTTAGATCATCTCCGAGCTGTTCTAAGTTGAATTTACATTGAAGTTACTGGGAGGTGTAAAGGTTTTCATCCAAATAGGGAGAAGGTTCTGTTGTCTCCTTACTTAAATGCTCAGTGGTTATTCCTTTTTTGGTCTTAATGTAATTGCTGAGGATTTATTTTGTTTCATGTGACATTGGCTTTTGCATGTATTTTAACTGTCTTGCATGTGCAAAATTCTAGCTGCCCACATAGAAATAGTAGTATAGGTCTGTTTAGAAATGACATAAATGGCCTAGGTCCTCTGGCTTTCAATGAGCTAGAAGATCTTAAATACTTGAGTTGAAATGGAAGAAGGACCTTGCCTTTTAACAGCTTTTGAAAACGTCACTTGGAGGGCTAGAACTGGGATGATGTAAATAAAATGTTATGTTTATATATATGTTTATAATTGAAAGGACCTGCCTCTTCCACCACCTGAGAGAAGCCTTTCTGCAGTCCTAGTTCCTACTTCAGCATCTTATCTAAAGATCTGTGAAGTCCACAAGGGAATTTAGAGTGAGTCATTGTGGAGTAAGAAACTGGCAATGTGTTTCTAGAATGCAGCAAAGGGCTGGTGTGTGGGGGTGAGCTCTGCCATGCAGCCTGGACAATACCAGAATGTCACAATAAGACTGAGAAGGGGAAAAAAAAAAATCTACTGTTTTGTGCATTACACTGCAAAATGGAGTAGAAAAAATATTTTTAAATGCTTGTCACTCAAGAATTGACTTCTGGAGACTGTACAGAAATACCCTGTACTTAATGCTATGTGTTACACAAATAATGAACAGCTTTCTGGCACTGAAGATAACAACATCAGTATCAATAACAATAAAATACAGTGGGGTAAAATCTGTCACGTTAGAAGAATTCAAATTGTCTCTGATCTTGCTTTTCCCACCCACATGTATCAGCTGTGCATGGGGTACTCCAGAAGTTGGGCTCTGCGGATTTGTGGTCCCTTAGCTAACGAGACCCAATAGTCCTCTTATACGTATATTGAAATGAATAATATGTGCTGGTGAGGAGTACAGAAACACCATTTTGAGCCCTGCCAAACCAGATGTTAAGAGCATGAGAAACGCCCCAGTCAGTTAGAATTAATTTGTTGAAGCCCAATGTGTTTCTGTCAGCCGGGTGGTGGGGGAATGCCGCCTGGCATCCTGCAGCCCTGTCCCTGCTGATGGCCCCAGCCCTGGAGGTGGGTGTTGGTGGTCCCCTCCAGCCCAGGCCCAGCGGTCAGTCCCTGCGGCTGCCTGGGGCCGCTTGCACTGCACCTGGTGCCAGTCTCGGAGAAATAAATAATGCACGCACGGTGTGGTTATCCTCATCAGCTTCCTTTGCCTGCCTCGCAGGTCTGAGTTTCTTGTCCCTGAAGTTACCAGGTTCTGCCCAGCTCCTTATTCGTACTTGCCCAAAGCCTGTGCGTTACCATATCCTCGGCACGGTGTTCACCCCGCTGGCATGGTCTGCATTGCCTTAATCTCCGACTCCTATTCGGCTCTTAGGTCATTGTCCATTTTGCCTTTTCATCTGTTTTTTTAAAGAACTTTTTTAAACTCAGGGGTAACTAAAACATTTTATGCCCTTTTTTTTTACAATGAATATTTTTGAATAAATATTTTTGAAATTCTCCCCCTTTCTGACAAAACAGCCTCTGTGTGTTTGGTGGAAGGAGATTGGTCAGTTTTTTAGTAAAAAAATTCAGTTAGAATAAAGCCTTTAGTTTCCAAAAACACTGAAGTCCTGTTTTTTGGGTTGCAAGCCTGGTACACATTTCCAGGGTACCATGAAAAACAGTCACCACCAGATTTTCAACATTCTTCAGGAAAAGCAAGTGCAGTTTGTCATGAATCACGGTTAATTTATTCCCCATTCCATAAATGTTATCCCCTACCAGTCCAAACGCTGCATTATGCCGCTGTCATTAACCATCTGTTTAGCATGTAAAACTCCTCGGGGCAGGGATCGTGTCTTTGCTTTGTACTGAGTAAAGCTGAGCCTGTAGCTGACACTTGAGAAACAATTAATGATAATGCAGCTCAGTAGGGTACTCGGATACCAAACTAATAAGAGTGGTATAAATGCCTGGCTAGATGGGATTAGAAGGAACTTCTGTGTCCCAGTGGTGTGTCTCCAGCAGGTGAAGGGAAATAGTCTTAAAACATCATCTGACAAAGAACAGTGCATTTCTGAAGGATGTGAAATAGTCAAGGATGCAAGAGAATCACAGTTTGGGCATATATCTGTGTTTTACTTGATTATTATTCTTATGAGATTTTACCAACTAAATAGTTTTCTCTACTGTAGAATAAGGGATTCAGAGCTTCAGAGCATTAATCTCATTAGTGCCTGCGTTTTCCTTTGCAGTCTTCTGCACGCATTATAAGTTGATGCTTTATTGTATTTCCCTTTGTATCTTAATGATCCCTGTGTGTCTGGGGGGGGGAGAGAGAGAAGCGCAGTAGATTTTCATCTCATGTTAATCCATCAAAATCAAGTTAGTCGCAAGTGATGGAGGAGGCGCGTGTGTGCGCGCAGACGTCAGCGCCCAGCCAAAAGCTTGCCAGTTGCCCAGCAACCTTCCCAGAGGAAGATGGATGTCCTGCCACCCGCTCCGCTTTTAGCTGAGCCACAATATATTCTTGGTACCGCATCCTCCGCGCACGCAGGGGATGGGTGCGTGGGCTCAGCCAGCGGGGGATGTGGAGTCTCTTGATAGTTGGTGCTTGTGCCAGGGTTGGATAAAATGCATTTTGCACTGTCCTGTTAATTCAGTTGACTACATCATGTCGCTTTGGGAGCAGGCGCTGCGAGCTCCTTCACATCGCTGGCCTTGCTCTTCCCCTCCCTCAGGCTCTTAAAGCCATATTGCCAGCATCATTTCTCCTTTTTAGAAAGGCCCTTACCTGTAATAACAAGTAAACCAGTGGGCGGCAGGAGCTCAGCGAATGCCATACATGTCACTGGCCTCTCGCTCTTTGGTGGTTTCTTTAGTTTGTGAATTGGGCTCAGCTGGGGCTGGGCCAGGTCTGACCTCCTTTTCGGCTGTGCTTCCCCATCCCGTGGTTGTCTGGTGTTAGGGCTCCCAGCCATGCCATGCACGCAGTGGGACAGGCACCGTTGGGATGCAGCCTGAGAAGCCTCTGGAGAAATCAGAGGGCTGTTCCTGTTGGAGTGTTGTGTAATGCCAGCATTTTGAAACCAAATAGGACCTGACAGTATCTCTTTAATTTTATGGAATATTTAATTATTATAGGATGCATTTATTCGCTATTTGGTTTTCTTTAGAAGATGTGCCAATCTTGTGCTTTAGGGTGAATTTATCATTCTTGCGCATTTACAATGGTTGGATCTAAATCGTGCTGAAAAGTTGACACAAAATCCTACCTGTGTAATCGCAGAAATCTTTCATGGTCTGACTCTGGTGCCTTTATTTATGTTGACAAGTTCTTTACTTAGGGTTTGATTAAGGAAAGCAGTTACGAATGTACTTGACTTTAAATCTTTTAATAGTCCCACTGAAGCTAATGAACCTTTTGATGGTTTTAAACTTGAACATGTGCTTTGCTGGATCTGGACCTGTGTGAATGGTGTTGCTGAGCCAGCAGGCCCTGGGAGCCTGGGGAAGGCAGTAGGAGCTACGTTCGCTCGGGTACTGTTGGATCAGGTTCTTTGACCACTGCAAATTACAGTGTAGAGACATGAAAGGGGTATCAGAGAAAGCATCAGCTATCCTAAGGGGAAAAACATTTTCAGCTACATGATACAACCCCTTAAACTGAGATAAATCTGCCCCAACCCAAGAAACGTTGCTCCAGTTTCGTTTCATCTGTGTTCCTCCCTCCATCGACCCACCGGGAACAGCTGTTTGTGGGCACGCAGCTGCTGTGAGGCCTTGCATCCCTGTCCTGGGGTGACTCCGTCCACGTGCCCATGGCATTAGGGGAGCAGGGACTGCCTCTGAGAGATTATTTTTGTATTAGCAGGCAGGGAAAACATGCAGCAGCAGTGAGCTGTGAGTGGAACGGTTCAGCATGGCTCTTGCGTACTCCCTGCTTATATATGTGGCAATAATGTGCCATTTTGAATGCACTTTCTGGTGGCAAGCTATTTGTCAACTGACTATTGAACTTGTTATTTCCTAAAGCATATGGTATGTGGCTCCTGATTGAAAAGCTGCTGTTCTGTCTCCTTGTTCTTCTGCCTTACACAGATTCTTTCTGATTCGTTTTGTTCAAGTCCTTCAACTCTAGATTGATAACTTCCATCACCTGGATAGTGGAGCTTTGTTCAATGACAACACTGTTGTTTTTGTCTGTGCTGTTTCTAAAATGGCTGTACACAGGGTGGCAGAAAGAAGTACCTGGAAGCAGAGCATCAGATACCTGAAAATTAGAAGGAGGAGTGTTTTCAGAATGCTGGTATGCGTATTTGTTGGGAAAAGAACAATGACTACAAAAAACTAACATCATGTTTACCAGTTGGGAGACTGGATAAAGCAAAAGGCTGCATATTAAGGTTTTAATTGAATGAATCACAGGTTGTTCATGAGAAAAATTTTCTCCAATAGAAAGTGTGTTTAGGGAGCAAGTGGTCTTGCTCCTGTCCCAGTCCAAGCACAACCGCTGCCGTATTCACTCTTAATTCTGACAGATTGGTGCCTGGACTTCTCTTTTAGCCGAGTCCAGCAGGGACGGGTCCTACTCCTTTTGACAGAGAGAGTAGTTTGCTGCTCATGGGCTCCCATTTCAGGGAGAGGACAAAGAAAGACTTGCCTTCCCATGGTTAGGTCAAATATTTTTTTTTAATTTACCCCTCACTGAGGGGTCAGATGGGAATATGCCATAAGCCACTCCTGAAGAGAGTGTCAGTCGGGGGCTTTGCAGGGGAGCCTGCTCACCCTTGCTAGTGCTGGTCCTAATGAGTACATCATTAATTTGCATTGTAAGGACTCCTGATGAGCCTGGTTCTCACCTATGATCCTGCCATTACTTAGTGCTGTGTAAATACAGACCAAAAAGGACCATTTCCCACATTAAAGGGTTTACATTATAAGAAACTACCGTGTAGGGCACACAAGTTAACTGTTAAGATTAGAGCCTTTATTACAGATTGAGGAAGTGTTTCAGCCCTGCTGTTTGTCCTGTGTGGCAGATGGCACCCCTCTGTAGCCAGCGGAGAGAAACAAGTGCTGGGGGAGCAAATCAGCTCAGCCCAAGGAGTTCTTCCGATCTGGGCCAGGTGATTGCCTCCATGAATGCTGCTTTGCCACCCTCCTGGAGCTCAGGTGACCAGCACAGCTGTAGCCAGTGGCCAGCACTTTGCAGCATCCTAGATTATGTGATACAGATCACAGACATAATGCCAAAACAGGCCCACAGCATGGTTTCACTTAACTGGGATATGTCTAGAACTTGATTCTGCTTGATGCTGGATGCTTCTACTTTCCCTTAGGACCTTAGGATGAGGAGGAATTGAGGTCACCCAGTGCCATCCAGGCTGGTGTCCTAGAGAAGCATGAAGGAAGTGTAGAGAAGCCAGGTAGCTGATCACAAAGAAATACTAAAGCAGCAACAAGAATATCTTCTCTTATTTGAGACCATTTAATCTTTTTGATTGCATAATATAATATTTATAATATTATAGTAGCTGTAATAACTTGCTTAAAAATTAAAAATAGTTAATGGTTGAAGTGGAATAAGTGTGTTTAATGCTTCTCACTGAACTGCTGCCGTACCTCCTGCTAGAAAAGTTTTGTTTAAATGCATAATTTTCTCCCATTTTAACAACATTGACTGGAGCAAACACACTAGCTCTGTATTCCCTTCTGGATGCGCATCAGGCTGATGGTATTTAGAAAGCTTGCTGTCTGGTATGTGTCCTAGCTATGTGGAACACCACCTCCAGCCATCAGACAAATTATCTGTAGGCAGAGGAGGGCATTTCAGTGAAATGGATTGGTCTGTCTGGTCCCTTTTTGGGATGCAGTGCTATGTGTTTTGTGGTAGGTGAATTTTGTATGTTATTTTCTGTATTATTCAATAAGATTTCCTTAATTCCTGGGAAGTTAGCCCCAGGCTCAGCCCAGCTCCCAGGAAAGCAGCTTGGATCTGTGCCACAGGGGACTTGGTGAACAGGAAAAGACACTGGTCTGGGTTTGATATAGTTCAGTGGTACAAAGCTTATAGGGCAGCCATGTCTTGCATTGCTGAAGAGGTACACAGAGGCATTTTGTACAAGTAGCAGCAACCTCCATAGCACTGGAGGCTTCATGCCTGGGTAGATTGCATGGCTATTGAAAACTGAGAGGTGGTAAAGCACAAATAGGTGCAGCAAGGTCACCATCTACTAGAATGAGTTGGAGATTCCTACCCAAAGTTGATAGTATTTTGCCACTCATAAACTTTGTGGGATGGTTTAGTCTCAGTGTGAAATGTAAGCCTGACTACAGGTCGGGCTGACTGATGGAGGCAGGGTAGGGGGCAAAGGAGGTCATACCTGAAAATGAAGGACCTGCTCAGAGTGAGCAGACCCCTCAGAGCACTGTCCTTTTCCCACCAAACTCATCTTTGTCTTCTCAGATCTTTTGCCCAGTTGGTGTTTGTCAGTGGATGGATCCTGCTGCATGTGGTGAAGGCTAAGCAAAGCTATGTGTCGTATGCACAGTATCAGCAGTTCAGTCTGTACAATATGGTGAAGTGAGGTAATGTTTAAACATATTCTGGTGGCAGGGGGTGGATGGCTTATAGTAAAAAATCCTAAAAGAAGCTCATGCAGAAGATCTTTGGTTTGCTTCTGTTCACTTCTTACACCTCTTGGAAATTCACAATGAGTGTGCGCAAGAGGAAGATCCCGGGTAACTGCAGGCAGCTTAGCCTAACATCAATCCTGGGCAAAGGAATAGAGGGAGCTGACAGAGGATTTAGAGAATTAAAGGTAGGGAATGTAATTAATGCCATTCAACATTCTTTTTTTGAGAATATGTCTTGTCAAACAAACCTGATTTATCTGATGAGATTGCAAGTTTGGGGGATAAGATAACTGTGTAGATATAATATGCTTAAACTTCTGTAAGGCGTTTGATTTTATTCTGCATGACATTATGATTAAAATATTAGTACTATATACTTTCACTGAAGCACACATTAAATGTATTAAGAACCGGGTAACTGACAGAACTCAAAAACTAGTTGTCAATAGGGAATCATCAGTGAATGGGAACATTTTTAATGTAACTCTGCAGGGATCAGTCAGAGCCCCCATGCTATTCATCATTTCTGGCAGTGATCTGGAAGTAAATATAAAATTATTTCTGATAAAATTTGTGGGTGGCACAAAGATTGATTGAAGTGGGAATGAGGGCAGTAGGATACAGCGCTCTTGGTCATTTGGTTAATTGAAACAAAATTCCTTTAAATCTAACTAAATAAGAAAGTTTTCATGCATCTGGAGAGGAGTGCAGCACAGAGCTGTTGACCAGCCTGGAAAGCAGAAGGTTTATGAGAACCCTTTCAGTCTGCTGGCCTCTCTGGAGAAACAGGGCTTTCCTAGGGAAGAGGCTGATTGCCTGCAAGATCCTTTGGCCTCCACGTGACAGCAGTGATGGTCTGTGGCTCAGCAGTGCTGCTGTTTGAAGAGCCTTCCTGAGGAGGCTGCTGATACGAAACAACTCTTCATCCACAGTGGTGTGGGAAGGTCTAAGAAAAATGTGTATTTGGGACCAGTTAAATTTCTGTGTTCGGTTGTGTATCTGTGGGATCTTGAGTATGTTTTCTCATTAACGTTTGTCCATTGGAGGTATTTGAAGATGCCCCTACACCTGTATCAGAAACACAGGAAACAGACTTAGCAGTAGAGTTTAGCCTATGGGGCAGGGCCTATCCTGGTGTGACTGGCTTGTAGTTTTCTGTTAGCATCTTCAAACTTAAATGAGGCTATGGCAGCCAAGGGCATACAGCACTGACATGAAAATGCAGAGGTATTGCATACCCATATCATGGCTGTATCTTGTTAATGGCTTAGCATGTAACAGGCTCTTCTTAAGTGCAAAAGCTCCTTGCATCGTGGTTACTTGCACACCACAGGTGCACATGTGTGCTCTCTGCAGAACACTAAGGATTTCCTCCTGGTGAGACCAAGGGAGAAGTTGTGTACCCAGCTGCCATGCAGTGCACTCTGTTGGCAACAGGGGTATAAGGTACCACATTATGAAGAGGGCCGTGCCAGTGCCAGGGGCCTTCAGCAGTGGCCAGGCATAAATGCATAGGAATAAGATTCTGGAAACATCTTCAGATTTGTTACATTAGAGATTTTGAAGAGGCAGAGGAGGTAACAACTCTTCTTGCTTTTGGCTTTGACTGAGACAGATCTGCTTGTGCGTGTAGTGCCAGGACTTTCCTTTTTTTCAAAACCTGAACATAGCATCACAGAATTAGAGAGTCATAATTTAGACTGGAAGGGTCTAAATTATTCTGGTAGTCATCTAGTCCACAGCCTGCTCAGGGCCAACAAGAGCCAGTTGCTCCCAGATGGAGATTTCACAGCCCCTCTGGGTCATCTGCTCAAACACTCGACTACCCTCATTGTAGGTTTTTTTTTGTTGTTGTTGGAGTTCATGATCCAACTGGAACTTTCTTGTGTGTATTGTCTCTTGCCCTGTTCCTGTAGATCTCCAAGGGAGGTCCGGCTCAGCCTCTTACACCCTCTCATTAGGTAGCTGTAGACAGTGATAAGGTCTCCCCAGACCCTTGTCTTGGGTAGACTGAAGAAGCCCTGCTCCCTCATCCTCTCCATGTATGTCCTGTCCTCCAGCCCCCTGGCCTTCTGAGTGGCCCTCCACAGGACTTGTTCCAGTATGTCAATGACCGCACCCAGTGCTCTAAGGTTGTCTCACGGCCATGGAGCAGAGGTGAATGTTCATTTCTGTAAACCTGCTGTTATGCTTTAAGAGGGGAGAAATGAAAGAAAAAAATTTACTCCATTGCTGTAAAGCTTAGCTTTTCTCAGCAGGATCCCAGCACGTGTCTGTTCTAAAACATGCAGAGGGAAAGCAAGGTTCAGTCAGGCCAGAATTAGGTGAAACTTGAGGCAAACAAATGAGCAGCAGAGTGCCCCCTGGAGAAGTCTACCTCAGTCAGCTATGGCTCAGCCAGGCCTCTGGGATCCTCAGCTGCATGACTGTCTTGCACCAGAGGTACAGTGCAGATAGAGATGCCTGTGATGAGACTGATGGGAACTTTGGGTCCAAATAACAAAGTGCATTATGCCATGGTCCTTCCTTCCCTGAACTGCACTGCTGCTTAACGTCTGATGCATGCAGTTTCTCCATCACTGTTTGAAGGACCGGGGGCCATTCATAAACAGACCAACTTTTAGTGTAGCCTTCTAGCCACAAGTTTCCCTAAGCTAAAAGAAAACAGTGTATCTTACTAAATAAATGATTAGACTTCAATGATTTTCTGCCTTGTAGAGCAGAGTTATTTGGAAGCATGAAAGGAAGTTGCTGCAGCAGTATAAAACTACTGCCCTTTGCACTTGCATCTTTCCCACAGAGTAATCCTTCATTGTTTACTTAATGAGAAAAGAGGTTAATTTATAAAACCAAATAAAAAACAGAAGACTCTATTTGTGAAACAAAAAACTGAATTAAATAAATAGTCTATCCATTAATGCTGCTAATTGTGCCATGCTCCACTGAGGAAAATACACAGGTCTGCTAGTATTTTGCGCCTGCTGGTGGCCCTCTCCACAGGCCATCTCCAGAGAGGGTCCAAGCCAGTGCTCTGTGGCAAGAGTTTCCTAAAAACTTTTCTTGTTTGGTGAATTAATTTTAGCTCCCAGTCTGTGACAGGCTCAGCCTCTCAGGGGTTTCTTAAATTTAATAGATAGGTGTAGGAATAATTGGCAGAGCTGATCTTGCTGGTGAATGCTGCTGTCTGAATCATTTGCAAATTCTCATGAACATCCGCAGAGAGCTGCTGCAAGGAAGAGAAAGAGGGACTCCTTAATTCATTTTCCCTGCTCCAGAGAACTCTGTTGTACCCACGTTATAATTTAGCAGTTTCTAGGCTATTTCTGTTGACTAAAGGATGTTACAAAGGTTGGAATGAAACCCAGGTAGAGGGGAAAGTTTTGCGTTTCACCTGAATCTCCTGTTGTAGCTGTTCATCTTTGCTAGTCAGTGCTGACTGGGTAGAGAAAGTTAACGTGGAGGGAGCAGGGTAGCTGTGCCATCAGCTAGATGGAGCAGGTTATATCTGCAAGGATGATGGCTGCTTGGTGCTGAGGCTGGCTGGAGGCTAAAGCTGCTGTACCTCCCTTTCTTTCTTGAGTAAGCCTGCAGGGAGTGAGGGGGCAGGGGAGACCTGGGCAAGCGTGGGTCTGTAACGGCTTGGAAAGGGTAGCCAGTTCATGAAGACACCTAGGAATAACATTTGATTCGCTTTGGGAAGCTGGGGATTACTGTGAAGTGTAGATGAGGAAAAACATGTCTGAGGAAAAAAAAAAAAGTTGTTTTGCTGGAATTCCCTATGATGGTTTAGAAGATTTTGTGTTTGAAAAGGCACTTTCCTCTGGACTGTGACTGAAACTAAAGGAAATACATGAAGAGGTTAATCTATTTACTAAAGTTTACTGGCTACTGCGTGAGTGTTGAGGCTTCAAGGTCTGTCTTTATCTGATGGGGCATGAGGGCTTGTAAGTCCCAGCTGCCGCCCTGCTGAAAGGAGCTTGGGAGAGTTTGTTCCTTGCTAACTTCTCATCGCCTTTTTCAGCCGGTCCTAAGCCTTAATTTTCAGATTGTGATAGCAAGAGTGAAATGCTAATTGTGAAAACAATTAGTAAAAATTTAAATGAAACTGGTACCACAGAACATGTGCAGATTGTAATGCGAAAGGACAAGCAGGAGCAGAAATTTTTTTCCCGTCCTTATGTCAGGGAGATTCATCACTCTTGAATTTAATCTGCAATTTGTTTTATTTCTGACTTGATAAAACTCTACTTTAAACAAGACTTGTTTTATGGATGTATTTTATGTGTATATATAAGTATAAAGTGCATATGTATTTATGAGTATAAATGCATATATATGTATTGTGAGTATGTATGAAAAAGTATGTAGTTGTTGCTGTAACATAGCTTATTGGCACACGGAATTATATGCAGTCTTTGGAAAGTGGATTTTTTGAAATGCAGCCATCTCTTTGTTAAGTATTCAAAGAACATTGTAATTGTTGCTGAGAATATCTTTTAAATGCTTAGTGGAAAAAGTTGCAAACATTTTCGTTAGAACATGTATTTGTTTGTAACCTGTTCAATACATTACCTGTTTGTATGCCAGCTGGCTTCCTTTCAAAAATGTACCATTAGGAGGTATATATTTTTTTATCATTGTGATATATTTTTATGCTGTTCACACTCCAGTGGAGATCCGACCGTTCCATAGTATCTTCTGGAAATATTTGGGAAACATAAGACTATGCTTTTTTCTGGATACATTGGCAGAATTGTCTTGGCTTCAGTTTGGGCATGCAAGTGATTTTTTTTTTTTCCTCTCAATTTGAAGTAACATAGTTGTGCTTGCCAATGGTTACATCAACATGGCAGTGTTCATTTTGTCTAGAAGGTACGTAAGCTGTAATGTCTTCGTGTCTGAAACTGTGGCTCTGGAATGGGTTTGGGTCCTCGGGATGGACTGCTGGGCAGGTGGAGCCCGTGGCTGATGGCAGCTCACAGAGCGGGCATTGGGTCGAAGAGGTGCCTCCAAGCCCTGTGTACTTGCTGGCTTCTCTTTTTCTTCCCATGGAGCGGCCTATGGCTGTGGTTTTTCATCTGATGACACTGCAAGCTGCTTGCGCCTCACTTGAGGTTTTGAACGTTTCAGGACACGTGTAATTTTTGATGTTCAGGTTTAAACACAGGGCGGGAAGGAAGAGTGATTTCACACTATAACCAACTTCTTTATGTGAACAGCATTTTGAAGGAAGCCAAGGGTGGTATTGGTAAAGCTGAACCCCTCTCTCTGTCATCAGTCATGGTCGTTCAGAGCAACCTCTGAAGAGGGATGAGGAATCCACCTCTGTGGTGGGCTCAGGCGGGTCCCTTCCCTTCCTGAGCCTCTCGCTGGACTGTGTTGTGGTCTCGAGTGGGAGGCCGTGGTGTTTTATGGACGCATTTAAAAACAGCTCTTTCCTGGTTTTTTTTTTTTTTTTTTTTTTTTTGTAAGTTGTTCTGCTTAAATCTGGGAGAAAACCGTAGTAGATTGAAGTAGTGAAGTAGCTAAAATTGCCTGTCTGTAGTTACTGTGGCGGGGGCTGTGGGCAGGATATCCTCAGCCCCCACCGGCTGGGCTGCGTTGTCCTGCCGCAGCGAACAGCCGGAGTGAGAAGAGAAACCAGAGATACACAACATGTAAATACTCCACAAATACTAGGAATTTGGCAAGGAGGCAGCAGCGGCTTCCTCTCTCCCTGAAGATACCGCCATATGCCCAGAGATGAATCCGGTTATTTCAGCAGCATTGGCAAAACTTTATTTTGACTCCCTGCTGCTCCTGGGCTGGCATGAGCACTGATTCTGTCTTCTCGGGGCCGGGGGGCTGCAGGGTAGGGGGGGACCAGGGAAAAGCACCACCGCAGGAGTACCACCAGGAGCGCTGGTGATGGCAGCCAGGGCGTGGGGCAGGCAAGGTGGTGGACAAAGCAGTAGGCTCGGGTGAAGGGCGGCACATCCTCATAAATCTGCCCCCCCGACCTGATTTGGGGTGCAAGGTCAGGGGCGATGTGGGGGGTGAGCACTGACAGCAGGACACGTGCCTGGGCACCTCCTGCTCTCGCCCTGCATCTCCTCTGGGTGTTCAGAACTGATGGTATCATGGCACAAGGTGGGATAGCCACAGGCAAATCACTGCTATGACAGATATATTACTGCAATAAAATTATAAATTTATGGCAGTCAGAGATCTAGGCATGTGCCCATAACTTTTCCTCACTTCTGTGTATTGTCCCAGTCAGGTGGCTTATAAACCAAACCGAGGTGTAGAAGAAAGAGATGATGTTGGGTTTGCTGCATCCTCCTGCCCAGTGCCTTAGGCCCTGGCGCTCTGCCCTGGAGCATGGTACCATGAGGGGCTGCTGGAGCACTGAAACACAACGGGGGCTTTTGTGTGGGTTTGGATAGTGGGAAACAAGCTATTGCTACAGCCCCTCCTCTGAAAGATGTTATTTATTGGCCCGTGGCAAACCTCAGGCTCATGCTCTTCAATGGCAGCGCTTTTCTAGCCCCATGTTACTGCTGCAAATGGAAGGTGCAAGCTGTGGTTTTCGTTTTGGGGCTTTTTTGCGTTTTTTTTTTTTTTGTTTGTTTGTTTGTTTGTTTTTTAGTTTTTAAATTTTCTCCTCCATGAGGGGAGGAGGTATTTCAAAGGGTGGAAAAGTCAGGGGTAAAAATTTGCATCCAGCTCTTGGCTCCACTCTTCTGTACATAGCCCTTCTCTCTTCACACCATCTGTCTGTTGAAATTAATGCTTTAATAACCTCTGCAGGGTAACGCTGCTATTTATTTATTCCAATGTTTAAGTTTCTTTCCAACTTTTGGGATTAAGCTGTAGTGCCCAGGTGTCCTTGCAGACTGTGACAATCCCCGAGCTGGAGTGTCACAGGCTCTTGAAAAGGAGGAAAAGGTGGGAGATGGTGTTTTCTCCTGTGTTTTCCTTGCTGCGGCAGGGGAGGGAACCAAGGCCCTAGTCCCTGTAGTGTGAGCCAAAGCAGAGGCAATATACAGTGTGCAGTGCCCTGGGATCCTGATGGATCCCACCTTGCTGCTCCCCTGCTCCTGGCAACCCTTCCCTGCCTGCTGCTTTCTGGAGTTCAAGCACAGTCTCCTCGGAGTAACCCTGGAGCTGTGAGTCTTCTGACTTTCATGGGTATTTTTTTTTCCTTCAGAGGTAACCAGAGCCTGAGACTACCCCACAGGAGTACTTCTTTAACAGAAGAAGAAATAGAAGTATTTTAACCCAAATAGCAACAGGCCCTGCATTTGTCATCTTGCTCTGCCACCGGGAGCATCTTCTGGATTGGGCTCAGGGTTATCAGGATCCTGCCTGCACCTGCAACATGTGCTGGGAAACCTTGTCCTGTGTTCTGCCCATAGTATTTTTAGTTGTATTCTGTTTTCTTTCTCTGTGTGTGTGTTGTTTGGCTTTTTTTTGGCTCCAGTCTAGAGTGTGACAGAGCATTGCTGCACGTTTTCTTCTGCTGCTGGTCGCTGCATCTCGGAAACCTCCTGGCGCTTCCAGCTGATGCCACCAGAGTGTCTCACTCTAAATCCGTGGCTGCAGTCTTCCTACGAGCCACCACTATCCTTTGCCTGCCAAGGTCTCCCCTTGGCCGTGCCAGCCTGTGGTGGATACCATGTTTATCTGGACACCTGCATGCTTGTTAGCCAGTAATTGTCACACTAATCGCTTCGTGATAACTACGCGGTATCAAGCAGGGTTCACGCAGACATTCCCCTGCTTATCCCACCAGTTTGTCTGCCCTGGCACCCTCTGGGTATCCGCTTGGCTGCCAGGGAGCTCACCTCCTACCATCAGTTTGCATACTTGGAGATGGTGCTGTCTTTCCTGCATGTCCGGATAGAGTATGTCCTTTTTATTGTGCATCCTGGAGCCTTTAATTACTCTCAACAAGTCCCTTTCACACTTTGAAAATCCTGTAGCAATTTCAATTTGAATTGCTTTCTCTGAGGCTTCTGTTTAGATGAGTGCACCTGCTCTGGAGTCCCACTGGTAATTGGGCTGTAATAGTTATGATCCTTTAAATGCACTTAAGGTACCACGAGCTTTAAGAATTGATAACGATGCAATCTGGCATCTCAGCACCAGTTTTGTCTTGTTTACGAGGTGAGAATTTTGGTTTTAATTGTATTGTTTTGCCATTTGTGAAGATTACAAATATTCACACATTGTAGAATTTGGATGTATTTAATTAAACACTACCCTGCGCTCACGTTCCTGTCCCACAGGTCTGGGTCCTGGGTTGCTCCTCAGTTCCCGCTCTGCCAAACCCCTGCTGAGTTTAGTGGGAATTTTGCCAGAACAAAGGCCCTAAAAAAGAAGTGTGGCTCATTTGAGCAGTTGTGCTCATTTGTGCACCAGCCCAGGTTCACGTTAAAAGGGTATTAAACAAAAAAATACAACTTGTCCTGTCCTACTTGTCTTGTCCTTGCCCAGAGCAAACCTTTATCCTGGGACTGGTCCAGCAGGTTAAAGATGGAGTTTCCTCTGGTTCTGGTGTTACCTAGGATTGTGGATACCATGAATAGATCAAAGCTTTTAAAGTTCTCTGCTGCCTTAATTCCCCTCTAAGGGGAGGGGGGGGGAAGGAAAAGAGAAAGACGTCTCTCTCAGGCATGTCTCTGTACAGTAGCAAGAGGTGTGCAGCCTGTAGCCTGCTGCTGCACTCAGAATATAAAATTTCCAAAATTACAAGTTGCGAGTGTGATAATGAGCGGAAAGTAAATATGGTTCAGTTTGCTATGAATCATTCTTTGGGGGTTTAATTGGACTCAGATGAGCTGGTATTGTTGTGGTGCAAGAATAGAGTTGTTTCAGAATTAGACAGGTGTTGTTGCTCAGCAGACCAGAGCTGCAGCATCGGTGTGGCACCGGGGAAATCTTGCCCTCAAAGAGGCTTCCCAGGATGGATCAAGGAAGGTCTCTGGGTGGGAAGGAGCCAGCAGGTCCCTGAGATCTGGGAATTTACCTGCTGGTACCAGAGGTCATTTCTGCTCTTCGAATCGGTCTCAGATGAACAGTATGAGTTAAGGTCGTCACCGTGAGATGGAAGGCTTTCCTTCTAAAAGCCCTCTAAGCTCTTCTGGTAGGGAAAAGGGGGAATGAAATTATAATAATGGGAACCGCTATAATGGGACATTACAGCAAATGAAAATAAGCATTTTGTGCTCTTCCTTCCAGCAGGAATTTAAGATCCCAAAGCAGAACCACCAGTGGCTCAGACAACGTGTTACGTCCAGCCAAGGACAATACTTCTCTTAGGAAAGCGAATGTAGTTTGGCTCCATGAGAGACAGAGCTGGGATGATACCCTAACCTGGTGTTTGACTAGCGTACCTTGACTACACTGGGGTTGTATGGAGAACTTCAACGTAGGAACTGTCCTGTAATGCAGAGAGACAGATATTGCGTATCACCCTTTTTAAAGCCATGATCATGATTATGGGATGAAGATCTTAACCTGCTGCAAGGAGATTTATATAAGTGATTCTCCTTAATGCCTGTGGGAATTACTCAGAGCTATACAAGTGCATCACAATAAGAAATGTGCCTTGGCAGTTCACTATTAATATTTGAAGATAGTACAAGCAAAGTCTCCTTCTCTGAGTCAAATGGGCAAAAACCAGTGATATTTTTGAGTTAAAAAAAATCCATTATTTTAGTCTTCTGAGAGGTTATCTGAAGGTGAACCATTCATACTTACAGGTCCTCAAATATAAGTAATTTCTTAAATATGTGACATGTTGACTGTTCCCATGATTATAACTGCAGATGTTTAGCTACTGTCTGCCAGTTACTTATGGGCAACAGCCCAGCTCTGGTTTTGGGCACTGCTGACCATCTCTGCTGACCCACTCATTCCCAGGGCTCCAGTCCTGTCTGTTGCTTGCCATGGGACAGGAAAGGTTGATCCCGTTCTGCTTGCAGTTACATTGTGTAATAAAATGGGATGGGAAGACTGCGGGCAGCAGAAGAAAGGCATAAGCAAAATCAGAACTCGCGATTTTAGTCTAGTGAAATATCTCAAAGAGCTTCCTTCTTTTGAAGTGGCCATTGAAGTGGGTAGAAAGGACTGTGTATTCATGTGAGGTACAGAGAGAGGCAGACATTGACCTCTACTTGATGTTTCTGAGTTAGTCGTCATTCCTCTGTTTGGTTTGTATCAGTAACAAGCTTTCAAGTTGGTTTCTTCAAATTTTGGCTTTCTGGTTTTTTGGCTGAAGTCGGCATGAAGTTTGAATCTTAAAATCTGCGTTCCAGCAGCAAGCGTTATTTTAGGTATGGGTTCTGTCCTGCATTGTACCAAGTACGGCTACGCAGCCTTTACCTCCGGCTCACCTTCCTCCTGCGGAGGGCAGGGCTCGGGCTGTGTCTGTTAGCAGCATGTTGCTGTGGTGCTTGCCCAATCCCCCTAAGACCTGTGGCTAATTGTTGCCATGCTGTTTCAACTAATTTTGTTTATTATTCTTAGCATTATTTACACAATTTTTTTATGAAAGCCCATTTCACTTAAATGAGAGAAAAGTAAAATTTACTATTCCTGACAGTTGTCAACAGGTTTAGAACAATGCAGGACACGGCAACTGTGTCCCAGCAATGCCACCGGCTTGGAAAAGGGTTCACCAAAGCAGATGAGTCTTGCCTTTCACCTTGCAGATGATAAATGCCAAAGCTAACCTTTATAACAGCACGCTGCTGGTGACAGTCTCCCCCGAAGCTCAGGGTTCCCTGCTGAGAAGGTCCTTGCTCATGGCTGCGTAAGTTGAATTTCATCGGTTTTCACATTCCCAGCAAAAAAGCAGGTGAGGTAGAAGCTGGTGCTATGGATGGTTGGTACAAACCTTCTTCGGGATTGTTTTGAAAAGTTGATGGTCTTGGAGATCATCAGCTGCTAGAGTAGTAACAACGAGGATGGCGGTGTGTGCCCTCAGGATATACTCCAAGTCGTAAGTGGAGTGTGGAGCTAGAGGACAGCCGCACTGAAAGTGCATTTCAGTTTTTCAGCTCAGTGGTGGCCAAATCCTGGCGCAGCGTGTATACACCTTACCACACCTGTATTGGGGCAGGTACTCTGGTAGGAGGGTTTGGCATTACAGTGGTATGTTCTGTTTTAATACTTCAACAGAGATAACAGAATACCTAAATAAACCCTGTTTGATGTTTAGATAAGGATTTAATTCTGCTATGTCTGAAGGCAGATACTAAACAGAGTTTATAATTGACTGACCAAGGATTTGGTCCTTTCTTTCACCTTCTTTTGCATTGCAGCTTACAGTATTTTAACTGCATAGAAATTACTGTAAGGAAATAAAGAACATAGTCTTGTAATAGTTGCACTGAATAAAGTCAGCAGATAATAAGGTGTTGGGAACCATGGACCTAGGAAGGTCCAGTTACTTGCTTAATACAAATATTGTTCTGGACCTTAAAAAGCAGAAATTCTTGAACGGTTACTGCTTTCCTGTTGTTAAAAACCGATCAGGCAAACATGAGACCAAGTGAGGGTACACGTCTCCCCTGCCCTGCTACTTGGCGAGAGTTACATGGTATTTTACAAAAAACCCACAAAACACCCTACCACTGTTATCATCTCTGCTGCTTGACAACTATTAGCACCAGCTGGGAACACCGGGCTCCAAAGGCCAGACCAGTTTTTAGACTACTGTGCTAGTTAAACCTGCCTGAAGCCGAGCCTGTCTGCAGGATGGGTATGGCTGCAGGAGCCTGGCTGAAGTGTGGTTCCCTCCTGAGTACAGGCGTGGGTCGGCAGTGGAAGCTGGGGACAGCTGTGAGTACCAGGGAAGGAACCCAGGTGAGGGCAGCCCGGTTGTTCGAAAGGGAAAAAGATATTTTTATTCCAGCAGCTAAAACCCTTTTGTATTTTGGTTTCTCGTAGTAGCTATTTATCCAAAACAGTTGGGAGAAAAGCTGTCTCTTTATTAAATATTTAACACTCTTGCCTTCAGCTGCGGGCTGAGAAAGCTCCCAATCCACATGTGAGTCACCAACAACTCCTCTGACAAAACCAGAGGAAGTCCAGATTGGAGATTGCTACGGGAAAAAAAATGTTTGCTGATTTGGAAAAAGCCCAGAATATGGTTCATGTCTCTCATATATCATAAAATGAGCACAGCAGTCACTCAGTCGTGTACGTGAATGAGGACTTTCAGAGTCCCAGATTTTAAGTGGAGAAGATCTTAATATGCCAGGTAGCATCACACCCTGTATAATGCAGACAAGTAGTGCACCCAATAACTGGTCTGTTATTAAACGCTGTTTGGATTTATATACTGACATGTTGGAGTTGACAAGACGTAGGTCGCTGTTTCCCGTACTTGTTTGCTCCACTGGCAAATTATTGCTGTTTTAATCTTAGCCTGCTTAGCTTTTACCTCCAGCTATCAGTTGACACGCGTGTGTCTGCAAAGCAAGTAGATCCGTGTTTTGAAGTTGCCCCACTCTCTCCAGACGACAGCCTGGGACTTACCTTCAGAGAGCAGAATGCAGTCTCTGGCAAAAACAGCATAGGGTATCAAATCATGTGATAAAACAGATAACAAAAAAGGTTACAGCTAAAGTTTAAGCTATTCTAGCACTACCAGTGGTGAGTAGTATTGTGCACTGTGCTTACATGTGCCGTGCATGCTTGGTGCTTATAAATGACTCTGCTCTTTACTTCTATTGAAGTCGTAGGAACTGAGTGAGTAAAATTCAGATGAAACTTTTTTGGCATGGTTCTCCCTTTGGCCAAATTATTTTTTCAACATCCAAACGAATTATCAGCTGCAGAGATAGGTAGCGGTCTCTGTCCCTTAGCCAGTTACAAAGACATCACCAGCAGTGGTTTTACAGCTCTTTCTACTGTGGGCCACTTAAAATTTTTTTCCTGGCAACGTGGGTTTCTTGTATAGCAAATGTACACTTACTGACAAGAGGTTTACTCCTCATTTCTATTTGCAGATATTTTAAATGTGGTTCACAATATTTTCACTAGTAGAAAACCGTTAGTCTGTGACACAGGTAGTTGCTTTGCATTCTGAGATCACTTCTACAGAGAAGGCTGAGATGTAAAACACTATATGCTCTGAGTACTTTTAAACAACTTATTGTAGCTGATGGGCTTGATTCTGATTTCATAGTAGTGTTTGTGTATCAGCTTGTGGTAAGGTTATTCCTGATTTAAGACTATGAAAGTAAGATCCTTTTTTGTTCAGATGTTGAGCTTAGAAAACAAGCCTTATATCCTCTGGCTGCTCCGGGGCCGTGCTTATTGGAAGGTGAGGAGTAACACCAGTAATGTCTGTTAATGGCACATCACCAGCTGAGCAGCACTAACTGGTCAAACATATTCTGGTGCAAATCACTTGGCCCCTTTGCTCCTTTGACCTCCTCTGCCTTGTGCAGGTGGGACCTGGACAACTACCTTTTGTACATGCTTAGCTTTTGGGTAGCCAAGGTTAATGGATATGACTCTCTCTCTGTAGCTGGCCTGTGCTGCTCCTCCCCCCACTTCAGGGAGGCGAAAATGAGATTGCTGAAAGTCAGTTTGAACATTAAAGACTGAAAACAGTCAGATACCACTTTGACGGGCATTCTGCAAACACCTGGAGACAAGACAGTGAGGAGACTGTTTGTACCAGCATTATGGAAAACGTTAAGACCCTTTTTAGAACTCGTTGCTCAGATGGGCTGCAGCATGTACCTGGATGAACACATGTGCGAGGACTCCTCTCCCGGAGAAGCTGGTGTGGCTAGAGCCTGTATCACCTGTGCCTGAGCTGGCTGATACAGCTGGCAACCTCATTCCCTACCCATTGCTCAGATTGCCTAACACTGCAATTGCCAGCCTTTCTGATGAAAGGCAGGTTCATGTATCAGATTTTTGAGCATTAGGGATAGGGGATTAGATTTGCAGTGTAATCTTTCAGTAACATTCCTTTTGATCCAGAGACCGTGCTTTATAAAAGAGCTCTTTACTCTCTGACATTGTGTTGGCCTGCTAAGGGACGACTATCTTCTACCTTCATTTGGAGATAGTAAGGCTGCTACTGACCTGATGTTCATGAAGGTCACAGCTGCACTGAGCAAAATTAGTTCTGTGCAGGACAGTTAAGTAGATTGGATTTTCTCAGTTGTAGCTGATTTGCTTTCATCTGGGTTCCTCTTGCAAAGCCATTTAAAGTCCATTCCCCTCTGCCCCCCACTGCCAGTCTATGGGAAAAGACTGAAAAGGGGGAGATTCCTGCCTGGGCTTTGATTCTGCTTCGAGACCTATTCTTATGTCTTTCCAGGAAAGTGTCTGGACAGAGGCTGGGCTGGGCTTCAGAGTTGCTCTGGAGCCAGAGACTGTATTTCATCCCATCACAAATGTTGTAGGGCCAGTAGGGGTGGTCTTCCCCTGTGCCAGTTGACTGTAGCTTTGCACTATCTACTTTGGATCCAGGACCCTGCAGGGGCCCTTCTGCAGATTCCTGGTACTGTTGTTGCAGATGTGGCTGAGCCCCTTTCCAGTCCAGCTTTTTTCTTCTTGTGGCTGAATGTCCCTGCAGATTTTGGAGCCTGGTGGAGCCAGTTAATTTGACTCAAAGGGCAGGCAAAGCCCATGGCTTCTAATCAGGAAAAAAAAACGTCTGAAGTCAGTTGAGTACCAGATTTGGCCGGTTAATTCTGGCCACTAGGAAACGTGTCAGATACCTGTCTGTACTGGCAAAACATGGCATATGGTTGCGCATGAGAAGCCCATTCATTGTGAGCGTGGTGAGACACAACAGGGATAGTGATTTCCACCCGACACATTTTATTTCAATTACTTTGCCAGTGGGATGTGATTGTGGAGGAGCTTTGGCTGTTGCCCTGGGCTGCAAAGCAACCACTGATGGAAAAAGCCTCTCCTTTTCCAGGCATCCTCCTGGTTTCGCTCCCTTTCATTGTACGTCGTGGTGAAACCTGAAGTCTGCAGCAACAGCTGCCTGGTGAGTTTGGGAAGCAATACTGGAGGCTGTGGCAGATAACTGCTGGAGAGAGGGCTATGTGATACAGGCGATGGACTGTGTGATCCCAGTTCAGCTCTGTAGTGCAAATGGGAAAAATTCATAGGGAAATTTGCTCGAGGGCCTAGGCAGGGGCATGTGGCATGTGAAGCAGGTATTTCCTTCTTTGCAAAGTCACTTTCAGCCTGTATCAAAAATCCATGCTGCCTGGGACTATATGGAAAAAGGGGGTATGGCTATAATTGAAGTAAAAGCGAGCTGCTGTATGGTATGTTCCCTCCTCCCCAAAACTGTAGCTGATGCAGAGTTAAAAGCAGATGAGCGTTAATTGCTCCCAGAGCTCCGTGTCTCTCCTCTCTGGATAGCAGAGCTGTACTGGAGCAGTGCCGGCAGCACCGCTGGGTCCTGTGCCCGGGGGAGCCGGGACAGCCGCAGGGAGCAGGCCTGTCACACCGTCCCGGGCCCCTGCGTTGTGGTCCCCTCATGCCTGGCAGGTTGCCTTGACTTGGTTGCGCTGGTCAGCTGTGTTAACACAGAGTCTGGCTGACTCCGGGATTGTGGCATGCTGCAGACCGTTCTGTAACTGTGATGTCCTAGTGTAGAAACATGCAAAGGAGAGTCACCAGATCAGCTGTTCAATAATGCAGCCAAATCAAGATTTTTTTAATTCCTTTTTTTTTTCTAAAAGCTTTGGCAACTATCATTTTCCTGTACTGCACTGAAAACATGCAACGGCCCTGGTTTGCCTTTGGCATTTTCTATTACTTTTTATTGGCATCTCCCTTTACATCAGGACAGTATGTCCTGTACTGGCTTCCAGGTATGAATGTTGCTTCAGGGTTTGGTGCTAGCGACTGTCGAGGGTCAGTGTGCAGCATGTGAATGTGCAGTTGTTGGAAACATCAGCATCCTTTGTGTCTGTGTTTCAGAACAGGTCTGAGGCGCGAAGATCTTAGGTTTTCCATTCAGACAGTATTATATTAGGGGTATGAAGTATTTGGCAGTCCTTTTATATTTACTCTTTTAATGTCAAAATGTGTCACATCTGGTATTAATTGGTGGAGAATTATGGCTCTAATTTACCAATTTGATTGTCTGGGAAAATTGAAAAGAGTGTAACATAATAAATGGATGTCTGTTAATCTTTTAAATTTGTCTGTTTATCACCAACTACTATCTGCTAAAACGGCTTGTTACATGGTGCCGTAAACAGCTTTTCTGAAATAGTGTTATTCGTGGAGAGGAATTACTACCTGGGAGGGCTGTGGCCGATGTGTTTCGGTCTCACTAACAGGCAGGGTCTCCTCCAGGCTGCTCTATCCTCCAGGGGAGGAAGGAGACTGCTAGTCAGTAATAACCTTGGTGGGGAGATGGCATGGTGTCCCCTTTCCCGCATGTATCCAGGTCCTGTCCCTCACTGTCCTGGGTGTGGGGACAGAGGAGCAGCCTGCCGGGGCGCATGGCCTTTGCTCTCCTCCTTCTCTCCACCCGGGGCTGTCCTCTCCATGTGCATTTCTTAGTCCAGGGCACAGGCTACCATTTTGTTGATGCCCAACGCAAATAGGCATATTTGTCTACTGTAATTATTTCAATCATTATTAATGAACATTAATTATTTCCAGCCAGAGGTCTCCAAAAGCCCTGATTTTCTCAGACCTGCTGACAGAGGAGCACAGGCAAAAAAAGTCAGATTGTTCTTCCTGGGGTTGCAAATGGAAAAGTTCGTCTCACAGGCAACACGTGGATCAAACCCAAACTGCCGATGCACCTCGGCAAGGCACTGTCACTCTGTCCTGACAACTGCAGCTCTAATGAGAAGTGTTGCCGCTGCCTTTCCACCTGACACGCGGGTGAAGCAAAGGAGGCTGGTGGTAGTACACTGTTATTTGGGTAGGGTATGTGCATGGTGACAAGCCCAGTAGCTTTACTATCAAAAGACACCCATGTGTTTGTGAAAGTACATTTTTTGGAGGATCAAATACCAGGTGCTTATTTTAGTAGCAGAAGGCCCTGAAACATGCCAGCTCTGGAATAAGCTGATTCTGAAAACTGACATATTCTGTATGATTATTCCAGTGTATGCCATCTGTCAGTAGCATATCCAAATATTTATATATTTTGATTATTGTAACTGTTACAAGGATACTGAAGCTCATAAATCATTTCATTTTCAGCAATCATTTTATTACTCTTCCATGGTTTATTAATGATGTTTTGCCTGTGCCTGTTCAGGCTCTGACACAGGGAACAGAGTCTCAGCGTGCCTGTGCAAGTGACACCTTTGTACAAAAATCCTGTGTCCAGGGGATGCCTGAGCCCCCGTCCCCTCTGGGTCTGCAGCAGCTCCCACTCACTTCAGCTCCTTGGGCTTCAGCTGATGCTGTGCTTTCATTCAACTCCATCCCGCCTTGTCAAGTGACTAGGCTTAGACTGGCAAATGATATAATATGACTAATTATGTTTAATGCAGATAATGTCTTATAATCAAAATAAAGAGTGGATTGCAAACAGATCCTTAAAGGGCACGAGGCACAGAATTGACACTGTATTTATTACCAATAACATCACTGAAGTGCTAACAGCTGCTCAGCTCCGGCAAGTGTGGCCCTTTTGCAGAGTTTTCCAGAAGAAGGGAAATGCATCGGAAGCGCATTATTGCTGATAATAGTAATTAGTTCAGTAGGGCTTGAAATTATTTGTAAAACATTATCATCATCCCGATTTTGCAACTCTGCAAACCCCAGCACAGAGAAACAGCCTCCTCAGCTCAGAGGAGTTGCTGCTGGCCATGGGGATGGCCCTGGCCCCGGGTGCAAGGCTGCTGCCCCTCTTGTTGGACCACATTGCTCTCTCAAGCTGACTCCAGAAGTAGAAGGGATGTCCCTTCTGTTTCTCTGCCTTTGTTTTCACAAGTGTTCGCAAGAGACTTCAGTAGATAGAGAAATGCACTGAAGTGAAAGCAGATTTGGGTGTTACATTTTTTAAAAGCCATTGTTAAGCTAAAAAAGGAAACCACAAGCTGTAAAGGTTGACGAAGCTCCTCTGTAAGGGACTCTTATTTTGCTGTGTACATTTGTTTTCTCTTGCTTACTAAAGGGATAAAGTGCAATCTAGGTTTCAGAGAGAGATGGCTGATTAATCTGTCTGCCAGGTACATATGGAAATAAATTAGCAAATGGTGCATCTGGGATTAAACTACTGCAGAGATGATAAATTATTGCCATCTTCCATGGCTGTATTACTGAAGCTTCACTGGGTTCCCAGTACTCAGTTACTTGCTATTCACATGGTATCACCGTGGCTGTGGAATGGAAAGGCTGTATATTTGAAGCAATTTTCTGTGATATGCTAGTTTGAGAACAGATCTGGCCAGACCTGTAAGGCTATGCAGTATACTTAGATTAAGTATAAGCGAAGAGATTTGATTCGGTCCTTCTGCTCTGCATGAAATTCTGCTGGTTTCTAAGGGCAGGAATGCTGGGGAAGGGGAAAGGCGAGGACCTGCAAGAGGTTTTTCTGCTATCTGCAGTCACCCCCCACCCTTTATCCCAAATAGCAGAGAGTTATCTATGCTAGCACGAACTTGTGAGGGCCTGGAAGTGAGCATCCTCTGGCTTGAACCTCTCCCACACCCAAAGCTTGACCCAGGTGTAGCTCCAGATTGCACAACTCCAACTTATCTCCAAGATCAAGACTGAGATGAAGCACCACGTTGCTGGGGTGTGGGGGTGGTATTTGCATTGAATCCTGGTGCAAGCTCCCCAGCTGTGTCTTTGCTTCTGCTGCGTTTTTCATGTCCGTTTAAACTGATGTATAGCTGATGGGCTGGCAGCTGAGACATACTGGCGATGCCTACAATAGGACATGCAAATGGAGTAAGCGTAACAGCAGACCTGTGGTGTGCTGCCTTTCAGGAGGAGGAAAGGGTCCTGCAGAAGTTCGCATCAAGGCTTCTGCATTTTAGTACTTCGCAAGATTATGGCTGTGTCCACAGTGCTTGTTGGGAGCTCTCTTGTGGATCATCTGGACTATAATTTTCTTTCCTAACCATGTACCTGGGTTTCACTACAAAAGAAACTGGGACAGCTGTGGAGATGGTACAAAAACTAGTAGCTGGACTGGGTAGGCCAGGAGAGGTTCCTTACCTACACAAAGGTGATCTATGATAGCAGCGCAGAGTGAAAAAAGTTCTTGTTCCTTATTCCCTGAGGTCTTTACTTGGGCTCTTAACACTTGCTCTGGGGTTGCTCTTCTCTGGAAGGGAGTTGAGGGAATAAAGCAACTCTGCAAACGGTCACAAAGAAGCTGAGGAGTGGCAAGTGGGAGCAGCGTTGGACACAGAGATGAATCAAAGATCAAGTTTCGGTTAACATGCCTTGTGTTTAAAAGCTTGTATTTTAGTTTGAGAGCGTACTGATGAAGTGGCTCAGCTTTTCCTAGGGCAGGTCTGCAGCATGTAACAGCCGTGGTGCGGAGGGGCTGGATCCTGTGGCACACCCGTGAGCTGCAGCAGCAGGGCAGCATTGCTGGAAAAGCTTCAGCCAGGCTTTAATAGGGAGTCTGCAGCCTGTTATGTAGAGCTGGTGTCTCCACGTCGGCCTCCCTGGCCCTGCATGGGCCTGCTGGGTCTCTTGAAATCAGTGCCTGCGCAGGGAGCTCTGCTGGGGACTGATCCTCCAGGCTGACCCTGGGCACTGTGGGGGGATGTGCGGGACTGGTTGTCCTTCAGCTCCTGCCAGTGCCACTAGTGAGTGGACGTGAGCCCATCACAGGGCATGGACAGCTGTGGGATGGGCCCACTGCATCTTCAGGCTTGGCAAGGTGGAAGAGCTGGGCGTGAGGGACAGTTACTGGGTGACTGTGCCCTCTGGTTTTCTTCTCTGAGTCACTCATGGTGGTCCATGAGTCAAACACAATTAGGATGTGTGTGTTCATAATTGAATAATACTACTGAGATCAACACGTTTGGTTACGAGATGCATGGGTGGATGCCGGGCTGTAAATCTGAGCTAGGGAGGATTAGCTCTGTTCAATTAATCTAAACACAGAAATATTTACTAGAAATAGATTTATCTTCCAATGACTTTATTTGCAAATTTTGGTTAACAACAACAGTTTGCTCGTAATATGATCATGTCAGGCAGCAAGTGGGACTTACTGTCGTTCTTGGCCTTTCCCACAAAGTGTTTGGAGCAGAATGCACAGTGAGTCAAAGGAAGCACCAGCTGATGGATGAACAGACTGTGGCACAGTTATCTATTCTACTGCACACTTCTTGGTAAACCCCTGCAAATTAGACATGTGGTTTTTAAATGTACAGAGAAAACTAAAGATATTACATTAGGAATGAAAAATTGCATGGAAATGTCTATTCCTGTCTCATAAACAGTTCAGGAATAACTTCCTCTAAAATATTCTGCTTTAAGCACACATTTAATTTGTGCTCTGGGAGCAAAATTGAGTTGCTAAGGTAAAACATTCTAATAATGATTTATGTAAATTTATTTGAACAAAGCAATGATGTAGTTGCCTATAGCAAATTGTTTGGAATTTGAAATGGTATTTACGAACTGCTTCTCTCCATATGAATACAATAGATGATAGGAGGTGCTACATAAAGAAAATATAATTGTATATTCAAAATGGAGTCTGATGCCACGTTCAGTAAGCAGGAAAGCCAGTTGAACAGATTGCCGAGTGTTTGATAAAATAATCTCCAGCTTGATTCTTCATAGGCTATTTATAGCGTGCATTTAATTTAGAATTTAGATATGTGCCACAGATGACCGTAAGAATCATACCAGGGCCATGTATGATAATACTAATTGCCTCACATTGCACATATGCACAATCTCAAGTTGCTTTGCAAACAGAAAATCAGGCTCCATATCCTCAAAATACAGATGAAAAGAAGAAAACAGTTGTAGTCCCCAGCTGCTACAGGCATATGGGGCCAAATTTATCCTGTCTATTGAAGGTTATGGAGTTCTGCCAGGGATGACTTTGATCCTGTATGTCTAGCAAAGTGGAACCAATATGTCAATATAAGACATCCCGCTACTTCTCATGCTCTCCCAATAAACACACATCATTCAAAGTGGCTTGAATTTCCCAAGTGCCTGGGTCACAAATGTGATCAAGGGGGATATTTTAAAAATGTTCTGATTCTTGCTACATTTATGTTAAAGCAATGAACAACAAATTGGCTTTTTCATCAATGAGGTCTTAAGCCTAGGAGTTGCTGGTAAAAGTGAGCATGCATCAGCTCTAGGCACAGAAGACCAAGGGCCATTTGAAGCATTTTAACAAAACACTGCAGGACAGGGAGCTGTTTCTGCATTCAGGTAATGCAAAGCATGTTTCACTTGAAAAGCTTTTTTTTTTTTCAAATCAGGAATGAGAATGGCATGTAGAAATAATAGTGTTATTTACTGTATTTGCTTTGGCATACTAAGGCTTCTCTAGATACCTGGTGATGGGCTGAGCCACAAAGTTTGTGTTCAGCTCCAGCCATTTACAGGTTTGAGAGACATTTGAATCCCTTGCCTTGAACAGAGCTGATTTTGTAGTCCTGAGCAGCTACTCTCTTGGGGACATAAGGCACTTGTAAAGTAAATTCAGGTGAACACCATGTGAAGAAATGCACATCCAGCTATTGTACAAGAGCTGAAAAGGCTGTGTGTGCAAAATTTTGCGTGTGGAAATCCTAGAGGGATTCAAGTAAAATAGTGTTCTCTCATCTGATTAGGGTTCAGGTGAGATTTTTGCAATTAAGTTCCTCCCAATTTATTCTGGACTAGCAGTAAGTGCCTGTGGTGGGTTGATCCTGGCTGGATGCCAGGTGCCCACCAAAGCCGCTCGGTCACTCCCTTCCTCAGCTGGACAGGGGAGAGAAAATAGGATTAAAACCTCGTGGGTAGAGATACGGGCAGGGAGAGACCACTCAGCAGTTATCATCATGGGCAAAACAGACTCAACTCGGGGAAATTTAATTTATTACCAATCAAATCAGAGTAGGGTAATGAGAAATAAAAACCAAATCTTAAAACACCTTCCCCCCATCCCTCCCTTCTTCCCAGGCTCAACTTTACTCACAATTCTCCACCTCCTCCCACCAAGCAGCGCAGGGGAACAGGGAATGGGGATTGCGGCCATTTCATCACACCTTGTCTCTGCTGCTCCTTCCTCTTCAGGGGAGGACTCCTCACACTCTTCCCCTGCTCCAGCGTGGGGTGCCTCCCACGGGAGACAGTCCTCCATAAACTTCTCCAACGTGGGTCCTTCCCACAGGCTGCAGTTCCTCGTGAACTGCTCTAACATGGGTCCCTTCCACAGGGTGCACCCCTTCAGGAGCAGGCCACTCCAGTGCGGATTCCTCATGGGGTCACAAGTCCTGCCACCAAACCTGCTCCAGCATGGGCTCTTCTCCCCATGGGCCACAGGTCCTACCGGGAGCCTGCTCCAGCATGGGCTTCCCACAGGGTCACAGCCTCCTTCGGGCACATCTGCCTGCTCTGGTGTGGGGTCCTCCATGGGCTGCAGGTGGATATCTGCTCCACTGTTAACCTCCATGGGCTGCAGGGGGACAGCCTGCCTCACCGTGGTCTTCACCAGGGGCTGCACGGGAATCTCTGCTCTGGTGCCTGGAGCACCTCCTCCCCCTCCTTCTCCACTGACCTTGGTGTCTGCAGGGTTGTTGCTCACACATATTCTCACTCCTCTCTTCTTATTGCTGCTGATGTTGGTCCAAATGCTGGTCCAAAAACTGGTTGTGCAGTTCCCTACCCGCCCCACTTCTTAAATATGTTATCACATTGCTGATGGGCTCAGCCTTGGCCAGTGGTGGATGTGTCTTGGAGCCAGCTGGCATTGGTTCTGTTGGACATAGGGGAATCTTCTAGCAGCTTCTCACAGAAGCCGCCCCTGTAGCCCCCCCGCTACCAAAACCTTGCTGCGCAAACCCAATACGGTGCCCAGCACAGGAAAGCTACGGCTGCTGTTCAGGACTTCACTGGTAGCGACAGAATGGCCTGTCCAGCACCAGACTGGCACATTAAAGGCACTAGTGAACAGGATGTAACTCTATTTGGCTCATGCTTACAGGCTGTTCTTCTGGGCCCTTCATGCTATCTGAGTGAGGTTAGGAAAATGCCAGCGTGATGAACCTGCAAGTGAGACTCTGACCAAGGTGATGCTTATTTCCAGTGATGCTACATTGGACTGTATAAAAGGCTGATCTTGGTAAACACACTTCCTTTGTGTAGCTGAAAAAATTTTGAATGGACCTGGGAGATGACTGTAGAGTTTAAAATTTGACTAATTTATAATCAAATTACTTTGTGCCCGTTCAGTATATAGCGCCTTATAAAAAGGATTTTGAACGGCTGTGGACAGAGCCCCTCCACAGTCTCTGTTTATAAAGTGTGTAGGCACTGTTAGCTCAGGGTGAAGAGGTATAAAGGTACAGCAGACTCGTCACAACTGAAAGATCATCTATTTTGCTCTATTTATTCCTTTGTGACCACTCTCTTCTGCCTGGGGCTTTCTTGTCTGCACATTCTGCATTACTTATGGACTGCCAGGACAAATCTCCAAAGACATCAGAGAAAGCATGACAGATTCACTTTCAAATGTTGATCAATGCTGGTTTGCCCTCCAAAGCAGACAGTAGCCCTTGGAAATTGGGGTGAAGTCATATGCACCTTTCACTTTGCTCTTTGGGAAGCCATTCCTTTGCCACAGCACACCAAAACCAGGAGTTCGTCAAGTCATTTACTGAGACGGCACATCTTTCTTCAGAAAAGTGCGGTTAATTTTAATAGTTCACCTATTTAATGTGCTGGAGTATAGCTAACACCGTCTATTACATGTAATGAACTAAACTGGGACACCTCTGTCACTTAAGGTTGCTACAACTGCAAGAAGAGTTTCAGAAGAAGCTCTTGATCTGTCAGTGGCAACTGTAGCTCAGATGTCTTCAGCCAAGATAAAAGCTTTGTTTGCTTAACAGGATCGAATTTTCCTCAAAGAAATAATTGAAACAATAGGAGAAGCACCCAAATGTGTGCTGGGCATTAGCAGATGAGCTATTTTGAAATCGATCCATGTGGAAAGGAAATAATGTGCAGATTGGTCAAGGTAATGATGGTATTGGATGATAAAGTAGAAGCAGGGGTGGAGAAAGCTTGCGAGGGATATAGTGTCACCTAAAAGCTTTCCAGAAGTGCTTTTATTACCCTGAATCAGCTTGGCTTTGCACTGACACTTAGCTGTTTGCAAAAGAATTATACCTGCTTCTGAGATAAATACATCTGACAGTGAACTCTTAACCCCTCTTTTGCAGGCCCCTTCTGGGTAGTAGCCGTCAAGAACAAGAGGCCTTCAATTTTTCTGAACACAGAGTTAGACAAAATGGGGTGCAGAACTATGGTACATAATTTTCTAGTGAGCAGAACGCTTCAGGAAAATTACAGTCATTATTGAATGTAATGAAACCTGACAAATTAGAGTTTCATAGGCCCTCCTTGAGATTAGCGTGATCCATTAAACATGCTCTCTGACTGCTAAATGGCATTGTCCCATATCACCATAAGAACTTGAGAAATCCTGAGGTAACTCTGGCTAACAGCTGATTGAAAGCAGCCAATCAAGAGCTCTTTAAAGTAAGAGCAGAAATTATCCTGATTAACATTATTTCCAAGAAGGTACTCTCTGAGTAGGCTGTAAATTGCGTTAGAAGCATTTGGGTATTGCAGGGAAGACCAAATTTGACACTGAAGTGGCCACAAAGTAATGTACGAAGTGGAGAGATCAAGGGGAGAACATTTTGTTGATTGTGGTGGGAAAATTGAATTAATCTCAGTTGCACAGCTATTCAGAATATGTACATTAAAGTGAATGATACTCACTTTAAAAGAAGAGCAAGCAAATATGAAGAACACAAAAAGGCCCTTTCCCAAATCCTTCTTGCCTCATGATTTACATCTTAAGAATGTTTTCACAGGGAATAGCATAGCACACTGGTCATGAATACCTCATCCATTATGCTAAAACATCCCAGTGATGCAAACTAAATCAATACAATAGTATTCTTTAAAATGATTGCTTTTTCCTTGACTGTGCATTAAAAGCGACCTTTAAATGATGGCCATTAGCACCTGAGACCTGGTCACTGCCGCTGACTGAGCTGCCATGACATGAATTGTGAAGGATCTGTGTGATGGTTACAATGGCTACAACCCTTCTGAATTGCACAATGGAGTCAATGAGAGCGCATGTAAGTTGCCAGTATGGGATAGAGGGTCTTTATCCTGTGGAAGAGGTAGGACATGGATATATTCTAGTGCCCAGTCCTTCAGGGCACTAAGACCACCTTAGACAGTTTTTATAGGCATAAGTGGGGGAAAGAGTGCTATGGCTGTAGGTTAGCATAGTAGCATACCAGCAACAGATGAGCCTTTCTATCAGTAAACTGTCTAAAAATCCAAATCTCGCACCTAAAACCAGCAAATAGCATATGTGCACAGGAATGATGCAACTGCAATTTAGTTTTGCTTGCTCTGATTTTTGGCCTCGCCCATTGCCTGTCCCATGTCCCAGTTTGGGAGGTGCTGCACACTGCTAGGCACACTGTGCAGTGTCCTTCTGAAGCTTCCACTGCAACGATGCATGAAACTGAAATGCAATAAAAATTAAAATCTGGAATAATGGCAGGCATTAATTGATATTTCTGTAGTTCTGAGGCAAAGATTTAAATGAAATTCTAAATGTCAAATTAAAAGAGCCACATGACTACAGTTTAATGCTAGCAGCTGTCTAGTCTGGTAATGTCGTCTTGTTTCATGACATTGTCAATGACTAAAGCTGATCCAGAAGACTGATTTGGGGTATTTTTCCAGGATCATTTATTAAAAATGGCTCAGTTAGTGGTGCTTTTGGTGGAGTTACAGCTACAGCAATAGGCACTGGTACAGTGGTAGAGTGCCATCATGGCATATAAAGAAGGGTTGAAGCAAGAAGCATTGAAATGTTGGAAAGGAAAACAAGCACTTGAAATACAAATGAGATTCCCATAATCTTACCTCTGCCTGTAAGAAGGAGTCTGTCAGCATGGCTGACGTGGTGCAGAGCAGAACCTGATGGGCATGAATACAATCTCAGAGAATTAAGTTTATTTCCCCCTAATCTAACTGCTTATAAGCGTTTACGGTGGCCATCCCTGTAACATAAGAGCTGTATTTGACATTGTTGTTCAGGGCTGGCAGCTCATGTCTGCTATCAGGAGCAGATCTTTAAGGAAGATCTCTGTTGGCTATGATATAGCTTATACATAAAAATATTTATGGTAGCTGCTTACATCCATCCTCTTTCAGAAGCTAAAGCACTTGAGTGCACACTGAATGCCTGCTACCTTCTCATCTCCCTGATGTTCATTATAAACTGAGAAGCCAAGTTTTTAAAAAGCTATTTAGATGTTTTGTGCTGTAACTTTCTCTAATAGATATATTCCTATTGATTGCAATGAAACACACAGAGTAGAACAGAACAGATCAATTGAAAAGTAAAGTTAAGACAGCAAGTACACTTCTTTTCCACTTACCTTAATGGAAACAGTTACGGCTGGATCTATCCCAGGTGTAATGCTGCTGAAGTCAATGGAGTTGTACCAGCGATGAATGTGGCTCCTAGTGTTTTGTTTTGACCTTTTCAGAAGGTTGCTCTGCAGGAGTGAAACTATTAAACACAGCCAGCGATACCTTAAGTCAAAATATAGAAAAGGCAAAGCTAGAGTGCATAGCACCTTTTTCATTAAGGAAGAGGCCTGACTTTTATAGAGTGAGGGTGAAAGAATTGATTCCAGATAAGTGCTAAACTTAGTTTCAGGTTTCCCCGGTGAATAACAATCTGAAGTTGGCCTGAGACTTGGACATCTCTGCATTTATGCACAGCTGTCTGGAAGGGGCTGCATGGTCTGTATGCCTGTGCATCAGGATGGTTTTGAGTTGGATGTCAGTTCCTGCAGATATGCTATTCATCCGCTCACCAAAAATCCATGTAAACTGACTGAACATACAGGTTCATGTGTCCCAAAATTTCCTGGCAGTGTTCCGTGTGTTGATCATTATTAGCAGGTATTTTTGGATGTCAGTAGACAACACGGATTCTTCACGTACTGCAGTTGTCTCGGGAAGGTGGGGAATAGTGCCATGACTTTGGAGTATTTTCAGCATCAAACCGTTACATTTTACACCACCGGATGCATTCATCTGGGTTAAGAGACAGCAGCATGTTTTATGGCGACTGACAGGCAGCAGTGCAACTGAGAAGTGGCCCTCGATATTGGCACCGTCTTCCCCCGCTGCAATGGCCTTTTGTTCTCCACTGCAGTTTCCAATGATCTCCGAAAGCAGAAACAACGACCATGCATGGTGGGGACAGAGGCTTTGCTAACAAGGAGGAAGACAACCACAAAAGCTCCATTTCCTTCACAGAGAGCTGGATTTGGAGGGATGGCA